>NW_026606102.1:220000-1420000 GCF_029834395.1 Sorex fumeus
TACTGTTCCAGGAAGAGGCAATATCTTATATGCAAATTATTCACCAGACTACTTAAAAAAGTATTTTCCGGAATAAACTGCATTTGTTTTCATTCCCCATTTATGATTATATAACGCTGGCTTCCCTGTGCATATCCAAAAGGAATGGAAAAGAAAACGAAGAGGCTATTATGAACCTTAAGAGAGTAGATTTAGGACCAATTTCTCTCTTACTATTTCAGCGGTATGAAGTATGTGTTACTTAGAACATTGTTTTATGGCAAAAATATTCAAGGGGTTTTGATGAGTGTGTGTTTGGCAACATGGGTGGAAATAAGGACTTACAATCATGTTTCTGCATCTCAAGATGGAAGCGGCTGGGCTGGCTAAGTAACTCAGTGGATCTATACAGAATGACATAAATGTCATCTTTTTGACAGTTCTTCCTATTATCTGCTATGTACCAGATACCATACGAAGTTCTTATTTTAAAGGGCGGTCACTCTTAGCCTCAGAAGTTTTTATATAAACAAATCTGCCATCTGTTTAGAAATGAGCAGTTTTGAGCAGTACTCAGTAATTGCAGATGAAAGAAACTCAGAATTAAGGACTACACTGAGTTTTCAGATGTGCTATTAAGCCCCCACCGAAAGTCCTTTTTGGCAATTATAAGATTGCTTGGCTAGAGTACCATTAATGGGAACTGGTAGAGAAATTATTTAAATCAAATCAAGGAAATGCTGAAAATTCATTTGAAATTAAGAAATTCTCATCTTCTCATTCTCATTAAAACTGTCTTTTATCTTACTTATGCTTGTTCACTGCTTCTTTGTTTCTCTTTGCTCTTAATGATGACCAGAAAGTTAAAAAGAAAAACTCCATATCAAAAGAAGCAAAGAAGATGCCAGCCTATTTTCTTGTCTATTAAAAAAGCAAAGCCGAATTTGCACATGAAAGCCCTCTGTCAAAATCTACTCCATTTTATAATAAAATGTAAAAGCATTTACTCATGATGCCTCGTTGTACTACTAGGCCATTTTCTTAAGAGGCAAGTAATATGATTAGGCTCTTACCCTTAATTATTAGTATAAATTCAGTAAAATTGATCTTACATAGAAACATAAAATTAGACTTATTCAAACTACAGACGACAGATACCAAAGTATTCAACACAAACTAATAGTTCACTTATAATTTAGAATTTAAACCACACATAACCCACAGATTAGATGACAGAAATATCTTACCCATACTGGCTTTGACCACCAGCAATGTGGTTAAAGGAACAAGGACCGATGAAAACCCTCGAATCGTTCGGGCCATGAGCAGTCAACTCTGGAATATACCTCTGAATTTTCCCCTGCAAAAAAGGACAAATTCATTGATATTAAACACAGGACACCACCAAAACCAACAGCATTCAGAAGAGCTGAAAAGGTCCCTTTAATTTTCTCCAGATTGTTAAGATATTTTTAAAAGTGTACCTTTAAAATAAATAAAAGGAAACTATTAGCTGCTGTCAACCTCTGTTGGGTTTTCTCTGCTGGAGATGCTCGGCGCTCAGTCTTGTTCTGCCATCTGCCTTTATTCCTATTTCTTGGACTGGTTCACTCTGCTTCATTCACACTCACCTTCAGACTGTTCCTTGAGCAAGGCATGCCTTTGCTTTGGGGACTCTGCACTTTCTGTTTCCCCTGTGAGAATCTTCTCCCCTGGTTCTGAGTGGCTGGCTCACAGCCTTCAGATCTCAGCTGATGTGTCATTTCCTCAGAGATCCCCTCCCTGACCCCCGAGTCAAAGTGGTCATACCTACTAACTCACCACGTATTGCCTTCATGGTACAACCTATAACTACCTTCTTTATTTACTTGTTTGCTTGACTGTCATCTTTCTTGAAGCTGCCGTGAGAACAGAGACATTGTCTGACTTGTTCACATCAGCCCTTAGCCAGCAATTAGCTTTGGAAAAGAGATGTTACTCAACGAACGTTTACAGAAAAAAAGTGGTGGGGAATAGGGAGAATATAAATTATAGAAAACTGCCTCCAAGTACCCCACCAAAGGCGTTTGTTCATGCTCTAACCCTTAGATCCTGTGAAGAGATTACCTTACCTCACAAAAGGACTTTGAAGATTAGCTTGAAGTTAAGAATGTGATAGCAGAGGAGGTCAGGTGCTTGCCTTGCATGCAGCCAGCCCAAAACAATAACACAATTAAGTTCAGATAATGACAAAAAAAAAACCCTAAAGTAAATGGTCTATAAAGAGGCCAGAGAGGTAATATTCGGGTAAGGCATGTGCCTTGCATGCAGTTGATCTAGTTTCACCCCCAGCACCAGCATATATGGTCTCTTGCAACAGAAGGGGTCCCAGAGACAGCAAGAGCTTCGGAGCAATACAGGGTACGGCCCAAACCCCACCCGCCCCACAGTTTTAAAATGAAAAAGAAAATCAAGCTAAGGTGATGGAGGGAAAGAACATGGGAGGGAGATATGCCAGCCCATGAAGACATTTCTGGGAGGCAAAGCTTGAGTGGAACTTGGACTTGACCAATGGAAGTTTCAAGAAAGAATTTTCTTGACAGGGAGGAATGCAAAAATTAGAGTCAGAGGAATACACTTGCTGTGGGGAGGGACAGAAATCAAGCCATCCAGCTGAGGAAAATGAGCGTGAAGGACAAAGTGAATGAAACTGGAAAAGAAGGCAGGAGACAGGGAAGTGCAGATCTGAGCCTTAAATCATTGGGAAGCGATGAGTGTTTCATTGGAAAATTTATTTATTTGATGAGTTGTATTTTACTTGGGTGTTATTACAAATTGCATTAAAACACACACACACACACACACACACACGTAAAAACAGCAAACAACAAGGTAACTCTTGGGGCCTTGGATGGGTTGAAAGAGAAAGAGGCAGATCAATGAGGAAGCAGTTGTAGAGTCCCAGGTAAGAAATGATGGTGACAAGAACCACAGGGTAAGGGACTCAAAGGAGGGGTTGATCTTAGGAAGCCTTACCTGAGTCTTCAGGCAAGACTAAAACTTCTACTGGATTCTAGAGCTTCCCACCATGCTGACGTCTTTCTGTTTCAGAACTTGCCATATAAAGTAGAACAAGCTTATTTGGGCACCTGCCTGTCCCCTCCATTAGCTTGAAGATCCTGGTGGGAAGAAGCCACCCTGTGAGACATGAAGTGGACACACTCCACACTATCTGAAACTAAAGTTTTATTTACTTGCTGTGAGTTCACTTTCTGAGTTCTATTTTACTTCTAGTTTAATTATATTAAATGACATTAAATCCAACTCTGCTACATTGTGGTCAACATCAAAAATACATTTTTATTTACTGTATCTACTGTGGTTGCATTGTTAAAATTTTGGAAGATTCTGGCAAACTGGAAATTATGGGTTGAAGTAGAAGACAAATGAATCAACAGATACATTGGGGTTAAATAGGTTTCTGCTTCCTAACTGAAAAAGTTATCAACACTGCGTTTTCCGGTATGTATTGCAACTTAGAGCTATAATGTTCTCCAAATAATAACATATTCAATAGAACGGGGTGGTGGGGGTGGCTAAGTGAAAGTCTTGCAGGTGCGAGGCTGTGCGTTCAATTCCTAATCCTCCCACATGCACAGAGCTTGCCTGCGTGTACCAGCCTGCCCTCCTGCCTGAGATGCCCCCAGCCACGGCAATTTCCTGCCACAAGGCAGGCAGGTGTGTACAGGCACCACAACTGAAGGGCATCATGCTCCCATGAGCACTGTAGCAGTGTGTATGAGCCCATCTACTCATTCAAGCACCACAACCAACTGAGCAGTCCCAATCAAAACTCCAACATCCAGAGAGAAGGGGAAGAGGAGATACAATTTTGAACAAGATAGTCAGCTGGGGCTTTCATTCACTCCGAAGAAGCCGATGTTCTCTCTTGAATATGTATTCCTCTTTTTCTCTCCCTCCCTGTGTAAGTAAACATAGTTTAATAAAAACCATCTTCACTAAAAGAGTAAGAAGAAAAAGAAAAGAAAGATACTCAAGTAGACTATAGACCAAACATGATTGCCACTCAATGTTTCTTTTGCAAACCACAACACCCAAAAGGAGAGAGAGAACAGAGGGGAATGCCCTGCCACAGAGACAGAGTGGGATGGGGGGGATGGGGGGTGGGAGGGATACTGGGATCCGTGGTGGTGGGAAATGGGCACTGGTGGAGGGATGGGTGTTTGATCATTGTATAATTGAAACCCAAGCACAAAAATGTGTAAGTCTGCAACTGCACCTCATGATGTCTCACTATTAAAAATTTTTTTAATAAAAAAAGAAAGATACTCAATTGACTATTATAAAAATTGGAAACATGAATATGTGGAAGGCACACATGTGATATTGAGATATATGAACCAAGCATGTCTGAAATACACACATGCACAATCCTATATAAAATAGGCGAGAGGACACATTTGAATGCGTGTAGTACATTGATCCAAGCACAAACTTACTCATTTTCTCTCTCATGTACGATGACTTCCACATTTATAAGAAATGTAGAACCCTAGAGACCTTCGAGTAAATGAGGTATCTTCCAATAAAATGAAACCTCCTAGCAACAGTAAACATCCTCCAGCAGCTCGCATGGAGAATCAACAGTAAAACGTCAATGCTACCTGGAATCCAAAAATCAAAGAGTGTGCTGTGTCCCTGACTCATCACTCAAGTTGTGAGTTTCCAGACAGTGAAAACAAGGTTCCCCCGAGGGGGGTGGAGCCGATCAGACAGGCGGCATCTGGCAGGAGTCCAGACTCCTCCAAAACCATGCAGTGACTTCAAATCCTTTTTGACTGGGTGACAAAAAAACCCTGACCACAGGTGATGATTTCACATCGGCAAGGACACTTGCTACTTACTTCCACATGCCTCACCAATGTCTGTAGCTGTCTACTCAATGGATGGAGCGACACAGCACTGTGGAAAAGAACCAGATGAGTGAATCTCACTGCTGCTATGTGTGCCTCACTGTAAGAAACCCTCTCCCAGGGATAGACATAGAAAGATTGCATTCATCTGGGGGATATAAAGTAACAAAGTATGAGATTAATACCCAAGAATAGCTGAGATCAACACCAGGAGGATTACTCTATAGCTTAGAGGCCAGCCGGGCATTCTAGGGGAAAGGGCAGCTCAGATAGAGAAGGGAGCACCAAATAAAGAGTGTTTGGAGGATCCTCCCAGGAGGGGAGATGCATGTCGAAAGTAGACTATGAACCGAACATGTTTGCCACTCAATGCCTCTTTTGCAGACCACAACACCCAAAAGAAGAGAGAGAACACAAGGGATTGCCCTGCCACAGAGGCAGGGTGGGATGGGGGGGATGGGGGTGGGGGAGATATTATCCATGGTGGTGGAAAATGGGCACTGGTGGAGGGATGGGTATTTGATCATTGTATAATCGAAACCCAAGCACAAAAAATTGTAAATCTACAACTGTACCTCATGGTGTTTCACTAATAATAAAAAAAAAAAGAAAAAAATTTAAAAAAAATATAAAGAAACCCTCTCCCATCTATCCCAGGGGACTGTAATATCAACATCAACTACCCTACTGGGAAGGTTACGAGGATCATTTCGGGATCCATGAGGATATTCAGAATATACCACTAACACTACACCCTTTCCTCTGCCTGCTTTGGTATGCTCTCTCCAAATCACTGATCACTTATATTGTACTACCATTGCAGGATTTGTAAGTTAGACAAGGTGCAAAATTAGGTGTTAAGGACTGGAATGATAGTACAGCGGGCAGAGCACTTGCCTTGCATGTGGTCGACCTGGGTTCGATCCCCTGCATATCCCATGGTTCCCTGTACACTTCCAGGAGTGACTCCTGAGTGTCGAACCAGGAGTAAACCCTGAGCATTGCCAGCTGCTGCCCAAAAGAGAGAAAAAAAAAAGATTTTAGGTGATTTTTATTCCTAACCCTGACTACCAAAAGAATCAAGAGTTAAGCAGAGGAAGGAACCTCAGTGGCGAGCTGGTGGTTACCAGATATCTACAGCTCTCTCCCCTCCACGCAGCTCCCGTGAGCTCTTGGCCACATGAACTTCAGAGGGCTTATTTTCAATGCACAGCAGGGTTGGTTGTCTTCCAATGCAGGTTGTTCATTACCGAGTTGACTCAAAGAGGCATGGAACACAATTCTTCCCTTGTGCCTGAAAGCAATTTGCACTGTCCGGCCAAAGACCCAGTAGCCACATCCACATCCCAACAACTACCACATGCCTCCCTTGCCTCACGACTGAGCTCCACAGTGATACTAACCTGCTGAAATTTTCAGATATGCTGAGTTGTTTTTTTTTTAGGTTGAAAACTCTCAGAGTCAGCATTTTTTAATGCTCTCCCTCCACATCCCCATACTTCCAGAAGCCCCAACAGCCACAGTCACCGTCTCTGCCATATAAGCTCACATACCAGCCCTGCTCCAGAAACTCAAAAGAGATCAATTAGCCACCAAAAAAAAAAAGAGTAAATTGTAGACATCATCTATTATACCCTGCTACCCTACAGTCTCAGATAGGTGAACTGATGGAAAGGTTAGATCAAGGTCACATTAACATCAGAATAGAGATGAGAACCTAGGTCTTCTGATTTTGAATCCAGCATTTCCTCTCCTATGTGATCAGGCATCTGATCATTAGAAAGAGTAGCAGGCAGCATGAAATCACTGTTCCAGACACAAGATATGTTACACATTATAATCTTTCTGATACCATCAGTATAGCACATGGAAGACCTAACACTTTCATCACCAGAAGCTTGAATCATTGTTTCTGATTATTCCCTCCCTCCCAAAAAGATGAAGCAATGAAAGTCAATGCATATGTAGTTGTAACTATATCTAGTGATCTGTAGAGATAGGAGAAGAAAATCTCATCCATCAAGTGATGACAGTGCCACTAAGCCATTGTAGCCAACCTTCCTGTCTCCCCTGACTTCCCATGAGTTGAGCCCTTGAAAGAAAATTATCTCCCCTTATTTCTGAACTACCATTGGATGAAACTACCATTTGATGTTTCATCAAACTACCATTTGATGAAAACTCTAACAACTCATAACCCTGGCCTGGCAGGCCCCATCATATAATCAGCCACTTCATAATGTCTTGTTAGTGGTGGGAATGGAAGGAAAGCAGTATCACATAAGTCCTTTCTGCTTTTTCTATTTCTACCCAGTCATCCCAACACTATTTCCATGAGTGCATCTTTTTTTAAATTGAATCATTGTGAGACAGAGCATTAAAAAACTGTTCATGGTTGCATTTCAGTTATACTATGTTCCAACACCTATGCCTTCACCAGTATAATTTCCCAGCACCAGTGTCCTCAGTTTCTCTCTCACCCTTTCAAGCTACCCCCCAAACCCGCCTGCCTCTATGGCAGGCCCCTCTTCCCCCGCCTCTTTTTCTCTCTCTCTCGCTTTAGGCATTATGGTTTGCAATACAGATGCTGAAAAGTTCTCATGTATATTCCTTTGCCTACTTTCGACACTCAGTTCTTGTTCAGAGTGATCATTTCCAACTAGTATTGTCATAATGGACCCTCCTCCATATTAACTACCCTCTCTCCCCCACACCCTTGTAATTCCCAACCATTGACCACCTCTCCCAGCCCATTTTCCCTGGCTTTGGACATTAGTTTCATAATGTTTTTAATATATCCCACAAGTAAATGCAGTAATTCTACATCTGTCCCTCTTCTTCCGACTCATTTCACTCAGCATAATACTCTCCAAGTTCATCCATTTATAGGAAAATGTCATGACCTCATTTTTTTAAACAGCTGTGTAGTATACCATTGCATACATGTACCACAGTTTCTTTATCCATCCATGAGTGCATCTTAATGTACCTCTTTCCTTCTTATATAGCTGCTGAAGCTCCTGTGAATTTTCTCTCCTCTCACTGATAAATATTTGTGGCACTAAGTTTGACCTGTGGATAAAAATGTTCTTCTTGCACAAATTAAAGAAACTTGAAATATTCTGGTTCTCCTAATTATTTATTTTTGGTCCTTGGGCCACGCCTGACTGTGCTCAAGGCTTACTTGTGGCTCCGTGCTCAGGGATCACTCCTGGTGGGGCTTGCAAGACCACACGGGGTGCTAGGGATTGAGCAGGATTGGCTGCATGCAAGGGAAGTATCCTGCCTGCTTTATTACCTCTTTGGGTGAACATATATGTATTTAGTCAGTACTCTCTCCTTCTCCTTCTTAATAATTCTATTATTATTGTCACTATCCTCCCATTGTTCATCAATTTGCTTGAGTGGGCCCAGTAACGTCTCCATTGTGAGACTTGTTGTTACTGTGTTTGGCATATCGAATATGTCATGGGTAGCTTGCCAGGCTTTGCCGTGCAGGCGAGATACTCTCCGTACCTTGTTGGGCTCTCTGAGAGGGGCGGAGGAATCGAACTCAGGTTCGCCATGTTGGCCGCATGCAAGGCAAACGCCCTACCGCTATGCTATCGCTCCAGCCCCCTATTATTATTATTATTATTTATTATTATTATTATTGGGCCCACTAGAGCAAATCAATGAACAATGGGAGGACAGTGATTATTATTATTATTATTATTATTATTATTATTATTATTATTATTTGGTACTGGAGAGACAGTACAGAAAGTAAGGCACTTATCTTTGCCTTTTTTGGGGGGGTGGGTCATACCCGGCGATGCACCGGGGTTACTCCTGGCTCGTGCACTCAGGAATTACTCAGGAAATACTCCTAGCGGTGCTTGGGGAACCATATGGAATGCTGGGAATCAAACCCGGGTTGGCCGCGTGCAAGGCAAATGTCCTACCCACTATGCTATCGCTCCAGCCCCATCTTTGCCTTTTATATGCCAATCCTGGTGTGATGCTTGGTCCCATATATGGTCAATTGGAGCACAACCAGGAGTGACCCCTGAATACAGAGCCAGAAGTAAACTCAGACACAGCCACACGTGGTCCAAAAACCGAAAGAAAAAAAGGCATTACAATTATTTTCAAGGACATTGTTAGCCTTGTTTTTTTTGCCTATCCATTTGGCTCATTACCAACAGAGATTAAGATTAGACTCCACACCTCCTTTCAGACTTACGCTAGGTGATTTCTGTTACCTATTATTTTTGCCATATCAGACATTGCACATTTCTTGTCTTTGCAGTTTTAATTTCTTGAGGAGAGGGACTGGGTCTTACTTACTGTTTACCTTATGTAGTGCTGCAGAATAAATGCTGGGCCTCAGACATGCAAGGAAAATGCTCTACCACTGAGCTACATCCTCACCCGTTATGTATTTTTAGTACTATTAAAAATACATTTTTTTCTTTCTCTTCCTGCAGTTGTGGTAGAGGTGGAATGCGAGGGTCACACACTTGGTTGTGGTTTTCATACATTTAGTTCTGGCACACTTGCCTGTGGCACCTAGAGTCACACCAGGAGTGCTGGGCTTTGTACTCAGCAGTGATACAGCGTGGTGCCAGGGATCAAAACTACGGCCTCATCACTGGACTACATCCCACGCCCTCACGTTTCTTTGTGTTCACTACAACACCCAGTGCATGGCAGAGCCTGGCAAGCTACCCGTGACGTATTCGATATGCCAAAAACAGTCTCATTCCCCTGACCCTGAAAGAGCCTCCAATACGGCAGCATTGGGAAAGATGAGTAAGGAGAGGTTGCTAAAATCTCAGGGCTGGGACAAATGGAGGTGTTGCTGGCGCCCACTCGAGTAAATCGATGAACAAAGGGATGACAGTGATACAGTGATACAACATCCAGTACAAATGTGTTGAATATAATGTATGTTCCAGACATATCTAATTTTTTTTTTAAAAAGGCAGCAGAGCTTCACAAGCAATGGAAACTGGGGATGGTTTGGGGGGGGCATTTGGCTTCTTTTCAGGTAAGTCTACATTTCATCTGTAAAAGTTGAGAGATGTGCTATAATTACAAAGAAGACAATGAACTAGATGACAAAGTATGTTCAACGATTAAAAAAATCTATCTGAAAATGAAAATCTATCTGAGACCACTCTCCGCACACATGAAGGTACTGGCAGAGGGACAAAGTCACGCGGGTTCCAGGGCCAAGATCTCCAAGCCTACTCGGATTTGGGCCGAGCATCCTCCACCCAGATCCTCCAAATTCCAGTAGGCGGGGGTTACACCCTGGCACCGTGTAAGACTCAGAGACTATAAAAACCAGCTCCCGGAGCCACGCGGCCGCATTCGCGGCCGTGCAACATCTTATTATGACATCTTATTATCTCATTCCTACTGTGGATAAACTGGCAGGCTACCAAATGTAACCTGCCCACATGGCAGAGTCTGGCAAACTCCCCGTGGCATACCCAATATGCCAAATACCAGTAACAATGATGGGTCTCATTCTCCTAAAGAGCCTTGAATATAATCTCAGGGCTAGGATGAAGGAGACGTTACTGGGGCCTGCTCGAGGCAATCGATGATTAACAGGATGATTTGTGATTGATTTGTGATCTGAAAATGAGAAATGATGTATAACATCTATTTCAAGAATTGCTTTCCCATAAAGAAACATAAAGGTAAAGGTAAAGGTAAAGAAACATAGAGTATTTTGGAATTCTTTTCACACTGGTGGTCATTGTAATACAAGAAAGATACAGAACTCCCCAAAGTATGGAAATTTACCATCCTATGTAAATATCAGATTAAAAATGACATAGCCCAAAAGGAGAGGGAGAGACACAGAGAGAGAGAGACAAAGAGAGATAGAGACAGAGACAGAGAGAAAGAGAGAGAGAGAGACAGAGAGAGAGAGAGAGAAGTGCCTGCTATAGAGGCAGGCTGGGAGAAGGGGATGGCGGGAGGGAATCTGGAGTCATTGGTGGTGGGAAATGTACCTGGTGAAGGGATGGGTGTTAAAACATTATGTGACTGAAACCTGATCATGAACAGCTTTGTGACTGTGTATCTCACAGTGACTCATTTTTTTTTTTTAAAGACACATAACAGAAGTAGATGCAGACTCTTCTGGAGTCTGGAGTCTTTTATCCAACAGTGATGGTAGTGATGGTAGCACTGTAGCACTGTCCTCCCCGTTGTTGATCAATTTGCTCTAGCAGCATCAGTAACGTCTCCATTGTGATGGTGAAAAAGAAAACAAAAACCAAACCAAAGCCTGAGGACTTTATCTTTCCAAACAATAAAGGTAAAAGGTAAAGGCCCTCCCGTTGATCGTCGATTTGCTCGAGCGGGCCCAGTAACGTCTCCATTGGAGACCTTGTTGTTACTGTGTCTGGCATATCGAATACTCTCGGTAGCTTGCCGGGCTCTCCGAGAGGGGAGGAGGAATCGAACTCGGGTCGGCCATGTTGGCCGCTTGTAAGGCGAATGCCCTACCTGCTGTGCTACTAATCTGAAAACATAAGTGTACCCCTATCTCCAAGGCAGAGATAATTAAAACTGCTAAAATTCAGAAACAATCCAAGTGCCCAATGGATGATGTGTGGATAAAGAGGATGTCTGTATGTCTGTCACTGTCCTCCTGTTGTTCATCGATTTGCTCGAGTGGGCCCAGTAACGTCTCCATTTTGAGACTTTTTGTTACTGTGTTTGGCATATTGAATACGTCAAGAGTAGCTTGCCAGGCTTTGCTGTGCGGGCGAGATACTCTCGGTAGCTTGCTGGGCTCTCAGAGAAGGGTGGAGGAATCAAACCCAGCTCGGCTGGGCTGGCTGCGTGCAAGGCAAATGCCTAGATATATTTTTATATATACATTTTTATCTATATAAAACGCGCAGCAACCCAACTCGAAGAAATGTGAAACCTTGTCTTCTGCAACAGTATTGATGAAAGTGGCGGGAATCATGCTAAGCGACATGTCAGAAAGAGAAACACAATGCTGTCTGGCCTCAGATCTAGGAGGGATGTGGAGAAGCAAAGCCAGGAAACAGACAATATCCAACACAACTAACCCTTAGAGTGACCACAAAACTGAGGTCACCAGGGGGCGAGGGATGCTGCAACGGTGGAGGGATGCCAGGGCACTGCTGCTGAAGGATTACTGGATTTGTTGTGGTGAAATAGCTGGAGGAATATTAAAAGAAAAAAAAGGCACAAAATAGGGGCTGAAGCGATAGTACAGCAGATAGGGTGTTTGCCTTGCAAGCGGCCAACCCAGGTTCAATCCTTGGCATCCCATACGGTCCCCCAAGCACCGAGAGGGTAATTCCCGAGTGCAGAGACAGGAGTAACCCCAGAGCATCACGAGGTGTGACCCAAAAAAACAAAAATAAATAATTTTTTTTTAAAAAAAGAAATCAAATAAAAAAGATTGAAGGGGTCGAAGTAATAGTACAGCAGGAAGGACGTTCACCTTGTAAACAGCCAGGCCAGGTTTGATCCCCAGCAGCCCATGTGGCCCCTGGAGCACAGCCAGGAGTAATTCCTGAGTGCAAAGCCAGGATTAGCCCCTGAGCATCTCCGGGTGTGACCCAAACACCAATCAACCAACCAAACAACAACAACAACAAAAAACAAAGATTGGAGAAATTCACAATCATAGGTCAAAACAGTAACTCTAGGCTACTAAAATCCCTCAGTTCTAAGTGACAGTGAAACAACATGCTATTCATGGGAATAAGAAACTACAGAGTGTTGGGGCAAGAGCCATACTACAGCAGGTAAGGCGCTTGCCTTGTATGTAGCTGACCCAGATTCCATCCCCGGCATCCCATATGGTCACCCAAGCCTGCCAGGAGTAATTTCTGAGTGCAGTCAAGAGTAACCCTTGAGCACCACTGAATGTAGCCCCCTCACCCCCTCCAAAAATCTAGCTCTGTGTCCAAAAGTGGACACGATTATGAGTCTGTGATTCAAAGCCAAAGGGCAGAGCTTAGACCAGAAACCAGGAGCTCAATGCATCAGTGGGTTTCTCCATCTGCTCAGTGTCAACACTGATGACCACTTCCCCAGGGTCCAGGGGGTCCAGGACAAGACGCAAAGGCCAGGCACATCGTAGGTGACTAACAAAGATGGTTACCTACCTGGAATATACACGTAGACAGACAACTACAGATACACAGTCTATTCTTAAACTATGGAGACGGCACAGCTTTAAAATTGTTTAGAAATAAATTTTCTTATAATCTATTACCAGTAAATGATTTGCATATCTATGTTATGTGCCTGGGGTCGCCTAAAAACATCCCTGGCCAAAAGAGGGGCAGGGAAGGAGGAAGTGTCCAGTGATTAGGCTTGCTGTCCTCTTTCCAGAAAAAAAAAATCAGAGTATCCCTGGATCCTTCCAGTGATTCAGGGATGCGGGGTCAACCACCTTGGGGAATCACTGCTCAGGACGGCTAGCTGTGCCCTGCTCTGCAGTTCCTTCCACGTGCCCAGATCTGTCCCGGCTATTAGTAAGATCCATGAAACACAGCAATTGTACAGTGAGGGCGCTTGCGTTGCACGCAGGGGACCCTGGTTCGATTCCCCGGCACAACCTGTGGTCCTGGACGCCCCTCTCGGCGTAATGCCTGAGTGTGGAACCAGGAGTTCGCCCTGAGCACAGCCCGGTGTGGACCCCTGACCAAAATAAAACAAAACATAACACCTATCTCTTCCAATGCCTGGGAGCGCTCCTTAGGGCTCCCTAACACTGACTGAGAACTGCTTGTCCAGACATCACAGGGGAGTAGCAAGCTGGTCTTGGAACGTTAAGTGTCCAGCCGGGGTGGGGGGTGGGGGGTGGGGGTTGGGGCGCGCTACCACCCCCGCGCCGGGGCCAGGTGGGTCCCCAGGATCTTACCGTGGGTCGGGGCAGTCCTTCCTTCCGTTCCCAGCCAGCGCGCTCCAGCCGGCCCACGTGGCCTCTGCACCCCGAGAGAGGAGCCCCCCAGGATCCGCGAGGGCGGAAGCCGAGCCGGGCCCAAGCCCCGGACCCCCCCCGACCCTGCCCGCCCCACCCCGGCTCCGGGGGTCACTCACCGCGCGCCCCTAGACGCACTGTGATGCCCGGGCGGAGCGCGGCGCTGGGCGCGCGGGGCTGGCGTTTCGCAGGTGCTCTCGGGCCCCTACCGGACGCAGGCGGACTAGCCCTGAGCAAGGGCATCTGGCTTGGAGCGCACTCCGCTCTTGGGGGGTGTCCCACGGCACCCCCAGAAACTTCGGCTTTCTCAGCCGCAGCACCCTCGGCAGAGAACTTTTTTTCGGATAGGGGTTCAGATAGGGGTACTCTGTGCCGGCTCTTGCAGCACCCCAGGGGGCGGTGGGCGGGTGGGTGGGAGGAAGGACTTTCCTAGAGCCTGGGATCAACCTCGGAACTCGGTGTGCGCTTTCTAGAAAATCCCAGCCGAGCGCACTTGTGAATCGTGCACGTTTATTTTTGTCCTTCCTGCCTCACCCCACAAAAGGTGACTCGAAAATAAATGAATTGGTTCAAATGGTCCTGAGACATGTGCAGAGTACCTCCCCCACCCCCACCAAGACCATCATCTGTGGCATTTATGAGGGTTAGTAAAACAGATAAAAAAAAAAACCCTTTATTGCAATAGTGTGATTTTTTTTTTCTTTTTGGGTCACTCCCGGAGATGCCTAGGAGTTACTCCTGGCTTTGCACTTAGGAATTACTCCTGGCGATGCTTGGGGGACCATATGGGATGCTGGGAATCAAACTCTGGTCGCCACGTGCAAGGCAAATGCCCTACCCTCTGTACTATCGCTCCAGCCCAAATAGTGTGATTTTTAATGTTGTTAGTGGTAGTTTCGTGCATCCATCATTAAACGTGACATCCTACATACATCCCTCCATCAAGGTCCCCAATGCCTTTCTCCTCCCCATCCCCCCAAGCTGAGTTCTGTGGACCAGTTCCCCAGTGCGGTTGCCTTTGGTCATTTGTTCCTCCCTTACCATGCGGTTTATGACTCACACATGAGAGACATTATTCTGTGTCTACCTCTTTCCTCCTGATTTTCCTCCACACGATGTCCTCTAGGTCCATCCACATCATGACAAATTACCCGATTTCTTAGAGTTGCATAGTATTCCATTGTGTCTATATACAGTTTCTTGATTCATTGATCCATAGATGGCCATTGGGGTTGTTTTCATATCTTAACTATCCTACTAAGCTTAGCAATAAACATCGGTATGCTTACACTTTTTGTCTTCTAAATTTTATTTTGGCTGCGTGCAAGGGCTGGAGTGATAGCACAGTGGTAGGGCGTTTGCCTTGCGCACAGCCAGCCTGGCCGAGCCAGGTTCGATTCCTTCGCCCCTCTTAGAGAGCCTGGCAAGCTACTGAGAGTACACAATATGCCAAACACAGTAACAAGAAGTCTCATAATGGAGACGTTACTGGGCCTGCTTGAGCAAATCGATGAACAACGGGAGGACAGTGTTTGTTTGTTTTGTTTGGACAAATTTTATTTTATTTTTATAAAGTTCACAATAATTCATTAATTTAATATTTAAACATTAATCCCTCCACCATTGCACCTTCCCACCACAATATTTAGAATGTTTCCACCCCAAATCCCAAACCGTGCCCCCCAAAGCAGAACAAAACAATTAATTTTGTATTGCTTGACTCTGGTTTCTCTTCAGATCGTATAAATCTTTCGCCTTTTGTTATAAATAATCCACTAAAAATGGTCATTTGTGTGCTATGTTCTTTTGAATTAAATGTTTCTGTGATTAGATGCTAATAGATGCTAATAAGTTGTATTGCTGGGTCATATGAGTTTTTTTTTTGGGGGGGTCACACCTGGTGATGCACAGGGGTTACTCCTGGCTCTGCACTCAGGAGTTACTCCTGGTGGTGCTCAGGGGACCATATGGGATTCTGGGAATCGAACCCCGGTCAGCGCGTGCAAGGCAAATGCCCTATCCGCTGTGCTATCTCTCCAGCTTCATGTTTTTGTTTTGTTTTGTTCTTTAGAGAAATCTCCATATTGCTTTCCACAGAAATTGAACCAGATAACATTCTCCCCAACTGTGGATGAGGGTTCCTTTCTCACATACCTCAGTTGGCAGTGGCTGTTTCCAAACTTTTTGATATATTCCATTCTCTAGCACGAGATATTTCAATGTTGTTTTGGTTTACATTTCTCTAATCATGAGTGACAAGCACTTTTTCAAAGTCCCATTGACCTTTGGCCTCTCCAGTTCTATTCCATTGGGCTGTAAGTCTGTCCTTATTCTAGTACTGTGCAAGTATGATGATGATGATGATAATGATGATGACGACGACGATGATGATATTTGTTTGGGGGCCACATCTGATGGTACTCAGGACTTACTCCTGATGGGGCTTGAGAGACTATATAGGGAGCTGGAGATTGAACCCAGCTCAGCCTCGTTCAAGGCAAGTGCCCTAACCACTGTACTATCTCTCCAGTCCACACATTTTATTAGTATAGTTTTGGAGTACAATTCAAAATTGGAAAACTCAATACCAACCATCTTCTTTGTTTTCCTATCTTATGGTTCTGTTTTTTATTTTACAAATTTTAGAAATTTATAAAATCCAAATTTTAGTAGCATTTGTTCCAACTTCTTAAAGAACATCTTTGGAATTTTAATGGGTATTACATTGAATCTGAATAATGCTTTGAATAGGAAGGTCATTTTGATCATGTTGATTCTTCTAATTCATGTACAGTGTGTCATTTTCCTGGTGTCCTTTTCTATTTTTTAGAGCAGTGATTTATCGTTTTCACTGTGTAGGTCTTTCACCTCTTTTGTTATTCCTAGGTAGGAATAACATGTATAGATAGTTGTCGTTTGGGGACAGTAATTTGAAGCAGATTGTCTTCAAATTTTTTCTCTTCTAGCTCATTATTTGTATATAGGATTGCCATAGATTTTGTGTATTATTTTGTAATCAATAAAGGAGCAGTTATTTCAAATGGGACCCCTTCTGTCTCAGTGGGCTGAGACCCCTACTCCAAGGTGACAATTGTCTTTGAACTAACAACACTGCATGAGACTGCCGCATGCTCTTCTTCATACACCTAAGACATTAACCTGCGGAAATCACTTGATAAAATCAATTTTTGCAATGATAGAATTTTATCTATCTGTGTCATAAGATACTGATTGAATATGAAGATCACTTGCAACCGAGTTTATATTTTAGTTAAACATGAGCTATTAGTGGGGGCAGAGGAATTTGGGAGACAACCCGCAGTCCTGGGGGTCTACTCCTTGCTCTGTGTTTGGGAATCATTCCTGGGAGAGGTCTAAGGACCAAGTGGTGCAAGGACGGGTATGCCTTGGGCTGCATACAAGCCTTATTTCCTGTGTTTGTTTGGTTATTTTGTTAACCAAAAAAATCAAATATTGTAATTTCACTGCTATTTTTCTGTATTGATGTATGTCTCAATAGTAACTTTCCAAATACTTTTTTTCCCCTGAAAAATCATGGGCTTCTTTGGTTCTATGAAAAGAACATTTGAAAACATATTACAAAGCATTAACCTATGTTTTGTATACATGTGTGTGCATGTGCATGTGTGGTAGGAAGGATGGGGTTACTAAAAATTAGATAAAAATGATGCAGTTGGGGCTGGAGCGATAGTACAGCGGGTAGGGCGTTTGTCTTGCTTGCGACCGACCCAGGTTCAGTGACCAGCATCCCATATGGTTCCCAAGCACTGCCAGCAATAATTCCTGAGTGTGGAGCCAGCAGTAACCCCTAAGCATTGCTGGGTGTAACCGCCCCCCTCTCCCCCCAAAAAAAGATGCAGGCAACAATGAAAGCCTCAATTATTCTCTCCTTTTGCTTCCATACAAATAAATCACATGGCCCATGTTACACAAATATTATTAGGAAAATTATGATCTTCTCTGTCCATCTTCATACTACCTTCAGGTGAAATACAGAAAGAGATGCAAAGAGAGACTTACTCTGTAGCTGTGGTTCTAATACATGTTGAGTTGAATTGCCTTGTTCTAGAAAGAGCTCACCTTTTTTTTTTTTTGGCCAATAAGTAGTGTTGAGCCTTCAAAACATTAAAGGTGATTGGAAAATGAAAATACATTTCTCAGCAATTCTTCCATACGGAATTTCACCATCTATGAAGGCCTTCTTGCTTGCTTTCTTCCTCCTCCTCCTCCTCCTCCTCCTCCTCCTCCTCCTCATCCTCTTCTTCTTCCTTCTCTTATTCCTCTTCCTTCTTTTCTTCTTCAGTCTTCGAATATCTAGGGAGTTTCCCCGGTATATGCTGGTCTCTATTCTGAGTGGTTGACCATCCAGTTAGAATATAAAAATCTTCTTTTGTTTTCTGAGAATAAGCCCAGACAGTGGTAAATGCCCACCGAATTGAGAGTCTAACATACAAATCCAAGTATTAACCATTGGTTGCTAAGGGTGGTTCTTTTTTAGCATTTGGGTATGAGATGACCTTCTGTGTAACTATAGCCAGAAGACACACTTGCAAATCAAAAGCTCAATTAAGTGAATAACCACAGTCACAGTGACAAAGACTTTTCTAGGAAATACCACTTTGGTTTCCATTTCTGTTACCTATCTATTGCTTTAAATGTGTATTTTGGTTCGTAACAGATACGAAAAAACTCCTGAAAATATGTGCCATCGTGGTGCTAGCAACATCTCAGTGTCATTTATCAGAATAAGTATGACTGGCAAGAGCCTGTGTCAGACAAACACCAGCCAGTCAAGCTTGGTTAGCAGGCACTGAGATCCATTTAAACTTTTGACTTGTAATAAGGATATCAGAATCTAAGATTAATTAATCATACATCCAAAGTGTTAGGTTTGTAGGACACCAATATAAGTTGAAAATATACTGGTGGAGTCATATGTTAAAAGTCTTAGATAAAGTAATGCTGGATTTGTAGATAACTCATAGTCCCTAGAGATCTACAGCAAAGGGTTGTAACTTCTCCACAATTGAAATTTAGCAGCACAATTGATGCTCATAAATAACCAAACCACATGCAAAATACTGTGTCTTAGATAGGATTGATTTATTTTCCAGAGTTTTTTTTTCCAGTTGTCAGAGATCTGGTAAATGAAAACAAAGGCTGAAGAGTAAAAAGATATGAGGCCAATTAAAAACTGATGGACATGAGGCTCTACACAGTGCAAACTTGCTTCACAATCTACCTCTGCTGTTCTCCACAGCTAAATCTAACAGACAGAGGAGTTAGAGGACTCACAGCCTCTAGAACATAATGGCATAGTGCAAAGTCACAGACACAGAACTTTGGGGAACTTGAGAGAAAGTGTTTTATAGATTCTTTTAAAAGAATGATTCGCAAAAAAATAAGACAAATTTCTTACAGAGATTTCTGCCCATAAATCCCTTACTCACTTAGAATTTTATCTATTCAGTTAGATCTGGAACTTTAAAATTAGCTTTGTTATTTAATTTATTTTATTTTGAGGCCACACAGAAGTGCTCAGCACTGATTCCTGGCTTTGTGTTCAGGGATCACTCTTGATGGGGCTTAAAGGTCCATATTCGGTTTCAGGGATCAAATTCTGTTTGGATGCATCCAAGCCAAGCATTTTTCCTGCTGTAATATCTTATCTCTCCGTCTGCTAAAATTGGTTATAGAGTTTTCTAATGGCGAGTGCCCTGGAGCATGCATTTGGTGAGGACTAACTTTCTTTTCTCTATTTCAGGCCTCACATTCCATACTAAGAAAGTTTACTCCCACTAAGATGACTGAAGAGCTCCCCAGGTCCAGTGAGCCATAGTGCTTGTCTCAAGTAGTTTTTCAGCCCCTTTTCACCGTTGCCTTCTGCCCACCTTGTCCTACTGCTTGACCTCCTAGTGTCATGTGTGGTACTTCTTCCCAGCCATTTATATCCATTTATATGATTTTCACCTTGACTCACATGGGAACCATCTGGGCCCAGCTTGAGAAACAGTGGAGAGATCTTAAATAGAGAGATATTAGAGAGACACTAACTCTCACTACCTAGGCACAGATGTATTTGGAACACCATCTTGCGTCTTGCTTAGCAATGTTGTGAGATGTAAGAGAGATATTAACTAGAGAGATAATTGGATATTTACTTCACTACCTAGCGAGAGATTAACTCTTACTACCAGTTAACCCCAAACATGTTACCAGCACCCCTAAACAGGATATAAATGGGGGAATATATATGACAAGAACTCCCTGTGGGAAAGGAAAAAACTGTGAGACAGTCGAAGTCATTGGCCCAAAGCACCATTTTGTGCCTGTAGGATGACATATTAGTAAGGTATGCTTTGACCTTTAGGACATCTGCTAAAGCTCAGACAGGAAGAGCTGAACAGAATCTTTTACTACAAATCAAACACTATACTGCTATCTCAAATTTTTAATACTTCATCTTTTCCCTTCCAGTATCTTCCTCTAAAAATTTTGTGAGGATCTTCCAGCATCTTTCCTGATGCTTTTGCACGTAAAAGTATGATAGGCTGTTTTTCTTCTGCATTTAAGTACAAATAGATCTTTTGTCTCTTTCTTCCTCCCTCTTTTGTTCTCTCTCTCTCTCTCTCTCTCTCTCTCTTTCTGTATCTTTCTCTATATCTCTTTTTTCTTTCTCCCTTCTTTTCTAATTTTCTCCCTTAATTTTTCCCTCATACTTATAATATTTAAAACTACTGTATAAGCAAATTTCAAATATATCATGTAGTCATAACTTCCATAAGTACCACATCATCCTCTAACCTTATTTATTTTATTTATTTGGGTGATCACTGTCACCCAATTTACTCCTTTTTTTTTCTTATTTCCCAATTTACTCCTTGCCTCTGGTAATCACCGGTCTGTTCTCTCTCTGAGTTTAGTGTATTTTTTTTTCAGATTCCACATTTGAATGAAGTTATAGTGTAGTTGGCCATCTTATTTCACTTAGCACAATACTTGAAAAGTCTATACATGTTGTAAATGGTAGGATTTGCCTCTTTCATTACTGAATAGTATTCAATTGTACAGCTACACCACATTTTATTTATCCCCCAGAAAACATACTACTTTCATATTTTGGCTGGTATAGACACAGGATTTTCTTGCTATCTGTAAAGATAATATTCCTATTTTGGCACAATTGGTAGACTACCTGAGGTATATGGATACATTGTTACCATAATTTAGATGGAAAAAAATTTTTTTAGTGTTCTTGGAGACCCCAGCATGACTAAATAGAAATGCTTTACATTTGAATAGTGGGGGAAAACTAAACTGTTATAACAGGGAAAATGCATATATCTTTCTGAATTAGTGCTTTCATCTATCAGCTCTATATCAAGAAGTTTAGAATTGCTGAATCATATGGTAAGTCTATTTTTAATTTTTTGAGGAACCTCTATGATAGATTCCATGTGACTGCACCAATTTTCAATCCCACAAAGGTTTCTTTTCCTCCTCACCAACTCTGGTTTTACTTTTCTTTTTTTTAATCAGGTTCTATAGCTTTGAGATAACATCTCGGTTTGATTCAATTTCCCCATATATGTTGACTTCTTTGGGGAAAGGTCTTTCCTCCTCTGTTGAAATTGAATTGTTTGCTTGGTTTTGCTCTTGACTTAACTGAATTCTAGATGTTTTTAGCTATGCTTTATTTGCACATATGTCCTCTCATTTTGTAGGTCACCTGTTCATTTTGTTGATGACTTATTTTGCTGTGCAGAGCCCTGTTTAGTTTGATGTAGTCCTACTTGCTTATTTTTGCTCTTGGTCTGTATGCCTTTGGTGTCAAATCCAAACAGATCATTGCCAAGACCAATTTCAAGAAACTTTTTCTCAGTGCTTTATTTCATGTGTTTTATGGTTTCAGGTAAATCTATTTAGTGGCATAAGATGTGTTGTGTAGGATAGAGGCCAAAGCATCCCACCTGCTGTACTATCTTTCCAGCCCCTGTATTTTATCAAATTTTTAATGGGGAAATTTTGGGGGGGGTTTGTGTCATACCCAGAGGTACTTAAAACTTACTCCTGGCTCTGTATTAGGGATTACTCCTGGTGTTGCCAGGAATTGAACCTGGGTAGTCTGTGTTCAAGGCAAGTTGCTTTACCTGCTGTACTATTTTTCCTATTCCCTAATGAGTTGATTTTATATATAGTTATATGAGATGAAATGATCTGTAAGACATATTGATATGTAAAGAAAAGTTGAGTGCTAAAGCATTGAGTACTGTCATTTTGTTTTATATATATCTATATAGGACTGGAGTGATAGCACAACGGGTAGGGTGTTTGCTTTGCATGTGGCTGATCCGGGGTTCACTTCCTCCGCCCCTCTCGGAGATCCCGGCAAGCTACCAAGAGCATCCCGCCCACCAAGCTGGCAAGCTCCCTGTGGCGTAACAGATATGCCAAAACAGTAACAATAAGTCTTACAATAGAGATGTTACTGGTACCTGCTCCAGCAAATCGATGAATAATGGGACGACAGTGAGATAGTGTGAATATATCTATATATCTATATTTATATATCTATATCTGCCTAAAATAATGCTTATTGATTTTGTATCCTGCAACTTTACTAAAAAATCTTATTATAGGAGTGGTGAGTGTGGACATGCTGTTTGTCTTTGACTTTCAGTTTTTCTCTATAAAATTAACTGTGGGATCAATTAGCTGGGGCATGTAGCAACTTTCAATCTGTGCCTTCATAATGAGCCCCTCTTATGAAAAACACAGGTCACGAGATTTAGGGCCACTCTAATCTAGCATGACCTCATCTTAACTAATTATGTCTTCAAAGGACCCTTTTCCAAAAAATGTCACATTTTGAGATTTGGGATGAACATGAATTTTTGGGGGTTCACTCTTCAACCCATAACAGCTATTCTTCAGAGGGTCATTATTCAGCATCCTCATACCAGACTATTCATAGGGAGTTCTCACATTGTTGACTGTCCCTTTGTCCAGTAATCCAACTTCAAGATGAAGTTTGTTATCTAATTGAAATAATAATGCATGGTCTAACTGGAGTTTATTAAATAATATAAAAATTTTGCTGAGAAGTTGTAGAAAATAATTGCCTTCAAATCAAATTCTCCAGAGAACACGAATTTAAGTCTTCCTCCTCATTATTTGTATTCCTTCCTGGCAGAGACAAGCAAGATGGGTGCTGAGACCTTGTGTTAGGCAATAACAATGGTACCAAGCATCATCTGTCCAGAATAGCCAGTGTTTCCTGAAAGTGAGCTCTTCTGAGAAAGTCACCTTCTGAAAAACTAATTCTGATTCTTTTCCCATCCAAACCTAACTAAGAAGAAACCAGGAAAGTCCTTAAGAAATTGAAAGACCAGGAACTAGAAAAAAGAAAGCCTAGATATGGGAGCTTGATTTTGAACTCTCTTTTCCTTCATAGACTTTCCACAAAAGTATTGACGTGGGAGGTTCTCGAATAGTTCCATGGACTATAGGGACAAAAGAGGATATGAACTTGGGAAAGGTAAACACTCCAGGTATTCCACTGGAATCCTGAAGGACTAAATATCAGAAATAAATATGAATGGGAAGTAGGTTTCTTGAGAACTAAGTATGCATTATTTCCCTAGCTTTGCATGATTTTAATCCCATATTGTGTATAGTAATCTACTGACCAGGAAGTTTTCCTTCAAGCAGTAAAAGTCAACCCTTCTTTCAAGCAGTAAAAGTAAAAATACCTTTTAAATTTTTTTAACTCTAAAAAGATACCTTAAAAAAGAATATTTGAAACCAGAAAGAAAAAAGCAGCAGCCTCAGGAAATGCAAATACTGGAATTTTTAGACTGGGGTTAAAAACAACTATGAGAATATATTTAAGAAAGCAATCTTATGATCAGCAATAAGACAAGGTTGTCCCCTCTTAGCACTTATATTCAATACAGTATTGGAAGTATTTGCCATAGAATTATGCAAGAAAAAATATCAAGGGCATTACAATAGGAAATGAAGCAGTCAAGCTTTCACTATTTGCAGATGACATGATACTATATTTAGAAAACTCTAAAGAATCTACAAAAAGCTCTTTTTTAAAGCTTGACTGTAATTTTTTTTTACAAAAAAGCTCTTAGAAACAATAAATTTGTACAATAAAGTGGCAGGCTACAAAATTAACATGAAAAAGTTTTACTTACGAAGTAATAAATTTCATAATGATTATTTTCCGATTATTTCATGCAAATAATAAAATTTTATACATATATATACACACACACACACGTTTGTGCCTTAGAAAATCAAGTACCAAGGAATAGGCTTAACTACAGAAGTGAAAGACCTGTACAAAGAAAACTGAAAAACACTACTTCAAGAAGTAAAACGAGACACAGGAAATGGAAATACATTCCCTGCACATAGATTGGGTGGCTTAACATTGTCAAAATGCAATACTCCCAAAAGCATTACACTGTTCAATGCAGTCCCTATAAAGAATACCCATGCAAGACTTTGGTTGCATGATTTTAATCATAATTAAACTAATTATGATTAGTTTCCAAAGAAATAGACCAAATACTCCTAAAATCAATATGGAATAATACCCGCCCCCCAACAGCTAAAGCAGTACTCAGGAAAAAGAAATAGAAGGCATAACTTTCCCAACTGCAAACTGTACACAAACCAGTCATAATTAAAACAGCATGTTAGCTAAGCGAGATGAATCAGAAAGAGAGGGACAGACATAGAAAGATTGCATTCATCTGGGAAACATAAAGTAACAAAATAGGAGACTAACACCCAAGAATAGCCGAGACAAGTACCAGGAGGTTTACTCCATGGGTTGGAGGCCAGACGCACACTCTAGGGGTAAAGGCAGCTCAGAGAGAGAAGGGAGCACCAAATAAAGGGTGTTGGGAAGCTCCGCCCAGGATGGGAGCTGCATGCTGAAAGTAGACTATAGACGGAACATGATTGCCACTCAATTCCGCTTTTGCAAACCATAGCACCCAAAAGAAGAGAGAGAACAAAAGGGAACGCCCTGCCACAGAGGGAGGGGGGGATGGGGAGTGTGGGGGGTGGGAAGGATACTGGGATTAGTGGTGGGGAGAATGGGCACTGGTGGAGAGATGGGTACTCGATCATTGTATAACTGAAACCCAAGGACAAAAATTTGTAAGTCTACAACTGTACCTCATGGTGTTTCACTAATAAAAATTTTTTAAAAACTTTGATAGAAATAGTGAAAACTTAAATTAATGTTCCTTCAATCTATCATATTCAAATACAGGTCTGTAAGCTCTCAACTTCCAGACAGTCCCCCCCCCCAAAAAAAAAAAATAAAACAGTATGTTACTGGAATAAGGATAGACCCTTAGATCAATGGAATAGAATAGAAAACCAAGAGTCAGACCCTCATGTATATAACCAGTTAATCTTCGATAAAGGAGCAACAATTATGAAGTGGAGCAAGGAAAACCTCTTTAACAAGTGGAATTGGGAAAATTGGTCAACCACATGCAAATCAGCCAAAAAACAAAAAAAATAAATTTAGACACTTTCTAAAGTCATCCACAGGAGTCAAATCAAAATATATTAAAAACTTGAAACCATAAATTAGTTACATGAAAAATTAAAGGTAGAACTCCCCATGACATTAAAGCTAGAGGCATGTTTAAGGATGAACAGACACTGACCAAGCAGGTAAAGCAAAGATAAACAAACGGTGCAGCATTAAACTAAGAAGCTTCTGCACCCCAAAGGAAATGAAGACCAGAATACAAAGACAGCCCACAGACTGGGAGAAATTATTTGCCTATAATTCACCTGAAAAAGGGTTAATAAGTAAGATATACAAAGCACTCAGAGAAAATAAAATCCTCCCCATCAAAAAATGTCTCTTTTAGCTTTTACCCTTCAGGCTTCTTGGATCTGGATACCTGCATTCTCTAGCTCTGGGAACTTCTCAGCAATAATATCTTTAATTGTTACTCCTTTATTGTGGTTGCCTCCCTGTCCTTCTGGTACTCCGATGATTATCATGTCGTTCCTTTTGAATTCATCCTCTAGGTCTCTTATTTGCCCTTGAGCTATTTTGAGGTCATTTCCATTCTAGTTCACTGTGACTGCTTGTTCCGCACACCTGCCCGGAGGCTGCCCCATCAAATAATGGGGAGAAGAAAGGAACAGCACCTTCTTTAAAGAAGAAATAAGAATATCCAAAAAGCATATGAAAAAGTGCTCTGTATCATTAACCATCAGGGAAATACAAATCAAAACAGAAATACAAAATCTCCTCAACGCCACAGTAACTGGCACTTATCAGAAAGAACAATAACCAGTGTTGGTGAGGATGTGAGGGTCCCTCCTTCACTGCTGACGGGAATGTCGATTGGTCCAGCCTTTTGGGAAGACAATTGTTTGTTGTTGCCAGTATGCTTTCTGCAGCTCCTCTTCAACTTCATTGATTCTGTCTATTACTGTTGTCATTCGATTATTGAGGACACCCACCGAGTTTTTTATTTCATCTACCAAATTCTTTATTAGTATCACTTCTGTTTGTGGCTTTCTTATTTCTGCTCTCATTTCTTCCTATATTTTATTGGTTGCCCATTCCACTGTTTCTTTCATATCCTCCTTTGATTTACTGGATGTCTGTTCCACCATTTCTTTGAGCTCATTGAACATCCTCAACATTTCATCTCTAAATTCTTTATCAGAGAGTTTGTGTATGTGGGTATTCCTTGCCTGAGATTTTTGGGCTCTTTTCTTCATCCACTCCTCGTGGTGGGGATCTGTGCTGTTTCTCCTTGTTGCTGTAGTGGTATGTAGGTAGGTCCCTCCAGTTCGCTATCAGTGTCCCTCTTTCACTGCAAGGGAGGATTCTGGATGAGCTTGGTCGATGGTGGTCTTCTTTTTCCCCTTCAAGAATACTAACTTCCTCTTTAGTGCTCCTGTGTGGCCTCTAGTGGAGCTTCAGAGAATGTGTTCTTTTACATTCAGCTTGTTCATATGCTTGTGTTCATTATTTTGGTGAGTTTGGGGAGTATTTTGATTGGAGTAGGCTAGTGGACTATTGGCCTACTGTGTTTGGGATAACCAGGCTGTCTTCGTAAGAGTTAGGTTATGGACATTGAGATATGAGTCAAAAGTGCTATGAAAAGAGAAAATAACTGTGGCATCCCCTGAGGCCACACCCCCTGCCACCGCTGTACCTGTGAGAGAGGTGCCCTTGTTGGTGCCAATCCTGGGTTAGAGTTCTACTTCTGGTGCACTTATAAAACTGCAAGAGGCCCCTCTGGCCTAGGTGCTCATGTGGGCACCTTAGCCGAGAAGGGGTCTTCCAGTTCACTGTGACTGCTTGCTCGTCACACCTGCCCAGAGGCTGCCCCATCAAATAATGGGGAGAAGAAATGAACAGCACCTTCTTTAAAGAAGAAATAAGAATATCCAAAAAGCATATGAAAAAGTGCTCTGTATCATTAACCATCAGGGAAATACAAATCAAAACAGAAATACAAAATCTCCTCAATGCCACAGTAACTGGCACTTATCAGAAAGAACAATAACCAGTGTTGGTGAGGATGTGAGGGTGCCTCCTTCACTGCTGATGGGAATGTCGATTGGTCCAGCCTTTTTAGAAGACAATATAGACATCTTCAAGAAATCAGGACTTGATCTTCCGTATGACTCAGAAATTCCACTCCCCTGGGAATGAACTCCAAGGGCTCAAAAGCATAATGCAAAAAAAGACATCTGTATTCCTTTGTTCCTTTTAGCACTATGTACAATAACCAAAAATATGGAAACAACTGAGCTGGAGTGATAGCACAGTGGTAGGGCGTTTACCTTGAGCCAAGCTGGCCCGGTTGAGCCGGGTTGATTCCTCCGCCCCTCTTGGAGAGCCCGGCAAGCTACCGAGAGTATCGCGCCTGCACAGCAAAGCCTGGCAAGCTCCCTGTGACGTATTCGATATGCCAAACACAGTAACAACAAGTCTCACAATGGAGACGTTACTGGGCCCGCTTGAGTAAATCGATAAATAACGGGAGGACCGTGATGGAAACAACCAAGATGCCCATGAACAATGACTGGATAAAGAAACAATGGTATACATACACAGAGGAACACTACTCAGCCAAGAAAACATAAAGCATGCAATCTGCTGCAACATGGTGGATCTGGATAGCATCATGTTGGGTGAAATCAGTTAGAGGGAGAGGAACAGACTCAGAATGATCTCTTTCTATGTAAGATACTAAGAAACCTCATTATATCAAATGCCCTTTGACAATAGAAACAAAGAGCAGGAGAATTGGTCTTCAGTAGGAATCTTGGCACTGGGGCAGAGTTGAGAAGAGGAATAAGTGAGGGGAGGAAACACTAGGACATTGAGGGGTAGGAGTAGTGCCTGTCACTGAGGCAGGCTGGGGGAGGAGGGAAACTGGGGACATTGGTGGAGGGTAGAGGGACTGGATTGGTGTTGGAACAATATAACAATATATGCCTGAAACTCACTTGACACTTGACATCCCATTACTCATCGATTTGCTCGAGCGGGTGCCAGTAACATCTCCATTCATCCCTGTCACATGCTAGTGTAGCCCAATGGCATCTGCTCGCTCCAGGAACACAGAGAGTCTCAAACCAATCCTTCAGGGTCTTGACGAAGAAGTCTGACCATCTCATAGGTGGGCGGCCACGTGATCTTTTAACATCCCGTGGAATCCAGTCGGTAATATCTCTAGTCCAGCAGTCAGCTCCAAATGGCATTACATATCCAGCCCATCTGATTTTCGACACCTTAGCAAAGGAGACAGAGTCCCTGATTCTTGATTGTCAATGGAGGTCAGACTCTGGATTCTTTCTCTCACTTGAGTGAAAAATGATACTCCAAAATAGTTTCGATTCCTCTTTGGGAGACCCGTGTTCTCATCCTGTTTTCATAGGGCCCAGGTCTCTCTCTGAGGCATATGTTAATGCAGGAAGAACAGTGGAATCAAAGAGATGTGCCTGGAGCCAGAGGTTCTTTGTCCTCTTAGCTATTTCTTCAATGCTCTTGAAGGTATTCCAAGCTGCTCTCTTTCTCCTGCGCTATTTAGGTGCAAGGTCATTTGTCATATTGACTTCTTGACCTAGGTACACATAACTGTTGCATTCAGAGATGCTTTTTTCGTTGAGAGCGAATGGGGCGTCAGGAACGAGACTGTTTCTCATGAACATTGTCTTCGTGAGATTCAGCTGGAGTACGACCTTTCCACAAACACAGTCAAAGTCAGCCAGATTTGTGCCACTTGGCTAATGTTTGGTGTCATTAGAACGATGTCATCAGTGAAGCAGAGGTGGTATAGTTGCCGACCGTCTATCTTCACTCCCATTCCTTCCCATTCCAGTTGTCGCATGACGTTCTCGAGGGTGGCACTGAAGAGTGTCAGTAAAATGGCATCACCCTGCTGAACCCCTCTCTTGACATGGATGATCACTTCCTTGTAGAATGGTGAGATCCTGGTAGTGAATCTGTAATACAGCTCACAGAGGATCCTGATGTATTGAGTTTGAATGCCCTGTTTGGCTAGGGCTCGGATGACCGCTTCCATCTTAACAGAATCAAAGGCCTTCTTTAAATCAATGAACGTTAGACAGAGTAGCATCTTGAACTCCAAGAAACCTGAATGAGGTTGGTTATCATGTGGGTATGGTCAATGGTGCTGAATCCTTTTCAGAACCCAGCTTGCTCACATGGTTGTCCTTCATCTAGCGTTCTGCCAATTCTATTCAGGATGACTCAAGTGAACAGCTTGTAGATGACAGACAACAGGCAGATTGGGTGACAGTTGCCAATGTTGTGGATATCTCCCTTCTTGTACAGTAGTACAGTCCTGCTGGTTTTCCACTGGGACAGAACCTTGCATTCAGACAGGTAGCTTGTGAAGAGCTGAGCCAGCGTATTGATGAGTACTGATGGCAGGTTCTTCAGGTGTTCGGGTCTTACCTTGTCTGGGCCGGGTGCTGTTTATTTCTTTACCAATGAAATGGCGTGTTGGATTTTGGAAGGGAGAACATTGGGAATGACATTTTCATCTGTGGAATTTGGTATGTGGGCAGGTGGACATAGCTATCGAAGAGATTCGAATAGAAGTTATGGATAATCTTCTCCATTGCCCTTCTGGAAGATGTGATAGATCCATCAGGACGTGGGAGGGCAGTCATCTTGGTCTTGTAGTTGGCGAAGGAGAGGTGGGTGTTGCAAATGCTTTTCCCGGCTTCTGCTGCATCTGCCAGCACTGCTACTCTTCTCTCTTTGAGGTCTTCCTTTATTGCTTCTCTGCACTGCTTTGCGAGCTTGGACGTTCACTTGGGGTTGCCTGAGGCTTATGCCAAGCCACATTGGCAAATGAGCTCGAGAGTTTTCGAAGACAGTTGTCTGAAACTCAATCATAAATATATTTCTAGTTTTGTAATTCACAGTGATTCAGTTGTAAAGAAAACCAATATCCTTTAAAGAGAAGGTGAAGAATTTTGTCAAAGAACTGAAAATTATAAAAATGTTTGAGTGACCAGAGAGATAGTACAGTGGGTAGGGCACTTTGCATGTGGCCAGCCCTGATTCATCTGTCTTCCCATAGGAGTCCCAAAGCACTACAGGAGTAATTCCTGGGTGCAGAACCAGAAGTAACCCCTGAGCACTGATGGGTGGTCCCAAAACACACAGAGAAAGAAGTTTAAAAAAAAGTTCTAGACCTCAAGTAATACAATATAAAGGCCAGAAAGCACTTGATGGCTGAGTGATGGTTAGCATCAGGAGGACCAGTTCAATGCCCAGCAATTCATGGTCCCCCAACAGCCACTGGAAGTGTTCCCCGCAACAGAGTAGGTGAACCATGAGAACCACAGGGTGTAGCCCAAGATAAAGAAATAAAATTTACAAAGATGAGAATGGATGAATTTAGTTGTAGATTAAATGTAGCTAAAGAGAAAATAAATAAACTAGAATATAGGTCTCAATAAGATGTCCAGAGTAAAGCAGGAGAAGACAAAAAATAGAAGGGGCATTGAAGACTACATAGAATCTGGAATAATAAAGAAATATTACAGTAGACAATGATCACTTGATCGCTTGACTTCCCGTTAATCGGCGATTTGCTCTAGCGGGCGCCAGTAATGTCTCCATTTGTCCCTGTTGCGTGCTAGTGTAGCCAAATGGAGTCTGTTCGTTCTAGAAACACGAAGAGCCTCAAACTGATCGTTCATGATCTTGATGAAGAAGTCTGACCATCTGGTAGGTGGGCGGCCACGCGGTCTTTTGACATTCCGTGGAATCCAGTCGGTAACGGCTCTAGTCCAGCAGTCATCTCTAAATCTCATTAAGTGACCAGCCCATCTGATTTTTGACGCCTTGGCAAAAGAGACAGCATACCTGATTCTTGATCATTGACAGAAGTCGAAACTCTGGATTCTTTCTCTCATTTGAGTGAAACGTGATATTCCAAGCATAGCTCTTTCAATTCCTCTTTGGGAGACCCAAATAGCGTTCTCATCCTGTTTGCGTAGGGCCCAGGTCTCTGAGGCGTATGTTAATGCAGGAAGAACAGTGGAATCAAAGAGATGTGTCCGGAGCCGGAGGTTCTTCGTCCTCTTAGCTGTTTCTTTGACGCTCTTGAAGGCATTCCAAGCCGCTCTCTTCTTCCTGAGCAGCTCGGGTCGTAGGTCATTTGTCATGTTGACTTCTCGACCTAGGTACACATAGCTGTTGCATTTGGAGATGGTCGTTCCGTTGAAAGCAAATGGAGTGTCAGGAACGAGGCTGTTTCTCATAAACATTGTCTTCGTAAGATTCAGCTGTAGTCCAACCTTTCCACACTCACGGTCGAAGTCGGCCAGCATTTGTGCCACTTGGCTAATGTTTGGTGTTATTAAAACAATGTCATCAGCAAAGCGAAGGTGGTGTAGTTGCCGACCATCTACCTTCACTCCCATTCCTTCCCATTCCAGTCGTCGGATGATGTTCTCCAGGGTGGCACTGAATGGACATTTTTACAAAATTGGGTTTTGTGGGCTTTTTGGTGTCTACTCACCTGCTCAAGATTATATGTTGAAGTCCTAAGTTGCAGTCCCACATGATGTGACTATAGTTGAAGATACAGTCTTTAAAGGAGCAAGTAAGTTAAAATAGAAGGGCCCTTAATTAGGAAGGACCCACAGTAGGAAGGACCTTAATACAATATGACTGATACCCTCATGAGAAGAAGAAATCAAAGGACAGAAACACACAAAGAAAAAACAGACAAAGGTATAGGTACAGGAAGGTACAGGAAGAGTACAACCATCCACAACTCAGAGTGACCTCAGAAGAAACCAGTTCTGTTATCTTAGATTTGTAGCCCACAGAATTTCCAGAAAATGCCTTTCTGAGCTTAATTTGTCTTACATGTTTTGGGTCATACCCTGCAGTGCATAGGCATCACTCCTGGTTGGGCTCAGGAGACTATATGCAGTGACAGGGATCGAACTGAGTTTGACCTTATGCAAGGCAAGTCCCTTCTTTAAGCATCACTGGGTGTAGCCCAAGACAAACGGATAAAATTTACAAATATGTAAATTCTTTTTTTTTCCCTTATGTAGGAGTACTGCTATTTATTCAGCCACTGATTAGTGGTTGAATTTGGCATGAACTCCACCTTACTTTTTTTTTCATTTATTATAATTTTATTTATTGAATCACCGTGAGAGCAGTTACAAGGTTTTTGGGTTTAAGTCTTGGTCATACAATGAAACACCCATACCTTCACCAGCGCCCATTCTCTACCACCTAAAACCCCAGTATGCCCCCATCCCACACCCTCCCCCTGCCTGTGGGGCAGATGATTTCCACATCACTCTCTCTCTACTTTGATCACATTCAATAGTTTGACACCAGACCCACCATTATTATTTGGGATTTTATCCCAACACTCAGATCTGCTGAAAAGGCAGCAGTAGACAATTTGTTTTCTATTGCTGGTTAAGAATAACATATGATGTCGCTGGCTGCAGTAGTGGTCACGCAATTTTGAAATTCCAAAATTTTAACACAGCGGTAGGGTGTTTGCCTTGCATGCAGCCAATATGGCCAACCCAAGTTCGATTCCTCCGCCCCTCTCGGAGAGCCCGGCAAGCTACCGAGAGTATCTCGCCTGCACGGCAGAGCCTGGCAAGCTCCCCATGACGTATTCGATATGCCAAACACAGTAACAACAAGTCTCACTATGGAGACTTACTGGGCCCGCTAGAGCAAATCGATGAACAACAGGAGGATCGTGACCGTGAAATCTGGAGGGATTTCTGCCAAAACCTGCTGGGTTCCGAGATTTGTTTCTGAGTCTCTGGGATCATGGCCGTTAAGCAGCTTGATCAGGAGCCAGAGAGGCCGTTTGTGGGCTGTGACTCAGTGTCTCATTGGGGTGGGGAGGAAAGGACTGGCTCCACCCCCATCTCGTGAGGCCCTGCATGTCTCGTCCCTGCGGGCCCAAGCCTGATTGTCCAGTGGCCTCTGGAGTATGGCAGTCACCGTGCTGCCAGGGAGAACAGGCCAAGGCACGAAACCTATTCCCACCTGGGGTGGCCCAGTGCCGGTAACCTACTGAAGGAACTGGGTGCATTTTTGCCAAAAGCCGTTGGGTTCCAAGATTCGTTTCTGAGTCTCTGGGATCATGCCCATTAAGCAGCTGATCAGGAGCCAGTGAGGCTGTTTGTGGGCGGTGACTTGGGATCTCTCTGGGGTGGGGAGGAAATGGCCGGCTCCACCTCCATCCCATGAGGCCCTGCGTGTCTTGTCACTGCGGGCCCAAACCTGATTGTCCAGTGGCCTCTGGAGGATGGTGGCCACTGGGCCGCCAGGGGGTACAGGCCAAGGCAAAAAGCCTATTTCCACCTAGGTTGGTCCAGGGCTGGTAACTTACTGCAGGGACTGGATGCATTTCTGCCAAAATCCACTGGGTTTCGAGATTTGTTTCTGAGTTTCTGGGATCATGGCCAGTAAGCAGCTTGATCAGGAGCCAGAGAGGCCATTCATGGGTGGCGACTCGGGTTCCCGTTGGGATGGGGAGGAAAGGATTGGCTCCACCCCCATCCCATGAGGCCCCACGTGTCTCGTCACTGTGGGCCCAAACCTGACTGTCCAGTGGCCTCTGGAGGATGACAGCCACCAGGCCGCCAGGGGGAATAGGCCAAGGCACGAAACCTATTCCCACCTGGGGTGGTCCAGCGCCGGTAACCTACTGCAGGACTGGACACATTTCTGCCAAAAGCTGTTGGGTTTCGAGATTTCTTTCTGAGTCTCTGGGATCATGGCTGTTAAGCAGTTTGATCAGGAACCAGAGAGGTTATTCCTCCAATTATATAGCTGAACCAGAGGTGGTTTGTGGGTGTGTCTCCCACATACCTAACTTTTGGCTGTTTACTTTCTTGGTAAAGTTTGCCCCAAGTTTTTGGGGTCTGGCCAAAGGCATAGCAGCAATTTTCAGGTATCTGGAAGTCTGAAGGCGCCATCAGGCTGCTGATGCACTCGCCTCACATGTACAGATTCACCTGCTGGCGGCACCATACCCCCTTAAATATGTAAATTTTTACTATGTCTCCGACCCTATTTCTGTTTCTAAAACCACCTTTTTTGGTGTTGCTTTATCATAGTTTTGCCACCCAGTACAGTTATTCAAAAAAGGCTGTTTTATCTCACTGGTAGTCTGAGAAATGCAACTGAAAACCTCTGTCACCAGTCAGCTACCAGAATGTCTAAACTTCAAGTCTCTGACATGACAATGTCGAAAGTGTTCCTGCAAGTGTTAACTCCATAAATCCTTGTAGAATATTGTCTCATGTTGGGGAAAGAGACTCTGAGACAAAGGGACAGGCACTGTCCCTACCCTTCTTGGATTTCTGGCCAGGGAGAGAAGGAAGCTGACAGAAATAACATAATATAAGCTCTGATTGTGAAATCATAGCTTCTTTGAGAATTTTGCAAGAATTTTGAGCCCAACTTTTCTTATTTTTATAAAGTTGTTCTCAATAATTTATTATGTTCAATATTTCAATATCAATTCCTCAATGACTACACCTTCCCACCCACCACTCAAGCCTGCCCAATAGCAGGTTCTATATAATTTATTTTGTATTGCTTGTTGGGGCTGGAGTGATAGCACAGCGGGTAGGGTATTTGCCTTGCACATGGCCGACCCGGGTTTGATTTCTCCACCCCTCTCGGAGAGCCTGGCAAACTACCAAGAGTATCTAGCCTGCACTGCAGAGCCTGGCAAGCTCCCCGTGGTATATTCGATATGCCAAAAATAGTAACAGCAAGTCTTACAATGCAGACGTTACTGGTACCCACTCGAGCAAATCGATGAACAACGGGACGGCAGTGCTACAGTGCTATTGCTTGTTGTGAATAATACTCTAAAAATGATCAGAAAAGTTTTTCTTAGAAGAAATTACTTGAAGATTGATGTATCTCACCCTGGAACCATTGAGCCATTGTATAAGAGATTGCTAGCATGTTGTTACAGGTTGAGCCTTGTGTGCTAATACGTTTTAAATTGAGGTTGGTTACCTTCTACTTCACATCCTATCCAATGTGTGCTACTTCTGATACATAAGTAGTATAGTATGAGATGTCGCAGCTGCGCACTCCAGGAAGGCTAAAATTTTATTAAAGGTGATAGAGCTAGAGTTAAATGTTTAACTGGATGGTGACTTTGGGGTCTGGATGAATCTTTGCAGCTTGTTGATCTCTTCTGAGATTTATTTGTGAGTCTCTGGATCATGGCCAGTTAATGAGCTTATATGTCACAAAAGAGCCCATATTCTTGCAATGAAGAAGAAAGTGTTCCAGGACTCTCCTGGGGAGAACTGGATTGAAACCATGTGTGCCCCATGCAGCTTGGTGCTCCTTTTGGGTTTTCAAATACCCAGTCAGCATTTGCTCAAAGATGAGGTTTAGGGAGAGAAGAGAAAGAACTCTTTTGGATCTCCTTAGTCCTTCCTTATTCTTCCTAGAAGTCTTGCTCTGACTTCCTCAGAACAGCAGCTGTGTCGGTAGAGCGAATTGGCGTTGGAACATTGTACCAAAGAAACCCAATTAATTATTATTAATGCCTCTGTACTGCTCAGTTTGTTAATATTTTTTCAGTGTAGCACTGTAGCACTATCCTCCCATTGTTCATCAATTTTGCTCGTGTGGGCACCAGAAACGTCTCCATTGTGAAACTTGTTGTTACTGTTTTTGGCATATTGAATACATCACGAGTAACTTGCCAGGCTTTGCCATGCAGGCGGGATACTCTCGGTAGCTTGCCGAGCTCTCTGAGAGGGGCAGAGGGATCAAACCCAGGTCAGCCATGTGCAAGGCAAATGCCCTACCTGCTGTGCTATCACTCTAGCCATTTTGAGTGTAAAATAAATTAATTAAGAACAAAACCAAAACTTAGCTCCCCATCAAGATTGAATGAATTCATGGGTGTGTAGGGGCCTTGCCTGCTTAGGAGAATCCTCTACTAATGGCCTGCAGTTGCCTTTTTGTCATTCTTAATTAAAAAAATTATTTTAGGCACTGCATGCTTTACAATACTGTTAATGATAGGGTTTCACACATAACACATCTCAGGAGCACACCTCCTACCAGAGTGTCTACTTCCCTCCACCATTGTCCCAGTGTCATCCCTCTTTCACCCTCCCCGCAGTAAGTTTCCTACCTGAAAACCAATTCTCAGTTTCTGTTGTCTGTGGACATTTGTATTGCCCACTATGTTTCTTTCTTTATTTTTTAAAAATTTATTTATTGATTCACCGTGAGAACAGTTACAAAGCTTTCAGGTTTAAGTCTCAGTCATACAATGATCAAACAGCCATCCCTTCACCACTGCATATTTTCCATCACCAAGAACCCCAATAGACCCCTCATCCCAACCCTTCCCATGCCTGTGAGGCAGATGATTTCCACTTAACTCTCTCTCTCTCTATTTTGATTATAGGAGCGATAGCACAGCGGTAGGGCGTTTGCCTTGCACACAGCCAACATGGCAGACCCGAGTTCGATTCCTTCGCCCCTCTTGGAGAGCCCGGCAAGCTACCGAGAGTATCTCGCCCGCACGGCAGAGCCTGGCAAGCTCCCCGTGACGTATTCGATATGCCAAACACAGTAACAATAAAGTCTCCAATGGAGACGTTACTGGGCCTGCTCGAGCAAATCGATGAACAACGGGAGGACCGTGACCTTGACTGTGATTTATTATTTAGACAAAAGATGCACTATTATTATTTGAAATTTTACCCTAACAATCAAACCTGCTGAAAAGGCATTGTGAATTAATTTGTTTTCTATTGCTGATTATGAAGATCATATGATGTTGTGCAGCTGCAACAGCGGCCATGCAATTTTGGATTTCTGATATTTTACTAATTAAGTCTGGAGGGATTTCTGCCAAAAGCTGCATAGTTCTGAGATTGGTTTGTGTGCCTCTGGGTTCATGGCCATGCCGGAGAGCTGCTCATGGGGGGCAGCTCGTGGTCTCAGTGGGGTGGGAAGGGCATGCTAGTTCCATCCCCCATCCCATGAAGCCACAGTTGCCCAATCACCACCAGCTCAGAACTGGTTGTCCAGTAAGCTCTGAGGCAGGAGCCACTGTGCTGCCGGGGCGGGGGGATGGGAGTGGGGGGAAGGCAGAAGAGACAGACACCCTTTCCCTCCCGGGGGGGGGCATGGAACTGTAGCATAATGCATAGTCCATTCACATTTCTGCCAAAAGCTGCTGGGTTCCAAATTTGGTCCGTGTGCCTCTGGGGCCATAGCCGTGCTGGAGAGCCACTCGTGGGGGGCAACTTGTGGTCTTGGCGGGGCCTGTTTTTTTTTAATTATTTTTATTTCATTTTATCTTATTTTACTTCTGTTTTGGGGGTCATACCCAGCAGTGCTCAGGCATTCTCCTGACTCTGCACTCAGGAATTACTCCTGGTGGTGCTTGGGGACCATATGGGATGCCAGGGATGGAACCCAGGTTGGCCACATGCAAGGCAAGCACACTACCTGCTGTGCTATCACTCCAGCTCCCCAGGATGTTTCTTTATATCCCACATTTAAGAGATATCATAGCATTCTTAATTTTTTTGATCCTGCCGCCCCACATATCCATTTTACACTGGGCCCTTCCATTTATGTAGCTTGTCTGGCCTGCAAAAGACTATAAGTGTGATCTTGAGGTGACGGTTTAGTCTGCTCCTTGGGAGGTCCATCTGGCAAAGAATGTTGTGCATGTAGACCTCCTGGGCAAAGACCTAGTGAACGAGAATCTGCATTTGAAAAGCTCTCCTGGCAATTTAACCTAAGAGGGTGAGAACGTCCGCAGAGAACAACCTTATCACCCATATGTGCCAAACGTGGAGCAGACGCCACCCCTGCCTCCACTGGTGGGCCTGTGACTTGACTTGGTCAGTGAGTCCTTTGCCTTCCCTGGCAGCTATGTTGGCATCTCTGTAGGAATGACTCGCCTGAAATCCCTTTTTCTCCAGGAAAAGAGATATTCTCAAATATTAGAACTGGCATTCTACAATTGACAGGAAGAATGACCTGTGTCTGGAGTTGTCATGGCTACTCTCTATGAATCCTGAAAAGGAAGGTGTTGCAGGATAAGCCAAGAGCAGGGAGAACCTGAGGTTTGGTCCCAAAGCTAAACTCCTGGCTCAAGGTCAACTCAAAGTTAAATCTGTCCCTGGACATTTTGATGACTTAATCCAGTAGCCTAACTTCAGGAATTGGAATCAGGTTTTCTATTCTTTGCTGCCAAAAGAGGTGTGAAGGGTGACTCCCTCTTATTTTCTGCAGGCATAAAATAGTTTTTTTTATATTGATTTATTACAACAATATGGTGAATGGAATTATCAAAAAAAATTTGTGAAAATTGTTATATCACACAATGGTGTAATTAAAGTCATTGTCTGAGGATTTACTGAGCTGTTTTTAATAGGTAAGCCTTCTGCATTATTGTTTTTGTTTATTGAGCCAGTGGACTTTTATGCTACTTTTATTTTTTTTTCTTTTTGGGTCACACCTGACAATGCATAGGGGTTACTCCTGGCTCTGCACTCAGGAGTTAGTCCTGGTGGTGCTCAGGGGACCATATGGGATGCTGGGAATCAAACCTGGGTTGGCCACGTGCAAGGCAAACGCCCTACCCGCTGTGCTATCTCTCCAGCCCCGTGCTACTTTCTCATCTAATTTTCTCTCCTACTGGGCTGTCAATATTGTGGAATTTGAAGGTGTCACGTGATGGTGTTTGGGACTGTGTACTCCAGGGGCTTTATTACTGGGGTGATTCTTTGACTTGGCATCTGTAGAGATGAATTGTGAAAGCTGTGACAGTAGGTGGTTTATATGCCAGAGGATGTGGGGTGTGGGTGCATCTGCTCAAACTTCTGCCAGTACAGGAGGTGGGACAGGCTGCTTGTTCCCACTCCAAGAAGCCCCAGAGTTTTTAACCCAAAGACCAGTGTGCCTGGGAGTCTCATCGACTTGGTGTCTTAGTTGAGATGTTGAGCCAGAGGCTGTAGTGTGTGGGTGTGGGTGTGGTGGTGAGGTCTTCAGTAGGGTGGAGACTCTCATCTCAACCCCCTCAAGAAGGGCCCAGGACTTGGATGAACCCCTCTTTGTATAAAGTGACCTTCAGTGCTAGAGAGGTATACTATGCTGGGATGGTGTGTTTAACAGGTATGTGTTACTTAGCTCTCCAGCCTGGTTATTAAGTTGCAGAAAGTCACCGGATAATCCACCATTTCACCATATTTTCACATGTTTTACTTTCGATGATGCAAGTCCTTTTTGGAGGGGAGGAGGGCATACACCCATTGATGTTCTGGACTTACTTCTGGCTCTGAGCTCAGGAATCACCTCTGGTGGTGCTTTGGATCTGTGTTATTTCTACAACCTCAACCCTTAATCAAAATTGCTTTTTGTTTGTATGTGTTTTTCCTCTGTTTCAATAGATGCCAATTAACTATAACTATTAATGGAGGAGCAGCAAATTCCAGTGGATAATAATAGGTTTCCACCTGGGTGTAACTTCCTCAGGTGGTTTGCTGAGTCAACAATGCAAGAATAAAAAGTTCATTTCCACACTGGGAGTATGTGACTGAATACTTCTCTAACCAAAACCAGCCCTTCCCCATGCTCCCTGTGTTCATTGTCCTTTAATTTAACTTAATTATTCCATTATCTCAAGGAAATGATTAACCAAGTTATTCTTTACTACAACAACAGGTCATTTTTCCATTGAGAGCTTTCTGATTCAGGTTTTATTTCTCTCCGAGGAAGTACAACATCCTGCCAAAGAATTGGCTCCATGCAAAATTGTTGAACTTTATTGCATTAAGTCTAGGCACACTCATAAACAGTCTTAACATTACAAAGTTTTTTTTTAGTGAAGCAAAAATAGTTTTATTTAGATAAATTTATTTAGAGGAATATGGGATAATTAGGGAGGAAGGGAGAACGAGAAAAAGCAAGAGGAAAGGAAGGGAGAGAGGTTGAGTGAGAAAGACAGAGAGAAAGGAGAGAGAAAGAAAGGGACAGAGGAAAGAAAGAAAGAAAGAAAGAAAGAAAGAAAGAAAGAAGGAAGGAAGGAAGGAAGGAAGGAAGGAAGGAAGGAAGGAAAGAAGGAAACAAAGAAAGAAACAAAGAAAGAAAGACAGTAGACAGACAGAGAGAAGCATTTAAGAGAGAACCCAGGATGAATCAGAGTACATATCTCATGTCTCAAGTAAAGATGCAGACCAATCTCTAGATTGGAGAAGGAGCAAAAAGTTACACAGCTTTTAAGGTTATAAATCTAACTTAAATATAGATCAGTGGATATGAAAGGGATGGAAAATTTTTCTAGCTGAACCATTTTATTTCTATGCATCAATTTGTTAAAAAATCACATTATAAGGGATGGAGAGACAGTACAGCAGGTTGGACACTTGGGCTGACCTAGATTCGACCCCCAGTACCCTGCATGACCCTCTGAACCTGTCAGGAGGGATTCCTGAGCACAGAACCAGGAGTAAGCCCTGAACACAGCCAGGTGTGCCTCCCCCCCCCCAAAAAAAAAACAGACAAATGAACAAACAAAAATAGCCCTGTCGCAGCACCTCCCTCCCGCTCCTTTCTGGATGTCAACTTTGTCCTAAAGTTGGTGTTTCTCAAACCAGTGTATGGTTTTGTACTTAATGTATCTTTTTGCAGTATTTCCTTTTCCCATTCAGGGTTACATAGGCTTGAGTTTACCCTGATTGGTGGCCTGCATAGACTCAGGACAAACTGTACAAGAGTACAAAGAAGCCTCTATAAAGCTGTTTCTGCAGACCTGCTTGTAACAGTGAGAAAGTCTGACCTTCCCAGATGCACAAGCGAAAGTTCAGCTGCACAGTGAAATGTCAATCTAGAGTTAAAACTGGGCTGGAGCGATAGCACAGCGGTAGGGCGGTTGCCTTGCACGCAGCCAACATGGCGGACCCGAGTTCGATTCCTCCGCCCCTCTCGGAGAGCCCGGCAAGCTACCGAGAGTATCTCGCCCGCAGGGCAGAGCCTGGCAAGCTCCCCGTGACGTATTTGATATGCCAAACACAGTAACAACAAAGTCTCCAATGGAGACGTTACTGGGCCCGCTCGAGCAAATCGATGATCAACGGGAGGGCCTTTACTTTACTTACTTAGAGTTAAAACTAATAGTTTCTGTGTTTTATGTGATTCAGAGCAGTTAGATGAAACAACGAAAATCACTCAGATGGGAGGGAATCTGAATTCTTAGGTCCTACTGAGCTTTTAAGTCAACTTGTGTTTCAAAATTCTTTCAAACTTCCAGAAAAATCAGGAAATAATACACAAAAATAATTCTCCATAAGCATTTTACCAGGTTGTCTGCTTTTTTGTCTTATTCTTTTAAACACTTTTATTTTGTCTCTTTCAATATACTTTTTCTGTCATCTGAGAGAGGTTACCTATATCTTTTTTAGCCCTTAGCTAGAATACTTCCGTGTTTAGACAGTAATAAGGTTGAGATTTTAAATATTTATAACATGAAAATTCATATTTCTGATATAGGAAATTCAGTACCAGAGCAGGATTAAACCATCATCAGCAATCCATACTGAAATGTAGGCACATGTCTCTGTAGTAATCCTGAGAGCAAATCCTTACACACAAACTGGCCCTCTGTAGAGTCCAGGGTTACGTGTTTAAGCCTAGTTTTCTCTTTTGCTTGTTTGTTTTGGGGGGTCACGCTTGGAATAGTACCTACTATATTCTCTTTCCTATCCCAGTTTCTTTCGGCTACACCTGTTAGTGCACAGGGCTTATTCCTGACTCTGTACTCAGAGATCAGCCCTTCGGGGCTCCAGACAGCATTTGGGGTACCAGGGATTAAAATGGGGTTGGCTGCACTTAATTAAGCAAAGTGCCTTAACTCCTGTACTATTTCTCCAGACTCTTCAGCCTGGTTTCAAATGATCCCTTGTTTCTTTTTTCTTTTTTGCTTTTTGGTCACACCCAGCAATGCACAGGGGTTATTCCTGGCTCTGCACTCAGGAATTATTCCTGGTGGTGCTCAGGGGACCATATGGGATGCTGGGAATCGAACCTGGGTTGGCCGCGTGCAAAGTAAACGCCCTACCCTCTGTGCTATTGCTCCAGCCCTGATCCCTTGTTTCTGAATCTGAGCATGTTCCCGTGTAATTCCTCTCATGGATAGGGTAAGGTTTGGTGCTTGGGCACACATGGCAGTGCTCAGGGGCCATACCTGGCACTGCACTCAGGAGCAACTGTAGCCATGCTCACATGACCACAGGTGGTGCCAGGGATTAAAACTGTGGTTGGCTGCAGACAAGGAAAGTGCCTCAAATTCTACACACCTCTACAGCCTGACTGATTGTTTAAAAATAGATTTAATTTATTTCTTCGGGGGTGGGTGGTGGGTCACACGGGGTGGTGCTCAGGGTTTACTCCAGCAGAGTCTGGAGGATCATCCATGATTTGGGGGATTATATTGAAGTTAGTAGCATTCAAGGCAACTGCCTTACTCTCTGGCTCCATTAGGCCTGCTGACTCTCATAGACCCTTGGGATAATTTATATTCTGGGGGCTATGAATATCCTTACTACCAAGATGTCGGTCTTGCATAGCAAATGTGAATTTAAAGAAATAGTTTAAACAGCAGCTTCTGCCTTGTGGAAATCACAGGATGGCATGGTGCAGAGTCAGGCACACGGGTGAGAGGGAGATGACCCATTATTTGGGTGACCTAACAGAACCACTCATCGAGCTGACTCTATTTCCTCAGCTGTAGAGTAGTGCTGACCCTACTGGCCTCACAGATTGTTGAGAAGTTAAGTCATGTCTGGGAAGGACTCACAGGACTCTCTTATTGGCTGGTGATCATTTTCCTTATACTTGTGCACCGAGATTTAGTTTCTGTGATTAAATGGGAGTGTTGATAGGTTGATGAGACACAGACACACAGCCCAGTGTCTGTTCATGAGAGGTGAGGTGGGAGGTGACACTTAAGTCATTTCTTCCCCAGTCTTAATGCCAGTTACCTGGTTTCTGTACGAACACAGATCATGTGCTTCACCCCCCACCCCCGACATATTCTACCACAGAAAACTTGGTGGCGTGCAAAAGGGTTTTGTTTACGTAGTCATAGAAAAGGAAATATAGATCTGTTCACTCGAACATTTTGGTTAGTCTGACTTCATTAATATTCTGAAATTTACTCATGAGATTGAAAGGGGATTTCCTCCTCCCAGATAACAGGTAATTTCTTTGTTTTTTTTTTTCCTATCTATAATTGTCAAGATGGAAAGAATAGATATTCACAAAAATTTAATAAACAGTCATGGAAATAAAAACAGTAGAACTTTATTTCTATTTTATTTATTTTTTGTTGTTTTTGTTTTGTCTTGTTTTGGGATCACACATGGCAGTGCTCAGGGATTACTCTTGCCTCTGTGCTCAGGGATCACTCCTAACGGTGCTCAGGGAGACCGTGTGTGGTGCCAGAGGTGGAACCAGGGTCAGTTACTATGCAAGGCAAGCTCCTTCCTGCCTGTAGTATTCTCCAGCCTCTGTTTTTATCCAATTCTTTTTAATAGACTTCACAATGAGTCAATAATGAAATCTAGTGGTTCCTAGTAGACTTTTAAAAGGTGCTTTCTTGGGGCTGGAGTCATAGTACATCGGGTAGGGCATTTGCCTTGTATGCAGCCGACTCGGGTTCGATTCCCAGCATCCCATATGGTCCCCTGAGAACCGCCAGGGGTAATTCCTGAGTGCATGAGCCAGGAGTAATCCCTGTGAAACGTTGGGTATGACCCAAAAAGAAAAAAAAAGGTGTTTTCTTCAAGTGGAAGAGTATTTAGTGCAAACAGTAGCCACTGAGCTTTATTGGGTGTGACCCCAAATAAAACACAGCAACTGTTTAACGCTAGTGCACTTGACTGAGTTGGGGACATTAATGAGGTAAGAAATCCTGGGAAACCCTCTCACATTGGGTCTTATAAGCTAGGAGGCCATGCAAACAGTTGCTCCGAGGGAAACAGACAAATTGATACATAAGTCTGCAGTTCAGGGTTGAGTTGAACTTGTCTTTTTTCACGACATCTAGAGAGTGCTGATGGTCACACAAATGGTTGCAGTTCACCAGAGGGGAAAAAGCAAGACCTGAGTTATAAGGCTGCCAGTGTTTTGGTGACAGACTAGAAGACAACAGAAAAAGAGAGTGGGAGTAGGTGGTCAGAGAAAGAGGCCATTAGTGTGTACATCCTTGGCTGAAGTGGAAAAAGTGGTTCACAGTTGAAGCTTCGACAGGGGTCAGCAAGATTTGCATCCCTCTCCTAGGAAATAAGACCAGGAGAAAGACCATCAGATTTCAGGGCTCACATCTCACTGTGGATTCAGAATTCAAAACCTATAATTGTTTTACCTTATTCCAAGTTATTTTTTGTTTTTAGTTTTGGGGGCAGTGTTCAGAGTTTATTCCTGGCAAGACTCAGGTGTCAAGAATTGAACCCAGATTAGAGCATGGAAGGTAAGTGCCCTACCTGCTGGACTAATGATAGGAACAAAAGGTGAACAGGTAGGGTGAGATTAGGAATGTGGCTCTAGAAAAAGGAATTATTGGTATGGAATGTCACAAGGGTTGGTCTTGGTGGGACCTGATAACCTGGATGACTGAGCAGCAAAAGATAATAATCTGACCCTTGTTTTAATGGCTCACATTCTTGGAGCACAGAAAATAAATGCCTAACACCCTCCCCTCTGGCTCCCACTTTATTTTTAAAAAGTTATAAAAGAAAAAAGGTTTTTTTCTTTCTCTGAATACTGTTTCAGGAAACCTTCACATAATTGATGAACCTCCCTGTCTTCTTTTCCCTTCTTTTTCTATTTTCCCTTCCCTTAAATAAAATCTTTTCTGAATTCAGCCATTTAATCCCCAGTTCCTTGCCTTCAATTTTGACTGTGAGAGGTCAAGGGCGCCTGTGCCCACTAGAACACCATCTTTCTGGCCTCTATATTCAAGTTCTTAAGGGAAAAGGAAGAAAAGAAAGCTTAGTTTACCTATTTGGAACATCAGCTCCATTTATAGTTCTATGTGCTTTTCTTTTTTCTTTTGTTTTTGCTTTTTGGGTCACACCTGGCGATGTACAGGAGTTACTCCTAGCTTTGCGCTCAGGAGTTACTCCTGGCGGTGCTCAGGGGACCATATGGGTTGCTGGGAATGGAACCCGGGTTGGCCACGTGCAAGGCAAATGCCCTATCCGCTGTGCTATCTCTCCAGCCCCATCTATGTGCTTTTCTGGATTTTCCTGGATTTTTTTCCTTTCTGACTAAATTAGACATTGCAAGAGCTTTAATAAAACAAAGAAATAAAATAGAAGGGGTAAGATAATCATGAGTTAGAGTGCTTTTTAAAATTATCATAATATTCAAGTGAAGAAGATAGATTGAATCTATCACCTATTCTTTCCAGTATTTTTGGTAATCTAATTGTTTGCTTGTGCATTAGAATTGATTCTTTGCTTCATTCTGGACTTATCCAGTTCCCTTTTGTCCCTTTGGAGGGTCTGCATATGCTGCCTCTATTCAGGGGAAATGAATTTCCAGAATCGTACATTGAATGGGACGTGCAATGAATGTTAAAAGAAAAATGAACCTGCAAAAACTCAACAGCTGGCATCTTCCTAAAATCTCAATTTCCTCATTTAATGAAATACAAGTGATTTTCAATTTCAGCCACTAAGATAAAATAAATGATCTACTTTGAATCCCAAAGGGAAGGGAGAGAGTGCTGAATTTCATTGAAATCCTGATAAGAGGAGGTTTGGAATAAGTGTCACAACAGCTAGTAGCTAATGTATATCCCATTTTGCTTGTTTGCTCTGAAATCCTGAACATTAAAGGCAGTGGAATGGTAGGAATTTAGGATTGGTGCTTCGCATATGGCAGACAAGAGCAGTCCTGGGCTATGAAAATGTGTGTGCTTTTCAAGGAAGGACAAATGCCAGACAGCCTCACTCATCTGTAGTATAAGGAGCATCAAAACAGGGAATAGGCCATATTCTATGGCAAATCCTTCATCTTGCATTACAAAATGCAGGTTACCAAGGGCTCAGGGAAGTGAGGGCGAACGAAGAGGTGGCTGAGAAGTGACGCAAGGACAGTGGTGGAGGGTCTGGGGGTCTTTGGTGGTGATGGTGCAATAACTGAACATCCAAACAATGAACATCAACACTACTGTTAATCACGTTACCTATGCTATATTTTTAAGTGCATGCTTTTCAACTTACCTGTGTTGTTCAACTTTCCTTGCCTCCTCTTAACACTTTCCGCCTCTCCTTTCCTGTGCCTGGTGCTCTCATTCTTGTTCCATCTGTTTAGGCATCTGTCCTACTTCCCTTACCTACCCCACCAAATCCTCCTATGTGTGTGAATCTGTGTATAAGAGGATTGATCACAGAAATAGAGATAATGGTGAAATTAGAATTAGCCAATATACCCATTAGCAGGAGACTAGGGAAGGTTTATTCTGACACATTTACAACCTTGGGTTTAAATAGCTCTGAGACTGTACCACACAGCCTCGGGACATAGTCACTTGATCACTTGATCACTTGACATCCCGTCACTCATCGATTTGCTCGAGCAGGTGCCAGTAATGTCTCCATTCATCCTTGTCGCAAGCTAGTGTAGCCCAATGGTGTCTGCTCGCTCCAGGAACACAGAGTCTCAAACCGATCATTCAGGTTCTTGACAAAGAAGTCTGACCATCTTGTAGGTGGACGGCTGCGTGATCTTTTGACATCCCGTGGAATCCAGTTGGAATGGCTCCAGTCCAGTGGTCGTCTCCAAATCTCATTACGTGTCCAGTTCATCTGATTTTCGACGCCTTGGCAAATAAGACAGTGTTCCTGATTCTTGATCACCAACGGAGGTCGGAACTCCAGATTCTTTCTCTCATTTGAGTGAAGCGTGATACTCCAAGCATAGCTCTTTCGATTCCTCTTTGGGAGACCTGAATAGTAGGTTTGTGTAATTCTGTCATCATTGAAGATTGCGTAATTACAATCTGTGATGTTGACAACATAGCAACAATAGCAACAATAGCAACAGTTTCCTAGCAACAATTTCTCGGAAAGCATCCCCAATATTAAGTGATGCTTCTGTGGAATACTATACAGCTATTTAAAAGACCAAGTTGAAGCTATATAATACTATGTGAGGATTTCCAAGATACACTTTAAGGTAAAAAATAACAAGGTCACAACAAAATACTATGTATTAACCAATTTAATCTTTTTAAAAAAACTGGAGAGAAATACCTAGCTTGTTGAAACTCCTGGCTTTTGTTGATGGAGATGAAGCTTGAAAGTCAGGGAGTAAAGAAAAATGGTTGCTTACTTGTTTTGTTCTGATTGCATGGGCATCGCTTTGATTTTTTTAAATTTATTTTTGCTTCTGGGTCACCCAGTATTGCTCAGAGCTTACTCCTGGCTTTACACTCAGGGGTCATTCCTGGTGGGCTCAGAGGACTGTATGGTGTGTCAGGGAACCAAGCCAGGTCTGCAAATGCCAGGCAAATGCCCTACTAACTGTACTATGACTCCAGCCCATCATCACTTTGATTTTTAAAGAGTTTATTTGTGAGTTATTGTGTAGATTAAAAATTTAAATGCTTTTAACATTTTTTTCTTTTCTTACTCTGATAATATTCTCAGGCAGGAAATGAATAGAAAGAAAAGTTGGGTAGATCGACTTCCGCCGCTCACACTTGGGTCCCAGTGTTGTCTCTTTATGATTTCCTTCCTGTGATCTGACACGAGACACTAATTTTAGATATGTCTTTATGGTTAGAAACAGCATGTTGCTTAGCTCCAAAAATCTTAGGAAATAGCAATGTTTCTGCAACACTTGCTTATTTATTTATATTTATCAGAAAAGTAGGCCAGAATCCTCTCACTTCCCCCAAAGACCACAGCACTTGAGAGTAAATTTTGTTCCTAAATGCTAATTGTGAACACCAGAAAACATGTTGTCTTCCTGGCCCTAAACATAAAGAAAGCATCTTCAGAAATTCGATGGAAATGCTGGGAATAAAAGTTGCAGGGTATTTATTCCTAATTAAATTGAAAAGGGAAAACAGTAAAATGGCTGAGAGTCCTAACATGCAACCTTAATGGGGACTTAACGATGCAATCGTAGTGGTGGGGAAAAGACTTCCATCCCACCTTTGTTGCAGCTCTTTGTAGCATCCCAAAAGTCTATGCATCCTCACCCCATGAATCAGAACCCAATTATTTTATCTTGGTTTCATGCTTTTACTCAAGAGAGATCCATAAATTGTTCTAAATCACTTCTTTTATTTGGAATCAATAGTGTCTGGCAAGTGGGTAATATTTCTCATTAAAACATCACCTCGTATAATTGGTATAATTACTTCAAAAAGAGATATGCTGCAGCACAATTCACCATCTTTAGGTTTATAAAATCTAATTATGTTCCTTAGCACATATTTCATTCTTGGTGCTCTAAAAAAAGAACATACACTTGGACAAAATACAAGCTTTTATAATTATTTCATTGGAAAGAATCAAATGAATTGTTGCCTGTAGTACTGCCTTGCAGTATTGTGATTAGAGAAAATATGAATATTTGGTTATTCTGATGACCAGAACATATTTCTCGTACATATGTGGTCTCTGTTTACAGTTCCTGGCTCACAACTCCCAATAGCATGGAGGATTTCCTAAGGGTTGTGACTGATGAAACTAATTTTTTGTTGTATTTATGAAGGAAACTTCCGTAGAACATGAGGGACAGAGAGGTAGCTAGTTATCTAAGTACAAACCTTATGTTCAGAGGGATGGAACTTTCCTGGTCTTAGCACTCTGGAGATGGTAGGGTGTTAGAAATGGACTTCAAATACTAACTGCCAAGGGGCTGGAGCAGTAGCACAGTGGGTAGGGCATTTGCCTTGCAAGTGGCTCACCCGGGTTCGATTCCCAGCATTCCAGATGGTCCCCCAAGCACTGCCAGGAGTAATTCCTGAGTGCATGAGCCAGGAGTAACCTCTGTGAAACGCCAGGTGTGACCCAAAAAGCACTGTCACTGTCACTGTCCTTTCGTTGTTGATCGATTTTCTCAAGCGGGCCCAGTAACGTCTCCGTTGTGAGACTTTGTTGTTACTGTGTTTGGCATATCAAATGCATCACAGGTAGCTCGCCAGGCTTTGATGTGCAGGCGAGATACTCCTGGTAGCTTGCCGGGCTCTCCGAGAGGGGGCGGAGGAATCAAACTCGGGTGGGCCATGTTGACTGCAAGCAAGGCAAATGCCCTACCCGCTATGCTATCGCACCCAAAAAGCAAAAAAGCAAATAAAAAAATACCAACTGCCAATTTTAGCCCTAATAAGGTCTCCAAAGGAGAGTTTCTGGGTTGGTGAACATGTCAGGTTGAGGAAGATGACTTGAAAATTTTATGCCTTTCCTCCAGACCTGGCCAGGTGCATCTCCTTTACTGGGTGCTCTAGCTTTACATCCTTTGTCATAGAGAGCAAAAGGGTGTTCAGAGTTCTGTGCCATTCTGGCAAATTGAACCTAGAAAGGGTGCCCTGGGAACTGTGACTTTAGAGTTGGTCATTCAGAACCGCAGATAATAATCTGACGGCAGGCATCTGAGATCTAAGCATGGGAACTTTTATCCACCCGTGGGACTTGCAGCTAGCCTCAGAGTGGGGGTTGGGGCATGTTCTCTGCAGATGTCCCTTGACCAGTGGACAGGACACTCTCTCCCAGTGGGTAGTGTCAGGATTCAGTTGCCTTCCCTGACACCAGAGAGTTGGAGCTAGGAATCTGACACATGCCTCTAACAGCAACCTCTGAGAAAAAGCTCCTCTTTGCAAAGCTGTTCTGAGACTAAGGGGTTAGGGGGCACCCTTAGACGGTGTTGGAAGCCTTCGGGCTGAGATGGAGAGTTTGATCCAATCTGGAACCTTCTCCAGGGAAACCAGGATCCATATCTCATAGGGGTGGAAGAGAGAACCCCCTCAGCCTGGTTGTCTCTCTCTCTCACTCCAGAGGCACCTATGAGGAAGGCAGCCAGGACAGACCATTGAGATCTTGAAACTATTTCTACAGGACATTTGCGAACACCTATTTTTCATGTGGGGCTTTGGGCACAGATTTCATTTGCAGAAAGTGGGTCCATTGCTCACCTTTTTGTCTGACCAGTGGGTAGGGTGTTTGCCTTGCACGCAGCCAACATGGCCGACCCGAGTTCGATTCCTCTGGCCCTCTCAGAGAGCCCGGCAAGCTACCGAGAGTATCTCGCCCGCACGGCAGAGCCTGGCAAGGTACCCGTGAGGTACTCGATATGCCAGACACAGTAACAACAAACTCTCCAACGGAGACGTTACTGGGCCCGCTCGAGCAAATCGATGAACAACGGGAGGATAGTGGACAGTGGACAGTGGCCACAGTCAAGTGCTGCCTCTAGATCAAAGGGAAGATGACTGGAAATATAAGAAGAGAAGGGGGACATCCTCTGATTGAACCAAATCATTGTATCACTGTCATCCCATTGTTCATTGATTTACTTGAGTGTGCGCCAGTAACATCTCTATTCTTCCCAGTCCTGAGATTTTTTTGCAGCGTCTCCTTACTCATCTTTTCCAACGCTGCTGTATTGGAGGCTCTTTCAGGGTCAGGGGAATGACACCCGTTACTGTTACTGTTTTGGCATATCAAATACACCACGGGTAGCTTGCCAGGCTCTGCTATGTGGGCTCTCGGTTGAACAAATAGACTGATCATATAGCTTCCCCCTGTTATCAGAGGGCCACATCCTAAAACCCATCAGTCTTCTTATATCTTCAGCATTCTTCCTTACTCTCGTAACAACAAACTCCTAATTAAAGGGGAGAGCAAATACATACACACACCAAGCTAACACCCCTCAAAATATATTTTAATTCTGCCTCCCCCTTTACTTCTTTGTGAAAGAAGGAAGAGAGGATGGAAAAAGGAAGAGACTTGAATAGGAGGAAATTGGAGGTGCCCTCATTGGCATTAATATTTTTGGAAATGGAGGGATCAATTTGATTTCGGCACTATTGAGTATAAATCTGCCTTTCTTTCCTCATTTTTTCCCCACTTTCTGCCCTCCACATGACAAGCCACGGAAGCTTTTTCTCCCTATTTTTCTCTTTCTCCTTCCCCTTAACCCATCTGTATGGCACATTCATTTAGGAGACAGCAATCTGAAAAAGGTTATAAGACTCAGAAAAAGAAAGTTAATAATAAGCCCAAAGACTGGATGGATAAAAGATGCACATGTGTCCCCAGAGTCTATATAATTTTCTGACAGTGGAAGGTGGAGGTAAAGGTGGAGGCAGATGGGATCAGGGAAGGAAAGAGACACTAGCGACAGGAGAACTTGTCCATAGAGAGCATGTAACATGGTGAGCGAATCCTCACATGTTGATCCCAATCTGTAATTGATGGCAAGGTCACTGTCCTCTCCTGGGAGAGATATTCATGAGCAACAGTGTCCAGTGGCTGTCAATGCACTTTCCTACCACATGATCTCATTTTACCTCTCTCTACAGTGCCAAAAATTATTTAGTATTCTTCTTTAGCCTTTCAGTTTTTCCTCATCCCCTCTCCTCATCCCTACCAATGAAGATGAAAACTCCTTGGGCCGGAGAGATATTACAGGAATGAGGGCATTTACTATGCAAGCAGTCACTTCTAACCAACCCTCATTCAATCCCTGCTGGCATATATGGTCACCTGAGTACCACTGGGGACCACTGGGGCACTCCTGAGCACAGAGCCAGAAAGAGCCCCTGAGCATCCCAGCTGTGACACAATCACCAAACGAATACATTTTTTTGGCCTTTTTTCCAGGGGGTCACACCCAGCGGTACACAGGGGTTACTCCTGGTTCATGCACTCAGGAAGTATTCCTGGTGGTGATTGGGGACCATATGGGATGCTGTGAATCTGCATGCAAGGCAGACACCCTACCCGCTGTGCTGTTACTCCATCCCCACAAATGACAACTTCTTAACAAGCAATGATTTGACCCTTCTTTGGGGGGTCTATCCCTGCACCCCAAGGTTTGAAGACATCAATGAATACTTACGAATAAAAGAATGATAGAAAAACAGTGTCCACTTACAAGGTGGCTTTGTGATGAAGCATCAGAATTTCCGAGTCGGGCCATGGAGAGCACATTGTCCACCCCACAAACTCAGTTTTCAGTGCATTTAGTCCCAATGAGCCCCGAGGAAAGAGGTGAAACCAGAAATATCCCCTGTGTTCAGAATTGTAGTGCAGGTGAGGACAAGGCATTGCAGGAAACAGCCCTCTTCCCTCTCCAGGAAGAAAGAAAGAGCAGTTCTGAAGGCTGAGCTCACCACAATAGAACCACATGCACGCAGAAGGTTGAGTAATGCTGCAACCCTCTAAGTCTGACAAAGACTTTTTGGATGTGTAGCACATTGCAGCTATACTGACATGCACTAGGAAAATGTGCTTCACATGTTCACAGGTGAATTTCATGAGCTGGGTAAATATCAAAGATCCCCTCTTTGGTTAAGTCTGTCTCCCATTTGACCTGTCTCTTGACTTCATTATATTCTTCCTCTGCAGAAAGAATAAAGCAAAGGCAAAAGATCATTTACAGAGGTGTTTAATTTTAGCATTTCACTAGTGATGTTGAATATACTCCTTTCAGAACATATAAGTACCAAAAAAAGAGAGTATGATTCAGGATAAATAGAATTTAAAGCAGGGAATATGTTTCAATATACTGGACAACATAATGTTCTGTGTGTGTGTGTGTGTGTGTGTGTGTGTGTGTGTGTGTGTTGTGGGGGGTGGGAGGGAGGACACAAAATGACCAGAGTGAATGATGTTTTAAAAATTTAAATGGTCTTTGTAGATAGTGTGAGTGCAAAGGAAACTGATCATAAGTAGCACTGCAGGGGCAACGGATAGCACCAAGCATAAGGCAGGCTGCATGGGCGTCCTCACAGAGCACTCTTAGTTCTTTTTATTTTTATTTATTTAGTTTTTGCTTTTTGGGTCACACCTGGTGATGCACAGGGGTTCCTCCTGGCTCTGCTTTCAGGAATCACTCTCCGCAGTGCTCAGGGAACCATATGAAATGCCGGAGATTGAACCCAGGTTGGCCATGTACAAGGCAAATGTCCTACACGCTGTGTATTTCTCCGAATCCCATTCTCTTTATTTTACTCTTTAAAAAAAAGCCCAAGCAAAACAGATGTCTGCTCAGATACTGAACACATGGTAGGCTCCTTTATTGTTTTTATTTGTTTATTTATTTTGGTGGGGGATGGTTTCTGAAGTGGTGCTCAGGAGGCCCTGGACTCCACTGGCAATTTTCAACCAATGCGGCCATTGGTTCACTGCATGGGCCTGTGGATGTGGTGCTCCTTGGGCCCAGAAGGGCTAGGGGAGTCCAGGGCTGCACCTTATGATGCTCCAGTGACTATGTGGTGTTGGGAATCAAACCAGGTTAGGCATGTGCCCTAACCACTATAATAGCTCCCAGCTCCTGTAGACAATTTAACTACTCATTTTGGGGCCTGGGGAGATGACTTGAAGATCTAGTCATGCAGGCAGGACACCCAGGTTTCATCCTCAGCACCACCCAATCCCCTCAGAGCACTGTTGGATGTGACCCCGAGTTTGTATTTCCCATTTTAAAAATTTCCCACCTTTCAATAATGACGTGGCTGGTATATGGAGTCCTTGTTGAGCCGATGCCCTAGTTAGCAGCAGTGTGGAGAGTATCCTTGAGGTCACCTTAGGGTTCAGCAGAGAGGCAGGTGATGATTAACCAGTGACGCCTGAGTGGCTGATGGGCCAAAAGACTGCTCAGATTTGGACAAATATCTTGTTTTGACAATAACTTTATGCTGTCTAACTTACACATAGTTGATTATAAAAGAGCAACCTTCAAATCCTGTCTTCGCTACCTCATTAATTCTGCTAAACTGTAATTAACTTATCAGCGACACCACAGGAGAATAACGCGGCTCACCATGCCTGAACAAAGACAGAGTTCCTGATCGTCACTCATCAGCACTCGACAATGCTCTTTGTCCAAAATCAAAATGAGGAAAGAGCAAATCCCTAACTCCTCCAGGGAAAGTAGCAGGGGGAAAATAAAACAGCCAACACACTAATTAATTACTCCTCTGTCTCTATCCTTTGTTTAGTTTGTTCTTGGAACTCTACTGGCATCTATTCAAGGTAACTTTAAGCAATAAAATAAAAATAAACAAGATTTGCAAGTAAGTGGTAAAATCTTGATTTCAAAGAACTTCCTTAGCCTTTAGCTCAGTACCATTTGTTATTTATCTTGCATATAGCAGAGAGATCTGTGCCTTGCCGTGGGGGAAAATAAAGGAGTTATAGCTCAGACATTTTTAAAATATAAGAAGCATATCTAAAACTGTTGCCTTTGTGACCACTAACTTTTTTTCTTTTTTGTATATTAAATCTCTATTTTTTTTTTAAAGAACTGAATTGAATTTATGTTGAAGGAGACTCCATATAATGTTGGGTTACATGCCAGTCTTTCTTTTCCATATGGATTTTGACCATGCAGTTCTACTTCTTCAAGTGTGAAATCCTATTGAAATGACTTTCTAAAATATGTTGTGGAAAATAAGAATGAATAGAAGGCAAGTTCTCATTCATGACTCCCAAGCAGGAGACAAATTCATCAGGCAATAGGGTCTGTTCTAGAACTGATTCATCGGGTGAAGCGTTTTCTAAAAGCTGGATGGCCTCCAAACCTATTGAGTCTTGCCTATCCAAAGAACTGCATTCTCCTGGGTTTAAAATAAGGCTTAACTCTTCAAAAAACAGTGAGCTTCTTAGGGAATTCCTTCTCAAGTCAGAAAAAGCAAAATCAGGATACTGTTGAAACCGGATATTCTCTCCCAAATCTAGAGGATCAACCTGTGACGACAGAGTTGGAGAAGCCATTTCATCATTATTGCTGAGATGCTTTCCCCCGGTGAGGAAATTTGAAATCTGGGGTTTGTATCCTGTGTTGATGTCAGGAATATAAACAACCGTAGTATTGGCGAGAAGTGACTGGTGTAGATGGTCTCTGGTCTCCAGAGATTTTATGTTATTTTCCTCTGTGTAGTCCACAGGATTATGTTCTTCTGGAAGAACAAATTCTATCTCTGTAACCACAGGATCAGCATATAGGATCTGTTCGCAGGGATTATTATCCAGAAATTTGCTTTTTTCCTAGGAATAAAAGACACTGTTTTATTTTACAATGAATATTTAAAGGGACCAATGGGCTAACCAAAGCCTGGAATTCTGCCTGTCTTTCAATATTTTCCCGGCTCCCATTTCTCATATTTTTTTTCCTCTTCCTATGTGATTTCCTCCTTTTGTCTTTTGTTTTTCTGCCCAATTCCAAATCTTTATTTAATGTTTCCAGGAGGAAACTGAAGGAAAGGAATAATGAAAACAATTCATATTCTAACTATATTTCTTGAATAAGAACTGAGATTTTTAAATTTTTTTATATTTTAATTTTTATTTATTTATTTTTTTAAATTGAATCCCAGTGAGGTACACAGTTACAAAGATTTTCACGATTGGGTTTCAGTCATATCATGATCCAATATCTGTCTCTTCAACAGTTTCACCAGTGTGCATTTCCCATCACCAGTGTCCCAAAGTTCCCTCCTGCCCCTGGGTCCCTCACCTCTATGGCAGGCACTTTTCTTCTCTCTCTCTCTCTCTCTCTCTCTGTCTCGGTCTCTGTCTCTCTCTCTGTTTCTCTCTCTCTCTCTCTCTCTCTCTCTCTATCTCTTTCCTTTTGGGCCTTGTGGTTTGCAATACAGATATCGAAAGGTTATCAGATATATTCCTTTATCTATTTTCAACACTCAGTTTCTGTCAAAAATGATCATTTTCAACTATTATTAGAACAAAGCATTTAAACACATTTTTATTGTGTTTAAATATTTTGTAAACAAAGTGTCTTGCATATTAATTTGCATACTATTTAAAATTTGGTATCTGAAGTGTGTTAGGCCATTTCTTATTGTTATCCTGACTGCAAGAAAATATTTGGTAGCTTAGAGGAAAGAATGGTGAAGGAGGAATTTCTACAAGGATTCCATATTAAGACTACGGTTGGATAAATGCTTTGTGTTGTGATTCTATAGGTATGTGGCTGCTCGTAATCCAGACATGTCCATGAGGATCAGGAATATGGGGTGAAGAAGGTTTTTACTAGTACAAAATGCCTGATGACCCTAGGCATAAAAAGCTCTTCCTGTTGAAGGCTGCCCTTTCAGGGAAACCAATTCCCACCCAATATAATGATCCAAGTAGAACTGCCTTCTGTAGACTCAACATTTGTGTCCTGCCTCTTTCCCGTTCCATGCCTTTATCTTCCATGCTGAATGGCCAACGTGGCCCGGCCCTGATAAAACCTTCTCCCACTGTCTTCTAACCTTTATCTGTATTCCACGTACCTCAGCAGCGAAGTGGTATCCAATTTAGACTCCAACCTCATCTTGAGTTTCACATACAGTGAAAATTCACTCTGTGTCTTTGAGGCTCAGTCTGTTAAGCTTCTCTACCCTCCTCCTTCATCCATGAATTTTCCACCAATTGCTTAGTCATTGATCCACGAAGTTCCATTAAAATTTTCTTTTCTGAGTAGCACTGTTACTTTCTCCCTCTCTCTTTTCTTTCCCCCACTCCTGGCCTCCCATTTCTTTTAAGTATGCTTTGAAATATATGTGATTTTTATTCTTATGTTTACACAACTACACTAATATGAACACACATTTGTTTATTTGGTTAGAGATTCTACTCTAACTGTTGTACTTTGGCTGCCATTCCTCGTTTTTTAATCTGATGGTGTTTGGTTACCTGAATTTTCTTCACAACATTACTATTTTCCAAATTAGGAATATCTTCATGAAACCACTTTGGTGTTAACCACAAGAGTTTTCTTTTAATTCTAGAGGGAAGACAGGGGGACAAGTTAAAAAAACATTTCACTTTAGGATTGGCACAGGCAGTCCTGTGAAGAGATTCAGAAATCAATTATGAGGAAAAGTATCATAAAAATCAATGTCCCAATTCCATGTATGTTCATGTTTTCCTCTTTTTCTCTATTGCTCTACTTTTTTTTTTCTTTTTGGATCACACCTGGTGATGCGCAGGAGTTACTCCTGGCTCATGCACTCAGGAATTACTCCTGTCAGTGTGTGGGAGACCATATGGGATTCTGGGAATTGAACCCGGGTCGTCCGCGGGCAAAGCAAACGCCTACCTGCTGTGCTATCACTCCAGCCCCTTTTGCTCTATTTCATCTAATGAGCTGGGGGGCATTTCAAAATGATTACCCAAGATTCAATAAAAAAGGTAAAAGGCCCTCCTGTTGATCATTGATTTGCTCAAGCGGGCCCAGTAACGTCTCCATTGGAGACTTTGTTGTTACTGTGTTTGGCATATCGAATATGTCATGGGGAGCTTGCCAGGATCTGCTGTGCAGGCGAGATACTCTCGGTAGCTTGCAGGGCTCTCCAAGAGGGGCGGAGGAATCGAACTCGGGTCGGCCATGTTGGCTGCGTGCAAGGCAAACGCCCTACCGCTGTGCTATCGCTCTAGCCCCCAAGATTCAATAGAGAAATGGAAACCATACACATGTTGATAATACCCAAACATTATAAGCCACAGAGGTTGCGGTGGAAAAGTTTGAGGACCAAATGGATATTTCATAGATCTGGCCAAGAAAAAACCTTGTTTATCACCACATAACACCACAATCAGTCCCAAAATTGGCTTATAATCTTTCATTGAATAGTTGTTGCACGGTATAACTCTGTTTGTCATGCTGCTTGAAAGGTAAACAGACCAGCAATGTATTCACCAAATGGTCTCCGGATACACCATTTGTCTTCACACTTCAAGGAGCAAGCCTAGAATTCTCAGTGCGCTCACGCGGTAGTGTATTTCTGAGCTAACTTGCCTAGTTTGTCTAAAGAGCACTGCAATATTAATCGTTTTGTCACTCAACCCAGTGAAGAACCATAGGCACCTGGGGAGCTGGCAGGCAGGGGAAGCTGCCATGGGTAAGTCTTGCGATCTGCTAAGTCTTGCTTCTTCCCACGCTAGTTAAATTGCACCGTCTGCCTGCCAGCAATACACTGAATCAGCCTGCTCTGCTGGTTTTAGACAGTCTCCGAGGTCACAATGTACATAAAGGGAAACAACTTCTCTCCGAAATAAGCTGCAGTAGGTAGTAATCTCAGGGACCTAACATCTACCTTGCAGCCACTGAATGTCTATGTAAAGAAACCCTTTAAAGACACTCGTCATTTCTACTTAGAATAGTGCCTGGCTCAGAGCAGACGGTGCAGATACCTGTTGAGTAAGTAGGTGCAGAGATAATCTCTGCTGCTCCACCAAGAATCTCAGCACAGAGCCAGAGTGCGGCTCTCAAAGGCTGTGTGCAATGTGTCATTTGTCATTCACTTGTATCTATAGTTGGAGGATAAGAAGAATGAATCATCTCATTCCTACTTTAAACAAACTGGCAGGCTACTGAATATAACCTGCCCACACGGCAGAGTCTGGCAAACTCCCCGTGGCGTACCCAATATGCCAAATACCAGTAACGATGAAGGGTCTCATTCTCCTAACTCTGAAAGAGCCTTGAATATGCCACATATTTAAAAGTCTCAGGGCTAGGACGAAGGAGACGTTACTGGGGCCTGCTCGAGGCAATCGACGAATAACAGGATGGTTGTGATTGATTGTGATTGTCATTGTCATTTCTACTAGAGGAGTGAATGATGAACCGGAAATATTAATTAAGCACCTGCCCTTGGAATGATTGTACATGGAGGTATTTCAGAGTTTAAGCCACGCAGACTTTAACCTACACGAAACTTCTCAAAAGCTTCAAACAGATGAGAATTTTTGAGCCAAAAAGATAGTTAAGGTTAAGGTGTTACATCTTGCATCTTACCAAGCCCAGTTCAAATTCCCAGCACAGCATATGGTCCTCGTGAGTAGCACCAAGCGTCATTTGAGGACTGCAGGGTGTGGCCCATCTCCCCTGCACACACACACACACACACACACACACACACACACACACACACACTCTCTCACACTTACCTAAAAGAAAAGATGGGACTTTTTCTTTTAGGGAGTGACACAGTGTGTCACCACAGTGAATTTTAACTCTAGAATTAATTTTAATTCTGTGGCAGAGTGATGAAGTAAACAAATCTGGCAAGAGGAGCTGAGGGAAGCATGTCAGATAAAAAAAAAAAAACAGTGCCACAGAATCTTCAGAGATTCTATGTCTATATTTTGTGACACTGTAGTAAGTTTTCTCAAAGTGTAATAGTTCGATTATCTGTAAATCAATAACAACTAATATGTTTACTTTTTCCCCCAAGGCCATAAAAAATGTTTGCTAAACTATCATGAAAAAAATCATGTATGTTGATTTGGATTACTCAGTTTATTCATGTGTATTTATTGCATCCTCATCTTGCACCCAAAAAGCATAATAATAAATAAGCTTTAGGGGCTGGAGAGATAGCACAGCAGGTAGGGCGTTTACCTTGCACGCGGCCGACCCGGGTTCGATTCCCAGTATCCCATATGGTCCCCTGAGCACCTCCAGGAGTAACTCCTGAGTGCAGAGCTAGGAGTAACCCCTGTGGATCGCCAGGTGTGACCCAAAAAGCAAAAAAAAAAAAATGAGCTTTAAGTAATACTAGCATAATTTAAAGAAGTTTGTCATGATGGTCACAAAACATTTTTTGCCAAAATAAATGCATAAAATATATGATGGTTATGAGGTGAAATATGATATTAAAGCATCGAATGGCCTATGACAAAATTGTATTCTTTGGATCCTCCCACACTAAATTTACAACAATTCTGAATAAGGGAGATAAATTCTGATTTAGGTGACTCCTAGCATTCTTCATGTAGATGGGAAAGGAGACTGAGACGTCATCACTGTTGGGGGACCTAATGAAGAATCTGCACTAATGTTCTAGTGTGCCTGCTAAGGATTGGCTTGGTGGGGTGATGGAAATGAGAGGGAGAAGCTACAAACACCCCACTTGTTCCAAGCTACCCTGGCCACTGACACTATGTCAAAAAACTTTCCGTGTTTATAGTACACATCGATTTGGGCAAACTGGTTGGACTAGGCACATAGGCGAGACTAAATGGATCAGTGACACACTTTACATGTTATCTATGCACCCGTTAACACACAGATAAATCACATCTTGAGAGCTTGTTTGGAGGTTCTAGCAGGGGATTGCTGCTACTCATTATACCCTCGACCAAAGATGGGTCAGTCTCTATTCGGGGAAGTCCACCCTCTTTGACCGAGCGCGCAGCTTCGGGAGGGATACACATGGAGCGGTGAGAGAGGAAGGGGACACCTGCCTAGCCAGTCAGATCAGCCGAATCAACCCTAGCGATCAATGGGGTGACAGATGTCACAGCCAGATCGCCCTAACATCCGATATATCACATCTGAGGGCAGCATGTCAGATAACAACACCAAGAAGAGTGCCTCAGAATCTTCAGTGATTCTAAGTCTATATTTTGCAACACTGTAGTAGATTTCTCAAATTTTACTAGACTATTTGTAAACCAATAACAACTAATATGTTTACTTTACCCCCCAGCTGTGAAAAAAAGGTTTGCTAAACTGTCATGAAAGATCATGCATGTGGATTTGGCTGTCAATCTATCTAGAAGGCTCTCTGGGCTTTTATTAAGTAATGAAAGTATTAACCACAATGGCTAGGTCCAATCTGACCTTGGGCTGTAGGAGAAAAATAATATCTTTACGTAAACTTACACAATGTGTTAGTATTCAACACTTTTTTTTAAAACTAATTCAATCTTTTTTTATACCAAGAAAAACTAAAATTAAACCAACTGAATAAATTAATTGTATTGTTGAAGTTTTACTAGTGTTTTAAATATATCCAGCCTGGTTTGATAAAGGTTTATACAGTTAGAACACATTCACTAAAATATTTTAAAAAGTGTCTGTCAAAGAGACAGACTGGTGGGTGGGAGAAAAATGGGACATAGGTGGAGGGAAGTGAACACTGGTGAAGGGGTTGGAGTTGGAACATTGCGTACCTGAAACTCAATCATGAGTAACTTTGTAAGTTATGGATGTCTCAATAAAAAAATAAATAAATAAAATTCAGCCACTGAGGGTCACATTATATTTTGTCCTTAATTATTCAGTTCTGTTGACAAAGTCAGTCTCTTAATTTAGAAGTATAATAAATAACAGTACCTGCTTGTATGGGCTGGAGCAATAGCACAGCAGGTAGGGTGTTTGCCTTGCATGCGGCTGACTCGGGTTCGATTCCTCCGCCCCTCTCGGAGAGCCTGGCAAGCTATTGAGAGTATCCTGCCCACACAGCAGAGCCTGGAAAGCTCCCTGTGGCATATTCAATATGCCAAATACAGTAGCAACAAGTCTCACAATGGAGACATTACTGGTGCCCGCTTGAGCGAATCGATGAATAACGGGAGGACAGTACTACAGTGCAGTGTTACCTGCTTGCATATAGAAGTAGTTATATTGGAGATCTCTTTTATCTTTTTGAAAAGAATACTTATTTAAATAATTAAATTGGCAAAGAATTGTCATATTCCTATTAATAGCTTAAAATTCCTTTTTAGGGTATACTTAACAAGAATATACTGAGGCTGGGCATGTAACTCATTGGTAAAGTGCTTATCTTATATCTGATTCCTGGTATCACAAAAATGAAAAAAAGAGGAGGGTGGTATTCAACTAGGACATCTTTGACAATGACAGAAATATTAATATTTTCATGAGATACAGATTAAACATTAAGATACTTCAAAGGACTTTATAACCAAGAGTTTTGGTGATAGGATAATAATAGTCCTGTAATTTTGCAGGTTTTTAAACAACTTAAGATGAGTATTTGTTCTTTCCTGCCTTGCTTATGAGTTACGGACTTAATTATTTACCTCACAAGGGTATCAAAAATTAAGTTTGTTCATGTGTAGCTTAAAATTTGAAATATTGCATTAAGTTCTGAAGAAAAAATAAAAATTAAAATTAAATTATGAGCATATTTTATTTAGAACAACTCATTCCAAGTCCATAACATTTTGATAATAAGTTCAAAGGAAGAAAGATGATCTCTTAAGCAGATGAGTAGGCATGAAAGAAATTCTGTGCCATCTTGGCAAAGAAAGTGTGTGTATCGAGGCCTGGCCTGAGTGGGGGGTACTGAGGTCATTCTCATAGATTTAGAAAACTCACATCTAGGACGACTTAGGAACTCACGTGCCCAGCTCTTGGTGCAGTCTTCTTTTCCAAGAGTTAGGCATAGATTCTGACTCCTATGACTTTCCATACTGGAAAAGAGGGAGATGAAAGGATGCCAGCATGAGAAAGGCATCGGGGTAAGAGGTCGCGTGCCCACTCAGGCACTGCCACACTTCTCTTGGCCACTCATCTGTTTGGATGGTATGTGAGGTAGGCTAGGATTTAACCCCCCTAAAATCCAGGCACTGGAGATAAACTGCCAGGCACAGTGAGATTATGTGATGAGGACGGAGATGAGCTACAGAATGAACTGGCCTGGCCTCGTCCATCCAGACCCTGGATGAGCCACTCACCACTCTGAAGTTCCTGGAAGCCATCTGTGTTTGATGCCACCGTGCTTTCCTGTGGGGTCCCTAGTGACCTCGGTAACCGTCTGGGTAGGGGTAGGTATTCATTCAATTTGAGTTTTAAATTGTTCCATATACTTTTCCTTTCTCTGGATGTAAGTGTTGATGGATTTATCTAGCAAATGGCAGAATTAACTACAGTGGGGGTAAACATATGTGCATACATATATGTAAACACAAATGTGTGTGTTTATATTTTTAACTAAAATTTGTAATAATACACACATATGTGTGCTTATGATATTGTAACTAAAATTTGTTATACGTTTGATCACAGAGTTACAAAAGAATTAAGGTTTTTGTTTCTTTATTTTGATTTGGAGGCCACACCTGGCAGTGGTCAAGACTTCCTCCTGACTGTGTTCAGAGATCACTCCTAGCAGAGCTCAGGGACCATATGGGGTGCCAAGATTAAACCTGGGTCAGTCATCTGCAAGGCAAGTGCCCTACTTGCTGTGTCATCGCTCCATCCTAGTTTATGCTTCTGACATATTTAGTTACTGCACTTACCATCACCAAAGTGCCCAAGGCCCTCCACCAATGTCCTTGTATTACACCTCCAAAGCAGTTTAAAATCATCATTAAAAACCATGTGGTACCAGAATGACTATTGTCTCAATTCACCTACTCAGTTCCCTCCACTCCCCCTTTCACTGGTTAATCTCAGGTATATATTCCAGAGTCAAGGATTTGTTCTCAATGGAACCTGTTGATTCCTTTGTTTTGTTTCTCCATGTACCACAGTCACATTCAAAATCTGAAAAGAGATTCTTCCAAAACCTACCCTGTTCGAAGAGACCTGTTTAATATCCCAATCAGAGATAGAATGGACAACCCAATAGCGAAGAGGATCATTCCTGATAAAAGTCCAAGATTCTGTTGCTTGTAGCCTGAAAGGCAAGAAAAATAATTTCAAGTCAGCATTAATATCCACATGATGCCAAAATGACCATTCTCTCCTTTTGGCTCAAAGCAAAATTCATTGCATTCAAAGAATAAGAAGGAGGGAAGAACACCATTGATCTTTACCCAGGGAAGGGACAATTTGTAAAGGCTATAAAGGGACTTCCCTCTGAATCACGTGACTATACCTTCCCTTTGAGAAAAATTGACCTGTTCATATCTTCTGTCACTGGTTTCTAGAAGTGCCGCTCTGGCAAATGTGGTCAGCCTGAGACATTCTTCTTAGCTTGTGCATGCATATTTTATATAAAAAGTTCACTGATGAACCTCTTGGGGTTTTTTTTCTGACACAAGTGAGAATTCCGTATTGCTTTAAGAGTCTAAAACTGGCCACAGTCATAGCTGAGGTTTTTTGGGTTGTTTTTAATCTTGAGTGCAAGACAGAATTATGTGAAACTTGTCACCATGCTTCAAACTTAACTGTTCACATTATTTTTCTACTGAGAAAGGACATTTACCCCTTTTAGAATAATGTACAATATAGATAAATAAGATAACATTTCTATATATCTCATATCCATTAAAATACACTCACAATGCTTTTCCTGGCACCAGAGAGAAAGCTCAAGGTTCTGGTTACATGCTTCGCGGACAAGGGGCCAAGTTCCATCCATGGCACCAATGGTCTCCTGAGTATCACTAGGTGTGGCCCCTGAGCACAGATCCAGGGATAGCCCCAAACTGTATAAATTCTTTAGGGGCAGCCAGGGGAGCCCTGACAGCTCTTCCCCTAGCCTGCCACATCCGGGGTAGGTCCAGGTCGCTCCCCCAGCTGGGGCAGCCCGGATCATGGGGCAGACAGTGGACAAAACGAGGGCCATGCCGGTTGGTTGATCAATTGCTGTTTCTCCCCACGCGCGTGCCCCAATCTCTCTGAGCCTCCCATTCTAGTCTCCACTGCTCCTCATTCCTGTTTCTCCTGTCTCTCCCTCTCATCTCTCCATGCTCTATCTCTCAGCCTGGGCTCCTTCTCTCCTCGAGCCTGCTCCTGTATTCTTCTACATTCTTCTCCCTCTGTCCACCTTGCTAGTCTCTCTGCAGTCCATCTTGCTGCCCTGCTCTCTCTTATCCTCTCCAGCTCTCTCCCTCTCTCCAGCTCTCTTGTATCTCCAACTCTCCAGCACACTGGGGCTGACACTGCACCCAGTCAGGCATCAAAATCAACCTAAGAAAGCCCTTCCTGAGAGCCCCACCAAGTTCAAAGGGAACACCACCTAAAAGGTATTCCAAAGCCCTTCCTGACTGCCCAATGGCAAAATACCTCCTAAGGTATTTTTCTCCTTTCTTCAGTCCAATAACTCTATCAGCATCTTAATACTAGTTATTTTTGTATGGACACGATAAGAGATACACTGAGGCTTGTAGGGCAGCTCTCCTGGGAACATCTTGCCACAGACTCAGACTACAGAACTCAGGCCAGATTTACCATTCCTAACCCTAGCAGGGTCCAAGTCTAGTTATTACTTTTTGGATCATGACAGCATGTGTCCATGATTAAGCTCTTAACTTATAGTTAAACATTATGGCACTTTGGCCAGGCCCATCTCTGTGCCAGGGTAGCACATAGATTACCGCTTGCCCTGGTTCCGTCCAGTCCCTCATAGGGACCCTGCTTTTGGGGGTGCTTGGAAGTAAGGGCAGCTGAGGCTTAGGTCGAGAAAACAGATGTCCAGGAGAGTCATGTTACAAAAGCATAGCATATACTGTCTTCTTGTGTCCATACAAACAGGACATTACTCTGAATAAACTATGAAAAGGATTTAGGGAGAAGAGAAAAGCAATACTTACAAGTCAACAGAACACAAAGAAAGAAGTTACAAATAAACACAGAGGAATGGGAGCACTGTGATGGGGGCAACCCAATAAGCCTAAACCACCTGAGGCTATGCAGGAAGAACAAAACAGTGTTATCCTACACCCAACGATCAATAGATTTATCCCCAAACAAACAAAAACCTTAAAACACCCATTTTCTTGTATATTGAGTTAACTTTCTTAAATATTTCTATTATTAATATGCTATATTCAATATATCTCTTAGCAGGCCCCCAAGTCATTCCTATAGAGGACATGAAATTTTCTTATTTTTTAATGTAGGCAATACTTGAGATAAGACTTATTACTAAAATTTGCTCTTTAGTTTTTGGACCATACCCAGTGGTACTCAGGAGTAACTCCCTTGTCAGTGCTTGGGGGTTGCTCCTGGCAGTGTTTGGGGGACCATGTGGTGTGGGGATTGGACCTGGGTCTTCTGAAGCAGAATAAGCACTCCGTTTTCTATGCTATCTGTGATTCCTGGTCTTTCTTTCTCCTTAGGCCATTCCCCACGTGGGACCATGAGGTTCTGGGGGTGAATATGGGGTTCTTACATGCCAAACATGTGCTTTAGTCCTTTATGGTCTCTTTATGACCCAATGGACTATAATTGAGATAAGGCCTATTGCTAGAATTTGTTCTGAGCCATTAGGTATGGCCTTTTCCTCTTTATCAAATGATTATTAGATATGAATCATGTGGCAGAGCCTATATTTGCTCTAGTCCATGCATCTACTAAATTCTTGGGGTTCTGGGGGCTGGAGCAATAACACAGGGGGTAAGGCGTTTGCCTTGCACACAGCTGACCTGGGATCGATTCCCAGCATCCCATATGGTCTCCTGAGCACTGCCAGGAGTAATGCCTGAGTGCAGAGCCAGGAGTAACCCCTGAGCATCGCCGGATGTGACCCAAAGAGCAAAAAAAATTTTGGGGGGGTTCTCTAGGTTGTGAACTCCTTCTCCTCCAGCTAATGTGTGTGCAGGGGCCAGTGTAACTGTTGTTCACTCAAAGTCTGGGTGGAATTTGGAATTAGTGATCTCTGAGGATTGAGATCCTATTCCCAAAGATTTCAAGCAATGAATGGGAGGTATTGGCTTTGGACATTTAATACCAGGGAGAGGTCAGAGACTCCCCAAGTCAACACAGAGATCAGCAAAGGGATCTAAAGAATTGAATTGAGTGACCAGGACCAGAACCTAGGATGCCCAGGTTTTATTTGGGTTCTGCCACTTAACAACTCTGACCTTGGAGGCATAATTGTAAAAACTTTGGAGCTCAAGTTTCTCCTTTTGTAAAGTAGATATAAAAATAAGGGTCTTTCTTTCTGCTCTGCATCCCTGCCTGCAGAAATACCCAGGAACAAGTGTGTGCAGTCTCTATAGTAAGTGTGAGGCACTGAACCTAAGACAGCAGCTCCTGACCCAGGTACCTCTCTGTTCAGCGCAGTCCTACCTCGCTTCCCTTTCCCAAAATTCACCAACATCAGGCTCTTTCCTGGTTCTGTTTGTTGTTCTCCTCCTCCTCTCTGGAATGGAAGTTCCACAAAGAACGGGGCTTTGCTTGTTCCCCCCCACCCCACTACTGCTAGTACCCTGGTACCCAGAATTCTGCACATGTAATGACTTAATGTTCATAGACTAAATCAATAAAAGTCCAAGGAATGTCAGTAGAACCTGCTAAAAGTTTTACTTGCCTTGCAGAGTTTCTTTTGAAGAGATAAAAAACAAATCATGGCCCTAAATCAAGGCACCAAGTGACCAAATTCTCCCAGATAGTTCTATCTCTGCACTGAAAATTCTGTGGCCATCTCGGAAAGGGGGCAGGAACATTCTCTTTCTTTCTGGATAGTCCCAGCAGACGTCCAATAGACGTCCTTACCTTCATCAGTCAACCTCCAACATATAAATGGTCCAGCTCCACAGCTTCTGGAGTATGTAACCATATTCAGGGCTATGTAACAGCCTCTAAATTTCACAGTACTGAGAGCCAGAAGGAACACAGCAAATTTGATGGAAAAGTTGCACAAAAGCCCACTGAGTTCAGTGAGTGAAAACAATAACACACAAGGCTTAACCAGAACAAACCTGCTCAGTCAATCCTCAGACAATGACATTAGTAACACCATTGTGATATATAACAAGTTGACTTGTATTGATCTACCAGTGGTCAGTATTGAAGCAGTTATGCCCGAAGACTTTCACTTAGCTTCTATTTAGGGTTGTGATTACCTAGTGGCACATCATGATCTAATATTAGCTTTCTGCCTAAAAAAAAATAAGACACTAAGGAGATAGTTCAGCAGTCAGGGGTGCATGCAAAGCTTGTGTCAGAACCCAAATTTGAACCCTGGCACCACAAAGCCCACCCCTTTCCCCAGCACCACTGGTTGTAGCCCTCAGTCAAGGTGGAAACATCTCTGAGTGCTCAAGCCCTTAAGCACTCAATTACCCTGGCTGACTCATTATGGTCAAGAATGGTCCCCAGATGTTTAAGTATGTCCTGGGAGCTTTCTCAAGCCCCCACCAAGAAAAAATTCCAGATATTAACCAGAGGAATCTAGCACAGGAAGTAAGGCCCTGGTTCTATCCCCAGCACCGCATATGGTTCTTGAGTACCACCAGGAGTAACTCCTGAGCACAGAGCCAGGAATAGTCTCTGAACACTCCTGAATGTGGTTCCAAACCCACTCACATTCTTCCCCCTCCCAAACCCAGATACATTACATTCACTTAATCACTTAATCACTTAACTTCCCGTTAGTCGTTGATTTGCTCGAGCAGGCGCCAGTAACGTCTCCATTTGTCCCTGTCGCGTGCTAGTGTAGCCCAATGGCATCTGTTCGCTCCGGGAACATGAAGGGCCTCAAACCGATCGTTCATGATCTTGACGAAGAAGAATGACTATCTGGTAGGTGGGCGGCCACGCAGTCTTTTGACATCCTGTGGAATCCAGTCGGTAACAGCTCTAGTCCAGCGATCGTCTTTAAATCTCATTACGTGACCAGCCCATCTGATTTTTGACACCTTGGCAAATGAGACAGCGTCCCTGATTCTTGATCGTCGACGGATGTCAGAACTCCAGATTCTTTCTCTCATTTGAGTGAAACGTGATATTCCAAGCATAGCTCTTTCTATTCTTCTTTGGGAGACCTGAATAGCGTTCTCATCTTGTTTGTAACTACAACTGGTCTCATACATTACATTGGACTTAATCACTTAATCACTTAACTTCCCGTTAGTCGTCGATTTGCTCGAGCGGGCGCCAGTAACGTCTCCATTTGTCCCTGTCGCGTGCTAGTGTAGCCCAATGGCATCTCTTCGCTCCAGGAACATGGAGGGCCTCAAACCGATCGTTCATGATCTTGACAAAGAAGTCTGACCATCTGGTAGGTGGGCGGCCACGCGGTCTCTTGACATCCCGTGGAATCCAATCAGTAACAGCTCTAGTCCAACGGTCGTCTTTAAATCTCATTACGTGACCAGCCCATCTGATTTTCGACACCTTGGCATATGAGACAGCGTCCCTGATCCTTGATCGTCGACGGATGTCAGAACTCCGGATTCGTTCTCTCATTTGAGTGAAACGTGTTATTCCAAGCATAGCTCTTTCTATTCTTTTTTGGGAGACCTGAATGGCGTTCTCATCTTGTTTGCGTAGGGCCCAGGTCTCTGAGGCATATGTTAATGCAGGAAGAACAGTGGAATCAAAGAGATGTGCCCGGAGCCGGAGGTTCTTCGTCCTCTTAGCTATTTCTTCGACGTTCTTGAAGGGGTTCCAAGCCGCTCTCTTCCTCCTGCGAAGCTCGGGTGCCAGGTCATTTCTCATGTTGACCTCTCGACCTAGGTACACATAGCTGTTGCATTCGGAGATGGTCGTTCCATTGAGAGCGAATGGGGCGTCAGGAACAAGGCTGTTTCTCATAAACATTGTCTTCGTAAGATTCAGCTGTAGTCCTACCTTTCCACACTCACGGTCAAAGTCGGCCAGCATTTGTGCCGCTTGGCTGATGTTTGGTGTTATTAAAACAATGTCATCAGCAAAGCGGAGGTGGTGTAGTTGCCGACCATCCATCTTCACTCCCATTCCTTCCCATTCCAGTCGTCGCATGATGTTCTCGAGGGTGGCACTGAAGAGTTTCGGTGAAATGGTATCACCCTGCCGCACCCCTCTCTTGACATCAACGATCACTTCTTTGTAGAATGGTGAGATCCTGGTAGTGAATCCGCAGTACAGCTCACGGAGGATCCTGATGTATTGGGCTTGAATGCCCTGAACATTGGACTTAATAATATAGACTTATTTGTTTTGGAGTCATGCTCATCAGTTCTCAGGACTTACTCCTGGCTCTGAGTTCAGGGATCACTCCTGGCAAGGCTCTGGTGACCATATGGGATGCTGAGGATTGAACCCAGGTCACTCATATGCAAGGCAAGCTCCCCACCTATTGTAATCACTCTAGCTTTACCTTAATAAATAATTTTGGAAATTAAAAAATATTAAAAACTCCTAGCCCATGATAGATACTCAAATAATGGTAGGTTTCTCTATTATTTTTTTTGGAGGGGGGAGGGTTAAATCATCGCACTCATAAAAATATAAATGTGTTAACTGTAGCAAAAACAAGCAAAATTCCTCTAGCCAACTCCTTAAATTCAATGTTAAGTAAATGTTCGTTCCTTGGTTTCCGTTAGAGTATGAAGCCCATTTGATATCCAGAAACTTGTGTCTGACACATGATTGTTCAGTAAGGAGGGTTAAAATAGATGATGAGTAAATATGATTCCAAAAGCCAAATGCTTCATTTTCTTACTGGCCCACCACCTTTTAGAGATGGAAGTAATGAGAAACCTGAGATTCTGCGGCCCATGGAGGAATGAATTCAGAGTGACCTGGGCATCTTAACAAAAGGAAAACAAGAGTCATGGTTTTGCAATTTGTTCTCAGGTTACCCCAAGTAAGCTTCATTATTTGGAGATGATTCAAGTAAGCCAGTAACTTTAATAGACCTGAAAGATAACATAAAAGCAAAGGTCTCCAGGTATGTGTCCTTGTTTTATTTTGGTTTTGGTTTTGAGGCCACACCCTGTAAAGCTCAGGGCTTACGCCTGGCTCTGTGCTCAGGAGTCATTCCTAGCTGGCTTAGGGGACTATATGGGGTGCCAGGATTGAACTCAGGTCAGCCATTTGCAAGGCAAGAGCTCTACCCTCTGTACTCTCACTCCAGACCCCGTGTGTCTGTTGTATTGTGTATGTGTTCATATGCATGACCATCAGTGAAATTTCAAATTCTGTAAAATCCTGCAGATGTGGCTCAGTGGTTGAAAGCATGCCTCTCATGTGGGACCCTGCATTCAACTCCTAGCCCCACACAAATAAAATAATAATAATAATAATAATAATAATAATAATAATAAACTCTAAGTAATTCCCCTGTCTGTTGGGCCAGAAAAACAGTTCAGAGGGCTAGAGCACATACCTTGCTTGCATGTGTGAGGTCATGGATTTCAATTCTGGCACTGCAGCACGGGTTAAATACCACCAGGATTAGCCCTCAGACCTGCCAGTATCACAGGGGAGCACCTTTCCATTCTATCAAATCAAAACTCATAAAATTAGAACCAAAAGCCCCTATAGCTTTATAATGCCACAAATAGGGGCTGGTGAGATAGCATAGTGAGCAAGGCCCATTAATCTGGGTTCGATCCCTAGCACCCTATTTGGTCCCGTTAGCCCCATCAGGAGTGATCCCTGAGCACAGAGCCAGGAGTAGGTCCTGAGTATCTCTGCGTGTTAACTGGGTGTTACCCCAAAACCAAAATAAATAAAAATAAAATACCTACAAATAGGGTGTGGGAAATGGCTCAGTTGGTTGGAGCACAAGCTTTGAATGTGGGACATCTGATTCAATTCCTGGCACCATAAGGTTCCCTGAGCACTGAGCAAGAGTAATTCCTGAGCACCACTGGGTGTGGCCCCCAAACAAAACAAAAAATTAGTAATCACTTGCTGGAGCGATAGCACAGCGGATAGGGCGTTCGCCTTACAAGCGGCCAACATGGCCGACCCGAGTTCGATTCCTCCGCCCCTCTCGGAGAGCCCGGCAAGCTACCGAGAGTATTCGATATGCCAGACACAGTAACAACAAAGTCTCCAATGGAGACGTTACTGGGCCTGCTAGAGCAAATCGACGATCAACGGGAGGGCCTTTACCTTTTATGTGGTCTAGGGATCAAAGTATGATAAATTATACTATGAACAACAAGAATCACTAAGAAATTTAAACCTAGGGGGCAGAGATAGAACAGCATGTAGGGTTGCATGCGGTTGACCCAAATTTGATCTCTGGTATCCAATATGGCCCCTTAGAAGTGATCCCTAAGTACAGAGACAGGAATAAGCCCTGAGCACTGCCAGGTGTGGGCCCCCCCCCCAACACACACACACACACACACACACACACACACACATAATTTAAACCTTAGATGAAATGTGAATTTATGTAACTACATCGTAAATCAAATATTATCAAAATTTTTACAGGCTAAACCTGAATAAAACAATCACTGGGAAAGAGATTATAATGTAATCAAATACATATCCCTTCAGAAAAAAAACTGAGATAAAAAATAGCTTTTTGTATGAGTCTTACTTAATTCCCAAGGAATAGATCATTTCTGTCGGCTACAACAAAAGTTTCTTAAAGTCGATTTTATCTAATAACCTGTTTAAAAATACATAGCAATTGAATATATTTCCCCCAAGGAATATAATCATATTTCTCCTCTGTAAATTGAAGTAAAATTGACATACAATAGTGTATTAGTTTCTAATTTACAACATAATGATTTGCACTTGGATACAAGGAAGAATTTACAGTGAGGAGTTAAGGCACTTGCCTTACACGTGGCCAACTACCGCTTGTACCTCAGGAGTGATCCCCGAACACAGAGTCACGAGTAATCCCTGAGCACTGCTGAGTGTGGTCCTCCAAAAGAACAAAGTCTATTTCTCACCTGTATGTTCTTCGTAACCTTTCAAGCTTACAATACTAATTGGTTCGTGTGGTTTTTCCTTTAAATTGAGAAAAATCTCTAAGCATGCGCTGGAGATGACACTAAAATCTACCTGAAGTTTACCATTAGAGTAGCCACTAATTTCACGAGGCTTCTGGATAACAGTTCCCAAAGAGATTTCTGTCTTCCATGGTGCTTGCAAAAAAAAAAAAAAGGCAGCAATACTGGTCTCTCTTCGGATCCTTGGACCAGATGCTCCAGCAATGAGTTGGTTTCCTTCTGAGCTGCTTGGAGCATTCCCCCTGCCCTTGCCTAATTCCCGAGCAGTGGCTCCTACTTTTCTTGCAAGCCACGTTTGGAGGAGCTGATGCTTTGAGAGTTGCACCAGGGTTAGAATGCCATTAGCCCTGCCCTCTGCTCCTCCTCCCCACCCTTCCTTCCCACCCAACCCCCCGTCCCCCGTGGCTGCATTAGCTGCTGGTCTGCAGGCTGCAGCTAATGCAAGCTTTTTGAACTGTGCTGTGGTTAGCCACCAGCTGAACACCAGCCACTTTCAGTCTGAACTCCAGAGTCCTGGCGCTGACTCTCTCCTCTCCACCCTCCAGAGCAGGACAAGCTGCCAGAGGTGACTTCAAGGGCACAATTCTCCCAGGTTAGCCTGGCAAGCTCCCCGTGGCGGAGTATTCGATATGCCAAAAACAGTAACAACAAGTCTCACAATGGAGACTTACTGGTGCCCGCTGGAGCAAATCGATGAACCATGGGAGGACAGTGCTACCGTGCTACATTTCTGAGAATAGCCCTAGGCAACTGGATCCCAGGACTGCCTAAGTCTCCTGGATTCATGCCTTCTAACTTCTGTGTTCAAATTCTTCTGAAAAGAGTCGCACTTTACAGGGAGAAATAACCCCCTGAGGTTGTTCTTACCTGCCTGCAATACGGCCTGGGTTTCTCTGACAAGCTGTGTGACCCGCACAACCCACTTTGAGAATAGGACCTTAGAGGTCCGATGAAAGGTGTCAACCCAATCTTTGGAACTTTTTCAAACAAGGCCCGTCTGGGTACAGGCACAGACTCAGCAGAACGGTACTTTTCAAAGAATAATGGGGAGGAGATTTTTAGAAGATGAAAGTATCAGAGGAGCCCAGAGTTCTTTCTTGTATTTTTATTCTGGCTTCTCTGCAGCATCAGGAAAATGTTTTTGTGCGTCGCCACAGATCAGAAGTTCTCTCTCTGGCTTCCCGAGGCTTCTCCAAGTTTCTCTTTTTTCCCAACTATGTGGCTCCATCAAAGCGTTGGAGGGGCAAAGGGAGGCCCTACACGGTCAACAGCCGGGTTTCTTCATATAAATTCACCTTTTTTTTAGTGGCTTTTGTTCTTTCTTGGGGATTGCAAGCAGGGGTCTCCACAATTTGCAATTGTAAAAGGAGAAATCTGAATAGTAGAATGTAACACAGCCTGTGGGCAGGAGATAATTTAGGGGTAGAGCACACGCTCTGCATGAATGAGGCTCTGATACCTCTCCTAACGCCCCCTCCCCCCCCCCCCCAGTTATGGTAACACAGTTTTCAATTTGGCACAGTCATGGGTTTATAGCCTAGGATGCTGGATTATTTTTGTTTTCACTTTCATTGTTTTAAGTTAGTGCTTTTATTTAAAAGTAATACATGGTGCAATTGCCTCTTTTTGACTGGGGTGTTTGAGGTGTGGGGAGCAGTGAACTCCCAGCAATGCTCAGGGTATGAGGACCACCCCACGTGATACACAGACAGCTGTGTGGGTTGTGCAGCTGAGGCAGGGATTGAACTTGAGTTCTCACCGGTGGTAGCCTTTGAGCTTTCTCCCCAGCCCTCTCACCGACACTTCCTGCAGCTTAAATATAGTCTGCAACATAAACTGCAGATGGTGAAACAGCAACGATGTTTCAGTCTTCGTTTGAATCACAGACAAGTAATTTTCATGTCTAATGAGGACTTTATTAGCTCTGCTAGAGAAATAAACACAATCTTCCTGTAGTTTTTAATCTTAGTTTCAAATCACCCTATTTCTTTTTTATGGCTTCATTTAGATTGAAGCATTCAAAGGGATGCTTAATTATCAGAAGGTAGTTTCACAAGAATCGGTTATCTGGAGGAAGACCATTTTTAAACAATATTGTCAGAGAGGGGAAAATATATCAGGCAGGTAAAAAAATATTTAAGCGTTGAAGTACAGCCAGAGAGAAATTCTTCACGGCATACCGCCACCTAGCGGCCAGACTTTTCTTCCCGATCATTCTTGGAGATGATAAGCCTGGGATACCAGAATGTAGAACTGAGAGGGCCAGGTGAGCTCAGCGAATTGGCAGAGGGCAAGTGACAAGGGAACATAAGTGGAGGTTCTCGGGCATATGGCACTATGAGAGGTAACAGAACCAGAATGCACTAGAACCAGGATGCACTAAAAATACCGGTTTACTGTCAATTAGCAAATAGTGGGGTCGGAGTTTGGAGAAAAGGAACGCTGGATAAGAGTGTAAGTCGGAATGGGGGCAGGGCTGGGGCTTGGTGGTCTCCGGGCACTTTGGTGGTGGAGCTGAGCAATAGCTTTGCATCAATGCCAGAATCATGAACACTGTCGTAACCTTATCATGTAAATAATTACTTCTTAAAAATTTTAAGGGGAAAAATCGTAGGCTAGAGAGACAATACAGGGGCAAAGGGGCTTATCTTGCATGCTTCAGACCTTGGTTTTATCCCTGGAACCATATTTGGTCCCCTAAGCACCACCAGAAGTGGTCCCTAAGCATAGAACAAGATAGCACTGTGTCTCCCTTACCGCCCCCCCCCATATGAAAAGAGGAAAGATAAAAGGGAGATAACAGAAATTATCCTAATTCTAGCTCTCTAATCTCTGTTACTTTTTACAGTTTTCAAAGGTCTTTTTGACAAATGCAAAAGCATAAACAGAATGCTATACACACACATCAAGTCTTTTTGATTGAAAAATCACTGCATTAACCTAATTGGCTAGAAAAAAACTCATGCTATTTTCATTATTTATTTAATGTCCGTGGTCTCTTTTGATCCCAATGAGACAATGCTGTACCTGGAATGGGATGCTCAATTATGCCTGTTACTCTGACAACACATACTCGAATATATTCAGAATCCTAAATTGCCTCTGATGTGGTCAGAATTTTTCTATAACTTACACACATTGAACACTGAATTCTTAAAGTTAGCCTTACAAGAGATGTGCGTTCTGAGGCAATTTCAGTCATTTAACCACCCCCCCCACCCTCCTCCAATTGTGATTTTGGACAAAACTTGAAGCACTGCATTACTATAAGACTCAATTCACCAAATACCAGCCTCATTTAATCAAATCTACTCAAAAAACCTTGGTTTTAGCAATAATACATTTTGTTTGTTTCTCAGGGATGATGCCAAATCAACTTCCTTAGCCCTACGCCATACATCCAACAGGGGACAAAGTATATTGCATTCCTCTTTTTTTTTTATAATTTATTTATTTATTAAAGGTAATAGCACAGCGGGTAGGGCGTCTGCCTTGCACGCAGCCAACATGGCCGACCCGAGTTCGATTCCTCCGCCCCTCTCGGAGAGCCCGGCAAGCTACCGAGAGTATTCGATATGCCAGACACAGTAACAACAAAGTCTCCAATGGAGACGTTACTGGGCCCGCTCGAGCAAATCGATGATCAACGGGAGGGCCTTTACTTTACTTATTTATTTATTGAATCACTGTGGGAAAAGTTACAAAGCTTTCAGGTTTAGGTCTCAGTCATGCAAATATCAAACACATTTCCCTTTACCAATACTTATTTTTTACTATGAACTCCAATAAAACCCTACCTCCCACTCCTCCCAATGCCTGTGAGGCAGATGAGTTCTAGTTAACACTCTATGTACTTTGACTAGATTCATTGTTTCGATAAAAGATGCACCATTATTATTTAGAGTTTACCCCCCCCCCAATCAGACATGCTGAAAAAGCGTTGTGAAATGATTTGCTTTCTACAGCTGGGTTCAAGAATTAAATGTTTAAATGTTTTGGATTTCTGCTATTTTACTTTATTAACCCTGGAAGTATTTCTGCTAAAAGTCAGATAATTAAGAGATTGGTTTCTGTGCTCTGGAGTCGTGGCCGTGCCGGAGAGCCGCTCGTGGGGGGCAACTGGTGACCTCGGTAGGGCGTGAAGGACGGGCCGGAATGCCCTCCTTCCCATGAGGTTTTCGTCGCCCCCAGACTCCTGGCTCATACCTGCTGTCCACAAGGCTCCCATGCGGCCACCATCTTTCTTTCCAGAGATGCATTATTCTTTTAAAGCAGTTAATTATTGAGTGCAGTTGTCACTTGGCATCTGAGGTGTGTTTGTGTGTGGCGGGGGTTGTTTCAAGGCCCCTCAGAATAATCAAAGCCACCGGTGTTCCCAAATTCTCTATACAAAAGGGCATGGAAATTGCACGTAACCTTTGCTCATCCTTTCCCAGATTCTATCTTGACATTCTGTACAATAACCAACACAATGTCAGCACATTGTAAATAGTTGTTCTGCTGCATTGTTTGGGGAGGGAAGACAAGAACAACGCCTGTAATAGTCAATCCAGATACCATATCGAATGCTTTACGACCTAGTTCCGTGCCCAGCGGCAGCACCTCCCAGAAATAGAGACACAACTGTATGATGTTCCAGGCCATGGGTCAGACTTGACCTGATTCTCTTATTTCATCCTGCAGCAGCTTAGTCTCATAGAGGATGCTCTGACCTTCACTTTATTTATTTATTTATTTATTTATTTTTTGCTTTTTGGGTCACACCTGGCAATGCATAGGGGTTACTCCTGCTTCTGCACTCAGGAATCACTCCTGGCAGTGCTCAGGGGACCATATGGGATGCCAGGGATCGAACCCAGTTTGGCTGCGTGCAAGGCAAACGCCCTACCCGCTGTGCTATTGCTCCAGGCCTTCTAGTCCTCACTTTAGAGAGAAGAAACAAGGGTATAGAACATATCAGTGACTTTCCCAGGTTCAGGGAGGGAGAGGTTGAAGGATGAACATTCCCTTCTCACTCTGAAACACTAATTTTCAATCACTGGTCCATCAGCTTGCTCCTTTCACTACCACAGCCAGTGGCTGTGGTGGGACAGTTCTGCCAGCCCTGTGAGGTCCCACTTCTGTGCTAAGAATTAGCCATTGTCTGTCTTCACTGGAGCACCTCAGAGAGGGGTGCGTTGAGTTCTTCTCCCCACCCCAAGCAACACCCCTGCAGCCGAAAACCTCCAGAACCCAACCACTGCCATGCTCAAGGCCACTCTCCACATGCTCTGACGAGCCTCACCCAGGAGGTAGCCGGCAGGAAAACCCAGGTATACGGGACCCATGACTGAGATCTCCAAGCCTGCTTGGATTTGGACTTGGCCTTCTACCAGCTCCCCAGTTTTCTAGTAGGTTGGCAGTCATACCCACAAACTGCTCCCCAGTGCCATGTAATCTCATCAATGACCAAGATCCAGAGACTATGAACTAAACCTCCCAGAAGAAAGCAACACGACACAGAATTTCCTTGAGTGCAGTTGCATTTGTGGCCACGCAACCACTCATTCTCTAGCCCACTTATGTACCAAAAGTAACACACATTTGTTTGGTTTTAACATCCTTGCTTGTATTCTCTTACAGATAGGCTTAAATGGCTCCAGAATGAAATACAACAACCTTCACACACTTCCCTCTTATTGTGGTGGGAGGGTGCTCGGTGGTGGGATTGATGTTTGAATATTATCTGTAATGAAGTATTGTGAACTACCTTATGAAAATAAAATGTATAAAAACTGGAAAAAAAAGAATTAGCCATTGTTCCCTGCTAACCACAGGGCATGAGAACTGGTCGGACCTGAACTGCCTAGCACCCCATCTACTCCTGACACTGAGATATGTTTGAGTCGACTCACTTGGCACTGATCGATCCAGCTTTGGGGCACTTCCTTCTGAAGACCAACTCTCTGCTTAGATTATGCAAGCAAGACACCCCAGTAGTAAGATGCTTGAAAAGTATAGAGGAGTAAAGAGAAAGCAACACCATGTTATATTTGTTCATACAATAAAAACAATCATTTATAAAAGGCAACATACTGGAAGAACTGATCAATACAAGTGAGTTGGGTAGGGGACAAGAAGGAAAGGTGTTGGGGTTCTTGCGGGATGGAGGTGGGTGATGATGGGTGTGGTGTTGGATTTATGTGTACGTGTTGGAGTTATGTGCACGAAAGCCATTATGAATAGTATTGTAAGTGATAGAATCTCAATTTAAAGGTAAATTAATTTTAAAAAATGTTTGATTTTTGAAGGTGCATGTTTCTACCCTAGTGGGGAGATCGTGTTATTTAGTCAAAGTGGTTATTAAAATTCAGTATTAAAATTCAATATTTCATCCTGCACATTTCCTCTTTTTTTGTTGAAAATTGTTCTGGACTCATCATTCCAATGTCCTTTTGATATTTCATCATGTTGGTATGTTTATTTAGTCATTTCCGGGTTGGGAAATTGTTGGCGTTGGATGGTTTTGAACCCTGGGTTTGGACTCAGACGAAAGTCACTTCAAGTCCTGGCTTCACTGTGTGGAATTGCATGACCCTGGGCAAATTGCTTAAACTCTATGTGACTCAGTTTCTTTATTTTTCAAATGAGATAATAGCAGTACTTCACCCCCGAGGTCCTGATGCCATAGTTTATATCCAGCACTTAGTACCAGATTTATACAAATGAAAAGTATAATAAGCATAAGCTGCTGCTGACCTTCATATTATTTCCCAACTCTTCCAGCTATAATTGATTCGGACAAATATCACTATCCATAAATCCCCATTCTATTTCTCCATATGTTTTCTATGGTTAGATTTCTGGAAGTAGAATTATGAGCTTGAGGGTAGGAATATTTATAAGTCTTCTTTATTTACTTTTGCTCTTGCCATTTCTGGTGTCAAAACCACACAAACCAAGGCTTACATCATAAAAATTCTGACCTGAGCTGACACAGGAAATTTTTTCTAGAATTTCCTTCCTGAAGGATCTAAAGCTCATTAAAAAAAGGATTCATAAAAAGAAACAACGGGCAGATTTTCCAAATTATTATCATTCGGTTTTATTTTTCTCACCTATATTTCTTTAAAATATCTATATATATATTTATATTCCTTTTGGTTTCTCTTTCTGATCACCTTCTTCTAATAATTTCAACTTTTTCATAGCTTTCATGCCTGTTTTCCAGGCCAGGTTTTTCCTAAATTCACCATCATTAGGCCGAGTGAATATTGGCCAGCAACGTGAATCAGTTGGCAAAGCCAAAGACAATGCCCAGACATAACAAACAGGCACCAAGAACCCAGGGCAGAGAAAGTGCTGCCTCTGAATGAATGCACAATTGCCGTAGCTGGAAGAACAAGGCTAGTGATGACTTGTTGCGTGGATGTGTCTTGTTGATGAAAGGGCAGGGCGTGCTGAGTTGAAGCCCAGGGATTAGCATCAGGCTTGTGTTTCTCAGCTGTACGTGCTTGGTGGGCAGGTAAGGAGATGGGAAGATACATGTGACCGTCCCTGCCAGAGGGGACAGTCAGGGGGAGGGAAGGAGTGGCCCCCAGGAAATCTAACTAAGTGACACGGAGTGCACACATGAGGACTTGAGATCAAAGAGTAGCAAAATGCTGTATGCAAGAATAGGCAGTTTTCTAGTGTCACTCTGGCTTAAGAGTCTTATAAAGTGTGTGTGTGTGTGTGAGAGAGAGAGAGAGAGAGAGAGAGAGAGAGAGAGAGAGAAGTAAAAGAGAGAGTGGGAGAGAGAGAAAGGGAGAAATTTTCAGGATCGGAGCAATAGTACAGTGGTTAGGGAATTTGTTTTGCATGTGGCCAACCCAGTTTGATCCCAGTATCTCCCATATGATCCTCCAAGCACTTAAGCACCGTCAGGAGTGAATCCTGAGCATAGAGCCAGGAGTAAGCCCTGAGTATTTCCAGGTGCATCCCAAACCGCCCCTGCCTGCCAACGAGAGAGAGAGAGAGAGAGAGAGAGAGAGAGAGAGAGAGAGAGATTTTCTTCAAAATTGCAACCTTGGGGCTAGAGCGACAGTTCAGTGAGTAGGGCATTTGCCTTGCACATGACTGACCCTGGTTCGATTCCCAGCATCCCATAGGGTCCCCTGAGCACTACCAGGAGTGATTCCTGAGTAGTGCAGAGTCTGGTCTAACCCCTGAGCATCACCAGGTGTGAGCCAAAAAACAAAACAAAATAAAACAAAAAACCAAAAATGCTAATCTTGTTCTCAAACACCATTCACCCTTTTTTGAGTTTGAAGGGGCAGTAGACAAGATAAATTCAGTCTAGATCTGAGGAACATTTGCTGCTTTTGAATAGCCCCAGCATCAGCACCAAATTCTCTGTAAAAAGGTAAAAAAAGGTAAAAGGCCCTCCCGTTGACCATCGATTTGCTCGAGCGGGCCCAGTAACGTCTCCATTGGAGACTTTGTTGTTACTGTGTTTGGCATATCGAATACGTCACGGGGAGCTTGCCAGGCATTCTCTGTGGACATTTTAAACTAGGTAAGAGGAGGACTGGTGAATTATCCTCGAATAAGGGATGAGTCCAATGAAATCACAAGGATCTTTCTGAGAAGACAGGGTCAGAGCCAGAAACAGGGGAAGCTGGAAGGGTCAGTTTGAAGGTAGAAGCTGGGCCATAAGACAAAAACAAACAAAACAAACAAACAAACAAAAAACGCTCTCTGCCAACATCTGGACTTTAGCCATCAGGTGAGCCCTGATTTCTCACCGCCCTCCCCCCCCCCCCCCCCCCCCCCGAACTTGTGTGAAACTAACTTGTATTATTTTAAACTCTAAAATTTCTGATAACTTGTAGCAGCAATGCTAGGAAACACAAGAGATTCTTTCTCAGGAAAAAGCATAATCGTAATTCTTTCTGTGACCACAAGCTCAGAGAGATTGGAAGCCCCGAGGCATCGTGTTACCTTCTACAGAACCTTGGGGGGTCTCTTAGGGTCAGTGCCTGGGGAACAAATTTTAGATCAAGTCTGAAATAAGGATTGTGTTAGGCCAGAGAGATAGTCCAGGGGTTAAGGTTCTTGCCTTGCACATGACCGAGCCTGGTTGGGTTCCCCGAACCACATAGAGTCTCTCAAGCTCTGCCAGGAGTGATCCCTAAGCACAGAGCACTTCCACAGGAGCACTTCCATACCAAAAATAAATGCAAAGCCTTTTCACTTATAATAGCGAGTGTTTCTTTTTTCTTTTCTTTTCTTTTCTTTTTTCTTTTCTTTTCTTTTTTCTTTTCTTTTCTTTCCTTTCCTTTCCTTTCCTTTCCTTTCTTTTCTTTTCTTTTTTGCTTTTTGGGTCACACCCGGCATTGCACAGGGGTTACTCCTGGCTCATGCACTCAGGAATTATTCTGGTGGTGCTCGGGGGGACCATATGGGATGTTGGGAATCGAACCCAGGTCAGCTTCATGCAAGGCAAACACCTTACTCACTGTGCTATCGCTCCAGCCCCAATAACGAGTGTTTCAATGCATACTTCTGGTCATTCTGGCCCAGAATGTAACTATACATTCCCTGACCTGCAGATTTTGAATGCATCTCTGCAGGAATGGATGAGAAATCTCTGGCTGCAAATAACAGACTTATGGAAAAGTACTACCTCTGGATCCTCCCCTTGCTGGCCTCGTGTAGAACATCACCTGTTCTCAGCTCCCCCCAACATACCATTTCTTCTTCTTCTTTTTTTCATGGAGTCACTAAAGGTCCTGGAAAAATAATGTAAATCTTAACGGCGACCTGGGGAAAGCAACGTCCAAAGCTGTTTCATGAGAACAGAACACCAGGCTTAGTATCATGCTCCTACTTGCCTTCTCTCTAAAATGGTCCCCCAAAGAGGAATACAAGTCCTCTGGGAAAATTTCCCCACTGCGAGTAGCAATTGCAGGAGGTTAATTAGTCCTTGTGAAATGCCATCGCCTCCCCCTCTGGCGTCTGGCTCATCATTGCAGGATTACAGAGCCTGTGCCTTCTCCTTGCTGCAGAGGGATTCTGAGTGCCTGGGCAGAACTGAAGGTGATCACACCAGCTGGCTCACATAAGCAGCGGGCAATTGAGGGACCGGACTTTTGCAGGTGTTGGGTTTCTGTTACAGCAAGTGACCCTTTCCCTTTGGGGCCTCTTTTTGTGTGATTTGGGGGCCCTCGTTTTGTTGTTGCTGTTGTTTTTACTGTAGAGAGCTCTGTCCAACTCTCAGAACCTCAGCTGGCAGGGTCTTGGCAGAGGAGGGAAGGTGGGATGGGGGGGTATTTGAGGGGGTGGGGGTTACACCTGCCACTTGAACTTCCTGAGTCACCCGGAATATGTGGTGTGGGAGTCACCAGACTCAGGAAGCAGAGGACAGGGGGCTAAGATAGCAGAGAGGTGTGCTCTAGAGATAAAGGTTGAGGGCCCTCCTGCCCCCCAACTATGTTACTTACAACAGCAACAATTGGACTAATCAGAGGTCCCCCATTCTACCCACATTTCCTGTTCACAGTTCACATGGTGAGTCTAACCTCTAGCTGCGGCTATGACACTTGATTGTCAAACTGTCACTAGGCACCTCCCTTACACCTTAATTTAAAAAATGCAAGTCAGTATGCAATGACTTATGCAAATGTCAGTATGCAAATGTAAGTATGCAAGCATTTCTTAGGGCGGAGTCACACTTGGCAGTGATCAGGGGCTATTCCTGGCTTTATGCCTTAATTTAAAAAAAATTTTTTTAAAAAAGACTATAAGGGATGTCCTAAAGTATGGGAGATGTGACTCACAGATTGAACCATGCAGAGATGAATGTCAGTATTCTGGCCATGGGTAGAAGTGGTTCCAGCACCTGAGGACAAGTCTCCTGGGCCTCCATTTAGTCGTGAAGACTTTTTGGTATCAGTAGGTGATCAGTAGGTGATCTATGAACTAGTCCCCTGTTGTGTCACGAAATGAACAGAAGGATCTGAGAGTAATTACTCCCTAGTGATACATTCTGTTTATCAGAAGTTGGGCATTGTAACTCATATACAAATTGTACAGTAGGGACAAGAATGCAAAAGCTTTGTTAAATATTTGCCATCAAATCTTTCCATTCTTAGTAAATCACAAAGTATTTGCAATTGTGCTATAACAGAAATGAGACTAGGTCATCTTAAGAAGGGGGCTGGAGCGATAGCACAGCGGGTAGGGCATTTGCCTTGGAGGCGGCTGACCCAGGTTTGATTACCAGCATCGCATATGGTCCCCCAAGCACCACCAGGAGTAATTTCCATGCATGAGCCAGGCACGCCCGGGTGTGACCCAAAAAGAAAAAAAAATACTAAAGAATACTTACTTTAAGAGGAATAGGTTGAATTGGTAATAATTATGTTACTATTTCAGCTTTTTTTTTATTAAGACCCATTTTTCTAGAAAGAACTAATATACTAATAGCTGAATCCATGGTAAGACGTTAATCTTAAATGATCTCTATTTATTGTAGTAAAGATTAAAAAGTGCTTCACATACATAAAACATACATATTAATTTCTCATATTAAGTGATTGTGTTTATTGTACTGAGCTATGACCTCGTTTTATTTCCTTTCCCCATTTTAGGGGTTATCGAGCAGCGCGTTGGCCCATAATTGGGTCCTTAAGAGGGTTGTGAGATTGTTGGCAATTGCAAAGGCTCATTTGGTGATGCTGAGAGACCCCCACGGCTCTTTCCCATCCCCCATGCCACTGAGGGTGTGGAGAGAACAGCAGCGCCAGGAATCAAATCCGAAGTCTCACATAAACAAGGCATGTTCTCTACCATTCGAGCCACATCCTCTTTTAATCAGAAACTATATTTTAAGTCAATATGCAAGTATTTCTTGGGGTGGAGTCACACTAGGCAGAGCTCAGGGGCCATTCCTGGCTTTGTGCTCAGGAGTGACCCCTGGTGGTGCTTGGGGGGATTTCTTCATGCTGCTAGGGTTGGAACTGGGGTGAGCTGCGTGCAGGGCCTTACGCCGTGTTACTATGTTTCCAACTCCAGGACACAAGTATGTCTAACGCCAATCATCCACAGACCCCGACTGGAGAAGCACTACTTTGAATGGACCAGGGCCAGCGGGGGAAACACACAGTGAGTGTTCCTGTAGTGGGCCTATGGCAGAGAAGATCAGTTTAGACTAGTTCCCCAGGCCACGCTGCTTGATGCTCTCCCCCGATTCCCGGCATCCTCTCTTTCCTCCTCACAGCCTAAACCCAAGCCCATGCATGTCTTGCAGAAATTATTGCTACTCCCAGCGGTCCCTTCTATTCTCACGTGAGCACTTGCGCTCAACAACCCTGCACAAACAATGAAGCCCTGTTGGACGGGTTCTATTAGTAGCTCATGGGTCAAGGGGCACTGGCTTAGGGGTCCAGTTGGGTGTTGACCCGGGATTCTTCTTAGCTTCTAGGAAGAAGACCTATAGAGCTAACCTCACAGCCGGAATTAGGCCTTAGATGTCCCTTTGGCCAGATTTGTAACATTTAGCCAAACATTTAGCCAAACATTTAGGCTTCCATCTTTCATCTTCTTTCTCTGCACAGCCATAATAGCAAGGAAACTCCTTTTATAAAGGGGGTGCAGTCAGGAAGAAAGAACAACCCACATGTAACACGTACACTTCAGTGCCAAGAACAGAAGAAGTGTTGATGATCTTAGTGTTTAGATTTTGCTTCCTGAAGTCATTCCAGAGTCCAGCACTTAATAAGCCTCTTGCTATTGGACCAAGAGAGAAAAATGCAAGTTTAACCCAATGAACTGTGTTTGCTGAAGATGGTGACTTCTCTCTCTCTCTCTCTCTCTCTCTCTCTCTCTCTTTTTCTCTCTCTCTCTCAACAGAATTTATTTTCCACTAAAGCAAATATATTTTGTTTCTTTTGTTTGTTTGAGGGTCACATCCAGCATTGATCAAGAGCTACACCCCACTCTGCTCAGGAGTCACTCTCAGCAGTACTTCAGGAGCAGGTGCTACAGGATTTGAACCCAGGCCTCTGCTTGCAAGGTGTACTCATTCATTGGGCTAACTTCCCAGCCCTAAAATATATAGCACTGTCCTCCCGTTGTTCATGGATTTGCTCGAGTGGGCACCAGTAACGTCTCCATTGTGAGGCTTGTTGTTACTGGTTTTGGCATATAGAATACGCCACGGGTAGCTTGCCAGGCTCTGCCCTGCGGGCGGGATACTCTCGGTAGCTTGCAGGGCTCTCCCAGAGGGATGGAAGAATCGAAGCCAGGTTGGCCACGTGCAAGGCAAATGCCCTATCCGCTGTGCTATCGCTCCAGCCCAAAAATAAGGAAAGGAAAACTTCAAGCCCAATCAGTTATGACTTAGTTTGGTTCCTTTAGGAGACCGAGGGTTTTTTGTTGGTTTGGTTTGGTTTTTTGAAGGGGGTTGTGGTTGGTGCACCCAGCAGTGCTCAGGGTTTATCCCTGGCTCTGTGCTCAGGGATTGCTCCTGGTAGGGACAGGGAATCATCTAGGGTGCTGGGGATCATGGTCAGTTGCATGCAAGACAATCACCCCACCTGCTGTTCTATCTCTCTGGGGCTGAAAAAGATTTTAAAGATCACAGGACAGGTACAGGTGACTGAGGAGTGCTGGGGTCTTTGAGAACCGGTTTCCTCAGAATCTTGATTAACCCTGAAATGCCACCTGGATTAAACTTTTGGAAACATTTTTGAGGTGATTCAAGGTAGTGACACAGATGTAAAGATCTTAGAGACTGAACAGAAAGTTTTTCTCTAGAGAGAGGGACATTTTGCTGTGTTTCTTTACCAATAAATTAAACTTGCACTGCTGACAACAAAAGAACTGATCAAAATTCCTATTCTCAAGCAAGTTAGGTAAAGGTAAAGGTAAAGGCCCTCCCGTTAATCGTCGATTTGCTCGAGCGGGCCCAGTAACGTCTCCATTGGAGACTTTGTTGTTACTGTGTCTGGCATATCGAATACTCTCGGTAGCTTGCCGGGCTCTCCGAGAGGGGCGGAGGAATCGAACTCGGGTCGGCCATGTTGGCCACTTGTAAGGCGAACGCCCTACCCGCTGTGCTATCACTCAAGCAAGTTGGTAAGCTAAAATATTACAGAAACAAAGTGACTTCATTTTTTTACATTGCAAAACAATTCAAGCTTTAGTTGTGAATCAATACTGTTTTATGTGTTTTTTTTCCCTATGTAACTTACTTTTTATTATTCTTTTATTTTTAGTGAAAGTCTTCCTTAGAGTTAAGGAATCTTTGTCTTCTTTGCTCACTCAAGTTTTGCACATATCTAACAAGTTCTGATGTGTGGAAAACTCCAGATATCTCATGAATTACTCTTTTATGGATGTCTTTTTAAAAAGCAATTCAACTTAAAGATTTACTAAAAATTAACCCGGTAACTTCTGTCAAACACCTTAAATGTGTTTGCTCCAACAAGACCTAGAGATGTAAAAAGAGTTTACTCTAAAGCTATTCAAAGAAGTTTATTGATTATAGAAGATCATGAAATAACTAGGTCTTATTTAAATACGGAGTGACCAATAGGTTTTTGTATATACTATGTAGACATTAAATTGATTTTAAAATTTAACAGGGTATACTATGTGGAAAGTCAGAATATAAAATTATATATACATCAGTACCAATCATTGAAAAATAAAGTGTGCTTTGGAAAAATTTAGCATCATCTTTGCTTAAAGGTAAACAGTTACTTGTCATTTATAGCACAATAAAATTGTAAGACTTTTATAGGCATAAAAGAAGAAATACATTTTCAAAAGAGCATCCCTGTTAGCACTTTTTCTAACACACTTTCGTTGCTACACCCGTCAACTGCCCTTGGTGCCATGTAATCCCATCAATGGCCAAGATCTAGAGACTATAAAACCAAGCTTCCGGAAGCTTGCGGCTGCATTCGTGGTTGCGCGACTTGTTATTGTCTAGTTCCTGCTCTCGAGAACCCTGTAGGCTACCAAGAGTATACTGCCCACACAGCAGAGTCTGGCAAGCTCCCCGTGGGGCATATTTAATATGCCAAAACCCAGTAACAATGATGGGTCTCATTCCCCTGACCCTGAAACAGCCACCAAAGTGGCACTTGCTAAAATCTCAGGACTAGGATGAATGGAGACATTACTGGTGCCTGCTCAATGAACAGTGGGATGACAGTGATACAGTGACAGTGATACAAAATGGAAAAAACCTAATAACTCTACAACTATAAATAAGACAAAATGCTTTAAAATAAAAGCTATAATAATCATTAAAATGCTAGTAGGTATTGCAAATGATTCCCTTAATAATGTATTGTTGAGAATTGGGCGTTATGAGTGCCCAAGAACAGACAAATGGATAAAGAAACTATGCCACATCTACATAATGGAATACTATGCAGCTGTTAGAAAAAATGAATTCAAGAAATTTGCTATAAATGGATGACATGGAGAGTATCATGCTGAGAGAAATGAGTCATAAAGAGAGGGACAAATATAATGAATTCTGCATTCATTTGTGGTACACAATATATATATTTGTATACATATATATATGTATAGTAGAAGACTAATGTCCTTGGCCAAGAAAAACAGGGGCTAGGAGGACTGGTTAATGGTTGGAACTCATCACAAACATGTGAGGGGTTAGTTAGGTAATATAGAGAAGAGACAAGTATGACAATAGTACCAAGTAGCAGGGAATGATCATGGTGGACAAGATCTGAGGGTTAAAAGTAGGTAAAGGGATATTCTTGATAACCTTTCAGTAACAATATTGCAAACCACAATGCCCAGAAAAAGAGAGACAGAGACAGAGACACATAATGAGAGAGAGAGAGAGAGAGAGAGAGAGAGAGAGAGAGAGAGAGAGAGAAGAAAAGCGCCTGTCAAACAGGCAGGTAGGGGTGGGGTGGGGACGCCAGTGCTGGGAATGTACACTGGTGGAAGGATGGGTGTTGGAACACTGTATAACTGAAATCCAATCATGAACGGCTTTGTAAGGGTCTATCTAGCTCACAGTGATTCATTAAAAAAGTTTTAAAAAAATGAATTGGACGTTAGGGGGCGCCAAAGGAACTCAAAGCTCTGCAGTTACTTAATTTGGTGGCCACCAATACTTGATATTTGTAAAGTGCTTTGAAAACATAAACCGTAACTCTAAGATATTAAATTATAATACAGATGACATTAATAGTCTTTCAGTTAAAGAAAAGTTTAAGTCAAATGTATAAATTACTGGGCAGAGTGATAGCACAGTGGGTAGGGCATTTGCCTTGCATGCAGCTGACCTGGGTTCGATTCCTCCATCCCTCTCGGAGAGCCTGGCAAGCTATCAAGAGTATCCTGCCTGCATGGCAGAGCCTGGCAAGCTCCCCATGGCGTATTGGATATGCCAAAAACAGTAACAACAAGTCTCACAATGGAGATGCTACTGGTGCCCGCTCGAGCAAATCGATGAACAATGGGAGGACAACGCTACAATGCATAAATGGATATATTAACTAAAATATTAAATTCGTATATTCAATCAAATCTCTGAAGATATTTTCCTTATAGTTTATTTACTTGCGGAAGGGAGGAGGGCCCATATGGAAGGGCACGCCCAGCAATGCACAGGGCTTACTCCTGGCTCTGCTCTTAAGAATTATGTCTTGGCGGGGCTCAGGGAACCATAAGGGAAGCACCCGACCCGCTGTACTATGGCTCTGGCCCTAGTTTAGTTACGTCTTATTGAGAATATCAACCATGCCACGTGAAATGTTTTCAGGATCACTTTTCATACAATAGGTAATCAATAGTTTTATATGATTTGATTTGTGCCTCTTTGGAATATATTCTATCAGAAGGGTCTAAAACACTTGATGTAACTCTTAATACTGGTTTTCAAATAAGGTTTCAAATACCTTGCTATTGCCCAGGGTTTGTTTTGGGTTTTTGTTTCGTTTTGTTTGTTGGCTTTTGGGGGGGTGTTATATCTCGCAGTGCTCATGGATTCCTGAGTCTGCATTCAGGAATCACTTCAGGCAGTGCTTGGGTACCATATGGGATGTCAGGGATTGAACCTGATTAGGCTGTGTGTAAGTCAAATGCCCTACCCGTTGTGCTGTCGCTCCGACCCTCTTACCTAGGGTTTTTATAAGATATACTCCCGAGGCCCCACACCCTCAGGACCTCAAACTGTGAACTCAGAACCCACGAGAAGAGCTGGTGAACAAGAATACAGAACCAACACCCCAGGTGGTTTGCATTAGTTTCTATATCCAGGAATGTCTGAGAGCCATTACAAAAATTGTAGTTGGTCTTAACAAAACTAAAGCCAAGTGGCAATTCAAATGTTACCACCTGCTCTGGAATCATTTTTTCAGTTTTGCTAGAAGTTAAGGAGGAAAAAATGTGCATGTATAGTTATACAGGTGATAGATAGATATGTGTGTATATATGTTTCTCTGTGTGTGCGCATAAATCACTTAGAAGAAACATAGAAGTCGAAGGACAAGCCCAAGTGATTAAATACATAATCCCACTTACCTCTCTCAGGAGTTGTATGGGAAAAGGGAGAACTCCAGGCCTGCCAGTACTTTTTACCCATTTGTTGACATCTCACTTGAAACACATACTTCATGTTGGACTCCAAGAAGAATTCTGACTGTTGCACGAATGAAAAATTGGCGTCAAATTTTTTAACCTAAAGTGGAAAAATAAGTAATCTTAGTGAGAGGACCTGGCAGGCTTTGGAAAGAGATGATGGGGGCTAGGGAGATAGCGCTGCAGGCTGCGGCACATACGTGGAATATGAGCGCTTCAGAGTTTGAGCCCCAGTACTATGTGGTACCCTAACCCCATTGGGAGAGACCCTGGGAGCCCCATCACTGCCAACCCGGCCAAGGACTAAATCATGAGGCCCAAAAAGCAGATTGAAAATGGCTGGTAATAAGAAACACCACTGGGGAACTGCACTCCCACCCCCAAAAATGAACAGAGCAGTTATTCTAATCAGCAGAAATATCTGGATCATTATTAAGTTCTCGGAACCGTCTTTCTACACTCTAGGAAGTCAAAATGGAATGGGATTCTGTTCCAAGTACTGTTATTTAAAGAGGGGGGATACTCCTGGCAGTGCTCAAAAGTCACTCTTGCCTTGGTGCTTCAGGAATCCTTCTGGTGATGCTTTTACCCTCTGGTGTTGGGGGTCGGACCTGCGCCTTCTGCATGCAAAGTCTGTGCTCACCGTTTGAGCTATCTCCCAGGACCCAGGGCCTCATCTTAGTCCATAGAAAAACAGAGATCGATGGGCATCTTGGTTGAAAGCATGTCATCAGTCATCAGATGCAAATTGTTTAATTTCAAAAGCTAAATTCAAATCTGAAAGATGGGCCACTGAGTGCAAGGCTGAAGCAATAGTACAGCAGAAAGGGCATTTGCCTTGAACAGAGCTGAATAGGGTTCGATTCTTGGCATCCTGTATGATCCCCTGAACACTGCCCTCCCGTTGTTCATCAATTTGCTCGAGCGGGCCCAGTAACGTCTCCATTGTGAGACTTCTTGTTACTGTGTTTGGCATATTGAATACTCTTGGTAGCTTGCCAGGCTCTCCAAGAGGGGTAGAGGAATCGAACCCGGCTCGGCCGGGCTGGCTGCGCGCAAGGCAAATGCCCTACCGCTGTGCTATCGCTGGTCACTGTCAGGAGTAATTCCTGAGTGCAGAGCCAAGAGTAACCCTTCAGGGGGCTGGAGCAATAGCACGGTGGGTAGGGCGTTTGCCTTGTATGCTGCCGACCCGGATTCGATTCCCAGTATCCCATATGGTCCCCTGAGCACATCCAGGGGTAATTCCTGAGTGCATGAGCCAGGAGTAACCCCTGTGCATCGCCAGGTGTGATGCAAAAAAATAAAAAAGAATAACCCTTCAGCATCACTGGGTGTGATCCAAAAAGAGAGGGGTGGGGGCTGAGTGCATATACATGCTGTGCATGCAGAGAGAGACCCAGGTTTAATCCCTGGCACTACATGGTCCCCTGAGCAACCCCTAGCACAGAGCTGGGATTAGCCCCTGAGCACCACGCAATGTGGTCGTCCCAAAACCAAAACTAAAGAATTCAAAGTGAAACACACATTGCTTTGTGTCTAACATCTCTATCAAACTTCTAAATCTCAAAATAAGTTCCAAATCTACTCTAATCTTCAATTTGAGATAGCTGATTTTAGTGGAATAGGAAAAGGACAAGGACTAATAGTAATTATTTGACTTAGTCTTTCTTTCTCCTCCCAATCTTTTCTTCTCTCTCTGCAATTAGATTTTTATATCAATCATTGAATGACTGATGAAATAATTTCACTTGCTAATGATGACTTTTAGCAAAAATTACTCCAAAGCTGAGTAAGTCTGCCCCTTTCACATAGTTATGTGGATTATAAAAGACCATGTATATAATATGTATATTAATATGCCAGACACAGTAACACAGTTACTGGGCCCGCTTGAGCAAATCGACGATCAACGGGAGGGCCTTTACCTTTACCTTTTATTAATAAAGCAAATATTGAAGATGTTAAACTATGAAAATTCAGTGGCAGATAAGCACAAAATTGCTGAGATACAAACTTAAACAACATTTTTTTTGAGATACTACAACGTACTTTAAAAGATAGTAAAAAACAATCCCCCAATCAGAATATAAAGTAACAAAATAGGAAACTCACATCGTAGAATAGTTGAGATAAGTTACAGGAGGTTTACTCCATGACTTGAAGGCCAGCCGCACATGCTATGGGAAAGGGCAGCTCAGACAGAGAAGGGAACACCAAGTAAAGGGTGTTGGGAGAATTCTCCCAGGATGGGAGATGCATGCTGAAAGTAAACTATAGACCGAACGTGTTTGACACACAATGCCTCTTTTGCAAACCTTAACAACCAAAAGGAGAGAGAGAACAAAAAGGAATGCCCTGCCACAGAGGCGGGATGGGATGGGGGTGTGGGAGGGGTGAGAGGGTTACTGGGATGATTGGTAGTGGAGAATGGGCACTGGTAGAGGGATGGGTACTCGATCATTGTATGACTGAAACCCAAGTACAAAAACTTGTAAGGCCAACAACTGTACCACATGGTGTTTCACTGTCACTGTCACTGTCCTCCTGTTGTTCACAGATTTGCTCGAGCGGGCCCAGTAACGTCTCCATTGGAGACTTTGTTGTTACTGTGTTTGGCATATCGAATACATCACAGGTAGCTTGCCAGGCTCTACCGTGCAGGCGAGATACTCTCGGTAGCTTGCCGGGCTCTCCGAGAGGGGCGGAGGAATCGAACTCGGGTCGACCATGTTGGCTGCGTGCAAGGCAAAGGCCCTACCACTGTGCTATCGCTCCAGTCCATAGCTGAAAGCAAGCACAAAAATTTGTAAGTCTACAACTGTACCTCATGGTGTTTCACTAATAAAAGAATAATGAGGCCAGGTCAGAGAAGAAGGAACTTGACCCAGGTTGCTTAACTGGAAACCAGCAGAGCCAGGCTTCAAACCCTGAAGTGTGTGCTCTTGTCTCAGGCCTCGAGGCCAGCCACTTGCCACTCTGAAGTCAACGATCCTTCCCAGTTCTGGCACAGGGAGCAAAGCTCCGGAGAGGCCCCCAGGGACCCCCACCACGGGGTAGAACTCGATTTCCTGTCTTCCTCCACACCTGGAGGCGAAGAGAATACCCCAGATGGTATCATATGGGTAAAAAACACACAAAGCAAAGCTCTAGGACCTAGGACAGAAGGAAAGGCACTCACCTTGCTGGTGGCTGACCCTGGTTTCGTTCCCAAGTGGTCCCATGGTCCCCCCAAGTGCCCCCACCCCCAGGAGCGATTCCTAAGCAAAGAGCCAGGAGTAAACCCTGAGCAACACGGTGTGACCTAACCCTTTCCAAATTCAAATCAAAGCAGCTGTTTCACTCTAACACCTGCCTACGAAGGGACTGAGGTTGTCTACATAGAAACAGAAATTTTTTTTTTAATTTTTATTAGTGAAACACCATGAGGTACAGTTGTAGATATACAAATTTTTGTGCTTGGGTTTCAATTATACAATGATCAAGTACCCATCCCTCCACCAGTGCCCATTTTCCACCACCACCGATCTCAATATCCATGGTTTTTTTTTTTCCACTAAAAAACATTTTTTTTCCAGACTTACACATTTTTGTGCTTGGGTTTCAATTATACAATGATCAAACAACCCATCCCTCCACCAGTACGCATTTTCCACCACCACGGATCCCAGTATTCCTCCCACCCACCAGCCCCCATCCCACCCTGCCTCTGTGGCAGGGAATTTCCCTCTCTCTCCTTTTGGGTGCTGTGGTTTGCAAAAGAGGCATTGAGTGGCAATCATGTTTGGTCGATAGACTACTTTCAGCATGCTTCTCCCATCCTGGGAGGATCCTCCCAACACCCTTTGTTTGGTGTTCCCTTCTCTTTCTGAGCTCCCTTTTCCCCCCAGCATGTGTGGTTGGCCTCCAGGTCATTGAGTAAAATTCCTGGTACTAATCTCTGACATTCTTGGGTGTTAGTTTCCTATTTTGTTACTTTATGTTCCCCAGATGAATGCAATCTTTCTATGTCTATCCCTTTCTTTCTGAGTCATTTTGCTTAACATGATACTTTCCATGTAGTACCACTTGTATGTAAATTTCATGACTTCGTCTTTTCTAACAGCTACATAGTACTCCATTGTGTAAATGTACCAGAGTTTCTTTAACCAGTCATCTGTTCTCGGGCACTCAGGTTTTTTCCAGATTCTGGCTATTGTAAAGAGTGCTGCAATAAACAGACAATTGCAGATGTCACTGAGGCTATACTCTTTTGCCTCTCTGGGATATATTCCCAGAAGTGGTATTGCTGGGTCAAATGGGAGCTCAATTTCTAATTTTTTGAGAATCATCCATACTGAGAAACAGAAATTTCTGCTGGGTGTCAATGGTTATGCTTTAAGGAAGCACGGTAGAAGGGATTGAACGCAGGTTTTTGGGATGGAAAACTGTTCTTTCATATTCCGAAGGGGAGACGCTTACTAAGGGTGAGTTTGGATGACCTAGTAGAAGGCCAGAGGGACCTAAAGAGGTCCTGACACTTGCTCACCGCCCCCCCACCCTGAGGATGTCTATGAGGAAGAAGGAGAGAAGATATCTTCCTGCTTTCCTTTGAGGATCTTGCTTCTGCTACAGGAAAGGGTTGGAAAATCCAGCTCCAATTTCGTAGTATCATGGGTTGGGATTTAGCACCACCAGAGGGAGCAGAGAGTGTGGATTTCCATCAGAAAAGTGCAGTTTTCTGAAAAACCTACACAGAGACTCTCATCATATCATCCCTTTCTTTTTCAGCTGGTTTGCTGGTCTGCAGGTGTCAAAAGGTTGCAAACCATCATCCTAACCTTTTTATAGCTTATTTTCTCCTCCTTATGCCAATTGAGGGCTGGAGCGATAGCATAGTGGGTAGGGCATTTGCCTTGCACGCGGCCGGCCCAGGTTCAATTCCTCAGCCCCTCTCAGAGAGCTCAGCAAGCTACTGAGTATCCCGCCCGCACGGCAAAGCCTGGAAAGCTACCCATGATGGATTCGATATGCCAAAAATAGTAACAACAAGTCTCACAATGGAGAACATTACTGGGCCCATTCGAGCCAGTCGATGAACAACGAGAGGACAGTGCTACAGTGCTATGTTAATTGAGGAGATTCATATCGGCATGACCCAGCCCAGTGAATTCTGTTGTTTTGTTGTTTGGGTTTTTAAATGTTGGGGCTTGTGATGTAGGCAGGTAGATAGGGAAAGGCCCTTGGCAATGAAACAAAGTTTCATGGGAGAAGAATTCTAGGAATGACCCATCTTGTGGATACAGAAAACAAAGGCCTGATAAGAACATCTGCGGACCCTGAGGATATAGGCCTCCTCCCCATGAAATTTCTCTTTTTGGACCTCCCCTTTAATCTGATTAATTTTAGTGATTCAGCCCAAAGAAGACCATCACCACTCCCAACCTCCCTGGTAACCTCCTTAGCAACGGACTTTTACCTGGGAAGAAGCTTCACGTGGGGGCAGGCTGGAGAAACCATATAAAGGCCACCTTGAACAAAGGAAGGGTGCGCATATGCTGCCTGAGCCCATGTGCTGCTTGCGCCCATGTGGCCAAGCACATGTGGGCTGAGCACATGTGTCGCCTGCATCTCCCCTCTTGAGATGTGTACTTTCATGCTTTCGTGTCTAATGCTAGTATGTGTGTAGGGGCTCTCTCCGCCCTTGGAGAAGACCGTGTTCTCTCTTGAGTACGTTACTCTCTCACTCTCTCTCCCTCCACACCTAAAAATCCTCCAGATAAAATCTATTTACTTCACTGCTTGTCTACTCCTGAAATTCCTTTCTGCGAGGTGAGACAAGAACCCAGTAACCCTGGGTCCCGGGTGGTAGAAGCGGTTGGGGAGAAAGTAACCATCTTTCTCCTCCCTGCTTCACATAACTCACCCGTGGGGCCCACCGACATCACTTGAAACCCCCACAGACAGGGCTTAGGGGATTATGTGGTGCTTGGGACCCAATTCAAATTTGGGCCTTCCACCTGCAAAGACTTGCTCCGTTATGTTCCAGCATCCCTTCAGTCCTCACTGAATTGTTTATTTTTTCTACCCTATCCCTCACTGAATTCTTAAATATTCACAGATGCAGTCATTGTAATTTTACTCATCAACCATGTACCTATACGTCCCCTAAGATATTTGGTGACTGGTTTTTAGTTCATATTTAAGAAGCATTACTTTAAAAAAAAAAAAACCAACTCTTGTTCACCTGATACTCTATTAGTAACAAATCTTACTCTTTTTTTTTTTTTGAAGGTGGATGGGGTGTCACATCTGGTGGAGTTCAGGGCTATTCCTGGCTCTGTGATCAGGAGTGACCCCTGGTGGACTGGGAGTTGGTGGGTAGGAGGAAGAACCATAATTGGTGTAAGGGATGAAACGTAGGTGAGTGCATACAAAGCAAGTATCTTACCCACTGTCCAATCTCTCCATCATAATTCTCCTCATTTAAAACAATTGGGGGTCACACCTCCCCAGTGCTCAGTGGCTATTCCTGACCCTTTGCTCAGGAATGACCTGGCAATGCTCAGGGGGTCTTATGTTGTTATGTGGTACCTAGATTTGAACTAGAGTCATGAGGCAGTGAGGGTTACATGCAAGGCAAGTGCCTGACTTTCTGTGCTTTCTCTCTGGGCCCATCTTCGTATATTTTTCACATGCTGTCCCCATCCCAAGCTCTTCATCTCTCTTTTTTAACTGAATCACCATGAGAGACACAGTTACAAGGTTGTTCATGACTGGGCTTCAGTCACACAATGTTTCAGTACCCATTCTTTCACCAGTGTACATTTCCCACCACCTATTAACCAGTTTCATCAGTTTCCTACAACTACCACCGTCATCCCCATCCTCCTCCGCCCCCAGGCTGCCTCTACAGCAGCAGGCACCACCCCCCTCCATCTGGGGTATTACGGTTTGCAATATAGGTACTGACAGGTTATCATGTATAACCCTTTCACTCTTAGCACTCAGTTCTTGTCCCGAGTGATCATTTCCAATTATCATCTTCAACACTTTTTAAAATCTTCTCACCCTATTACATTTCAGCATAAACTCCTTAAATTTTAGATCCATGTGCATTAATATCAACATCCCCTTTGAGAGGTACTGGATTGCAAGCAGTTAAATAACTGAATTCCTCACCAGTGGACAGACATCTGTCAAGCAATTTACAAAATGGGAGAGGAACTTTTCAGGAAACAGCTCTCAGTTTGGAAGCATATGGTTAAATCTAGTGCAGCATGACTATCGTACAAATTATCAGATCAAAACACAAAACTGTGAGTCCCCTGGGGTGTGCTGTGACTGGTTTCCCCTTCACTGGCAAAAGAGTAGAGAAAGTCAGCTTACTGTCCAGGTGTGGTTCCTTGTCGAATTGTATCTCATTTCACAAGAAATCTTTTCAATTGTTGATTGACTAGTCCAGTGAATTGCTGTCTTGGGCACTGTAGTATTTAAATCCTCTGCTCTAAAAATGACGGTTGCAGAAGGTATCACTAGAAAAACAAAAATTGGAAATACTCAACCAAATAAAACTTACCTAGGAAGAGATGGAAATAGTTTGTCAATGTAAAGACAAAATATCTGTTAAGACAAAGGTACTAAAATAAATAAATTCATGGTCTAATTTATATTTTATATTTTTTCTGTTTTCTATTTGTTATGTTGGAGCAAACTGCCATTATGAAATATAATTCTCTTTAACCTACTCTCCATTTCTTTTCAATGAAATCATCTTATTTTGTCTTTCTTCCCTCCCCTTATAATCCCAACTAATGAAATTCAAGTTTCTGGACTTATTAATAATGTATCAAAGTGATAAAGAAGATTTTTCTTTTTTCCTATATCTGCTGGGGGAAATGTATTTTTTTTAATTTTTATTAGTGAGACACCATGAGGTACAGTTGTAGACTTAAAAATTTTTGTGCTTGAGTTTCAGTTATACAATGATCAAATACCCATCCCTCCACCAGTGCCCATTCTCCACCACCACGGATCCCAGTATCCCATCCACCCCCTAGCACCCCCCTCCCCCCCTGCCTCTGTGGCAGGGCATTTCCTTTTGTTCTCTCTCTCCTATTGGGTGTTGTGGTTTGCAAAAGAGACAATGGGTGGCAACCATGTTTGGTCTATAGTCTCCTTTCAGCATGCTTCTCCCATCCTGGGAGGATCCTCCCAACACCCTTTGTTTGGTGCTCTCTGCTCTATCTGAGCTCCCTTTTCCCCTAGCATGTGTGGCTGGCCTCCAAGCCATGGAGTAAAATTCCTGGTACTAAGCTTGGCCATTCTTGAGTGTTAGTCTCCTATTTTGTTACTTTATGTTCCCCAGATGAATGCAATCTTTCTATGTCTATCCCTTTCTTTATGAGTCAGGAAGTGTAATATTTTGTATCCTAAATTTAATTCAGTGAATTAAACTTGATTAGATGATAGATTGCTATCTTTTATGATAACATTTTATTGCTCTTATAGAGTAGATAAATATGTAAAATTTATTGCTCCTTTATTTTCTATAAAATAAATTAGCAATTGGAAGTATTTCAACAATGTGAATCTCACAAGCCTCTAGACTGTGATATCTGTGTTTTATGATGCAATGTTCAAAAGAGAAGTCAAGTTCTGATTGGTTAACTTACTAGTTTTTGTAGTATTATCATAATGGTGTAACTGAAATACCTGTATTTCTAAACTTTAATTTAATTTTTATTTAATTTAAACTTTTATTTAAACTATTAGTACTTGTAAGTTTGTTCCATCTGAGCAGAAAAGAATTGTTGCTACTTTTTCTCTCATATGCATTAGACAACAATGAAAACATATAATTTACTGAATTTTTAACAAAAAACTCAAGGGTCTAAAAAAACCTCAAGAACTAAAGATCTTTAAGGTTTATTATAATAATTTAGGGGACAGGGTACAATGTGTGGGGCACTTGCCTTACACGTTGCCAACCTGGGTTTGAACCCTGGTCCCACAAATGGTCCCCCAGCCCACCAGGAGTAATTCCTGAGTGCACAGCCAGGAATAATTCCTGGGCATGCTAGGCGTGGCCGTAAAATACCCCTGAAAATTTTAAATAAAGGTTCTTTTTTTGAAAAAAAAAACTCATTCATCATATATGCCATATTTTAAATTTTCATCTGTACCAAAAATAAACCGGATTGCAGTTGTCTTCTATCTTTCAGGCAAAGAAATGTATTAACCCCAAATTATTCAATGGGCAAAACTGGTGTTCAAAATGCCAACCAGAAGATACCACACTTTCTGCTCTGAGATTTATGTCTCTACAAGAGAAATGTAAGCATCCCTCCCACATATCATTTTGCCAGTGTTATTGCCTTATTAACTTGGCCCTTCTGCTCAGCACAGACTCCCTAACGTAATTAAACCTCAATCCTGTAGCTGTTAAGTGGAAATTGCTCCCAGGAGAGTCCTCTATCCTGTTTCATTCAACAGTTCATTTATCTAACTTGGAAAACCTCATTCTTAAGAGTGTCACAAATGAATAGAGCTTCTCCATGAATTGCCCAGTAGCTTGGTGGAGTGAAGCCTCCGATAGCTCCAACCTGTAGTTTTCAATCCAGGTTTGTGAGAGTGGGCCTGAGATGATGGGAAATCAGAGAGAAGAGAAGAGTGAGGAGGAAGAAGAAAAGGAGCTGTGGAAGGAGGAAAAGGAAAAATAAGGGGAGGAGAAGGAGGAAGGGGTATACCTGGGTCACCAACGTGGAGATGGTGGTCCAGTGACATTCTCTCCAAGTGGTAGGTTATGATTAACTGTGGCAAGTCAGCTACTCTTGGGTATAATCTGACTTCCCTCTTTATTAGGGTTGTAACTCGGAGCCAATGATTTGATCTCTTTCTTAGTCTACTCATTTATAAAGGCACGCATGATCATAGAATTATATATGACATGCATGCTAACTATAACACAATAGTTATGGAATCAATAGGTGTATGTATCAGGACTAGAACGAAAGCACCATGACGATGTACTACTCCTGATAATAATTTAGTTCCTAATAATGATACAGCCAAGATGTTACTAGGCAGGATAAACTTTAAACATCATTAATCCAATGAAGATTGTAAGAAAGACCTGTTGTCTGTTGTATGAAAAGACCACATTCGAGCATCTGAACACAAAACGTAAATTTGCATGAATGTATCAGCATTCCCAAGAAAACTCTAACTGTAAAAAATAGACAATATCAGAGTTACCAGCACCAGTTTTGCTTTTAAAATCAGTATTTGTATAAAGACACATTTCAGATCAGACCTATGAGTTAAAATCGTAGAAAGTTAAGTTGAGGTAGAAGATTATGTTGAAATATTTCACCCAACTGAAGAGCCCAATGACCCTCAAAGGATACTTATGTTGTACCCCAAGAGAAAACCTCACAACCCCCTAGATCATTACCAGCAGGAAAGTTGTCAGACACATTACAGTGTGCCTACATATTTTGCTTATTTATTCTTTTGTTTTAGAAACAAAACCAGTGGTGCTCAGGGGCCATTCTCAGTTTCATACTTGGGAGTTGCTTCTAGTAGTACTCAAGAAATCACGTGGTATTGGGTACTGAATCTGGACCTCCCACATGCAAAACATGTGCTCAACCCTTTGAGCTATCTCTTCAACCAGCCCCTGTAATGTGATTTTAAATGAATACTCAGTTTAGTAATTCTAAATATATTGGAATTATACATTCCCTAGCTCTGCCTTCAACCTTATTTCCTTATGTATAAATTACAGTCTCATGTACAAAATAGCATTGCTATGAGGGTTAAGTAAGGTAATGTATATAAAGAGGTACGCCCTGAAGAAAGCACTGGGTATGTTAACTTACTGAAGACATATGCCATAGTCTCTGAATGGAGTATACTTACATTTGGTGTTCTGTGGCTGAATTCTGACTTTAAGATTTGGATACAATTTTAAGAAGCTCAAAGAAATTTAATCTTTTTGGATTTAGCTTTAAAAATTGCTACTATACAAAAATTTAGCCAGAAGTTTGTTAATGGCAATATAGTTTATAATGGTAAAAATTGAGGAATGCAATGAATCTCCAATAATAAGCAACTAATGAAAGACACAATAACAATAGCACATTACTAATAAAAATTAATAGAAATGTGTATTCGATGTTTTAAGTTAAAAAAAAAGTAAGGCCTAAAATATGGGAAGCATAAAACACTAGCATTTGTTAAATCTGGTGAGTGAGCACTGAGTGGTCAACTTCATTCTCCAAAATCTTTTATCTGTTTTGTATAACTTTTCAAAATAAAATAAACATAAGATCCAAAACAGATTTAGTATACTATGATTCTTAAAGCATTAGATTCATCACACTTTATTATGATCCTTTTTTTTTTAACCCTCATCTTCTCTGATAGAGTATAAGAAATTTACAATAGCTAGTACCTTCTCTATTATTCTCCCCAGCCTTTAGACCAACACCTCAACGCAAGACTCTCCCAACAAATATTTGCAAAAACACAGACACCATGTGGAATTCAGACTGGAATACTATCCAGTGAAATGATAGCATTTATCTCAGAAAGGTCTCTGGGAAAGTTGTAGGCAATTTTTACTTTCTTGATCATGATCTACAGGAACCTTAGGGAACCTTTCAGATCTAGATTTGATTTAGCATGATGAGCTTCAATTAAGAATCTACATGTAGGGGCTGGAGCGATAGCACAGCGGGTAGGGTGTTTGCCTTGCACGCAGCTAAGATGGCCGATACAGGTTCGATTCCCAGCATCCCATATGGTCCCCCGAGCACCGCCAGGAGCAATTCCTGAGTGCATGAGCCAGGAGTAAGCCCTGAGCATCACCGGGTGTGACCCAAAAAGCAAAAAAAAAAAAAATCTACATGTAAAGGCATTCTAAGATCTTCTTACCTATATCATCCAGGTGAATTTGCAGTTGTTCTGACTCCTCCATGCCCAGGGCATTGGTAGCTTGGACCCAAATCAAATACTCCTTGCCACCTTGTAATGAGTCAGTGGAGATGTTAATATAACTTGAGGTATGATACTTCTGATACTTGTGATACTTGTGATACTGCTGCTCTTCTTCTGTCTCTAAGCTTGAAAAAATAAAAGATAATGATGAGCACAGAGATATATGGTTTGAATTATTACACAGAAACCTGTGATGCTATTTGATGCTCTGCATAGTTAATCAAAATTGATTTTATTTTGAGAAGTTAAAAAGGAAATTTAAGATGAGTCAGAGCCACCTGCTGACTTTCATGGGCTCTAAACACTTTAGCTTTATGGATGCCCTTCTTCCAATCAAAAAAAAAAGTGACATGTGTGCATGTATGTATGTGTTCTGTTTTGGATTGGTTTGGGGACTATACCCATTTATGCTCAGTGATCATTCCTGATGATTGGGGGACTATATGGGGTGCTAAGGATCAAGTCTAAGTCAGCTATATGCAAAGCAAGTGTATACTATCTGCCTACTGTACTTATCTTTCTAGATCCTGTGCTGGAGTGATAGCACATTGGTAGGGCGTTTGACCCGAGTTCGATTCCTCTGCCCCTCTGGGAGAGCCCGGCAAGCTACCAAGAGTATCTCGCCCACACGGCAGAGCCTGGCAAGCTACCCGTGACGTATTCAATATGCCAAATACAGTAACAAGTCTCATGATGGAGATGTTACTGGGCCCGCTCGAGCAAATTGATGAACAACGGGAGGACCGTGACCGTGCAATATTATTTTCTTATTTTATCCCTGTTTTGAGAACCAGAGCCACTAGGTTCTCCCCCTCTATTACATGCTTAGCATATTACTAATAGATGCCTCAGTTCATTAGACTGTGAAGTCTAACAATATAAATATAAAAAAGTAGAAGAGAAATTGCCTGGGATTTTGAGCAGTGTTGCAATGACAGTGTCCTACATCCTTAGGCTTAATGCACAGAAATGCCTCCCAAGATGTATCTCCAGCTGCTCTACACAGTCCAATAATGACACCATTAGAAATGACCTGACAGTAATGATACCATCAGCAACTCCCAGTCCTGAAGAGTTAACTTGATAGGATTTCTGGAGGAGAAAGTGCTCTCTGCATCTACTCTGCAACTCCCAAATGTTTTCCTCCCACAATTTCCCAACCAGACTGCTAGATCTGCTGGAATCTGTAGGGAAATGCTACAGAGACACAGAAGGCCAGGGGGAAAAAAGGAATCTGTCTTCTATTTCTGAGCAATAGAGAAATGCATTTATGGAAGCAACCCTGTCTATATTTGTAACCCCATCAATATATCGAAAGCAGCGCAAAGCAGGGCACCCTCATCAGCTGAGGATGAAGGGCTCTCTCCAAAGTGGGGGACTGGTTTGGCTAGGGGCTATGTGGAGTCTAGATGACGGCAGCCTTCTAAGGCTCAGCTGTGGTTCTGAGGTTTCAGCGTGTCTCTGCCCTCCCCAGCTTGCACATCTCACCATGACTGCCAGGAGAGTACAAGAGGGATCAAGCATGGGACTGCCAAGCACAGGGCTGGGTTCTCAAAGACAGACCTTGGTTCTATTCCTTGCTCTGATAAACAACCTTTTTGTGGTCGTCTTAAAAAAGATAAAACTGTGTATAGCCAATGGTTTCACACCTAATAAAGAGTTTATGAAACTATGATTGTTAGTAGTATTAGTATTATTAGTGGTTTGTTTGGGGGCTGCACCTGGCCGTGTTGGCTCTGTGCTCAGTTGTCCTGGTGAAGTTTAGTGTGCAGGAGAATGTGTCCTTCCTGTAAGGTATTACTATTAAAGGATTTAATTAATAGTTGTGTGTAAAAACACATGACTTCTGCACATCTTAAAGAATACAGGGTCCAGGAAGAGAGCTCAGAGAACTGGAGTATGTGTTTGCATGTAAGAAGCTCAGATTCAAAATCTGGTACCACATGATCTCCTGAGCACTGCGGAGAGTGATCCTGAAGTACCTTGCTAGAAGTAAACCCTGAGAACTGCCAGGTGTGACCACTCCCCCCCCAAACTAAATAAATAATACATTTTTAAAGAAACATTTCAATAAGTGAAATCTCTTGTATATCTTTTGACCAAAAGTCAAACCATGCAATTGAATGTAGGTCTTTAACAACCCACAAAGGAGGAGAAATTATTTACTCAGTATTCATCTGAAAATGGATTAATATCAAAGATATATAAGGAACTTTACAAGAACAAAAACATTCAACCCCTTTAAAAAAAAACTGGGGAGAAAAAAATGAACAGACATAACTTCAAATAAGAAATTCAAGTGGCCAAAAGGCACATGAAAAAATGTTTTTTATCATTAATAATCAGGGAAATACAAATCATAACAACAATGAGATATTATCTCATTCCACAAAGACTGGCACACATCAAAAAAATCAAGAAGAGCTAGTGCTGACATGGATGCAGGGATAAAGGGACTTTCATTCATTGCTGGTGGGAATCTTGACTGGGCCAGCATTTTTGGAAAACAATATGAACATTTCTAAAATATCTAGGAACTGAGGGCCCGGAACGATAGCACAGCGGGTAGGGTGTTTGCCTTGCACGCGACCGACCCGGGTTCGATCCCCGGCATCCCATATGGTCCCCCAAGCACCACCAGGAGTAATTCCTGAGTGCAGAGCCAGGAGTGACCCCTGAGCATTGCTGGGTGTGACCCAAAAAGCAAAAAAAAAAAATCTAGGAACTGAGATTCCCATTTGATCCAGCAACCCCATTTCTTGGAATATACCCTAGAGTCCCCAAGTCAAAATGGAGAAAAGACCTTTGTTCCCCTATGTTCCTTGCAGCACTATCTGCAATAACCAAAATCTGGAAACAACCCAGTTAAGAATAGATGACTGGATAACGAAACTATGGTTCACATACACAATGGAATATTACTTGGCCATAAGAAAAGACAAAATCATGAAATTTGCTGCTACATGTGGGGCCCTGAAGAGTATCACGCTGAAAAAAGTTAGTCAGGGAGAGACACCAACATAGAGTGAACGCTCTATGATGTATGACACAAAGTTACATGATGGTGGAATAACTAATATCCAGAGGCAATGGAAATGAAGAACACAAGAACTGGTATTCAGTAGGAAACATGCCACTTGAGAGGGCTGGGGGATAGGACAGGGAGGAGGCAACGTCTTATGGTGGAGGGAAGTGCTCAACCAGGAGGAGGAGGAGGTGGTGCTGAAAGGTGGTACAGTGTTAGGTACGAAACCCTATCGGCAACAGTGCTGTAAAGCACATCGCAAAAACATGTATTAATATATGTATACCTATATACATATGTTTGTATATATTTATATATACACATAAATATATAAACATATATAAAACATTTATATATAAAATATTTTTAAAAATATATATATATAAAACCCCTAGAAGCAGTCTGGTGGATGGGAGGCAAATGGGGCATGGGTGCAGGTGGGCATTGGTGGAGGGAAGTTGGCACTGGTGAAGGGATTGGTATTGAAACACCATACGCCTGAAACCAAATCATGAATGACTTTGTAATTTCACAGCGACCAAATAAAAATTAAAGGGCTAGAGTGATAGTACAGCAGATAGGGCATTTGCCTTGCACACAGTTGACCTGGGTTCAATCCCCAGCATCCCATACAACAGGAGTAATTCCTGAGTGCAGAGCCAGGAGTAATCCCTGAGCATGGCCAATCACGACCCCCTCTTTAAAAAAAAGCCCAAAGAATTAATAAATAAGTAAATTTGGGTTTTTATGCTGTTCCTTTATATTCTTTCTGAAATAAAGTGGATTATAAATGAACAGAAAACTTGCCATCAGACATGCTAAATTCATGATAAATAAGATTTCAAAGGTTCACGTTTGCAGAAATGGTAACTATTTGGATGTACTAAGTAGGGCAGCTTTGTCTATTTCCCATTCAGAGAAAACCACACGTGTTTTTCACTGGCTTGTGGCTAATTCTTATGCCACACATTTGAAATGTCAGTCAAAGTTAGAATGTATTTTCAAACAGCTCTTAATCATAGGAACTAGGTAGTTTAATTCTGCTTCTAAAGTCTACCATTACTTTAGCTCTTAGACCATCAGCCCTCAACCCCAGGCAGCCCCCAGGATATTGCGAAGGGATCACAGGTGAAAATTGCATAAATGGGGCCCATGCAAAGAGACTAACTAGGGGGCCAACAAGTAGGACAGAGGGGCCCAACAAGTAAACAGGGTCGGAAAGGGGTCATGGGTTGGAAAAAGATTTCCTGCCCTAGACCACAAAGCAATGTTTTAAATTAACCCAATAATAATAACTGTGTGTTTGTTCGGATGGGGAAGGGTACACCGAGTTGCACTCAGGGCTCACTCCTGGCTCTGTGTTCAGGTCAGGGGTCAATCCTGGCAGGGGTCAGGTGACTACCTGGGGTGCTGGAGATAGAACCTTGGTCAGCCGGCTGTCGGGCCCTACGGACTATTCTATCTCTGCACTCCCCACCCATGATGATTTCCATATTTACTAGAACTGTAAGGACTAGTTTTAAAAATTAGTTACACTTGAAGAACTTTCTGTTGAAGGACTATTTTGCATTTACTATTTTAAAATTTATTTCTCTTTTTAAAAGAAATTTTTGGGCCACACCCAGCAGTGCTCAGGATTTATCCCTGTCCTCAGGGATAACTCCTGGTAGTACCCTAGGGAACCTGTGTGGTGCTGGGAATCAAATCTGGGTTGGGTACATGCAAGACAAATGCCCTACCCACTGTACTATCTCTCTGGTCCTGATTTCTCTTTTTTTCATGTGCTGACAAATACAAAACAGATAATTTGTTGAAGAAATTCAGCATGACTAAAGTTTCTCTTAACTGTGGCCCACCCAACCTTTTCTGAGTTTTGATTAAATATTAATTATAATACATCTTTGTTCGAGCGGGCCCAGTAACATCTCCATTGGAGACCTTGTTGTTACTGTGTCTGGCATATCGAATACTCTCGGTAGCTTGCCGGGCTCTCCGAGAGGGGCGGAGGAATCGAACTCGGGTCGGCCATGTTGGCCGCTTGTAAGGCGAACGCCCTACTGCTGTGCTATCGTATAAATATAGATGGAAAGGAAAAAAGCTTTAGGAAGTGTTTAAGAGAAGAGAGGGATTTTTTAAAATAGGGAGATGGGGGAAGTCCATCAGAAAAAGCATCAATAGAGCAAAAGTATTTGTAGGAAGAGCAATGTGAGCAACACAAAGGTCGGAAGGGAGTCTTTACTGATTTTGGGAGGAGAGCAGAGAGACTGGAGGAGAGAGAGATGTAGAGAACCTTAGAGGATTACCCAAGGGACTGGAGAGATAGCACAGCAGATAGGGCACTTGCCTTGCATGTGTCCGACCTAGCTTTGATCCCCGTATGGCATATTTCAGGTGTTTCCATCCTGAACCCCAGTCCTTGTCCCAAAACAGAACCGAAATAATATAGCATTTCCCTCTAAAGTTGGTTGTCTCCTACTGTGAAACCCATCAAATGTGGTGTGGTCCTCTTGGACTATGGGTAGGGTGTGTCCTATGAAGTGTTGTGTGGCCACAAATGCAGCCATGCAGTCCAGGGAAAGGTTCCCTCATGGGTGAGGCTCAGTTCAAGAATGTGGAGAGTGGCCATGAGCAGGGTGGTGGTTGAGTTCTGGAGGGTTTTGGCTGCCAGGACTGGGTCACTTGGGGCAGGAAGGGGTCTCACCTGCCCCCCTCTGAATCCCCGTATCACATAAGGTCCCCTGAGCACCACTGATTCCTGAGTGCATAGTCAGGAGTTAACCCCGAGCATGGCTGGGTGTGGTGCCTCCAATAAAGAAAAATAAACAAAAAAATAGTCCACCTAGGCCATTGATGGACACTGGTTTCGAGTGAAAAGGGAGGTTTGAGCAGAGAAGCACGATAGGAGGTTCTAAGGGACAGGACCTACAGGAAATACCTGCCTACAGGAAAGCAAAGGTGGAGGCCAGGCCAACACACTTTGGTCTTTACCCCCAGGAGCAACAAGGCAGCTTGGACCAGGATTTTAGTGCAGGCTATGAGAACAGTTCTTATGTTTAAGATAATCTCAACAGATTTTGCTGATCCATTGGGGAGGGGTGAGCTAGCGTGGAATACACAAACACGCCAATGATTTTGCCTTAATTCATGTGAAAGATGAATTTGCCATGTACTGAGATGGAGGGATAGAGAACGCATCCTAAGGAAAGGACACTTTGGTTTAAAGATTAGGGAACGAGACAGAGACAGAGAGACATGGAGAGAACTGGACAAAATGGAAAAGTAGGAGAGGGCAAGCATGAATGCCTAACCTAACACCTAACACAATGTAGTCTCAACCTCTCCCAGAGTGGAATTTTACCTCCATCAATCTGGAGTTCTTGTGGTTAGCAGCCCCTGAGGGCAGGTGACTTTCCTTGAAATCTATCTTTTCCTCTCCCAGCCTCTTTCTGACTACAAAACTTTCCATTTTCATACACCCCCTTGGAGTACCTCCTAAGCGGTATTCAAATAAATTTTGTTGATTGACAAGTGATTGACTTTAAGATGCCTGTGGGGTGTCTGACAGGAACCACTGAATGAAATGGAAGCTATCTGGGGATTGTAGTTCAGGGCAGATTGTCTGGCCTGGAGACATAAATTAGGGAGCTTCACTCATATCAGGAATTTAGATACACTTTTTTTAGGTAATGAAGGAGGATGCAGATAACACAGAGGTTCCAGAATAAAGCAATGGGGGTGCTGTTACTTTACTGGAAATGAAGAGAAGTGAAGGAGGCTCAAATATTAGCATCAAGAACAGAGTGAGGAGGACAGCAAAGGCAGCTGTGTCCAGGAAGCCAAAAGGAAGAGAAAAGCAAAGTTGAATGTTAATAGTCTGGATATGGGGCCGGAGCGATAACACAGCAGGTAGGGTGTTTGCCTTGCACGCGACCGACCTGGGTTCAATCCCTGGCATCCCATATGGTCCCCCAAGCACCGCCAGGAGTAATTCCTGAGTGCAGAGGCAGGAGTGACCCCTGAGCATTGCTAGGTGTGACCCAAAAAGCAAAAAGCAAAAAAAAAAGTCCGGATATAGCTCAAAGGAAATGTAAAAACCTGTTTTTTGTTGTTGTTGTTGTTGTTGTTTTGGGTTTTTTTTTGCTTTTTGCTTTTTGGGTCACACCCAGTAATGCACAGGGGTTACTCCTAGCTTTGCACTCAGGGATTACTTCTGGTGGTGCTCGGAGAACCATATGGGATGCTGAGGATTGAACCTGAGTCAGCAGTGTGCAAGGTAAATGCCCTACCCACTGTACTATAACTCCAGCCCCAAACCTGGGGTTTGACCCCAGCATTGTGTCCCCAGGAGTATAACTTGATCACTACTAAATATGAACCCCAGCAAATCTGCACTCCACGCCCCCCATCACGAATAAATAAAATACATGCTGGGATAGAGATAGTATAGTGGGCAGGGCACTTGCCTTCCAGGCTTGGGTTCAATCCCCAGCATCCTTGAGCCCTACCAGGAGTAATCCCGGAATGCAGAGCCAGGAGTAAGCCTGAGTACTACTAGAGTGGTTGTCCCCAAGTCAAAACACAATTAATAAGTAAATGAAATATAAGTGCCTGATAAAGAAAACTAGATTGTCTCCTTTACTGATGCTGATTAACTGATTTCACTCGGAGGGCAGATCCTTGAAGAAAGAAGATGAAATAGGTGAAGGCAGAGTCAAAGAGTGACGAATCTTGGAGTTTTGCCAAAGACAACTTCTTTGAGGAAGATTCAAGAGATGGGGAAGCAGAGGGAAATTCGAAGTTTTCTGTAGAAGATACAGCATGTTTCTAAAATGCTAGGAATGATCCAATAGCACTGTAGCACTGTCCTCCCATATAGATGGGCTTGGGGTGATGGTGGTTCTCGCCCAGTGGGAGAAGGGAGACTGAGCATGAGGGTGCCAGTGGCACATACTGGGAGTGAGGGTGTCTGCGGTGGATTTTCCTCTGTGAAAGAGGAACCAGGTCATCACCAGAGATGAGAAAGGGGCAAAGACAGAGAATGGAGACAAGAGGAAGTGTGATGAAACCATTGCATGGTTTACTGCAGGCTAGTGAGGTAGCATAGGGTGATTGTGTGTTTCTCTTCGCTCAGTGGCATTTCCATGGATCTAGGGAAGACAAGTGTATATGTGTGGCCCCAAATCACAGTTCCAAGTCCAGAATCAGTGAGGAAGTGGATTTGAAGAATAGGACCTAAAACGACTTTCAGAAATTCAACATCTGTCACTGTCACTGTCCTCCTGTTCATCAATTTGCTCGAGTGGGCCCAGTAACGTCTCCATTGTGACACTTGTTATTGTGTTTGGCATATCAAATATGTCACAGGTAGCTTGCCAGGCTTTGCTGTACGGGAGAGATATTCTCCGTAGCTTGCTGGGCTCTCTGAGAGAGGCGGAGGAATAGAACCTGGGTCAGCAGGTTGGCCACATGCAAGGCAAATGCCCTACCTGCTGTACTCCAGCCACAGATGCAACATCAGATATATATATATATATATATATATATATTATATATATAGGCATGCAAATGTGAAGAAGGGGAGGCAAAAAGAAGCTTCTCAAAGGGGAATGCAGGGACTTGATTTGAGGGGCGTCCAAAGTGAGATCACCTTATCTAAAATAATTGTGCTGCAGACAACTACTGCCATGCTCAAGGCCACTATCCACACACTTGAGCTGAGCCTCAAATATGAGTAAACATATTCTGGGAACACACGGCCGCAAAAGCAGCCACGTGACACATCATAAAACACTCCTTACCCATTCTCCGTAATTACCACGCCACATTTAATGGAGTTCAGATAGTAGGCAACAAATCATAGAGGGAAATATATATATAAATGCATATATATGTGTGTATATATATATGTATATACCAAAGCTCACATCACTCAAACCCTAACAACATGTTAGTGATATCCTACAGAATGTCTTAATGGCTCCTGCCAAAATAAAACAATCTTCACACAGCTTCCTATATGAACACTTTTTTGTAATCATGTTTAGCAGTTCTTCATAACAGACAATACAAAACATATTACTTTGCTTGTGTTTTGGGACAGGGATTGGGGTTTGAGTTGGAAACATCCCGAATTTGGTGATGGAAAGGTGTAATGGTGGTGGGATTGGTGTTTGAATATTGAATGTAATCAAACATTGTGAAATAACTTATAAAGCTAAAAAAATTTTAAAAAATAATGTGAAGTTCATGTCCAATTCAATCAGCTTAATCAGTGGCTGAATAAATAGTAGTGTTCCTACATTATAAAAAAATTAAAATAAAATAAAATAATTGTGCTGGGGAGCCGGTGTGGACAGCAGGCAGCCCTGCTAGTGCTGGCAGCACAGAAGCACCAGGAAGAAAGCTCTAGAAGCAGCAGACACCATGCCTCTCCACCTCCCTTCAGCACTGGAAGGAGAGAAACCAACTTCGAGATCCCATGTTTCTGCCTTTGAAGCCCGGGGACACAGGACAGGACAGAGGTAAGAGGCCCCTCTGTTCCTGTGACTTTACTGGAAAATAGCCACAGGAGTTGGAAATGAAATTTTCTCTACCTCTCTGCCCAAGTGGAAAATCCCCGAATCACCCAGGATCTAAAAGAGCCTCTTCAAACCCAGTACCTACAAACTCAACCACAAACTCCACGATAAGTCAATGTTTTCCTTTGGGGAGATGACCTTTTGGGTGGTTAATTTAAAAAATGAATGTTCTCTTTTCTAAGTTTGTTTTTTTAAATTCATAGGCATTTTTTAAAATTAATGATAAATGGACAGATCATTATTTTCTTTTCCAATTTGAGCTTCCATAAGCTCAGGTTTTGAATTTGCCAAAGGAGAATGTTAACTATTATGCCAATTCTTTATATATTTTGTATCATTTTAAAATGTATTAGAATATCATTAATCTGGATTTCATCCATTCAGAACTTGAATTACGTTTGTCTGAGTTTGGCTATAAATTCTTTTTGGATTTCACAGAAGATCGGGGGGGGAACAATTAAAAAGTGATAAAAAAAACTCATTTTATTATTACTATATAAGATTATGATAGTCTTACCAGGGAAGTGTATTTTTAGTTAGAGATTGGGTAGGGGTAGGGCATTTGCCTTGCATGAAATCCCCCAAGTTTCATCCCTGGCATTCCTTATGGTCTCCTAAGCACTGCCAGAAGCAATTTCTGAGTGCAGAGCCAGGAGTATCCCTGAGCATTGCAAGATCTGACCCCAAAACAAAAATAAACAGAATAATAAATCAGAAACTATTTATCTAGTATTTGTTATGCTGCAGGTTTCACCCCAGGTTAAAGTGATAGAGCTTAAGCAAAGATCTTATTCACAATGAATTTACGTTTTAACTGGTGGTGGTGGTGGTGGTGGTGGTGGTGGTGGTGGTGGTGATGTGTGTGTGTGTGTGTGTGTGTGTGTGTGTGTTGCTAGGAATGGTACTCAATGTACCATATGTACAAAGCACAGACATTACCAGTGAGCTCTATCCCCAGCCTCAATTTACGTTCCAATTTGAATAAATGAGTGAATTTATTGGTGTATGTATTACTGACATAAGTATAATAGCTAGAAAATTAGTGTTACTTTTGAGAGCACAATTAAGCATCTTCTAAGTATCTCTGTGTGCCAAATTACTGTATAAATTGAAAATATTGTCAATAAACATATTGTTTATAATATCCTATTAAAGTATCATTTTAATGTTTTCATGTTAATCCTCACCTCTCCCAAATGAATCAGGTTTTGCTATAAAAACACATAAGGCAAGTCACTTTAAATATTAAAGAAATGGTAATTTCAAAAGATTGAGTAAATTTTCTAAGTCCTAGGAGACTGGAAGGCCTTAAGCAAAAGTCCTTTTTAAAAAAAAATTTTTTTTTATTGAATCACTATGAGATAGACTGTTACAAAGCTGTTCATGATTAGTTTTCAGTCATACAGTGTTCCAACACCCATTCCTCCACCAGTGTACATTTCCCAGCACTAGTGTACCCAGGTGTCCTCCCATCACCCCCAACCCCCACCCCACAGCCTGCCTCTATAGCAGACACTTTTCTTCTCTTGTTCTCTTTCTCTGTCTCTCTGTCTCTCTGTCTGTCTCTCTCTCCTTGCCTGTACACCCTACCAACCCCGAAAAAGTCCTTTCATTAAAACAAAATTACTTTATCTTACATGGTTACTGGGCCACAGTGGGCAGTACTTAGGGGTTACTCCTGGTGGTATTCAGGAAACCAGGCCATGCTAGTGACTGAACCCGGGCCTCTTGAATACTACAAAGCATGTGCCAAGCCTTTTGAGCTATAGATAACTCTGGTTCATGAAAGTATTTTTTAAAAATTAATTAATGATTAAATTTTTTTAAACACTAAGGCACCACAATTTATAAATCTATTCATAGTTGAATTTCCCGCTTACAATATTCCAACACCAATCCCCAATCCTGCCAATGATCTCCCTCCACCAATGTTCCCAGGTTCCCTCCACCCTCGAGCCACCCTCCTTGACAGACACATTTTCAAGCTTGGTTGGTGGTGTAGAAGGTGGTATGTGCAAATCTAAGCGACAGAGCCAACAATATTGTAAATAGAGATGCAGACTACAAAGCACTGTAGCACTGTCCTCCCATTGTTCATCAATTTCCTCTAGTGGGCACTGGTAACGTCTCCATTGTGAGACTTGTTGCTACTGTTTTTGGTATATAAAATATGCCACGGGGAGCTTGCCAGGCTCTGCTGTGCGGGCGGGTTACTCTCGATACCTTGTCGGGCTCTCTGAGAGAGATGAAAGAATCAAACCCGGGTTGGCCACGTGCAAGGCAAACACCCTACCCACTGTGCTATTGCTCCAGCCCAGACTACAAAGACTTTGAAAATCCTGTGGGGCTGAGTCACCACTGGGCCCATACACCAGTTTCCCAGCAATGAATAAAATGGGTAGAAAGCCTGTAGAACACGTTACCTGGGTGATAACTCAGGAGGTAGAGCACATGCCTAGTAAGTGCAAGGCCCTGGTTTTGAGCTCTGCATAGCCCTTCCCCACTCCCCTCTCCCTCAGCACTGCCAGAAGTGGCCCCCAAACATGGTCAGGTGTGCTTTAAAAAAGAGGAAATTTTCTTTATTAAAAAAAAAAGAGAAAAAAATTTCCCTTATTTGAAAAAAGAGGAAATCTATTATGACCCATATGTAGGGTGTAACTTCATAGATAATAATGAGAGATTAAGGACTAATGATATATATATATATATATATATATATATATATATAATACTCAAACCAGATTTCTTGGATCTTTGCTGGAGGAGGCAGAGTATGAGCTGAACCAGAGGGGATTTGCTTTGCTTGTGGAAAAATTTGTTTTATATATTTACATATATTTTATGCAGAGCCAGAGGCAGAGCCTGGCAGGCTCCCCGTGCGTATTCAATATGCCAAAAACAGTAACAACAAGTCTCACAAATGGAGACGTTACTGGTGCCCGCTTGAGGAAATCGATGAGCAATGGAAAGGCAGTGCTACAGTGCTACATATATTTTATATATTTATATATATTTTTATATATTATATGTAGATGATTGGCTGGAGCGATAGCACAGAGGGTAGGGTGTTTGCCTTGCAAGTGGCCAACATGGCCAACCCAAGTTCAATTCCTCCGCCCCTCTCAGAGAGCTCAGCAAGCTACCAAGAGTATCTTGCCCGCGTGGCAAAGCCTGGCAAGCTACCCTTGGTGTATTAGATATGCCAAACACAGTAACAATTGTCACAAAGGAGATGTTACTGGGTCTGCTCGAGCAAATCGATGAACAACGGGAGGATAGTGACAGTGATATAGATGATACACTATACTATTTATACATAATATATAAAGGTAAAGGTAAAGGCCCTCCTGTTGATCGTCGATTTGCTCGAGCGGGCCCAGTAACATCTCCATTGGAGACTTTGTTGTTACTGTGTCTGGCATATCGAATACTCTCGGTAGCTTGCCGGGCTCTCCGAGAGGGGCGGAGGAATCGAACTCGGGTCGGCCATGTTGGCTGCGTGCAAGGCAAACGCCCTACCCACTGTATTATATATATATTTTCATTAGGACCAACATACAGCAGTATTTTAGGGGTTACTGTTGTATCTGTGTACAGGAGTGACTCCAAGTGGTTCTCAGGGGAGCTTGTGTGGTACCAGGGATAGAACCAGAGACAGTCACATGCAAGGCAAAATTCTCCCCTGTGCTATGTCTCCAGTTCCACTCTTGGGCAGCAGTTGATGGAAGTACTTACCTCTTTACGTGAACCACATACTTGGTGTCTAAGTAGGTGGGCTTCCCGGGGTTCCAGGTGCAAGTCAGATTGTCTGTATGTTCGTAAATGACACAAGTTATCTTGTCTGGGACATCGGGTGGATCTGCAATATAAGGTATTACTTAGGCATTACCATACAAGTACTAATGCTTTATAGTTAGCTGATTAACTCTACTTTATTTAGAAACAAGGTCAGTTAGTTGTCCTAAGCATACCCCTCACCACAACCATCATTCCATCCCTATCACGGTCCCTTGCAGTCCACTCCACCAGCAAACATCTTTCTTCTCTATCTCTATTACTCTGGTCAATAGTATTCACACCCCAAAGTCTCTACTCCTTACCAGGAAGCCTTATCATGGCAGCATTTGGCATTTTAATCTTCCCTACCTGGAAACCTGGAAACTGGGCTGGAGCGATAGCACAGCGGTAGGGCGTTCGCCTTACAAACGGCCAACATGGTCAATCCGAGTTCGATTCCTCCGCCCCTCCCGGAGAGCCCGGCAAGCTACCGAGAGTATTCGATATGCCAGACACAGTAACACCAAAGTCTCCAATGGAGACGTTACTGGGCCCGCTCGAGCAAATCGACGATCAACGGGAGGGCCTTTACCTTTACCTTTACCTTACCTGGAAACCACTGGATCTCTGGGGTCCTAAAAATATTATTTTCTAGTGTTCTGATTGAATCTCTTCCCCCCTGAACTTTTATTTTACTAATCACTCTAAAAATCTGATGTCTTAATAGAATACTATATAGCACTATAAAAAATATGAGATTCTACCATATGCAACACCATGGATGAATCTCAGATGGAAGAAGACCCATGTCATTTGCTTTCACATATATGCAGTTTATGAAGAGAAAAAAACAGGTGGATGAACTAAATACAACAGAAATGAACATTTAGACTCTAAGCCCAACTCGTGATTACCAGAGGAAAATAGGGAGAGGGCCTCAGTTCCAAGTGATTTGTGAAGGCTAGAGTGGGACTTTCAGGTAGAGAACTGCTTAGTGATTGTCTTCAGTGATACACTCCCCAAACTTACTTAAATGTTATAACGTGATGTTACTTTGAGAAGAGAAGTTTGATGTTTATACATACGGTGGAATATTACAGAGCCTTAAAAAGTGAAGGCAATGATGACAAGCCAGAACATGGATAAACCTCAGGAAAATGATTCTAGATAAAATAAACCAGACAGAAAAGCACAGATACTGTATAAGTTCACTGAGATGAGGAGTCTAAAATAGCTAAACTCATAGGGATAAAAATGGTGGCAGTCAGAGCTATGAGGAGAGAGGAAGAGGAGGGTTTGTCCAGTGGTATCAGGGTCTAGCTAGAGAGATAAAGGAGCCAGAGTGGATGGGTAGTTTTGGGGATCTTTAAGCCTAGAATGCTGGCACCAGGAGGTGGAATTCTACCCCTGTGTGGTTCTTCATCTGCTCTATCTTTGATCCTTCTCCTGGAAGAATCTCCCTTAGAGAAAGCCCATTACAAAAATGTTTGTCCAGACAAAATAAGGTCCTCATATATGTAAAAGTCTAACCTGGATATATTGAGATAGTGAGGCATCTTATCAAAGAATGTTCTTCTCCTTCTGATGAGTATTGGTTCTAAGGATAAATATTGAGGTAAGTCTCTCAGTCTATGAGACTGTGAGGTCTCTGACAACATTATTTTCCTCTCTTATTCCTGGTTTTTTTTTTTTTTTGCTTTTTAGGTCATTCCTGATGATGCTCAGGGGTTAGTCCTGCCTCTGCGTTCAATAATTACTCCTGTCTGTGCTCAGGGAACCATATGGCACGCCGGGGATTGAACCTGCCGCATGCAAGGCAAACACCTTACTCACTGTACCATCGCTCTGGCCCCCTCTACTGCGATCTTTTTCCTCCATCTTCTCACTCCATCTCATCCTCCTCCCAGACCCCACCCTAAGGACTTGCTCCTCATAGAAGACTTGACTGAGGCCAACAAAATAGAACTTTGAGATGAACCCATCTGGTTTCTCCAAGGGACTTTTGCTTCCTGGTGCCATTATAGAAGAGGTGTTTTCTACTCTGAGTAAAGAGGTGTTTTCTACCCTGAAAACTTGTGAGCTCTCAGTTCATGCTGTCAGAGTGCAATACTCAATGTAAGAATGCAGCTTATTTGTGAGAAATCAAACGCAAGAGATGGGAAAGGATGAGAGTTTCTGATGACATTGTTGGCACCCTTGAGGCCCCCCAAAACTATGAAACTCTGATTAGAAAACAGCTCCTGGAATTTTCAGTGATTTTATTCCAGCATTTTTGACCAAGGTTTTTAAAAAAAGAAATATGGAAATACTGAGAATCGATCCAAAGTCCACTTCTACTTCTCAGATCTCTCTCTCCCTCCCTCTCTCTCTCTTTCTGTCTCTGTCTCTCTCTGTCTCCTTTTCCTTCTGTGTGCAATCATGCCTAGGAAACTTTACTTATCAGAAAAAACAAGAGATAGGGGGCTTATCAATAGTAAAATATATGCTCCTGAAATTATACCCAAATATTCATTGCCAGTGCAAATAAATTCTTATACTTCACTTTCCCATAATTTATCCAAGAGATTACTTGCAAAGAAAAACACTGATGAAAAATATATCCTTATTGCAAATTGGAAAAATAATAGATATCAAGAACACCTCTTAAATTGTTAGGAATTCTTTTTTCAGTGTGAGGAATCTAACTTAAGTCTCGCTTATGCAAGACATGCATTGAACTACTTAGCCACACCCCAGCCTTCAAGTTGAAAAGAATTGTGAAAAATTTGTAATCAACTGTGTTGCAATAGATTTAGGGAAATCTCTTCATGCATTGTCGAGGGGTTTACAAATTGGTGTGTCATCCTTCTAGAGAACACTACATGTGACAGTCTTTAAAAGTGGGATTAATACCTTGCAACAAAAACCTTTTATATCTGGGAATGCATCCTGAATGAAGTCTTCAAAGGATGTGCCTTGTAATATTTCATAGCAAGGAGAAAGTTGAAAAGGATCATAAAAAAAACAAATACGGCTAAACCAAATATAATATACTCCTTAAAGTTGTGGAAAGCTATTTAAGTACCTGGATTGTTAAAGTACTAAAAATACGTTTAAGTGAACAAAGTCCTGTCCTGCCCTGTCCTGTCTGGTCCTCCTGTTGTTCATCGATTTGCTCGAGTGAGCCCAATAACGTCTCCATTGTGAGACTTGTTACTGTGTTTGCCATATCGAATACGTGATGGGTAGCTTGTCAGGTTTTGCCGGGCAGGTGAGATACTCTTGGTAGCTTGCCGGGCTCTCCAAGAGGGGCGGAGGAATCGAATCTGGGTTGGTCAGGCTGGACATGTGCAAAGTAAATGCCCTACCGCTGTGCCATCATGAGGGCCAAAAAAAAGTAGGTTGCAAAATAGTATAGTGTGATGAGTAGTGGAGTCATTTGAGACCACGAAAGAGAAATGGATGAGGAGGAAGGGAATAAGGTGAGGAGGAGAGAGGAAGAAAGAGAGTGACAGAGACAGAGACAATAAAACTTGAAAGACATTCCAGATTACTAGATATTCATACTAGTAAGGTATGTGATGCCACAGCACCGCTCATTGTGTCCTTTGGTGTCACTACATAGAGTCTGATCTCTCATGAGCTGCAGCCAAGTGTGTGCGAGCAACCAGCTTAAGTGTCATGCCACACCTGAGTGTGTGAATGCTGCCACGAAGTGGGTATAACCTCAGGTCATTGCAACAACAACAGGAACAAAAGGAAATGGGAAATATGTACATATGTATATATTTAAATATTTAAAATTTGATATATGTGATGATGTGGCAGAGCTCATACCTTGCATATTTAAGACCCCAGCACCACAAAAAAAAAAATAAATGAGTACATTTAAAAAGTGATTAAATAGAAACAATTATTCTATGTATGGTTTATTTTATGGCAGAGCCTGGCAAGCTATCCGTGACGTATTCGATATGCCAAAAACAATAACAATAACAATAACGGGTTTCATTCCCTTGAAAGAGCCTCCAATACAGCAGCATTGGGAAAGACGAGTAAGGAGAGGCTGCTAAAATATCAGCGCTGGGATGAATGGAGACATTACTGGTGCTCGCTCGAGTAAATTGATGAACAATGGGATGACAGTGATTCAGTGATGGCTTATTTTAATTGGCTACATTTATTTACTTTTTATTGGGACATGCCCACAGGTGCTACACAATGGGAGATTGGGGAAGAGAGGATTTATCATGCCAGGGATTGAATCTAGGGTCTCACACATGCAAGACATGAGACCTTCACTTGCATCACATCCCTGGCCTGGTATTTTTTCAGTGAACAAAGACAACTTTTAGTATTTAATTCCATGATTGGTGCTACTCTGAGAAAACAGATTTCCCATAATATGTGCGCATTTAACCACAGACAGTAATCTAAGAAGTGTTTCATATTTGGACTCAAACTGGAAATTGTTATAAGAATAGTTTGTATTTTACAAATCACTCATTAAGAGTAAAGAAGCTTTTAAATGTATGAGGATATCTTTTCAGGGAAGGCGATGACTCATTTCACTTATGGCTTTTATAATTTGTCTCTAAGAAAATCACACATAATCACTTAAAATGTTCAAAACAGTGCCAATACATTGACATGGTAAAGTTCACAGGACATATATCCTGTGATCAAAGTGAGCCAGTGAAAGCAACGTGATATCAAGAGAACCACAAAATCCTTACTCCACCCCCGCGTTTTTGACCTACTTAAATAGGAAGCTGTGTTTGCTAATACTGTAGAGGCTGGAGAATATTCAACTTGAATGTGTTTTGAGTAAAATCTTACCAGGCACTTAAGATTGCAAATTCATATCTAGAGGTCCGTGAAAGAAGTTGTACTTCACCATGTAAATCAATGGAAAGAGTGATGTTTTTTCCTAAGCAAATGTGTATCATTCTGTTTTTTTGGTCATATAAAGACAGCAGGGGCCTTCCTAGTCCTAAAAATTACCTGGGTCTTTGGTTGAGAAACAGAGGTCTCCAACCAATATTGGGACAGCTGTTGGGAGTTACCAAGATTGCAGCTCAGAAAGATCTTTTCTGGTGGTATTGCTTCCTTTGGGGTGGGGGTGATGGTGATGCTTAAATAAAAAAAGAATCTTTCTGAGCCAGGGAGATAACTTAAAGAACTGAAGCTCATGCTTTGCGTGTAGGAGCCCTGGGTTCAATCCCTGGCACATGTCACCCCCGCTCCCATCGTTGCACTGAGAGTGACCCCAAACACTGCAGATTGTGGACCCCTAAATAAAAAATAAATATTTCCTTTAACTCTGTAAGCTCCTTACAGGATTTGCATGTTCTCTTACCAACATCACCGCTACTTCCATCCCTTCACAAAGGGTAAACAAGTCAAACTTTTAAGCAAAAGGATGTGGATAAGTCAAGCAGCCTTCATATTTTATATTTCTGCCTGTGGTTTGAATACTACCAATTGAGGACAAGGCTAGCATGTTATTATCAGTTGCCAACTGATTTTTTTTTTACTTAAGACTTTCCTTCTCCGATTTGCCTCCTTTTCTCAGCCCCTCTCACCCACTTCTCACCGGAGCAATAGCACAGTGGGTAGGGCATTTGCCTTGCAAGCGGCCGATCCGGGTTCAATTCTCAGCATCCCATATGGTCCCCTAGCACCACCAGGGATAATTCCTGAGTGCAGAGACAGGAATGACCCCTGTGCATCGCTGGGGTGACCCAAAAAGCAAAAAAAGATCATACAAGATCATGAAATTGTGCAGAGTTAAGTAAGACAATGGATGTCTTGTAAACGAAGGGAGCTTCTAGCTATTCAGATACCCACACTGGAAGCCAGGGGGTAGGGGCCAGGTGCTCTGCTCTTCTTAGCTAAGCTCTGGACATGAGGAAGAAGTCATAACTCAAGCTTGAGTTTTCAAGAATATGGGAGTAAAAAAGTAGAACAGGGGCTGGAGCGATAGCACAGCAGGTAGGGCAGTTGCCTTGCACGCAGTCAACATGGCCGACTCAGGTTCGAACCCCAGCATCCCATATGGTCCCCCGAGCACCGCCAGGAGTGATTCCTGAGTGCATGAGCCAGGAGTAACCCCTGAGCATTGCCGGGTGTGACCCAAAAAGAAAAAAAAAAGAGTAGAACAGAGACACAAGTCTCTCTATTTTTTAGAGGGTGAATCAAGATGCCTTGGGAGTGAATTTGGGTTAAACTGGTATTGAATTTGTTTATCTCACCTTCAAAATAATAGAACCAAGAATATAATTAGATAGGTCATCCCAATTGCTATAATTTAAACACCTTTCGGAATACTATGAGCACAAAATCCACCATATATTTTCAAGATTAATCTCCTGGGGTGAGGTCAGAGAGATCATATAGTGAATAGTGTATTTGCCTTGCAGACATCCCATATGGCCTTCAGAACCGAACCAGGAGTGATCTCTGAGTACAGAATCAGGAGAAAGCCCTGAGCACCACCAAGTGTGACTGTAAAACTGAAAAAGAATAGAGAGATTAACTTGATTTAATTTTTCTTAATAATTGCAGTAACAACTGCAATGATTCATAACTGACTCGTTGGGATTAGATGCAGGGAATTATCAGAATCATCTCATATTCTATTAAAAATGTGCATTTTTGAGGTTTGGGGCACACTGCCATTGCACTTTACAGTGTATATTATATGCTTTTAAATGTCCTAAAAACTGGTGCTTAACTCAACTGGTATAATTGGCCTTATTTTAGAGACGTGGAATTGAGGTTCAGATGGGTTAAGCAACTTGGCAATTTGTCCAGGGTCACATAGCTGGTAAAAAGTATAGCAGGAATTGAAATTTTTGTTTCTTCCTAAACCTTAGCCTTAAGTGTTCTCATTATGATCTGCTTCAAGACTGATATTAGTTTGGAAAACAAAACAGAGATGAAAAACAAATGAAAAAGCAACACTTAAAAATCTGAAGATGCCCTTTCTCACAAATCTTGTGTATGGTCATACTAGCACTGAAATTTAGTTGTTGTTGTTGTTTTTTAAGTACACAGGCAACATTCAAAAATGTGCAGCACTCCCATTAAAAATTCATATTTGTGGGTCAGAGTGACAGAACAAACAATAGGGGCTTGCTTTGCCCCTGACCAACCTGGATTCAATCCACTGAACCCCATATGATCCCTTGAGTTCCATGAAGAGTGATTTCTGAGTATAGAGCCAGGAGCTAAAACAATTCATATTTCTGTGTTTTATTTTGAAAGATGCTCTATTAAATGCTGGTGATTGACCGCTACAACTGGCTCTCTTCCGCTTTCCATGGTGCAGTTCCCTGCCATCATTCCTCATTCCTCACCCACTGACTTCACCCAGCTGGCCTTTGGTGACATTTGAATTTGCAGTTCCTTCACTAACCTAATGTAGGAAATGAACTGAACCTACACGCTTTGTTTTTTCCACAGGATTGGTAATTCATTAGTCAATTGCTAGACTACCTTTTCTCTAGGATCTTGAATGCTTCCCAATACTTACATCCAGAAAAAATGGTTTCTCCACAAATCAGTGTCTCTCGTGAATATCCAGGACAGTTCACATTGCAGAAAATTGAGGCACATGGTTCTCGAAAATTGTTATACTGAAGCAGAGCTGTTGTTTTATTGATTTTTGTGACAGGAATTATTTTTCTGAAGTCGTTTTTTCCGCAGACATTTTCATAAAAATGAAAATCCTTTGGTTGGCAGTACCTAAGCGATGCTTGGCAATAGATAGAGATATTCATACCCATCTTAAAAATTGTGGCCGGTTTGACCCAGATGCAGCCAGAGCAGTTTATATTTGTGAGTCCTGGAAAGAGATCGAGAACATAATTAAGTTTTGAATGAGCATCTAAAGCAGAGATTTTAAAGAATAAGCTATTGATTTTTCTAATTCTGGTCTAAGAGCCGAGGAGGTAGTATCAAAGATTAGTGCTAAGATAAGAAACTTTGCATGCGGAAGACATAGGTTTGATTCCTGGCACCCCGAGTTAGCACTGGGAGTGACCCCTGAGCATCAATCCAGGAGTAGCTCTGACCACTGCTGGGTGTGGTCCCTCCAATAAAAAATCCCATAAAATTAATTATTCTCTATTAAATGATTTTCATCAGAGAAGTTTTAGGACTACATATATAACCTTCAATTTGAGTTATTCCAGGGTGTATGTGTGTGTGTGTGTGTTGTTGTTGTTGTTGTTTGAGGAGGCCATAGGCCACACCTGGTGAGTGCTCAGGGGCCACTCCTGGCTTTGTGCTAATCATACGAGGTGCTAAAGGTTAATCCAGGGTAGCCACATACAAGCCACATACAAGGCCTTATACCTGTACTATCATCTCTCTGACACTCCAGTCTGTTTCTATACATTTCTGTTGATGTTCGGTAACAGAACATAAGACTGGAGTCAGCCTCTCTCCTCCTTTAATTGCCCTAAAGAAAATACTGCTAGTCCTGCTGTAGAACAAGTAGTGAGGCATTGGGGGAAAAGGCAACTCAGATAGAGAAGGGACAACCAAGTAAAGGATGCTTGGAGGGTCTGCTCGGGATGGGAGATGTGTGCTGAAAGTAGATGAGAGACAGAACACGATGGCCACTTAATACCTGTATTGCAAACCAAAACACCTAAAAGGGAATGTGCCTGCCACAAAGGTGGGGGAAGGATTGGGGGGTTGCGGGAGGGATACTGGGAACATTGGTAGTGGAGCATGGGCACTGGTGGAGGGAGGGGTACTGGATCATTATATGACTGAAACGTAAGCACAGAAGTCTGTAAGTCTGTAACTGTACCTCACAGTGATTCATTTAAAATAATAATTTAAAAATAATTAAAAAATAAAAAGATGTGAGGTATTATGAGGTTGCACCATTTATCAAAGGCAAGAGAAATAAAACAACATTGCAGAATTCAAGCCTCATTCTCTAGGTACATAATCTTTCACTCTTTTGTAGATAAAGGCTACTTTTATTGGGAGATTCTAAGTCTAATGAGTAAGACCAAAATATATTTTTTTAATATTTTGGCTTTTGGGTGTGCTCAGAGATTACTCCTAGATCTGGGATCACAACTGGTGGGGCTCAAGGAACCATCTGTGATTCTAGAGATCAAACCCAGATGGCTGCATGCAGGACTAGTACTTATCTCTCCAGCTCTTAAAACCATGTTTTTAACAAGGGCAAAAACTAAAATCTATTGCTTTATATTTATTAAAAATGAGTCATTAATAAATGTGAGAGAAATTTAGACTGTTTTATTTAGTTTAAAAAGAAGTTGCAGAAATACATAATTCATATAGACTTGATGTTAAAAGTAAAAGAAGCATAATTTAAAGATAAATTGGGGCCAATACTATTGTACAGCAGGTAAGGATTTGCTTTGCACGCAGCTGACCCAGGCTCAATCCCCAGCATCCCATATGGTCCCCTGAGCACTGCCAGGAGTAAGTCCTTAGTGCAGAGCCAGGAGTCACCGTTAACATCACCAGGTATGACCCAAAAAGAAAAAAAAGAAAGAGAAATACATGATAATAGTCATAATAATAATATGTTTAAGTAATTTTTAATCCAAAGTATATATTCATGAACTTTTAAAACTATGCAGTAAGTATATTATCTTTATAATTTAAAAATCAATAATTTAATGTCCTTTTAATAAGCTCAGATGACAATGAGATAAAGTATTAATGAAATTTGATTCATATAAAGAAAGCATGATGAAAGCCCTGCCAACTTTATTATAGACATTTGCTGGAAATTGCTGTTATTTGTGCTCTTAAAACCTTCTAAAAATAATAACAACTAGGCTTAACAATTAATAACATGTTACTAATCTCTTATAAAAGGGCTTAATGACCCATGGGTGCAATACAACAATCTTCACACTCTTTCCTTTATTTATTCATAACAAACAATGCACAATAAACTATTTTAGTTCTGCTTTGGGACAGGAGTTGGGGTTTGGGATGGAAACATCCGAAATATGGTGGTGGGAAGGTGTTATGGCAATGGGATTGGTGTCTGAATATTAAATGTAATCAAATATTGTGAACTACTTCATAAAAATAAAATAAAGTTGAAAAAATTTATAAAAATTGTGACAAATGTCAGTGTTTGATTTTTAGGAGTCTTCGTAATACAAAACCTACGGTAGTAACTTGAATAACTTAAATTTAATTGAAGATTTCCATTTACATAATGAATATTGACACAAAAATTATAAATATTTTAATGTGTTTTTTAACCTTTGGTTTTGGGGTCACACCCAGTGATTCTTAGGGGTTTCTGCTGGTTCTGCATTCAGGGATTACTCCTGGCTGGCTCAGAGCACAATACAGGATTCTGGGAATTGAACACCAGTTGGTTGTGTGCCAAATAGCTCCTTACCTACTGTACTATCACTCTGGCCCCAAATATTTTAATGTTACTGTAGCACTATAGAACTGTCCTCTGGTTGTTCATCGATTTTCTCAAGCGGGCCCAGTAACATTGTGAGACTTGTTACTGTGTTTGGCATATCGAATACGTCACAGGTAGCTTGTCAGACTTTGCCGGGTAGGCGAGATACTCTCAGTAGCTTGCCGGGCTCTCCGAAAAGGGTGGAGAAATCAAACCTGGGCTGACTGTGTTAAGGTAGGATAAAAATTATTTCTTCATCAATAGAAAATTGAAGGGAACAGCATGAAATGAAGGTTTTTATTATTATTTAATGGATGTGGAGGTTTTACGAAAACCTGGGGCAATCAGAGAGAGAACACAAGGATAGGGTGCTTATCTTACAAAGGCCCAAACTGAATTCAATCCTCAGTACCCCAAGAACTGCTAGGAGTGATCATTCCTGGGCACTGAAAAGCCCAGATTACCCCTAACGCCCCCCCCCTAAAAAAAACAACAAAACAACAAACCAAAAAATCCCTGTTTTAAGAAAATTCATCCATTTAAGCTGAGACAAACTATCTCCAGAACCTTAAAAATTATATATGAGAAGCTGGTGAAATTGTAGAGGGATAAAGTGTTTGAGTTGTGCTTTGACTTGTGCATGGCTGATTCCAGCATCACATATGATCTTCTGAGTACCTTCAGGAGTGGTCCTTGAGCACAGAACCAACCATCAGCCCTTAATATCACCAGGAATGACCCACAAACCATTGTGTGTGTGTGTGTGTGTGTGTAAATATTATCATGGAATGACTGTGAGAATGTTTGAGGCTACATAAGAAATGTCATGGCCCGGGAGATGGCTCAAAGGGTTGGAGCACATGCTTTGCATGTAGAAGCTCTGACTCTGACTCCCAGCACCGCATGGTTTGAAGAATCACTGGGCATGATTCCAGCTACTGAGCTGAAAACTTTTGCATATACCACAGAAACAAAGAAAAATAAAACACTCAAAAGAGACAGAAAGTCAAATTGTCATAGACCAGAGTGATAATACAGAAGAGATTGGGCTTGCCTTGCACGAGCCTGACCAGTATTCAATATCTGGCACTCCACATGGTCCCCTGAGTATGACCAAAAGTCATCCCTGAGTGCACACAGAGCCAGGCTTAAACACTTAGCATAGCTGGGTGTGCCCCCCAAACAAAAAGAAAATATCACACAGCTTCAGATTTGGATAAATGCTGTTCTGGTGTTCAGAAATGGGAGAAGGAGGAAGCCCAGAATCATGGGCTTTGAAGCACAAGTGTCTAATATCCTGCTGGAAGGATTTGGGTTCTGGTCTCGTGGGGTTTGGGTGGGGCTGGTTATCTCTAACTCTCTAAATTGTTTTCCATCCTGTAGGAGATGGCTTGGTTTTGAATCAGGATTTAGAGGGACTTGTAGAACGAATCTGTGAAGCCCCTTGGATTGCCCATATGCCCCAGTGGAAAGTCCCACATACCACTTTCTCCTGGCAGAACATCTCATGGACCCCATCCTGTATTCTTCCAAGCTGTTCTACTTGTCCCTCTCCCAGTGCCAATCTCTGGTATGAATTATAAGATGGAACAATCACAGCACACACTACTGCTGCCTATGGTTGGGAGGAGTGAAAGACGTAGGGCTTAATACATAGTTACCATCAACAAATCACTGTGGAATTGATTTTCACGCTGACATTGAATAGATTTCTCATAATGCAATTATAACTCAAAGTCAAAACATGCCAACTCAAGGTAACAAGCTGTTCCATGTGGCAGGGAGCTTGTAGAGTGATTATGATTATGTCAAATGTCCAGTGAGTACCTGACTTGGGTGAGTCTCACCATATGGCTCCCTTTGGTACAGCCCTGGTGGCCCCTAACCCAAGGTGACTTCAGTGCTTCCTGACACTGGTGCAAGGGCAGCACCACATCCTTGGTGCCTTGCATCGAGTTGCTGGTCTGATTGGAGGAGAATTGTCAGAGGGGCCCCAAGACCTTGTGAGCACCATATGGGGACCCCTCTTCCCTTTCCCCCTGCAAAAACAAAAAGCTCTTCATGAAAATATTTATCTATGAGTTAAAGGTCTGCCTGACAGAGGAGCATTTGAGAAAAGATTCCTGCCAGAGAGAGGTCAAACTTTGAAAGTTCCAGACCATCTAATTTTTATGTGCATATAATTTTCTCAACATAATACATTTTAATTCACAGAGATCCTAACTTATTCATGGAAATAACAGTAAGCTATATTTATCTGTTAAATAAAATACAGACTCAAAATACTATACCTCCATGACACCAGTTGAAGAATACGTAAAGGGCTACTACCACATCCCATTGGATCATCACCTGATTCATGCGTGAAAATAGGATAAGCTCTAGAAAAAAATATGGAGAAAGGGTTAAATTTCTGTATTGTGGTAAAATAACAAATTCATAATCATCATTAATTACATTTCCCTCTAAAAACTTTATCTTTGATGAGAATACTTGATTAAGAAAAGAAAGAAGGATAAATGGAAGAAGATAAGAAGGTAGGTGGGAAGCATAGGAAAGCAAAGTCAGCAGAATGCGAGGAAGGATGATACAGGAGGAGGAATAAGACCGAAGAATAGGATTTAATATACTCTTCAAAAATCACTCTTAGTGGGGCCAGCGCGATAAAATTTCCAAGCAGGGCACTTGCCTTGCATGGTCCAACCTGAGTTTGATCCCCAAATACTCCTTCTGGATCCCTGAGTGCAGAACTAGGAGTAAATCCTGAGCACCACTGGGTGTGGCCCCAAATCAAACAAACAAAATATAATTCTTTAGGGCCCAGCGAGGTAGTACAGCTGATTGAGAGTTTGTCCTGTACACGGTTAATGCAGATTGAATCCCCAGCACCCCATATGGTTCCCTGAGCCTGCCAGGAGTGGCCCCTGAGCTTAGAGCCAGGAGTAAGTCCTGAGCATAGGCAGGTGTGGCCCCCAAACTAAAACAAACAAAAATGCGATTTTTTAAAGTAGGACTTTAAAAAATATATATTGTTTTGCAGGTGTGGGGGGGGAGAATAGCACATCTGGCAGTGCTCAGGGCTTATACCTGGTTCTGCACTCAGGGATCAATCCGCGTAGAGTCAGGAGACCAAGGGTGGTGCCAGGGATCAAACCTGGCTAGCTGCATGCCAGGCAATGCCCTATCCACTATCCTATTACTACAGCCCCAGTCTTAATAGAACATCTTGTCTTGATCAAACAGACGCCTCCCCACCTGGTCTTTCACTGAAGAAAGACTAGGCTCTAACTCAGCTAACAAATTCTCCCAACCAGATTTGTGCGTGCAGTGATTAAAAGCTAGAAAGATCAGTCTTTGATAGGGAAAGTAGGAGGAAACCAAAAACATCAAAATGTTCAGAGAAAAGTTCATTCAGGATGAATAGAGACGAAGGAAGATATATGTGCTATCACCAATTAAACTTACAGAAAGTCCTTTCATCTGTAGAGTGTTCAATAAAACCCACAGAAATTCAAACAGTTTTTCCATTTGGCATCTCATCATTCAATTGTTCAGTTACGTGCTTTACTGAATAATTCAGTTATTTACAATCATATTAGTTAAAGCTTGAGCCTTGCATACAAAACAAAACCCACGACTTAGCAAAGAACATGAGATATTTGACACCATTTAAAAATGGGTTCCTGTGACTTATAAATATAAGGATCCTTTCCATAATTTGTTAAAGGTCCCCTCTTTACAAAACTATGGGAGAAAGCAACTCAGAAATGGTCCTACTTACAAATTAGCAGTGCTCCAATAAAATATATACAGCTGTTATTTAACACATTGAAGCTGAGAAGTGCCACTGGTGCCACTCACACTTCACCGGGGCCAATTAACACAAATTGTCACACCAGCTTCAACGTGTTAAGTGATATTTTAGACCATATTCATTCAACTTCCACTGGCTATCGCTATCGTAAGTTCTTATAGAACTTGCAAGAGAAAACTTTTGTAGCATAGAGAAAAAAATTCCAAAAGAAAATAGAAGTGTTTGTATGGATTTGGGCGATCATTCTCTCTTTACCTTCCAACCTGTTTGAAGCCCATAATTCTGCTTCAGCTCCGAGCTGCTTCCCAGTTCTCCTGCATTGTGTCTTCTCTTTCAATGCTTCCTTTCAGTGATCTGGGCTGATGTGCAGCTATGAAGCAAATGGAAATTCGTCAGCAGAGTCCTGACCTACATTTAAGATTCTTGAAAAGGAACTCAAAATTGCCCAACTCAGGATGACTGGCTCTCATATCACTCTTTGGGAAAACCCAAATTACTGAAAGTGAACTGCCTTGTCAGTACTTTTTTTTTTCTCCATTTCATCTAAAATGAGCTTGTCCAAGTAGAAGAGACACGTGTGGTTTAGCTATCGAAATATTTCACTGAAAGGAGACGATCCTTCACATAATTTGCCAGCAACTTGGGTTTTCACTGCTAGTCTGTTTTGTAAGAAGAGAATTTCAGGGTTACTCTTGACCATTCATTTTAGTCTGCCTTTTTTAGAATCTGGTCTTTGCCAGGTATTATTCTGGACGTGAACAATATAATGGTGATTAAGTACAAAACAGTGCTTTTGTTGAATTGTTTAAAGTGGCTAAATCATAGGCTGGCTGCTTTGAACAATTTTTTTTTACCAGATTATCAAAATTCTATGAGCAAATGGAAAATTACCAACTATTTGGTTGGTCGCTATAGGCCTCCCCAGGGGGTTTTCTTGCCAGGTCTTCTCCTAGTTGCTATGGTTTGAGATGGTTTAATAATAGGTTCTATTGCAGAATTTCTTGTTCTATGAACTTTTTTTTATTATATTAATAGTCAATTTACCATTTCCTTTTCCTTCTCATTTTCTGTTTTGTTTCTTTGTTTGTTTGTTTGGGGTGTTGAGACCACATCCAGCGGTGCCCAGGAGCTACTCTGGCTCTGTTCTCAGGGATACCCCAGGAGTGCTCAGGGGAACATATATAGTGCTGGGTATTAAACCGGGGTCAGCCTCATGCAAGGCAAGCACCTTAACCACTGTATTTTCTCTCCAGCTCTCCAGTGTACTTTTTGTTTGTTTTCCCTGAATTCAGAAGACAATTTATCTAAGGAAAGAGAAGAGGGGGAAAGAAAATGAAGTGATGTTCTAGCGGGATTCCTATAGTGAATGTCATAAGTCAGAAGCACAATACACTGTTTCTCGTTTTGGAGGGAGGAGAGGGCTCAGCCTGCAGTTCTGCTGGACGGTGTTGCTTGGGCTGGTGCTGCTGCTGACTCGGAGGACCCTTCTGTGTTAGGGCTCCAACACGGGACTTCGGCAGCACAAGGCATGCGCTCCAGCCCTTAGGGCCATCGTCCCAGCCTCTGCCTTTTCAAATTCCATCTCTTTAGTTGCTCGAATATTAGAGGTCTCTGGAATGCCCATTGAAAACATCTTTTTTTTCTATATTTTTTATTAAAATTTTTTTAATAGTGAGACATCGTGAGATACAATTGCAGACTTACACATTTTTGTGCTTGGGTTTCAATTATACAATGATCAAATACCCATCCCTCCACCAGTGCCCATTTCCCACCACCACAGATCCCAGTATCCCTCACACCCCCCATCCCTCCCATCCCACCTGCCTCTATGGCAGGGCATTCCCCTCTGTTCTCTCTCTCCTTTTGGGTGTTGTGGTTTGCAAAAGAGGTATTGAGTGGCAATCATGTTTGGTCTAGAGTCTACTTTCAGCATGCTTCTCCCATCCTGGGCGGATCCTCCCAACACCTTTATTTGGTGTTCCCCTCTTTATCTGAGCTCCCTTTCCCTCTAGTATGTGTGGTTGGCCTCCAAGTCATGGAGTAAAGATCCTGGTACTAATCTCGGCCATTCTTGGGTGTTAGTTTCCTATTTTGTTACTTTATGTTCCCCAGATGAATGCAATCTTTCTATGTCTATCCCTTTCCTTCTGAGTCATTTCGCTTAACATGATACTTTCCATGTAGTGCCACTTGTATGTAAATTTCATGACTTCGTCTTTTCTAACAGCTACATAGTACTCTATTGTGTAAATGTACCAAAGTTTCTTTAACCAGTCATCTGCTCTCGGGCACTCAGGTTTTTTCCAGATTCTGGCTATTGTAAAGAGTGCTGCAATGAACAAACAATTGCAGATGTCACTTCGACTATACTTTTTTGCCTCTCTGGGGTATCTTCCCAGGAGTGGTATTGCTGGATCAAATGGGAGCTCAATTTCTAATTTTTTGAGAATCGTCCATACTGTTTTCCAAAAGGGCTGAGCCAGTCGGCATTCCCACCAACAGTGAAGGAGTGTCCCTTTCTCACCACATCCGCGCCAGCACCGGTTGCTCTTGTACTTGTGGATATGGGCCAGTCTCTGCGATGTGAAGTAATATCTCATTGTGGTTTTGATCTGCATCTCCATGATGATTAATGATGTGGAGCATTTTCTCATGTGCCTTTTAGCCATTTGGATTTCTTCTTTGTGAAAGTTTCTATTCATTTCATCTCTCCATTTTTTGATGAAGTTGAATGTTTTCTTTTTGTGTAGTTCAACCAGTACCTTGTATATCCTTGATATCAACCCCTTGTCGGATGTGTAGTTGGCGAATATCCTTTCCCATTCTGTAGACTGTCTTTGTATTTTGGTCACTGTTCCATTGAAAACATCTTTATGCTGAGATTCTGCTTCACCCCACTTCTTCCTCCTCCCTGCCCTGCTTTCTTTCCCAGGGTCTCCTGATGTGAATGGCAAGGGCTCCACCAGTAAGCCCTGGGATTCATTCTAGACAATTGAATGAGAATTTCTTGGGGCTGGAGCTATAGCACAGCAGGTAGGGCGTTAGCCTTGCACGCGGCCGGCCAGGTTTCAGTTCCCAGCATCCCATATGGTTCCCCAAGCACCACCAGGAGTAATTCCTGAGTGCAGAGCCAGGCGTAACCCCTGTGCAAAGCTGGGTGTGACCCAAAAAGCAAAATAAATAAATAAGAAAGAAAAAAGAATTTCTATGGTGGAATCTGGATATTGATTTTTTTAAACATTTTTTTTCCTTAAAAATGTGGAACGCTTCACGAATTTGTGTGTCTGGATATTGATATTTTAAAAAAATCTCTGAGGGGGCCAGGGAGATAGATTGAATGCATGTTTTGGGTTTGAGGTATGGATATGATCTCTAGCACGGTCTGGTCCCTGGAGACCCCTGGGAGCAACCCCCAAGCATGATGCCTACAATATCCCCCAAGAATTTCCAGGATTGACCCTCAAAAAGTTCAGTTAAAATTAGGAGCCAGAATTGAGAACCACTGGAATATAAAAATAAGAGTATCTTTGAAGGCCACTTTTAAAAAATGACTGTTGGTGGAAGATTTTAATAATTAATAAAATTTAATTTAAAAAGTCAGTCATCTTCCTTCTAATGTCCTTAGTTTCGTATCTTTCTCTCAGTAGCAGAGCTGGTGATGTTCATGGTTGAGTTCTGGGTGTGCAATGGCTTTCACACTGGGGATCTTGCCTCCATTCATAACCTGCCTGAGTCAATTGTCCAATGACATGGGCAGGTTCAATTGTTTAACTCTAGATAGATACAAATCTTACAGACCCCTGCTGACTTTATTTTCAGGATATTCCTCCCACATCCTGCCCTTTCTTCACAGGATTGGGAATTCAAAGTGTTCATTCACAGCTGTTAGCAGATGTAAAATAGCAATTTAGAGAGCAAATTAGGTTGTCCAATATCTGCCTTCTCATTTGACAGAGTAAATCTTGAATAATAAATTTGTCTTCTTCAGATACTTTTCTGCTTTTTATATTTAATAAGGGGATTATTGCTACACTATTGTTTATAAGAATCTTTGGGGTGGGTGGGGTTAGGCCATACCTGGCAAAGCTTAGGTTAGGGCTTACTCCTCACTCTGTTTTCAGGGTTCTCACCTGTAGTCAGGGAACCAGTATTCAGGGTGCTGGGGATCGAACCCTGATTGACTTCATGTAAGGCAAGTGCTTTATCTCCAATACCAGTTCTCTGGCTCTGAGTTTTTCTTCTTAAGTTAATACTGATCAGTTGCTAATAAAAGACTGATTCAATATGGCAGAGTTAAACCTTTGTTTGTTTTCATTCTAAAACACAATACAAGAAGCCAGAGAGATAGTACAGCCTATAGGGCACTTGTCTTGCATGCAGTGAACTAGGGTTTGATCCCTGGCATCAATATGTTCCCCTGAGTCCAGAATTGATCCTTAAGTGTAGAACCAGAAGTAAGCCCTGAACGCCACTAGCAGTGGCCCCAAAACAAAACAGCAAAAAATGAACAACACAAAATTTTATTAAACCCAGTGTTCAGTTTCATTCAAAGTAAACAACTTTCAAACAGATTCATTAGTTCATCTTACACTATATATAATTTTTTCTGGATAAAAATTTATAGCTATATTCATTTTTAGTGTAAATTTTCTAGTTGGACTTGCAAGAGAAAACTGAGACATCTCTTAAAGCTGTCAAATTCTTGCAATAAAATACATTTTCACAAATTTTTTCATTATGAAAAACTCTGAAGATCTAATTTCCTTTTCTTGAACAAATTGCTAACCTCATTAAATCATAGTAACCACAGGTTGTAAAGAGGAAATTGATTTCTTACTAGATAATTCTTTAAGTATATTGCCACATCTGATCTTTTTACCTTGTCATTTTCCTATTATGAATATACTTGCCAATGACTTAAAGATGTGGGGGGAAAGAATTTTTAGCATTTTAGTGTACTTGTTTTTACCAAGAACAAAATTTTTCACGGTAACTCCTAGAACTCTAGCTTAAACCAAAAAAGTAGAAATCAGCACAAGACAAATGGGGCTTGATCTAGAATTGATGGGATTTCTTTTAAAAAATTATTAAAGCACCATGACTTACAAAGTTATTCATATTTGGGGTTTAAACATATAATGTTCCAGCCCTGATCCCACCGCCAGAAACAACTTCCTGCCTCTAGTATTCCCAGGTTCCATCTCCTCCACCCCCCCTCCCTGTTTGCAATCTTGACAGGCACCTTTATAAGATTGGTTGTTAAAATTTCAGTGTCATGATTTCAGTGTCACTGATGCTGTGGTTTGGATATTTAGCTCAACACCACTGATGTTCCTGAATCCCCTTGACTCTTGCCCCGTTATTTCTCACGTCTCTTCTTCCCCACCCACCACTCCACTTCTTTCCTTCTCTTCTAGAGTTGATGGGATATCTATATGGAGCAAGTGACGCTGGGCATCTCCAGAAGAGAAATTTCCAGTGTCCTGTGTGGTAAGACTCTTTCACACCATTCTCCTTCATCTGCCCCATCCTTCTAGAATCCCTTCTACCCATCAACTGTTTTCTACTTAGAAACCCAGGTTTGCAGATACATTGGCAGCACCCGTGACAATTTTCCATGTTATCACAAAAAGAAAGAGGTGGGGCTGGGACCGGAAATCTAGAAACTGTGGGAAAGCCCAGACTTCAACTCTGGGTTTGAGAAGATGACCTTTGGGAAGTGGCTTGGTTGCACTGTACTGTAGCACTGTTGTCCTATTGTTCATTGATTTGCTTGAGCGGGTACCAGAAATATCTCCATTGTGAGACTTTGTTGTTACTGTTTTGGCATATTGAATACACCATGGGGAGCTTGCCAGGTTGTGGCTTGGTTGAGGGAAAACAAAATGTTGATGACAAAATCCTGGATAACATCAACATTTCAGAAGCTAAAGGAGAAGTACAAGTAAGACATTTGTCTTGCATGCAGCCAACCCAAGTTAGATCCTTGGCCCCATGTATGGTACTCCAAGCCCTCCTGGCAGTGATCCCTGAGCACAGAGCCAGAGTAAGACCTGAGCACTGCTAAGTGTGGGCCCAAACCAAAATCAAACAAACAAAAACAGAAGTGAGAGGAGAAAGAAGAAACCCACACAAGATATTTCAAAGATAATAATGGTATTTAATAACTTTAAACTTACTTTAATAAATAGGATTTAAGTGAATGACTCAAAGTAGCTTAGGAAGAGTTATATTATTATTATTATTATTATTATTTGCTTTTTGGGTCACACCCAGCGATACACAGGGGTTACTCCTGACTCTGCACTCAGGAACCACTCCTGGCAGTGCTCAGGGACCATATGGGATGCTGGGAATTGAACCCACGTTGGCTGTGTGCAAAGCAAACACCTTATCTATCCACTGTGCTATTGCTCCAGCCCCAGGAAGAATTATTAAGTATGACATGAGACATGAATAAATGAGAATAGTTATAATATTAGCATTTGTAATAATTTACTGTCAGAATTTTGGTTAGGAAAACAAAGTAACACCTCTCTTGCTGAAAAGAAAGATCCTCCTGTTTCTATAAGAAAAAGAGTGAAAAAGAGTCAAATCAGACCTCAGTTAGCAAATGAAGGCAGAGTTGCATGGCCAGGAGATGCGTCAATGAACCTGAGCACATACTTTGCATGTAGGAGACCAGGTTTGCTGGGTCCCAGGCATCATTCTCCCGAGCATTGCTGAGAGCAATCCCTACTCCTGAGCACTGAATCAGGAATAATCACTGAGTACCACCAGGTATGGGCATAGCCCCCAAACTAAAAACCAAATAAAAAGTAAAGAAATACACAGGTTTCCTCAGCTATCCCAAAGAAGACATTGCTCTTTGACATGGTTTGGGGTCCAGGAATACATCACCACTAATTATATGGAAATGTCTTTGAACATTCCCAGACCCTCAACATAACCTGTCAAGTCATACCCAATGGGAGTGTTGTACTTTCAGATAGTGTGTGTATATGTGTGTGTATGTGGCAGGGGGCGGTGGGAGAAGTGTATAAATTATGAAAGTGGGTTAAGCATGTATTCACTTTGCTGTTGGTGGGAGGTGTGGGGAGAGATGAGGATAGTAGAGAGAGCCCTACTGCCTGCCTGCTTGACCCACCTGGGTGAGGGACTGGTAAAGCTGACCATGATCCCCTAGCACCGGCAAAGTATAGACAGTAAGGTACCCCCCCGCCCATAAGACAGCCATTCATCTGACGTCCACTTGATCTACAGGCTACAGAAACTGATCCCTAACACCTAAGGTTTTGGGTAGTTGTGGCATCAGACTGGAGTGATGGGTTGCCCTAAGAAAAATGAAAGTCAGTCTTGATTCTTATCCTGGTTTCCCAGGTAGAGAGAGAGAGAGAGAGAGAGAGAGAGAGAGAGAGAGAGAGAGAGAGAGAGAGAGAACGGGAGCGGGAAAGAGGAGAAGGGAGGAGAGAAGATAAACCCAAAAAAGTAAAAGAGAGTGATGACACACCCCAAGTTCATATGTTACTGTCACTCTCCTCCCATTGTTCATCGATTTGCTCGAGCGGGCCTGGTAACATTATGGGACTTGTTACTGTGTTTGGGCATATACCGAATATGTCTTGGGGAGCTTGCCAGGCTTTGCCATGCAGGTGAGATACTCTTGGTAGCTAGCCGGGTTCTCCGAGAGGGGCAGACGAATTGAACTCAGGTCAGCTCGGTTGGCCGCGTGCAAGGCAAATGCCCTACCTGCTGTGCTATCGCTCCAGTTCGTATGTGGTTGATTAAAAAATGGGACACACATCCACTTACTTTAGCAAAATTGATCTTAAATTGTTTTCCCCAAACTGGCCCCACTTGGGGCCTTCTATGTAAGATAAAAGTCTGTTGCTAGAGTGTTTATAAGGGAGAAAAAAACTTTTAGCTTTTAAACTTTTATTTTATTTTAGATACCCTGGCTTATGAAACTGTAATATAGGACTTCGTTCGTAAAGCATTCCAACACCACATCTTCCACCTGAGTGTCCAGACCATTGATTTCAGTGTCTCTTCCTCACCCTCACCAGGTAAGCTTCCTGCTAAAGATCGGTTTTTCAGTTTCTGCTGCTTTGAGACATTTGTTACCCCCTTACGTCTTTGTATGCCACATAGGAGAGAGATCATTCTGCATCTGTCCCTCCCCCACTCCTGGCGAACTTCACAAAGCATGATACTTACAGACTCATCTATGTAGCAGCAAATAGTATGATTTCATCTCTTCTTAATGTCAAGTAGTACACCACTGTGTATATGGACCACAGTTTCTTTACCCAGTCATCAGCTGTTGGATACTTGGGTTGTTTCCAGGTTTGGGCTATTATGAATAGTACTGCAAATGAACATAGGAGCGCAAATGTCTTTTCTGAATGGAGCTTTTGGGCCTTTGGAGTAGGTGCCAATAAGTGGAATAGCTGGATCTTACTGAAACTCTATTCCCAGATTTTTAGAAGTCGGATATTGGAAAAATACCAGATTATCTCATTTATCTGTGGTATATTAAATGATAAGATGAGGGAACTCAAGCTATAAAGGGTCAGGGGTGGGGGGACACAAATATTTGACCCTAGCTTAAGAAATGAGGAAAGGAAAGAAACTGAGGAAGGGAGTAAGTCGAGGCAGGCAGGAGGTAAGAAGGTCTTCATCAGTGATGAAGAGATATATGCATATATCTAAACCACCACAGAGCCACCAGTACTGAAAGAAGGAGCCCCAAATTATAACCACCAAACTTAGAACTGTGTCTATCAAGGAGGCAGGCTGGAGGGTTGGGGGGAACCTGGGTACAGTGATGGTACAGTGATGGAGGGAAGTTGACACTGATGATGCAATTAGTGTTGGAACACTATGTACGAAACTCAAGTATAGCTATATAAATCAATGTCTTCTTTTTCTTTCTTTTTCTTTTTTATTAGTGAATCACTGTGAGGTATAGTTACAGCCTAAATGAATATCTTAAAATTTTTTCAGAAATAAAAAAGCTAGGACCTTAACTTTGGTATACTGCCACCAAGTGGTAGGAGGCTTATTAAAGAGAATATACTTATCTGTTGCATTTTCTTACCACACTAATTATCATCTAAAACTGTAAGTTCTTTGCTGGTTATGTACATTATTTATGGGTCTCTATGGTGGACTTGCTTCATGTCTCGCCTGTATCCTTTCATGCACTCAAGGTCACAATTTCTAGAAAATTGTCTTCTATTCCATTGGTGGCTTACCGGGAGATAAAAATTGTCTTCTATTCCACTGCTATCTTATCTACAACTTGTTGCTGCCTAGAGGTTTTTGGTCTTAGGGGAGTGATCAACCTATTTATGAGCTAGGGTGGAAGCACAGGAGTACAATAGCCCAGAATAACCTCCAGTTCCTTTGAAGGAATAATTCTGTAGTGACTTCAACACTCAGTAACCCTAATTGGGCCCCAGGTGCCCCCGGCAGCTCCCCCTCCTAGTGAATGTGCTATCTCTCACCTTCTCTTCATTCTGATTCCTGCATCACAGATAAATTTTATCTGAATTCTTATTTTTTGATGAGGACATTTTTTATTTTTCTTTTTGGATCACACCCGGCGATGCTGAGGGGTTACTCCTGGCTTTGCACTCAGGAATTACTCCTGGCGGTGCTCAGGGGACCATATGGGATGCTGGGAATTGAACCTGGGTCGGCCGCGTGCAAGGCAAATGCCCTACCTGCTGTGCTATCGCTCCAGCCCCTGATGAGGACATTTTTGAGAAAACCAAATAAGACTGTTGTACCTGAGATGATAATCTTGACCTTTTCATAACTGGTCTTTAATTTGCCCTTGGTAGAGACACAACTCATTTTCAAATATCTCCAACTATTTTGATTTTCTGGTGTTTGTTTGTTTGTTTTGTTTGTTGTTGTTGTTGCTGTTGTTATTAGCCCATACACAGCAGCACCCAGAAACAACTCCTAGTTCTGTACTCAGGGGTTACTTTCAGAGGTTTTCAAGAGACCCTGTGAAGCCTGGAAGAGAACCTGGCCCTCCAGCAAGAAAAGTATGTGTTCTAACCCTTTGCCTATCTCTGTGGCCCCCAGGTAGCAACTTTGAATCTTGCTATAAGAACTTTGTCAGGATAGCAAGAGAGCTGGGGGCACAGACACAAAACAAACATTTCGAGAATCTGGTTTTTGCTAGAATCCACTTGGTGCTCTGAATTGGGAAAGTATTTCCATCTCAAACGGCCTTATGGGAAAGAAAACAGACCCATTTTTTTAAAAAATTTTTTTGTTAGTGAAACACCATGAGGTACAGTTATAGACTTACAAATTTTTGTGCTTGGGTTTCAGTTATACAATGATCAAGTACCCATCCCTCCACCAGTGCCCATCCTCCACCACCACGGGTCCCAGCAACGCCCCCCCTCCACCCCCCCCGTCCCACCCTGCCTCTGTGGCAGGGTATTCCCCCTTGTTCTCTCTCTCTTCTTTTGGGTACTGTGTTTTGCAAGAGAGGCATTGAGTGGCAATCATGTTTGGTCTATAGACTACTTTTAGCATGCTTCTCCCACCCTGGGGGGGGGGGGTCCTCACAACACCCTTTATTTGGTGCTCTCTTCTCTATCTGAGCTTCCTTTTCACCTAGCACGTGTGAAAAGGAAGAACAAGAACAGACCCATTTTATTGTTTTTATTCATTTGACAAATATTTACTGAATGCTGTACCCATTTGTAGACTTCCTGTTATATAAGATCAAGTCATTAATCCAAACTTGTTTTTGTACCAAGAGAACTTATTTGCTCATGTCAACTGAAATGTATTTGGGAGCAGCTCTTATGTTTTCTAGGCCTGGATTCAGGTGGTACCACCAATTTCCACTTGTGGGATTTTTTTTGGAGACTTCCTTTTCAGGATCCTTATGAGTCCACCCCCTCACCCCACCCCACTGCCCCTTCAAAGCCTGGAACAATAAGGAGAAGGGAGGGACTGGGACTGTTTTCCCAGAACTCATAGTCCCAAATCGGAATGATGTCAGATTTTGCATGTGGTCCTTGTTTATGGACAATGGTTGAAGTACGTTTCTCTAAAGTATCTGTGCATTGGGTCTAGAGTACAGAGATGCACTTGCCTTGCATCCGACTGACCCAGGTTTGATCCCCCAGAACCCTATATGATTCTCCCAGCACTGCCAGGAGTGATCTCTGAGTTCAGAGCCAGGAGTAATCCCCAAGTATCACTGGGTATGGCCCCAAAACAAAACCAAAAGAAGTACCTATGCTTCTGCAGCATGGACAAAGACAAAGAAGCACAACAACCCTGAAACATTTCAAAAATTAACATAAAGTTATCTCTTCATACAGTGGGAAGGTTGGGATAAAGTTAGGAAGGATTTAAGCTCTGTTTTATGGAGATCAGATTCAGACACTAGAAGGTTTCAAATTTGATGCTATTTGGGGGTCTCCTGCCCCCATACCTGGCTGTCCTCGCCGGGGCCCCTTGGAGGGGAGTGGGTTGAGTTTCCCTCCCTGCCCTGACCAGGGCTCCGGCAGCTGAAGACCTCCAGAACCAGCCACCACCATGCTGAGACCACTCCCCGCACACATGAAGGTACTGGCAGAGGAACAAAGGCATGCGGGTCCCGGAGCTGAGATCTCCAAGCCTACTCGGATTGGGGCTGAGCATCCTCCACCCAGATCCTCTATTCTCCAGTAGACAGGGGTCACACCCACCAACTGGCCCCCTGGCGCCATGTAATCCCATCAACGGCCAAGACTCAGAGACTATAAAACCCAGCTCCCGGAATAGACATCTTATTATCTCATTCCTACTTTGGACAAACTGGCAGGCTACTGAATGTAACCTGCCCACACGGCAGAGTCTGGCAAACTCCCCGTGGCGTAACCAATATGTCAAATACCAGTAACAATGAAGGGTCTCATTCTCCTAACTCTGAAAGAGCCTTGAATATGGCACTTTTAAAAAAAATCTCAGGGCTAGGACGAAGGAGACGTTACTGGGGCCTGCTCGAGGCAATCGAGGAATAACAGGATGGTTGAGCACTCTCTCGCCCCCTCGCACTCTCTCTCTCCTCAAGGCTGCCTAATTTTAACTGTTTCTGAGAGCAATAATGAGTCCAGGAAGGAAAGAAAGGAGAGGGGAAAATAATCTCAGTGTACAAAACTCTGAGGGGTGAAAAGAAGTCCATGCAGGAGGGTATTAAGGAAGGGGTCAGGAAAATTGGAGAAGTACGAGAGAATGGTGTCACTAAAAGCAAGGGAAGGGATTGTTCCAAAGAGGCTGGTTACAAAAGGAGTGTTTACACTGGTTTCAAAGGGGCTATAGGGGCCGGATTGATAGTTCAGTGGGTAGAGTGTTTGCCTTGCACACGGCCCACCCGGGTCCAATTCCCAGCATCTCATATGGTCCCCCGAGCACCGCCAGGAGTAATTCCTGAGTGCAGAACCAGAAGTAACTCCTGAGCATTGCTGGGAGTGACCCAGAAAGAAAAAAAATGTAAGGGGATTGTAACCAATGCCAAATTCAGAAGAGTCTGAATAGCAGAGGAGTTTATTTATTTATTTTTTTCTTTTTGGGTCACACCCTGCGATGCTCAGGGCTTACTCCTGGCTCATGCACTCAGGAATTCCTCCTGGCAGTGCTCGGGGGACCATATGGGATTCTGGGAATCGAACCTGTGTCGGCCATGTTGGCTGCGTGCAAGGCAAATGCCCTACCTGCTGTGCTATCGCTCCAGCCCCAGCACAGAAGAGTTTAAATAGCAGAGTCTGAAAGACATCCACTGGATTGGCAATTTAGAGATAGGAAGTCATTTGGGAATCTCATTACATAGGAAAAATGAATGCTAATAGGATAAAGGAACTAGTGGTTAATTGGAGATACTCTATTAGCTCATAATTTCAGTTACTTAGGGGAAAAAAAAGATAGTAGGCAAGAAAGATAGTACCAAGATTATGGTACTTGCCTTGCCTATAGATCAAACACTTGTTTGATCTCCTGAGCACCACCAAGAGAACTCCCTGAGCAGATAGTCCTTCTATCTGTGATTCCCAGAGCCATGAGTGACTTTCAGCCACATTGCAGATGGGCAGGCCTTCAAGACGCCATCTTGTTCCTCACATATACCCTTCATGTAACCTCTATTTCCTCTGAGTTTTTCCCTGTCTCTCAATCCTAAGAGATGTTCTCATGCTCTGTGTTTCCTGTTGAAGCAGATGCGGTGGTCTGTGGTAGAAGGCAGAGAGAAAACAACTGGTTATCTCATAATCTTTCAACAATGATACGTATTCTGCACCCAAAGAAGGGTTTAGTACATTGTAGTAAGCAAATGTGTCAGACAGAGACCTTGTCATCAAGGAGCAAATATTTAAACTGATAATGTCAGATAATGGAAGTAAATTTAGGCCTTATTCTACAGATAATTGTTTGGTTCTGCTCTTTAGATTGTGAGTTTAGAATTTCCTTTCATTTTCTTGAGTCCTTTCTTTAATAGATATTTGGGACTTGCTGAAAAAGCGACTTAACATTGCCTGTTATCTTGGCAGCGCTGGGGATTTTTCTTTTTGTTGTGTGGACTTCTTTTAGTCCTGTAGAGGTGTTAACTGTTAAAACGCAGCACTGCTCTTAAAATGTAACTTTTTAGCTTGATATTATTTTTAGCAATGACTCAGCCTCTGATGTGCTTACGTTGGCCCAACCACCCTAAAATAGTTCATTGATGTGGCTAAACCCTTGCAGTGATGCCTGTAGGATAACATTGGTTTGTCCTTTCTGCCTTGACACAGGGAGCTTAGGTTTATTGGGTTACTCCCATCACAGTGCTCCCATTCCTCTGTGTTTATTTGTAATCTCTTTCTTTGTGCTCTGCTTCCCCAACTGTCAATCATCTTTATCTCCTAATCAGATTCTGTTAACTTGTAAGTTTTGCTTTTTTCTTCTCCTTAAGTTCTCTGCATAGTTAATTCAGAGCAATATCCTTTTTGTGTAGACACAGGAAGACAATTAATGCTATGCTTTTATAACTTGGGAGTTAATTGACTGAATGATATTCACTCTTGGGAACTGTTCTCTCGACTTAAGCCTCAGTTGCCCTTACTTCCTAGCACCCCAGAAGCAGGGTCCCAGTGAGGGACTGGATGGACCCAGGCAAGCTGTGAGCTGCCCTGGTATCAAAATGGGCCAGGCCAAAGTGCCATAATACTTAACTATAAGTTAGAGCATGGTCATGGACAAATTCTGTCATAATCCAAAAAGTAACAACTAGATTAGGATCCTGCTAAATTAGGAAATATTAATCTGGCCTGAACACTATAGTCTGGGATCTATAGCAAGATGCCTCTAGGACAGTCACCCTACAAGCTTAATGTATCTCTTACTGTGTCCATACAAAATGACTCATATTATGAAGTAGAATTAAGATGTTAATTAAGTTATTGGACTAAAGAAAGGAGAAAAACCCCTAGCTGGTATTTTACCCCCGAGAAGAGCTTTGATATATTAATTATGCTACACCCAATGTCGGGGAGTTGGTGAGAGATGAGAGAGAGACCAAGGCAACAAGGCAGAGCATGGAGAGACAAGCGGGAGACAGGAGGAAACGGGAATGAGGGGCAATGTGAGAGTAGAATGATGGGCTCAGTGAGACTGGAACAGGCATGTGGGGAGAATGGAATAAACAGAAACTGATCATCAAACAGCCTGGCTCTCGTTTCCTCCTCCATTTGCCCATGGCATTGGCTGTCCCGGACAGGGAAGTATCCCAAGAACACCGAAAGCAGGTGGCGAGAGAGCCATACAATTTCTTAGTTTTTTAATAATTACACAGAGACCTGTGGAGGATTTATGGCAAGAGTGCTGGGAAATTTATTTTGCCCTCATTGGCAAGTTCCTAATTGATTTCATTTTGTTCTTTAAAAACAAGAGCAACAGTGAAACCTATCATTATTGAGCCAGTAATTAAGATTATTAGACCAAACACCCAAGAATGGCTGAGATTAGTACCAGGAATTTTACTCCATGGCTTGGAGGCCAACCACACATACTAGGGGAAAAGGGAGCTCAGATAAAGAGGAGAACACCAAATAAAGGTATTGGGAGGATCCTCCCAGGATGGAAGAAGCATGCGGAAAGTAAACTATAGACTAAACATGATTGTCACCCATTGCCTCTTTTGCAAACCACAACACCCAATAAGAGAGAGAGAACAAAAGGGAATGCCCTGCCACAGAGGCAGTGTGGGATAGGGGGATGATGGGGGGGTGGGAGGGATACTGGGATCCGTGGTGGTGGGAAATGGGCACCGGTGGAGGGATGGGTATTTGATCATTGTATAATTGAAACCCAAGCACAAAAATGTGTAAGTCTGCAGCTGTACCTCATGATGTCTCACTATTAAAAAAAAAAAAAAGCAATTGATTCAAAAGTAAAAAAAAAAAAAGATTATTAGTCCAAGTTTCCTCTGAAAATAATTTTACTGAGTTTAGATTTGGCAAGAATGATACTTTATAATCATTTACTCAACTTCATATGTCATTCCCCTCTAAATCATCCTTATTTAACATAATTCATTAAACATTAAATGGGATTACCTTCCTCTGCATCCTAAAATATTGAAGTTCTTACCAAATTCAATGAGAATTTTCAGATCCCAGTAAAATCCTTAGCATGGTGCTGAGATTCAGGTAAGTCATTTCTCACTTTAAATAAACTTTTAACACAGTGATGGATAAGATTCATCAAAGAGTAAATCTACGTCATTCTATGTGCCAGGTTCTATAAGAAGACAAAGGACAGTAGGATCACCTCTAAAAAAAAAGAGATTTCGGGGGGCAAAGAATAAGAAGGTTCAAAGCAAAGTTTCATTTGATTAAAAATTGGTGTTTGATCTGAATGCAGGCTGTCAGAGCATCCAAGTGGAAGGGAAATAATGAGTGAAGAAGATGTTTGAGGGAAAGAACAGAATGGATCGCATGTAAGCCGGAAGAGAAATCAAGTGTGGCAGATGATAATTTATAGTGAGAGACTAGCTGGGAGGTTAAACTGACCCAGATCCTTGACTGATTTTGCTTTTATTTTTGAATAAGGGCAAACCCCAGTGATGCTTGTTGGCCTGGCAGTGCTGGGGGTGGGGATTGGGGCTCCAGGGGATCAAATTTCATACATGTTAGATATGTGCTCTTCCAACTGAACTATGGCTCCCACTCCCTGACGTGTCCTTTCTTTTATTTTTGAATATAGGCACCATGATTTGCAAAGTTGTTGACACTTTGAGGCATACAATATGCCAACTCCAATCCCACCACAAGTGTCCACATCTCTCCACCAATGTCCCCAGGTTCTCTCAGCCTCCAACCTGTTTCCTTGAAAGACAATTTTAAGTTGCATGCTCATAGTTTGGGTCCTGTGTTTATTGTAGTGCTGGATCTAGTGGCTTCAAGAAATACTAAGCAGTCACAAGGAAAGATGAAATCATGCAATTTCATGTGAAGTGAAGTAAGGCCAAAGAGGAAGGACAAATACCATATGTTCTGACCAATCTGCCTGTCTTTTCTCGAATGGTGTTCTTTGTGATTTGAAGAGTATGTCTATTATTCTGTACCCATAGGCAGCAACAAGGTTCAGGGGCTGTGGAACTATGAAGGATAGGTACTTGATGGATGAGGTGGGAAGTAAAACCCAGACAAATTAGGGGAATTTTAGGGCAGTACCTACTCAAGTTGAAAATCTGAAGGTCTGAGAGAAGACAGTGGTAATGGAAATGAAAGCCAGGCTCAGGAAGATCTTGTCCAGTTGGTGCCTACACTGCCTCCCTATTGCCCCATTATGTGAGTGATTATTCACCCCTTTTTAAAATCAAGATTCCATGTGTTAGGCTTCTGTGACCACATAAGAACCCTACATTCCAGAGATCATTCCCCTCCAACTGTAAGTACACATTGAATGACTGAGACATATCTATACCTACTTAAATACCTATTTAAGTAGTCAGATAATCTCTCCAACTTTCAGTTAATATATCAGTTGAAAGGAGAAATAATTGGATGTGTTTACTGAAGCACAAAGTATATATAAAAATATATATACTTTTTAAAAAAAATACAGTCATATTCAAGTTTATTAGGATAGTCTCCCCAAATAGTTATTTTTTTATTCAATAATAACACTTGTGCTTTATAGGACAATGAGTAGTAGTTTAGTATTAGTATTAGAAAATCAAGACAATTAATAGAAAATCAAAAACTGTGAGGAAATAAGAAGGAAAGGAAATAAGATGACATGGTACAGAATATACTCAGGTGATGAAGATATTCTCCTCGATTTCAAAGTTCCAAGGATTTCATGTAGGTATAATTGAAGAGCTCTATTGGAAAGGAAGCTGGAGACAGTCATATAAAGACACTTGATGACTGCCTGGTGGTGGACATGACTGAAAAAAAAATGAGATAAAATGCAGAAAAAGAACATGCATTTTACAGTATTTATAGACAAGGCAGTCCACACATTTTATCTCTAACTGGTTAGTATAGGACTTTTATTCATTTTATTTATCAAAATATTTGTGCGACTGTTACATACATTCAACTAAACCTCACAGTGAGCCCTGGAAGTAGGCTCTTTTATTACTCTCCTTTTGATATCAATTTATTACTCTCATTTTATTATCATAACTTAAGTGGGGGCAACACAGAGATGTTAAACCACTAGTACTCAGGCATTTTGCTGATGAGCAGCGGAGTGAAGGGTTCAAATCCATAACATCTGACATCAGAGTCTTGTTCTAAACCACTGCACTGTAATGCCTATCTAACTTTGAGGATGGGCGAGAAGGCAGTGTTTCGTTTTGTTTCTTTTGATGTCTTAACTTGATCTTGTAAGATCAAGGACTTGGTCAAAGATACATACTCAAATGCACAATTGCACGCTAAATGTAGTGATAGAATTTGTGTTTGCTCTGTGATTGATAAAATCAAATTGTTAAATTTTAAGGAGGTAAAGATGATTTATGCACAGTTCTGGTCTTCAAGAAACAGAGTATGCAGTGAAACAAGAAAAACCTCTTTAACAAATGGCACCGTAAAAACTGATCAGTCACATGTAGTGAACTTAGTCCTCTATCACACACCATGCACAAAAGTCAATTCAAAATGGATTAAAGGCCTTGATATCAGACCTGAAACCATAAATTATATTGAAGGAAACATAGGCAGAACCCTTCATGACATTGAATCTAGAGGCATCTTCAACAATTTAATGCCATTGACCAAGCAATGGAAGCAAAGATAAACAAATGGAACTGCATCAAACTAAGAAGCTATGCACTGTAAAAGAAATCACAACCAAAATAAAACGATATCCCACAGGCTTGAGAAAAAATTTTCTCAGTACTCACCTAACAAAGGATTAGTATTCAAGTTATATAAAGCGCTTGTAAAACTTAGCAAAAGGAACCAGAGAGAGTGTACACTGGGAAAGTTGCCTGCCTTCCATGCAGCTGACCCTAGTTTTATCCTGGCCCTGCACACGTTTTCCCAAGCACTGCAAGGAGTGATCCCTGAGCACAGAGCTGTGACAAAACCAAAACAAAAACATTTAACAAGAAAAAACAATCAACACCATCTAAAATCTGGGAAGAAGAGAAAAACAGAAACAATAACTTTCTGTGAATCAAATAACTTTCCAACTTAAAATATACTGCAGTTCTCTAGGTAAAAATATACCAACTTCATAATAATCTAGTCAAATTTTTAACAATTTAAAGCAGAGACAATTTGGGTTAATATTGCTCATCTTCTGCCTTAACTCTGTCCTAGATTGTTTTGAAAGTTACTTCATGGCTTTTACTTTTCTGATCTGAAAATGAGAATAGATAGTCCATATGCCAATGCCTGATATTCAGGTCTCAAATTGGGCCTGAATTGCCTGACCCAGTAAGATATTCAGTATATTAATCATGGACCTACCATCTTGCAGCTCCTTCAGGGTGACTGATTTAATTACAATGCTTTATTAACAGTCTTGCATCATTGATCAATTATAATTTGAATGAATTAATTATCTAAATGTGAGATTTTCATAATATTGTTATTAAAATTCTGTCACACTAAATGATAAAAGATATATATCAAGCGGGATGCCCTTGCTAAAAGATATATTTGGTTCTCATGCTTTTTTTTTTCTGGTTTGTTTTTATGTTTGTTTAGGTTTATATTCTTGGTATTCAAAGATCCCACACCTTCATCACCACCAAAAGTGCCAAGACCCTTGCCAACTGTTTTTCTAATCCACTTTCCTCCCTTATCCCACCCCAAAAGCTTCCTCCTCTCACCGTTCGGTTATCTCAGTTCTGCAGTCAAAGTCCAAGAATTTGTTATCATTAGATATTGTGTGGCTGGAGCGATAGCACAGCAGGTGGGGTGTTTGCCTTGCATGCCAGCGACCTGGCCAACCCAAGCTCAATTCCTCTGCCTCTCTCGGAGAGCCCGGCAAGCTAGCAAGAGTATCTCGCCTGCATGGCAAAGCCTGGCAAGCTACCCGTGACGTATTCGATATGCCAAACACAGTAACAAGTCTCACAATGGAGGTGTTACTGGGCCCGCTCGAGTAAATCGATGAACAATGAAAGGACAGTGCTACAGTGCAGATATTGTCTGTTTCCTGGCTTTGGTTCTGTATGTATAACATTAAACATATGAGTGAGATAGTCCTGGATCTGTCCTCCTGGTAACTTACTTCGCTTTACTTGATACACTTTTCGCCTTTCCTTATAGCTGAGTTGGTATATTTTGTTGTGTAAATATACCACCACAGCTTCTAAGACTTAAATAATCGATTGTACATTGAAATTTTAATTTTGAATATTATTGATTTTTCTCATTTTTAAATAGGAACTTACTGACAATGGCAGAGCAAATCATAAAGAAGTTAAAGAGGCTGGAAGAACAAGCTATGGCACTCCTGGTCAGAAGAACAAAGGTTTGTATGATGCGAAGGAATACTCCTGAGAAGATTTCCTAAATGAATTAACATATTTCTGAACTTGGAATGTTGATGTTTGAATAATAATTTTTCTTTCTTGATTTTTTTTATAATTATCTTCTTTTATCAGAAAATTAATTCAAGGGATATTGAAAAATGAGATAATGTCTTTCTAGTACAGCACTGTAGCACTGTCCTCCCGTTGGTCATCGATTTGCTCAAGTGGGCACCAGTAATGTCTCACAACAAATTGTGAGAACTTGTTGTTACTGTTTTTGGCATATCGAATATGTCACGGGTAGCTTGCCAGGCTTTTCTGTGCGGGTGAGATACTCTCGGTAGCATGCCAGGATCTCCGAGAGGGACGGAGGATTAGAACCCCGGTCAGCCTCATGCAAAACAAACGCCCTATCTGTTGTGCTATTGCTCCAGCCCTTATCGCTCCATTCTAGTATAGTGATAGAAATTTTGAAATAGAAAACCAGGAGTAACTTATTAAAGCAACTTACTAAATCAGGCTTTGACACCCCAAAGTTTATTTTATTTTAATTTTTAAGATAAAGGTAACATACTTTAGAATACATATCAATGAAATTGATTTAATTTGTTCTGACATTTCCACTTAGGTAAAGTTTTGATTTGTAATAATAACTCAGAGATTTTACTGTGAGTTTCCTTTGTGCAAAGCATTTCCATATTCTCATTTTATGTCATGATGTTCACTTGGTTCACTTGATGTCTTATTTTGGTTCATGTGCTCCTGATGGAAGATTCTCTGGAAACTCTTTTAACTACATATATAATAATTTATTTTATGTAGGAGTACTGCTATTTGTGCTCGTTTCGGCAGCACATATACTAAAATTGGAACAATACAGAGAAGATTAGCATGGCCCCTGCGCAAGAATGACACGCAAATTCGTGAAGCGTTCCATATTTTTTGGGCTGGAGCAATAGCACAGCGGTAGGGCGTTTGCCTTGCATGCAGCCAACATGGCCGACCCGAGTTCGATTCCTCCGCCCCTCTCGGAGAGCCCGGCAAGCTACCGAGAGTATCTCGCCTGCACGGCAGAGCCTGGCAAGCCACCTGTGATGTATTCGATATACCAAACACAGTAACAACAAAATCTCCAATGGAGATGTTACTGGGCCCGCTCGAGCAAATCGATGAACAACGGGAGGGCCTTACTGCTATTTATTCAGCCACTGATTAGGCTGATTGAATTTTGCATAAACTCCACCTCACTTTTTCTCATTTTTTATAATTTTATTCATTGAATCACTGTGAGAGCAGTTTCAAAGCTTTCTCAGGTTTAAGTCTCGGTCATACAATGAAACACCTATATCCTTCACCAGTGCCCTTTCTCCACCACCAAAAACCCCAGTGTTGGGTAACATTGCTTTGTCCTTCAAGAAGCTTAGGTTTATCTGGTTACACCCATCAATCTGGTTACACCCATCACAGTGCTCCTGAAGCACTTCCACTTCCATTGTGTTTATCTGTAAACAATCTTCCCTATGCTCTCCTTCCCACCCAGTTAATCAGCTTTCCCCTTAATCAGACTTTGTTAATTTGTAAGATCAGTTTCCCAGAAATCTATGATTTTATATTTATGAGTGAAATATTGTCTTTCTCCTCTCCCTATGCCTTATGAATAGTTTACCTTAAAGTAATATCCTTTTTGTATAGATACAGGAAGACCGTTAACATTATGCTTTGTAACTTAGGATTTGATTGGCCTTGAATATTATTCACTCCTGGGCATCTTTCTCGACTTAAGCCTCAGTTGCCCTTAGTTCCTAACACCCCAAAAGCAGGGTCCCGACGAGGGACTGAATGGACCCAGGGCAAGCAGTGAGCTACCCTGGCAGCGAAATGGGCCAGGCCAAAGTGCCACGATTCTTAACTATAAGTTAAGAGTTTGATCATGGACAAATGCTGTCATGATCCAAGGTAACGACAAGACTAGGATCCTGCTAGGGGTGGGAAAGACTATCTGGCCTGAGCACCGTAGTCTGAGATCGAGATGGCCCTAGGAGAGCAATTCTATAAGTTTAGGATATTTCTTACTGTATCCATACAAAATGATTTATATTATATTCTTATATGCTTGTTGGACAAGGAGAGGAGAGGCACGCCCATGGGATTCTGCTCTAGGGTGAGTCCTCCTGCTGAGGAAGGATCTGTCCTAGGAGCGGTCTTCCCTGAGGCTAAGATTTCTACCCCTGTTGATCTCCACCCCTATTGATTGTGACCACACCTATGTAATTGTTTTCCCCAATTCCTCTTGGAGGGGATATAGGAGACAGTAGATTGGGCAAAGGGGGGCAGAGATAGAGAGATGAGGAGAGAATCAGAATAAACTACGACTAATACCTACCAGCCTGGCCCTCGTTCCTTCCTCCGCCTGACCATCGCCATCGACCTCTCCGGGGTGGTAGAAGGGTGAGACTACCGAACGCGGGCGGCGGGAGAGATAGAGCCGCCGCCGTGTGGGTGCCGTGCCACCTATTTGTGTGTGTTTACACACCCCAGTATACCCCCATCCCACACCCTCCCCCTACCTGTGGGGCAGATGATTTTCAAATCACTCTCTCTATACTTGGATCACATTCAACATTTTGACACCACACCCACCATTATTATTTGGGATTTTACCGCAACACTCAGATATGCCAAAAAGGCAACAGTAGACAATTTGTTTTCTATTGCTGGTCATGAATAATATATGATGTTGCGCGGTTGCAGTAGTGGCTGAGCAATTTTGAAATTCCAAAATTTTAACAATTAAATCTGGGGAGATTTCCTGCTAAAACCTGCTAGGTTCTGAAATCTGTTTCTGAATCTCTGGGATCATGGCCATTAAGCAGCTTGATCAAGAACCGGAGAGGCCGTTCCTGGGCAGTGACTCGCAGTCTCGTTGGGGTGGCAGAAACGTGGGGAGGGGGTAGTGTGATCTCGACCCTTACTGAGCATGACTGGCATGATCTTACTAAGTTGAAAGGACACAGATTGCACCCATAGACACATGCTTCAATGGTCACCCAGAGAAAAGAAATGTGTGCAAAACAGGTATGCAAATTTTTACCAGCTTAAAAGTAAAGTAGTGATAAGAACCCAAATGGCCTGCAGTGGGTTGCTGCGGACTTACTGGAAAAGTCTGTCCCAAAGTATATGGTATGAGTGATTTCATGTATTTAACATCTCAAAGTGACAGAAGCAAAGTGATGGACAACAGTTTAGCCATTACCCAGATATGTATCATGAGTGGGTTCTCAGTTCCAGAAACCTCTACAGGAATGAAGTGGCAAAAAAGTTAACTCCACACACGAACAAAGATTTTAAAATGTTAACTACTAAGAAAAGTTTCCAGTGCTGGGGGCAAGGGGAAATCTTCCCCACCACTCTGGGTTTGTCTTTGACTGGATGAATGATCAAAATAGCAGCAGACAGGTTGGCAAAGGAAAACAACTTTTGTTATTGAATTGACTGATTTAGTAACAAACCTATGACAGATTTACAGAGCTGTAAATGTTATAAAAGGAGGGGAGAACATGGATAATACCCTGGGCGAGGGGAAGCTTCTGGTGTCAAAGAGAGAAGAAGATAACAAATTTTTCTGTGAGAATAAAAAGATAAATGTTTCAGATAGAGAACACCTGATCACTGATAATATCACACCTGGATGGTACTCCCCGAAGGATATTCTTCTAGCTCACTAAAATGTGCTTATTTAGGAAATGAGCTTATTTAGGAAAGGGCCAAGGATTGAGATGAGGACTTGAGCTTCTTTTCAACCTCTAGAGCAAAGTTCCCTAAGCTTTTTTGCCTACTACGCACTTTGCAGAAAATACATCACTTAGTGCCTTCTTCTCTAAGTGTATAAACAGAAAGTGTCCCCCAACTGCTACACTAAATCACCCATGGTTCCAGCATTCCCCAGGGAGGTAGAGTCACCCATTTTGAGAAACACAGCTCTGAATTTACAGTACTTTAAAATTTAAAATAATTCCTGTTTTGGGGGGCTGGAGCAATAGAACAGCAGGAAAGGTGTTTGCCTTGCACTTGGCTGATCCGGCTTCGATTCCCAGCATCCCATATGGTCCCCCAGCACCACCAGGAGTAATTTCTGAGTGCAGAGCCAGGAGTAACCCCTGAGCATTGCTGAGTGTGATCCAAAAGAAAAAAAAATAAAATAATCCACATTTTTCAAGTAGCTGAAGCGATAGCACAGAGGGTAGGGCATTTGCCTTGCATGTAGCCAGCCCGGCCGAGCTGGGTTCGATTCCTCCACCCCTTCTCGGAGAGCCCGGCAAGCTACCGAGAGTATCTTGCCCGCAGGGCAAAGCCTTGCAAGCTGCCCGTGATGTATTCAATATGCCAAACACAGTAACAACAAGTCTCACGATGGAGACGTTACTGGGCCTGCTCGAGCAAATCAATGAACAATGGGAGGATAGTGGACAGACAGACATTTTTCAAGTAATAGTTTCAGTTCCCTTGGCCTTGAAAAAGATTCCCTTTTTTCAGGGATTTCTGTTCCACGATGCCAATTTTCCAACTCCCAATTATGGTTATTTTCATCTATTTTGTCACTTTTCTGGTTTCCAATAGGAGGCCAATTCCCACTATTGCTAGAAGCACAAGCTCCTATAGCCTTTGATTTGCTTTCAAAGTTTCATCTCTTCATTCCACTGTGCTGTGTTTTCTGGAGAAAATTGTTGGTTCCTTAAAACTCACTTTTTAACTTGTTTCCTCCTCCTCTCTCTCTCCTCCTCCTCACCCTCCTCCTCCTCCTCTTCATCCTCCTCTTCATCCTTCTCCTCCTCATCCTCCTCCTGTCTTCCTCCTCTCCTCCTCTGCCTCTTCCTCCTCCTCCTCCTCTTTGCCTCCTCTTCCTCCTCGTTTTCCTCCTCCTTCTCCTCTTCCTCCTTCTCCTCCTTCTCCTATTCCTCCTCTTCCTTCTCTTCCTCCTCCTCCTTCTCCTTCTTCTTTCTATCTTTATTCAGATGTCAGCAAAACACTCTTTCAGTAACTCTTCTGTTTCCCGCTTCCTGGTGACAAGTGTTGGTGTGATTCATTATGTATCACGATCACTATCACAACCATCCTGTTATTCGCAGGGGCGAGGGGGGAGGGGAAGGGGAAAAAAAGAGAAAAAAAGAAATATATTATTCTGCCATGTATCTCATGTAATTATTGATTCAAATTTTGGAGAATCCAAATTTTTTCATACATCCAAATACCCAAACTTTGGCTAAATCAAATGTTCTTTTAGCAGAATGAAGATAATCTTTTGTTGATTTCTTAAAAAATGCATGCAGGTCCCGGGACTGAGATCTCCAAACCTACTCGGATCAGGGCTGAGCATCCTCCACCCAAATCCTCCAAATTCCAGTAGGCGGCGGTCACACCCACCAACTGGCCCTCTGGCGCCGTGTAATCCCATCAACGGCCAAGACTCAGAGACTATAAAACCCAGCTCCTGGAAGCGCAGCCGCGCGACATCTTATCATCTCATTCCTACTTTGGACAAACTGGCAGGCTACCGAATGTAACCTGCCCACACGGCAGAGTCTGGCAAACTCCCCATGGCCTACCCAATATGCCAAATATCAGTAACAATGATGGGTCTCATTCTCCTAACTCTGAAAGAGCCTTGAATATGGCACTTTTTTTTTTTTAAATCTCAGGGCTAGGACGAAGGAGACGTTACTGGGGACTGCTCATTATGTATATGGGTAACATACAGAAGGCAGGTTAGAAAGGTTCACCTACAGTGGTTCCAGCAAATCTGTGTATCAGTACTATTTTTACCAACTACATAAAGTAAAGTAAAGTAAAGTAAAGGCCCTCCCATTGATCATTGATTTGCTCGAGCGGGCCCAGTAATGTCTCCATTGGAGACTTTGTTGTTACTGTGTCTGGCATCGAATACGTCACAGGGAGCTTGCCAGGCTCTGCTGTGCGGGCGAGATACTCTCAGTAGCTTGCCAGGCTCTCCGAGAGGGGCGGAGGAATCGAACTTGGGTCGGCCGTGTTGGCTGCGTGCAAGGCAAACGCCCTACCGCTGTGCTATCACTACAAATACATAGGTGGCTCATGAATTCTGAATTTTAGAACTAGAACTAGAAAGGATCCTCAGTTATTATCTAGCCTAACACCCTCAATCCCAAAATGGAAAAAGAATGATCCAGGGCACGATGCAGTGATATTTAAAAAGTGCATTCAGCCCTTTGGAAAACAGTATGGATGATTCTCAAAAAATTAGAAATTGAGCTGCCATTTGACCCAGCAATACCACTCCTGGAAATATAGCCCGGAGAGGCAAAAAAGTACAATCAAAATGATATCTGCACTTCTATGTTCATTGCTGCACTGTTCACAATAGCCAAAATTTGGGGAAAAAAACGGGTGCCCGAGAACAGATGACTGGTTAAGGAAACTTTGGTACATCTACACAATGGAATACTATGCAGCTGTTAGAAGAGATGAAATCATGAAATTTACATACAAGTGGTTCTACATGGAAGCATCATGCTAAGTGAAATGAGCCAGAAAGAGAGGGTCAGACATAGAAAGACTGCACTCATCTGGGGAATATAAAGTAACAGAATGGAAGTCAAACACCCAAGAATAATTGAGATAAGTACCAGGAGGTCTGCTCCAGGACTGGGAAGCCGGTCTCATAAGCTGGGGAAAAAGGCAGCTCAGATAGAAAAGGGAACACCAAGTAAGGATGTTTGGAGAACTTACTCGGGATGTGAGATGTGTGCTGAAAGTAGATTATAGACCGAACACGATGGTCACTCAAAACCTCTATTGCAAACTACAACACCCTAAAGGAAAGAGTGAGCAAAAGGGAATGCCTTGTCACAGAGGCGGAGTGGGGTGGGAGGAATGGGGTGTGGGAGTGGGAGGACTACTAGGATCATTGGTGGTGGAGAATGGGCACTGGTGGAGGAATGGATACTTGGTCATTGTATAACTGAAATCCAAGCACGAAAGTTTGTAAGTCTACAACTGTACCTCTGATGTTTCACTAATATAAATAAATAAATAAATAAATTTTTAAAAAAGTGCATTCACAGACCTCTGTCAATCAGCAATGATTTTCCATTTTACTGGTACAAGTATTTGGTGTTTGTGTATCTATTTTTTTTGGATTTAAAAAAATTTTATTAGTGAAACATTATGAAGTACAGTTATAGACTTACAAATTTTTGTACTTGGGTTTCATTTATACAATGATCGAGTACTCATCCGGTGTTTGTGTATCTAAAAGGTGAAATTCTTTTTGTTCTTTTTACACAGGGCCTTCACTACATGTAAAATATTCATCTTTTCTCACTATTATGTTTTGGTTTTGCTACAGGAAAACATGCTTGAAAATCCAATGTATAAGAAGCCTTTGGCTATACCTTTGACATTTGATTTTGAGATGGAATTTGAAGAGAATATTACTACACCGAAATTTCAGGAGGTCTCAAAAGTCACTGAAGATAAATCGAACGTCATTAAAACACAAGACAGGTAAATAATCATAACTACTTCAAACTTCCAGCACTACTATCAGCATTTTCTAAACAATATAGTATCATATCATGCAATCTATATTAAGTGTAAACTTTGTCAAACGTACATATATGCCACAATGATCATGAGTAATAAAATGCTGGGTTTCACTTCTGGATTATAACATATCAGTTATAAGATTTCACTGTTGAAGATGGTAACTGCAAACAGCAATGAAGATTTTGAATTTTTAAAGACAGATTTGTCTCTTTTTTGTTTTCGATGATTATCAGGGCTTACTCCTGACTATGCGCAGGGATTACTTGTGACCATACTTGGAGGACCATCTGATGTGCGGGGGATAGAACTGGGGTCAGCCACATACAAAGAAGGTATCCTACCTTCTGTACTATCTCCACCACCCACAGAAAGACTTCTATTGGGCTCTATTGCCCACAATTTATATAAAGACTTATTTCAAAATTTAATCATCATATGGGAGGAAAATTTGCTCCGAAAAACAGCACATTTTCTCTGTGTACTTACAAGAAGTAGTCAGAATACACCATACTTAATCTTTCACTGGCATTGTTACAGGTGCAATTTTTTTTTCTGTAATGCTATTTTTTGTTAGACATCAGAAGTGTAGAGAAGAGCTTAGAAAGAAAAACAAACTCTACTAAAGTATAACGGGTAGAACTTTATATACATTGGACTTTGATGGTAGAATGAATACTGGTTCCCTTGGAATATGCTAGGGATCCACTCTGGCCATAAGGCCACCAGCTGAGAAACATAGGCCTAGGACTAGAGAGATTGTACAGAGCTTTAAGGTGCTTGTCTTGCATGTAGTTAACCTCAGTTCAGTTCCTCACACCACAGGAGGTCTCCCTCACGTACCACCAGGAGCGGTCCTTGAGCAAGAGCCAAGAGTAAACCCTGAAGAACCAATGGATATGTCCCAACCTAACCCTCCTTCTAACAAAGAAACAAAGAAAAACAGGTTTAAGCTTGGACCTGAGCCTTTTTATGTCATTTCCATAAAATGACACTTCTGGTCCAGGGACCACCCTTTGAGCAATGGGTCTAACTGTCCCACACTAATCATGGTATCCAGCATTCCTTTTCCAATGACTGTTTTGCCTCCCCAGAACTGCACAATACGGCCCTGGGTGTCCAAGAGCCACGAGTTCTCAAGCACTGTAGTGCTGAGCTTGAGCATGGATTCATCAGGCCCAACTGCCAGGGTCAACGATCAAGGGTGGTGATTCCAGGGCCCCTGAACACTGCTGAGGGTAACCCCTATTAAAATAATAATAGCACCGTAGCACTGTTGTCCCATTGTTCATCGATTTGTTCGAGCAGGCACTAGTAACATCTCCACTGTGAGACTTGTTACTGTTTTTGGCTTATCGAATAACATCATGGGGAGCTTGCCAGGCTCTGCTGTGTGGGCGGGATACTCTTGGTAGCTTGATGGGCTCTCCGAGAGGGACGGAGGAATCGAACCCAGGTCAACAGCATGCAAGGCAAACACTCTACCCACTGTGCTATCGCTCCAGTCCATAATAATAATAATAATAATAATAATAACAATAATTATAATAATAGTCATCTCTAGGACATCAAAATACAAGTGTAGTTGTAGAAACTGCAGCAATTTATACAAAGGATGTCCTTACGAAAAATGATAAAGGTGACTACAGTAAATAGTCTTTCAATATAGACAGAGTAGCAGATATTGAAAGAAGATGACATTTAAATAACTGGGGCCAAGGAGATAACTCAAGTGGTATAGCAAATGCCTAGTATTTGTGAGGCCTGTATCAGATTCCTGGCAGGGCATGGACCCTGAGCACCTCTGGGTGTGGCATGGGTGGCCCCTGAATACAACCAAGTCTCAGCATCACAAGGAGTGTGGTCCCTTAAAGTGTGTGTGTGTGTGTATGTGTCTGTGTCTGTGTCTGTGTTTGTGTAAAACTTTTGATGGGTTTTATTGTGATTTATGCTTTATTTCAGTGGTCCAGAACCTAATCTGAAACTCTGAGATCTGCTCAGAACACATCAACTTTCTTAAGTAACATCAATAGCTAAAGAATTGAATGGAGGAAGATACCTGTTTGCAATCATTAAACATTGTGATTGTAGCTGGTCTCTGAACTCCATATCTCACCACACTGACCTGGTTCTGTCATTGCCCCCAATATCTTATTTAATATATTTCTAGAATCATAGTTCCCTGGTGAGTTCCCCAGTCTTAGGACAACTGTATTTTCCTGTCTCTCTACTTCAAGTGGTAGTCACTAACATGTTCCAGTTTTACTTACTCAATCACATTTTCTGTGTTCATCAAAGTAGGACAAGAACCAAATAGAACGGGCACTTCACATTTCTCCAAATTGATCTTTTTGATTAATTTTATTTATTTTTTAAATGTAGGAGTACTGCTATTTACTCAGCTGCCAATTAAGCTGATTGAAGCAGGCATGAACTCCACATTACCTTTTTTTAAAAAAAAGTTTTTTTTACTGAATATCCATGAGATAAACCATTATAAAGCTGTTCATGATTGGTTTTCAGTTATACAATGATCCAGCACCCTTCCATCCACCAATGTACATTTCCCACCACCATCTACACCCCCAGTCTGCCTCTATGGCAGGCTCTCTCTCTCTTTCTCTCTCTCTCTCTCTCTTTCTCTCTCTCTCTCTCCTTTTTCTTTTGTGCATTATGGTTTGAATGCAAGTACCAAGAGGTCATCCTGTTTGTTCAGGGCCTTCAGTATTTTTATCGGGAAGGTAAAGCTGGAGTAGCCTTTTAACTGGGTTGCAGCTTTGGGGTGTGAACATGGCTGCCAAGGCTTCTGGAAGTACGGGGAGATAGGGGGAGGTAGTCCATTTCAACCCCAAGAAAGCCTGGAGATTTCAGTCACAAAACCCACAACCCAAATTTTCAGGAGGTTATATTTTGATGAGGTGCGTCCTGATACAGTGAAGTTTGGTCAGGGGAATGACAGTGCTTCTGGATTGTGGAAGAAAGCAGCTGCAGGGGACTCTGCTTGGGTGGGCAGCAGGCTGACCCACCCTCTCCACCTCTGATTTATCCTGATCTGTTCAGCCTTGAGCAAGTCCAATATTAACTCTGGCTTTTCATCTCTTTTGAGATTTATTTTATTTATGGGTCGCTGAATCAAGGCCAGTAGAAGAGCTTACATGGTAGTGCTGGAATTGGTTCGTGGAGGTGACTGCCAGTGTTTCTAGGAGTATAGAGAAGTGGGGGGAGGAACCCCATCCCGACCCCAAGAAAGCCTGGAGATTTCAGTCACAAAACCTGCATATCTGAATTTTCAACAAGTTAATATCTCAGTGAGGTCTGTTCTGAACTGGTGGAGTCCATCCAGGGGCATGCAGGTGATTTGGGATTGTGGAAGCAAGAGACTGCCAGGGGCTCTGCTTGGGAAGGCATCAGGCTGACCTGCTCCCCTCTCCGATTTACACTGTCTGTTCAGCCTTGAGTGGGTTCAAAATTAACTGTGGCTTTTGATCTTTTTTGAGAGTTATTTATGGGTCTCTGAAGCAAGGCCAATAAATGAGTTTGTATAGCCAAGCCGAGCGATAGCACAGCGGGTAGGGCGTTTGCCTTACACGCGGCCAACATGGCCGCCGACCCGAGTTCGATTCCTCCGCCCCTCTGGGAGAGCCCGGCAAGCTACCGAGAGTATTCGATATGCCAGACACAGTAACAGCAAAGTCTCCAATGGAGACGTTACTGGGCCCGCTCGAGCAAATCGACGATCAACGGGAGGGCCTTTATTTATTTTTATAGCCAAGCCGAAGGTAGTTTGTGGGTATGGCTCCCACATACCTAATTTTTGGCATGATTAATTTCTCGAGGAACTTGGTCCCAAGTTTTTGGGGTCTGTCCAGAGGCACAATGGCAATTTGGGGGTATCAGGAAGCCTGAAGGCACTGGCCCTGCAAGTACAGGTTGACTTGCTGGTGGCACCACACCCCTTAGATTAGTTTTATTCATGTGGTTATTTTAAAGTCACTTGATTTCTTTCAGGACTCTCTCTTTCAAAACAATGCCTGAACCTACAGAGAGCAATTTTGAAAATTTAAATTTAGGACCATATTTAGTGCCAGCAAATATCAAGAAAGAAGAAAGAAAGCCAAAAGGTAAGGGTGTGTGCCAACATATTTATTTCTCCTTTGATTTATTTTTGAGTGCTTTTATTACATACTTTGTTCCTATGTCTTTAGTGTTCTTTGATCATTTGGTTTCCCTGTTGAAAAATTTGGGGAGTTCTCCAAACCCAAGCCCCAAGAAGTCTGGAAGCCTCACCAGCAATTCTCTGCCACAAGGCCAGTCAGCGGTGTAATACAAGGACTTCAGGATGCAATATTGCTGGGACTCCACAGTGCCAAGATACCCAGGCTATCCCAGTTGTTATGGGGGCCTTTGGGATCACACCTAGTGGTGCTCGTGAGCCTTCAGGGTTGCACCCAGTGATGCTTAGGGAACCACGTGGTACAGAAATAAACATGTCAGGCACAGGCTGCACTAACCAGTGTGCTATCTCTCAGCCCTTGCTGAAAGTTTGTGGATTAAAATTTTAGTGCGAATCTTTTGGTAAGTCACACAGAAGAGTTTCTTAATTGGAAGAGATGTTAAGTATCAGAATGAACAAGTTACAAAACTCACAGTTATGTTTACGGAATTATGTATTATGTTTTTCTAGGATGAAAATCTCAGCATTTCACCTCCACCCTTGTTATTGTTTTTAAAAATTACATAATATTTAAAAAAACAATCAAGTATGGATGACATGCTTTAATCAAACTCATTTTACAGAATTAGAAATTAGGAATCTGTGTTATAGAAATCAGCTTTATGGCTCCATGGAGAATTTGAGTGAATTGTTTTGAATTTGCTTATCTTTATCTGACATTATGTTTACTAAAACTTCCATTAATAGCACTATTCTCATCAACCATGTGGTCTGAGGCTCCTTGGTGGCCAGATTGCCTAATTTTTTCCATTACTCCTCATAATCTAACTTCTCAGTCTTTGTTTGCATCCACTGTCTCTGTTTCCCCAACTTTTCAAACTTTAAACCACTCAAGTGCTTTAAACCAGGTTTTTATATTGCTCAAGCTTTAAACCATTCTGCTCTTATTTCCACTAAACTTCTCACAGAGTAACCAGAAAATCCAAAACTGAACTCATACATAACTCCCTCTTCCAATCATTCATCGCAAAATTTCTTCCCACTCAGCCACCTGCAGCATTCCATCCTTCTCAGCACATCAGGCCACTCTATGACAATTGGCTCAATTCTGAAACCTGGACACTGTCCTTCATCTCCCTCTTATTTCCTTCCCAAAGTTCAAATCATAACTCAGTTCTTCCAATTCTAACTCATTTCCAACTCAACTCAACTCAACTCAACTCAACTCAACTCAATTCAATTCAACTCAATTCAACTCAATTCATCATTAAGTCCTTTCCATTCTAACTCTGTTTCCACTATCTCTGTGTCAACATCCTGGCCCTATCCAACACTATTCTGTTGCTGGATATATTCATGGAAATACTGGGGTTTCCTAGCATGTACCTCAAAACGCTTCCAGCCTCTACCCATTAGCCACTTCCAAAGTCACTTTCTTATTCCAAGCATTTGATACAGCAACACTTTGCCAATTTCTCTTTTAGTTATTTTGGGTGGCTTTAGCAAATCCACCACGAGTTGGATGGCTTAAACATTAAATACTTTAGCGAGGGTCTTTTCCCTTTAATTGAGTTAAACTGATTTAAAGTACTATATATGTGTTAGGAAAACAGGTTCTCACCTCATCAAATGTATGGTGCCCCACCATTACTGCCATCCACATAACTGTACCCCTCTCCCACTGCCCTCTGGTCCCCTCCTCCCCTTGCTCCCAACATCTCCCTCATCTTTGGTAACCTCAGTTCTGCAGTCAGAATCCAATGGTCTGATTTGATTTGGTTCAGTCTGCCGAGCAGCAAAGATTTTTTTCTGCAGTCATGGATGCCAGAAATCCAAGATAGGGGTGTCAGTGAAGTAAGGTTCTGTGAAGACCCTCTTCCTGGCTTGCAGACAGTCTCCTTGCTGTAGCTTCCTTTGGCAGAGAAATAGACCATCTCTTTCATGCGTCTCTTTTGAATCAGGAAACTAACCATCCTGGGGGCCCACTCTTACTGCCTCAGCTACACTTAAGTACCTTCCAAAAGCTTTACCTCCAAAAGGCCACCACATCGAAGATAAGAACATCAATCTTTATATTTTGGGAGGAACACACCTTAATACACAGCAACTCACACGATCTAAAATACACTTCGTATTCTTCCTCACTGAAATCTGTTTATTTCTGTCACAGCATATCTCTCAGTTTGTGATTATTTATTCCTTGGTTGTTGTTATGTGGTGATCATATTCAGTTTGGTTTGGTTTTGGGACAACACTTAGCAGTACTTGTGGGTTACTCCTGGCTTTGTGCTCAGGAATCTCTCTTGGAGGTGATCAGGAGACTGCATGCAGTGCAGAAATCCAATCAAGTCCCATGCAAGGCAAGTGACTGACTTGCTGTGCTATCTGGCCCCACTCCTTTGTTGTTGTTTTTTTAACTTGTTATAGGTATAAAGGTTCTCACCTTGCATAACCAGCCCCAGTTGTTGTCCCCACATTACGTCTAGTCCCTCAAGTACCACCACGAGTTACAGAGTTAGAAATAGTCCCCAAACTCATGAGTGTGGCCCCACCCCAAAAAAAGTCAGTGAAGAATTAATAAAAAAATTTCTTTGACCACTAAATATGATTCTATTTTATTTAGAAATCCATATTTCCCCAAAAAGATATGGCTAGATTTATGGCATAACTGTAATAATAAAAATTTATATTCTGTTAATTGAAATTCAGATTGTTCTAGAATATATTTTGTTCTAAAATGTAAAAGCAACACACATATGAGCAAATAGAATGAAAGGACATTTTTAAAAGTTACTAAAATGAAAACATGTCTTAACTGAGTTAAAGTGGTCAAATGATATGTGAATTTATATTTTTATTTGTTTCTCCAGAGTTTTGGGGGGAAAATCTGAAAACAAGACCTTTCATGCATTTATATTATATGAAGGATGGAACTGAGGTAGGTTTAATCTGTGTACTTTAAAATAATCAATAATCAATAGGAATCTAGATTGGCCCTAAATTTTATTTTTAATTTAATTTTATTTTTATAAGGTTGTTCACAGTAATTTATTACATTCAATATTCCAGCATCAATCTACCACCATTACATCTTACTCACCACCATTATTTTGAATTTTCCCAAAGACCACTCAAGCCTGCCTCAATAGCAGGACCTAAATAATTTATTTTATATTGCTTATTATGGATAATTCTCTAAAAATGATCAAAAACGTTTTTCTTAGAAGAAAATGTGTGAAACTTTTTATATCTCACCTGCAGCCATTGAGCCCTTGTATGAGATTACTAATATGTTGTTACAGGTTGAGCTGTGTGTACAAATATATATGTTTTTAATTGAAATCGCTTGTTTTCTGCCTTACATCCTATCCAATGGGTGCTACTCATGGTACATCAGTGGTATATAGTATGACATGTTGCATGGCCGTGTGCTTCAGGAGTTTCAAATTTTTAAATAAGGTAATATAGCTGGAGTTTAATTTTTAATTGGATGGTTACTTTGGGGTCTGAGTCACCTCTGCAGTTTGCTAATCTCTTTTGAGATTTATTTGTGAGTCTCTGGATGATGGCCAGTTAATGAGCTTAGATAGTGCCAGAGGCAGTTTGTGGGTGTGACCAGCAGGCTCCCAGAAGAACAAGAGGATGATGAGAGGTCACCTATCTTCAACTCCATGAGAGCCCGGAGATTTTGGTCACAAAACCTGCATACCTGAGTTTTTCAACAGATTCCCTCACGGATGAGGCTCATCCGAACATTCTGGAGATCTGCTGTGAGATGGTGGCAATTGTGTTCTGGAGATTTTCTGCTGCCAGGGCTCTGTTAGGGCGAGTGATAGACTCACCTGCCCCCTCCAAGGTGCCCCAGATATGAGCTTCAGCCTGGCACGGGTTCTGGAGGCATCATTGCAGCTTGTTGATCTCTTCCAAGATTTGTCTGTCCCTCATATTCCATAAATCCTCCTCTACAAATCACAAATTCAAAGATTTTAGTGTTCAAAGACATAACATTTTAAGTGATTTCAACTCTGAAGTCATATAAAACTTTATGGAGAATAAAAGTAAATATTATGGGATAGTCACTACAATCAAACTATTGAGTAAAACAAGGACTAGCAGTTACCATAAAATTAGTTGACAAGGGATCATTTTTAAATAAAGATGCAGGCATGGGGTGTTAAAGGGATGGTGAGAGAGAAACTGGGGACATTGGTGGTAGGAAATTACACTGGTGGAGGGATGGGTATTGGAACATTTTATGACTGAAACCCAATCGTTAAAAGCTTTGTGATGGTCTATCTCATGGCGATTCCATTTTTTAAAATTAAATCACATTTAATGTGTAATTAATTGTCAAAAAATTAGACCACGTACTGATTTTGTATGGCTAACTTAATCATTTAAATATGTTATTTTAATTTAAAAATTGAAAGTAGAGGCCTGAGAGGTAGTGCAGGGGTTAGGACACGTGCCTTGCATGTGACCAACTCAGGTTCTATCTCCAGTAACAAGTAGTCCCCCAAGCATTGCTGGGTGGAGCCCGGGAAGCCCCCAGCACGGCTGGAGTGGCCTGGGTGATCTCTGCACAGCAGAGACCAAGCAGCACCATCTCCTCGGGCCCTCATATTGACCCGCTGGCCAGGGTGCTGGGAATCACAGGCAGGAGCTACTGGCCCCAGCACTTTGGAAGAGCCCTGCAAAAAAAAAAAAAGTGAAAAAATTTAAATGTGAAACTGAACATTCATTTCTTAATCTTTTAGTGATATAGCTGAGATCATTCAGGGGGTTACTTAAATGATATGTTTACAATAGCAATGACTATATACAGCTATGGGGCAATACTATTGAGGCTGGATAACCACATAAGCAATGATTTACGGAATAGTGAAAAGCAACTGACTTGCCTTGAACATGTCACAATATGTTTTAGCTCAGTGATTAGAGAGGAAAAAAATAGAGAACCTGGGAAGGAAAGTCATTAAGAGCATCTCTTCCGTGACCTTTGCTAATATAGAGAATAAAACAGGAGAATACAGGCTTTAGACCATAACTAATCACATGTTAGGAAATTTTATTGCTATATTTCTGCTGAATTGTTTCCTGAGGAGGTCAAGCCTTATGATTTGGCCTGGATCATGTTAAATATGAAATTTCAGGCTGGTGACAGGACAGCTCAAAGGGCTGAGTTTTGCATGCAGAAGTCCTGAATCTCACCATTCCCCCATACAACCTAGTCCCCAGTACCACTGGGGGGAAGTCCCCAAATTTTGTTGAAATAACTTTTACAAGAGCATAGTGGTTAAATTTTAGTGATGGAAAATAAAAGTAAAATATGTGAGGCTAGGGGAAATTTAAATTTAAATTTTCTCCAGATTAGTTAATTCATATTGAATGAGGTACTAACCACATCCACTTGCCCACATACCACATTCCACATGATGGATATGTCGTTCCCAATGTTCTCCCTTCCGAAATCCAACATGCCATCTCGTCGGTAAAGAAACAAAGAGCACCTGGCCCAGACAAGATCAGACCTGAACACCTGAAGAACTTACCATCAGTACTCATCAATACACTGGCTCGGCTCTTCACACGCTACCTGTCTGAATGCAAGGTTCCATCCCAACCAGCAGGACTGTACTACTATACAAGAAGGGAGACATCCACGACATTGGCAACTATCGCCCAATCTGCCTATTGTCTGTCATCTACAAACTGTTCACTCGAGTCATCCTGAATAGGATTAGCAGAAAACCAGATGAAGGACAACCATGTGAACAAGCCCGATTCCGAAAAGGATTCAGTACCATCGACCATATTCACACGATTACTAAGCTCATTGAGGTTTCTCAGGAGTTCAAGGTGCCGTTCTGTCTAACGTTCATTGATTTAAAGAAGGCCTGTGATTCTGTTGAGACCGAAGCGGTCATGGAAGCCCTAGCCAATCAGGGCGTACAAACTCAATACATCAGGATCCTCCGTGAGCTGTATTGCGGATTCACTACCAGGATCTCACCATTCTACAAAGAAGTAATCATCCATATCAAGAGAGGGGTTCAGCAGGGTGATACCATTTCACCAAAACTCTTCAGTGCCACCCTCGAGAACATCATGCGATGACTGGAATGGGAAAGCATGGGAGTGAAGATAGATGGTCGGCAACTACACCATCTCTGCTTTGCTGATGACATCGTTCTAATAACACCAAACATCAGCCAAGCGGCACAAATGCTGAACGACTTTGACCGTGAATGTGGAAAGGTCGGACTACAGCTGAATCTTACGAAGACAATGTTTATGAGAAACAGCCTTGTTCTTGACACTCCATTCGCTCTCAATGGAACCACCATCTCCAAATACAACAGTTATATATACCTAGGTCAAGAAATCAACATGATGAATGACCTGGCACCTGAGTTGCGCAGGAGGAAGAGAGAGGCTTGGAATGCCTTCAAGAGCATTGAAGAAATAACTAAAAGGACAAAGAACCTCCAGCTACGAGCACATCTCTTTGATTCCACTGTTCTTCCTGCATTAATATATGCCTCAGAGACCTGGACCCTACGAAAACAGGATGAGAACGCTATTCGGGTCTCTCAAAGAGGAATCGAAAGAGCTATGCTTGGAATATCACGATTCACTCAAATGAGAGATAGAATCCGGAGTTCTGATCTTCGTCAACGCTCAGGAATCAGGGACGCTGTCTCATTTGCCAAGGCATCAAAAATCAGATGGGCTGGACACGTAATGAGGTTTACAGACAACCGCTGGACTAGAGCCATTACTGATTGGATTCCACGGGACATCAAAAGATCATGTGGACGCCCACCTACAAGATGGTCAGACTTCTTCGTCAAAACCCTGAATGATCGGTTTGAGGCTCTGCATGTTCCTAGAATGAACAGATACCATTGGGCTACACTAGCACGCAACCCGGATGAATGGAGACGTTACTGGCACCCGCTCGAGTAAATCGATGAATAACAGGGATTAAGTGATTAAGTGATTAAGAACACTCATGAGGGTTGAATTTTTTTGAGGATTAAATACAAATATTTGAAAGAAAAGAACAAGCAAGTTGTAATTATATACTCCAAATATGAATTATCAAGTACATTTTTTACTGAATATTCTTATGAAAGGACTACATTGCTAAATTTTCCATTTCCCTCATATGCAGGAAGTAAATGCTAAACCCCCTGATACTGTGTCTTCACAGTACAAGCAAGAGCGTCAAAGAACAGTCCACCCTACAGTCTTTTCTCCTGTACCCAGCACTCTGTGTGAGGTTTGTAAGAAGGTAAAAAGGCCTGCTTTATTTCCAGGTAAACATACTATGTGTTTATTTTGGAATGACTGAACAGTAACTGCAGTTAACTCTGATCTAAGCACTGAAACTTTGACTGAGGAGAATCAGCCTCTAACCGTGTTACCGTTTAATTTCCCTACCTGGTTTGCGTTTACAAAAACGACAATGGTGCTGGGATTCCAGATTCATTCTCTCTCCTCTCTGCACTTTATCCACACTGATTCCAGTTTCCTTGGACAATATGTTCCAATCACTGTGTTTTGATCCCTTCTGTTCTTTATGCTCAGAACACACTTTTTTCCACCCGGTAAATTCTTGCTTGTCTTTAATAGTTAGAATACTTTTCACTGCAAAAAAGGAAAATCTGACTATACACAGCTCAAACAATAAGAATGTTTATAATCCTGAATAATAGAAGTTCATCAGTAAGATGATTCCACGGAAAGTTAGTCCAGGCGTTTTGATTATGCCATCAAATATCAGTTTCTCCGTCTTTCTCAAGTCTCTCGACCAGCCTTTTTTCCTCACTTGGCAAAACTTGGACGAGTATCAAGTCACTGAAAAGAGACAACCACTAACATGCCTTTGTAAGAAAGAAGCTGCTTCTGGCTAGAATAGCTTCATGCACCCATTGCCAAACAAATTATTACCAGGTTGGAAACCTTTTTTCCCAACTTTTAACATTATCCATTTGATCATTTGATCACTTGACATCCTGTTACTCATCGATTTGCGCAAGCGGTCACCAGTAACGTCTCCATTTGTCCCTGTCGCATGCTAGTGTAGCTTAATGGCTTCTGCTCGTTCCAGGAACATGAAGAGCCTCAAACCAATCATTCAGGGTCTTGATGAAGAAGTCTTACCATCTCGTAGGTGGGTGGCCACACAGTATTTTGATGTCCTGTGGAATCCAGTTGGTAACAGCTCTAGTCCAGAGTTCATCTCCAAATCTCATTATGTGTCCAGTCCATCTGATTTTCGATCCCTTGGCAAACAAGACAGCGTACCTGATTCTTGACTGTGGACGGAGGTCGGAACTCCGGATTTTCTCTCATTTGAGTGAAGCGTGATACTCCAAGCATAGCTCTTTCGATTCCACTTTGGGAGGCCCGAATAGCATTCTCATCCTGTTTTCATAGGGCCCAAGTCTCTGAGGTGTATGCTAATGCAGGAAGAACAGTGGAATCGAAGAGATGTGTCCAGAGCCGGAGGTTCTTTGTCCTCTTATCTATTTCTTGGACTCTCTTGAAGGCATTCCAAGCTGCTCTCGTCCTCCTGTGCAACTCAGGTGCCAGGTCATTTGTCATGTTGACTTCTCGACCTAGGTACACATAACTGTTGCATTTGGAGATGTTCGTTCCGTTGAGAGCAAATGCTAATGGAATGTTTCTCATAAACATTGTCTTCGTGAGATTCAGCTGTAGTCTGACCTTTCCACAGTCACGGTCGAAGTTGGTCAGCATTTGTGCTGCTTGGCTAATGTTTGGTGATATTAGAATGATGTCATCAGCAAAGCGGAGGTGGTGTAGTTGCCAACCATCTATCTTCACTCCCATTCCTTCCCATTCTAGTCGTCACATGACATTCTCAAGGGTGGCACTGAAGAGTTTCGGTGAAATGGTATCACCCTGCTGAACCCCTCTCTTTTTTTCCCTTTTATTTTTTTTATTAGTGAAACACCATGAGGTACAGTTGTAGATTTACAAATTTTTGTGCTTGGGTTTCAACTATACGATGATCAAATACCCATCCCTCCACCAGTGCTCATTTTCCACCACCATGTATCCCAGTATTCCTCCCACACCCATCCCCCCCATCCCACCCTGCCTCTGTGGCAGGGCATTTCCTTTTGTTCTCTCTCTCCTTTTGGGTGTTGTGGTCTGCAAAAGAGGCATTGAGTGGCAATCATGTTCAGTCCATAGTCTACTTTCAACATGCATCTCCCCTCCTGGGAGGATCCTCCAAACACCCTTTATTTGGTGCTCCCTTCGCTATCTGAGCTGCCCTTTCCCCTAGAATGCTTGGCTGGCCTCTACGCTATGGAGTAATCCTCCTGGTTCTGATCTCGGCTATACTTGGAACCCCTCTCTTGACATCAATGATTACTTCTTTGTAGAATGGTGAGATCCTGGTAGTTAATCCATAATACGGCTCACGGAAGATCCTGATTATTGAATTTGAACACCCTGATTGACTGACTAAGGCTTCGATGACTGCTTTGGTCTCAACAGAATCAAAGGCCTTCTTTAAATCAATGAACATTAGACAGAGAGGCATCTTGAACTCCCGAGAAACCTCAATGAGCTTGGTTATCTTGTGAATATGGTCGATCATGCAAATCATTTGTGGAATCCAGCTTGCTCACATAGTTGTCTTTCATCTAGTGTTCTGCCAATCCTAGTCAGATGAGTTGAGTGAACAGCTTGTAGACGACAGACAATAGGCAGATTGGGCGATAGTTGCCAATGTTGTGGATGCCTCCCTTCTTGTACAGTAGTACAGTCCTGCTGATTTTCCATTAGGACGGGATCTTGCATTCAGACAGGTAGTGTGTGAAGAGCTGAGCCAGTGTATTGATGAGTACTGACGGCAGATTCTTCAGGTGTTCGGTCTGACCTTGTCTGGGCCAGGTGTTGCTGTTCGCTTCTTTGCAAACGAAATGGCATGTCAGATTTCGGAAGGGAGAACGTTGGGGATGACATATCCATCCTGCAGAATTTGGTATGTGGGCAGATAGACGTGGCTATCAAAGAGATCCTAGTAGAAGTCATGGGTAATCTCCATTGCCCTTCTGGAAGACGTGATAGATCCATCAGGACGTCAGAGAGCAGTCAACATCTAAAGTAAGAAATAGCCATTATCTCACTGTCATATACATTAGCTGAAATGTTTACCAAGATGTGAGAAAGATGGAGAAGCATGCCAGTGGAATACTGACTACTTGAAAGGCAATGGAAAAGCTGAACTGATTGCCAATAGCGTGTGTGTCTGGGAATATCCTGTTTGTTGTTGGTTTGGAGTTACATCTGGTGGTGTCAGGGGCTTCACCTGGTTCTGTGCTTGGGGGAGAGTGTGGTGCCAGAGATTAAAAAGGAGCTTCCCATGTGCTCCAATCCTTTGAGCATCTCCGTAGTCCTGAGAACACATTTTTGTTTTAAATGGTGCTGGGAACTTAATTTATTTTTATAAAGTTGTTCATGACTTATTACATTTAATATTCCAACATTAATCTCACCACCAGTGCACTTTCCCACCAGCATTATTTTCAATTTTCCTCAAGCCTTCCCCTTTAACAGTCCCTGAGTAATCTATTTTATATTGCTTGTATATTTTATATTGCTTTTATATTTGCTAGAGGCAGGCTGCGGGGTAGGGGAGGTGATGGGAGGGACACTGGAGTCACTGGTGCTGGGAAATGTACACTGGTAGAGGATGGGTATTAGAACACTATGACTGAAATCTAACTATGAACAACTTTGTAAAGATCTATCTCAGTGATTCAATAATAAAAATTTTTAAAAATTTATCAAAAATACTTCCTTAGAAGAAGATGTGTGAATATTGTTGTATCACCAAGGATCCTTTAGCCCTTGAAGATATTGCTAACGTGTTGTTAAGACTTGTGTGTTTATATTTTCTTAATTTAGATTGGTTGCCTTCTACTTTACATCCTGTCCAATATGGTGTGCTACTCCTAGTTCATTGCTGGTATAGGATTTGAGATGTTGTTTGTGGCTGTGCACTCCAGAAATTCAAAAATTTTGAATGAGTTAATACAATTGGAGTTAAATTTTTAACTGGATGGTGACTTTGAGTGTCCCAGGCGACTCAGCCTAGTGCAGAGTCTGGAAGCATCGCTGAAACTTGTTGATCTCTTTCAAGATTTATTTATTAGTATCTGGATCATGGTCAGTTAATGAACTTATTTGGCCCAGAGGCAATGGGCATGACTGTCAGGCTTCAGAAAGAAGAGGGAGATGGAGGGAGGTAGCCTATCGTCAACTCCATAACAGTCTGGAGATTTCAGTCACAAAACCCACATACCTAAGTTTTTTAACAGATCAGTTTCTGAATGAGGCTCCTCTTGAGCAGTGAAGTCCAGCAGTGAGCATGGTGGAGATTGTGGAGTGTGAAGGTTTTCAGCTGCTGGGGCTCTGTTTTGGCTCACCAGACCTCAGTGCTGGGAATCCGACCCAGGAATTTACACATGCAAGGCAAGTGCCCTATCGCTGAGTCACACCCCCAACTTACTGAGAGCAGTTGTAGTAAATTGAGAAATCTGGGCATGGCTGACAGTCATACCTTGAAGAATTCAATCTTTTTTTTTTTTATTGAATCACCATGAGAACAGTCACATAGCCTTTCAGTTCAAGTCTCAGTTGGTCATACAATGATCAAACACCCATCCCTTCACCAGTGCGCATTTTCCACCACCAAGAACCCCAGTATATCCCCCTCTCCCCCCCCCCGCCTGTGTGGCAGATTTCCACTTTACTCTCTCTCTCTATGTTGATCACAAAAAGAATTCAATCTTATGAAAAATTTTTACATTTTTCATATCAGGAATGGATCTAGCAAACAAATTCTATTAGATTCTGTTAGTTCATCTCTTTTCATACCAAAGCTGTTTACCATTTGAAGATTCCTACTGGTGTACAATGACATTTTATGTTAGAGACATTTGAAAATCTGAGAATGCCTTTCTTCCATAAACATCTTCAGCTGCAGGGCTGGAGAGGTGTCTCAAGACATAGAGTGCAGAGGAGCTCTGGAGCGATAGTACTATGGGGAGGGCATTTGTCTTGCACCTGGCTGACCTAGGTTTGATCCCCAGCATCTCATATGGTCCCCCAATGTCCACTAGACTTGATCCCTGAGCACAGAGCCAGGTATGGCCCCCCAGAAAAAATTTAAAAAAGAAAAGAGAAAGAAGTAGAGCACAGAGCTGGAGTGATAGCAGAGCAGGAAGGCCTTGCATATGGCCTACCTGGATTTGATCCCCAACACCCCATAGTGTCCTTCAATCACAGAACCAGGAGTTAGCCGTGCACACTACTGAAAGAGGCCCCCAAAACAAGCAAACAAAAAAAGGAAGAGCACATACCTAGCATGAGTGATGCCCTACATCTCATCCATGACATCACATGTCCCTCTGAGCACCACTGGGTCAGAGCACCTCCAGGTGTGCCCCCTACTTTTTGTTGTTTAAGTAAAAAAAAAATTGGGAGCTGGAGTGATGGTTCAGTGGATAGGGCATTTGCTTTGCATACAGATCCACGTGGGTTCAATCCCCAGCATCCCATATGATACCCCAAGCACCACCAGAGTGATCCCTGAGTGTAGAGGCAGGAGTAACCCCTGAGTATCACCAAGTATAGCCCCAATACCAACCAAACAAAAAGTTTTCTAAAAATCTCCAAAACCAATTTTGTATCTGTCTTAGCAAACATATCTCTGTCTTAGTCTCTTTACTTACGAAGACTGATTTGGAAGCTGGGGAGAGAACACAAATGACTGGGGGTATACACCTTGCATGTAGAGGCCCTGAGTTTGATCCTCATCCCCATGTGGCCTTGAGAGCTCCTCTGGGAATAGCCCTGGTGATCTCCAGTTCCTCTGGACCCTAGCAGCACTGACCTGCCAGACTTCACAACAAGGCCAAGTACTGTGTTATCCTGAGAACTGCCTCTCCTTACCCCATTAAAAGGAAAAGATGACTTTCATGATTTTTCTTAGCTAACTATAAAGTCCTTTGTTGGTGTGATTTGGGGGAGCGGGAGTACCCCCAGCAGTGTTTACAGAGTATGTAGAGACCACAGCAGTGCCAGCAATTGAATCCAAGCATGCAAAGCATCCAACCCTTTGAACCATCTCCTGTGCCTATAAACATTAGCTCCTTGACCTCAGTCTTCTACAGTTCAGTATCAGTGACTCAAGAGGATTTTACTGGAACCAGAACCACATTACTGCCTTATCTGCAACTGACCCTGGATTGATCCCCATTCCACATGGTCCCCCAACCCTACTGAGTGTCCTGGAAGTCCCCAGGCACTGCTGAGTGTGATTCTGGAGGCCGCTGAGCACTGCTGGGGTGAGTCAGATGATCTCTGGCACCAGGGGGCCAGTGCAGCATCCTCAGGTCCTAGAGTGACCCCGTGGATTCCTGAATACCACTTGGGAGGCCCTCATTCCCCCAAAATAAGTTTTTACTGAACAGCTACTATACATTGAATACTATACAAGGTGCTTTCTATATTAATTTTTTTACATTGTACAATATTTTATACGAGATATTTTCTAAAGGCCTATCTATACTTGTGTCTTTTATGAAAATCTTTTGTGTTTTCAGCTCAACCTGAAAAAGTAACAGGTAAAACAGCTGATTTGGATGATTACTCCAAAGATTCTTCAAACAAAAGGTAACTTACTTTTAAAGTTTTAAAAGTTCACCCTGTTCAGGAACCACAGAGATAGTATAGCAAGGCAGGGCACTAGCTTTGCATAGAGCCAACCTGGGTTCAATTTCTGGCACCCCTTAATGTTCCCTGAGGACAACAAGGAGTTATCCCTAAGCACAGAGCTAGGTAATTCCCTGATTACCACAGGGTGTGACCCACAAACAAACTATTCATCCTATTCAATGATTTTTCTAAACATTGAATTCTGTTGTCTGAATTCCAGTAGGCGAGAGAGTTTATTCAGGTTATTCTGATTAGCTTTTAGATTCTCCTACATACCTCTAGACCAGAGACACATTCAAATTGCTCCTCGAGTCAGCAGAACGTAATTTGGAGGACAGTCCTAACTGTTCTCCTGCTACACAAATTCTCTGTCAAACAGAGGAAAAGACTCAGACAAAGGAAAATGGAAGCAAGCAATGTTTGTGTAGTAGGGGCACAGATTCCCATAAGACACGGACGTAAAATCATGGCTGCTCTATTTTTGTGTAAACTTTTTACTTTTCTGATGAGACTCACAGTCTCTTCATGGGAAAAAAAAATTGTATGATTCTGGTGTACTTTCCATTTGTTTTGGAACAATCATGTACTGTGGCTGTAGCTTTATTGACAGTCTGAAATGATGGGCATGAGTGAGGGGCTCACTGGGGAGAGGAGCTGTGAGGCAAAGGATCTCAGCCAGTGGCCTTTCACCCGTTTCTGAATACTCCAGGGTTTCTGCTAGCATGGCGCAGTAATTTATGATCGGTTCTTTCTGCACATGGGTGGGGTTCACTTTGAAGTCTCCATTGGTATGTTTGAACCCTTCACGTTTTTGCCGTTCTTTCCCCTCTCAAACCTATTCCACTGGGGGTGGAGCGATAGCACAGCAGGTAGGGCATTTGCCTTGCATGGAGCCAACCTGCCGGTTGATTCCCAGTATCCCATATGGTCCCCCAAGCACCACCAGGAGTAATTCCTGAGTTCAGAGCCAGGAGTAACTCCTGTGCATTGCTTGGTGTGACCCAAAAAGAAAGAAAGAAAGAAAGAAGGAAAGAAAGAAAGAAAGAAAGAAAGAAAGGAAGGAAGGAAGGAAGGAAGGAAGGAAGGAAGGAAGAAAGAAAGAAAGAAAGAAAGAAAGAAAGAAAGAAAGAAAGAAAAAGAAAAACCCTGTTTCACTTCCCCGCAGCCAAGTATCTGCTAGGGGGTACTTCAACCCCAACCAGGAAAAGCCCGTAGGTGAGCCTAAACTCAGATTCTTAGCCAACTGTGGACAGAGAACTCTGTAACAAAAACTGTCTCCTCTCTCTGCTAACCACACCGTTTCATCCTGATCATGAGGCTGACCACCTTACATTTACCAGAAGCTGACCTGCAAAGCACTTTTCTCCCAGAATCTCAGCAAAGGGTGTGACAAAGAGTTTTCATCTTTAATGGTCTACTTGACCTGTGCATTCTACATACTCGACATTTAGGCAGAGTTCACAGACAAACATGCATTAATAAAATACATGTAAGTGGGCCAGAGAGATAGTACAGTGGGTAGAGTATTTGCCTTACACACAAACAACCTGGCTTCAATCCATGGCATCCCATATGGCCCGCCGAGTCCTATCAGAAGTAATTCCTAAGTGCAGAGCCAGGAGTAACTGCTGAGCATCACTGGATGTGGCCCCAAAATAAAATAAAATAAAATTTAAAACATTTAATTTAAAACATCCAAATAGTGCATATATAACATTTCTCCTCCCCAACTGAAAACCAAAGAGGCACCCATATTATTACCTTGAATTTCACTCCTGCTTTTTTCTATTTCCCCCCATTCACTCCCCCTTCCCCGCCCCCCCTTACACACACACACACACACACACACACACACACACACACAGCAAGGAGGATGCAATAGCCTTGCTAGGTTGAAAGGCCATGACAGAGGATTTGGGGTAACAGAAAGACTAACTTTGAGGAATGGGCAGGCAGAAGGGAATTAACAAGTTGAAATTGCTCCATAAACATTCTCATTGAACTTGTGTTCATTTTTCAGGAGGAAACTTCCTCCACAGATGATTGATCTCCGTACCATAGAAAATAAATCTATCAAAACTGATCAGCTATGTCAGTGTCCAGCAAGAGAGGAATATCCACTGGCCTTGTACTTGAATAATGAACCGCAGAAGGTCAGTGGCAAGATAGTCCGTGCAGACTCAGCAAAGTCAGACGCCTCCACGGTAAGCAGAGCATTTGCACTCTCTTGGCACTTCCTGTAGGACAGTTTTGACTCCTTCTTCTTACTTCTTGGATTCACACTTGGATTTTTAAAACCCCTTTTAGAAGTGCTGCCCTGAACTGAAGGGTTTCTTTGCCTCAGATGAAAGTGTAATATCTTTCTTCTGGAAAAAAGACTTGGTCAAGTTTTCTTGACTAAAAAAAGATATATAAGATTAAAATTGGTATTTGCAGGGGGCAGAGAGATAGTACAATGGGTTGGGAGCTTGTCCTGCATGTGACCTACCATCCCAGCACCCCATGTGATTCCAAGTCCACCAAGAATGATCCCTGAGCACCAAGCCAGGAGTAACCCTGAGCACCACTGGGTATAGACCCCCCAAAAGAAAACAAGACAAAATAAAAATGAAAAAAATGGTTTTGGGTAGTAGAACCCAGCCTAACTCAGGGCTTACTCCTGGCTCTGTGCTCAGGGCTCATTCCTGGTGATGCTCAGGGAACCATAGGCAGTGAGAGGGATTAAACTAAAGTTGGTCATATGCCAGGCAAGCACCCTACCCACTACACTATCTCTATAGCCCAAAATCATATTATTATTTTTTTATTTGAGGCATTGTGACCACTGTGACTTGCAATTCTACTAATGATAGTGTTGCATGCATTCCAGGTCCCAGCACTGCACTCTCCACCACAGAGTCTGCTTCCCTCCACTGTCTCGGGGTGCCCCCCATCCCTGCCAACATACTATCTCCCTGCCCTGGTAAACTCAGTTCTATAGACCAGTTTGCATTTGTTCCTTTGATACCCCCTCACTGTGTTTCTCTATATCCCACGTTTGAGAGAGATCATTTTAAACAGTCACTGAATCATGTTTTTCTAATCATCCATCTTAGCAATTGCAATCAGAAAACAGGTGATGGTCATAATTTTATAGGAAGGTTGGAGACGTTCTGGCTAGAAAGTCAACTTAGCTTGGGTTACCCATCTGCCTCATTAGCTAGATCCACAGAAACCCAGGCAATCATTAAAGATGATCATGTATGGGGTAGGGGGTGCGGTGGGGGGTGGGAGGGATACTGGGATCATCGGTGGTGGGTAATGGGCACTGGTGGAGGGATGAGTACTTGAGCATTGTATGACTGAAACACAAGCACAAAGGTTTGTAAGTCTGTAACTGTATCTCACAGTGATTCACTAATAAAAAATTTAAAAAAAATAAAATGGACCAAATTTGTTTAAAAAAAAATGATCATGTACAATTCTGCTCCTGGGCCAGTCACTGTCTCTAACACTCTACCACCATTTCCCTTCAAAACTACATGTGTTATGGACCAGAAAGATAGAACAGGGTGTGGGTGAGGCACTAGCCTTGCACATAGCAGACCCCCATTGGAGTCTCTGCACTGCATGTGGTCTCCTGAGGACTTCCAGAGTGATCCCTGGACACAGTAAGCCCTGTGCACTGCTGGGTATGGCCCTCAAAACAATAATGTCCCTTTCAGTGTGAGTACATAAACATAATTTCTTAAATGACTATAATTTATTATTTCAATAATGGTATTTTAAAAAGAAAAGCAGCAATCACTGACTTAGTGCGTATAAAATAAGCATTGGTAATATCCACATTTTTCCAACTTCATTGGAATGAATATTTTTGCTGTGAAATTAAAATGTGGGGAAAGAGTTTAGCGAATGGCTCATAGGTATGATGTTGCTACTAATCTGATAAAAATGCGTTCTTAAGTCAACCTATAACTTAGATCATTTTATTTCACAAGTATTTTTTTGAGAGTTTTCATGTGGTATTTTAATAAGTGTTGGGAACAACGATAAACATAGTCATGAATTGGGGAGATATTTTAAAAGACTGGAGCACATACTTTTTTATGCCGAAACCTAGGTTCAATCCCTGGCACTTTATTATCTCCTGAGCATAATAAGGGGAGCACATGAGTAGCAACCCTTCCCCCACCAGCAATGTGCCAGAAGTAGCCTTTAAAGTAGTACTGGGAGTGGCTCAAAAATTTAAAAAAATAATAAATATAATCATAATGATAATTTTTAAATGTGTATGTTTATGGTTTTTAATTAAATATGTTTATTTTTAATTAAGACACTGTGATTCACAGTGTTGTTTATAAGAGTTGTCGCAGGCATACAATGTTACCACCAGTGTCGCCAGGGTCTCTGCCATTTCCTAGACTGCCCCTTTGGCAGATGTGTCACTGTGTCACTGTCATCCCGTTCGTTGTTCATCGATTTACTCAAGCGGGTGCCAATAACATCTTCATTCGTCCTAACTCTGAGATTTTAGCAGCCTCCCCTTACTCTTCATTCCCAACGTATTGGAGGTTCTTTCAGGGTCAGGGCAGTGAGACCCATTACTGTTACTATTTTTGGCATATCGAATATTCCATGGGTAGCTTGCCAGGCTCTGCCAAGAGGACAGATGTATAGCATTTTATTTCATACTGATTGTTCCAACAAAACTTAAAGAAATGGCAAATGGAATTACCAGAAGGAAAATCAACAAAAATTATGTGTAGTGACTAATTGCTATATGACTTTAACCTATGTAAATATGGAAATTCAAATCATTCAATACAATATGGTATACTCCTAATTCTCATCTATGTAACCAAGTTTTTGAAAAAAAAAAAGATAACTGTCACCTAAAACATATTGCATTAGATTTTATTTTGTACTTGAATCTAGGATAATTCTTTTACTGCTTTACTAGGTTGTCCAGACTTGGTAATTTTAGCCTGTAACCAGTTATGGTATGATCATTGATTCTATCTATTTTTAGTATGCATATTATTTCTGAATATAGACAGCTAAGAGATGTCAGAATAATATCCTCTTTGCCAGTGATGGTAGCGTCACCATTTCACAAATGTAATTCTTTATATCTTACTTTATGTCAAAGAGGACTTTTACAAGACAAAAACGTTCAGAGTTGAACCCTAAAATCTCAATACATTATTAAGGAAGGGAGAATGTTGCAAATGAGTCAATCTTGTTTGTGTGTTTGAAAACCATGATTTTTCATGTTAAAATTTTTGTGTAGTTATTTTTGTTAAAATATTCACCATTTTGTTCTTGTGTTAAAAATACATAGAACTTTATTGCTTCATTAGACTGAGGATGACTGAATATACTTTTCTTTAATCCACAGGAGCAGCATGAGTCAAATCCCATAATTTTCCATGAGACGGAATTTGTACAAAATTTTATTTTGACCAAAAATAGGCATTTTTCCCAACCTCTTGGAAGCAGAAATATTTACCCATGCAAAAGAGCAAGTACCCCTTTAGGACGACTTCGTGAAATCTCTGAACCTTTAGCTAATGATCAACCTGCTACTCCTACTAACGAAATAACTAAACTTAGAGCCTGCAAACTCAAGAGAGACACAGGAATTTTGGAAGTGAATGGGAAGGTTGTGGATACACAAAGGCAGGCAACTAGTAAGCAAGCGTTAGAAAAAGTATCGCAGAAAAAAACCCACAATTTATCCCAAAGTCTTTCTGAATTAACCAAAAAATATATGGGTTCCCTGGATCAAACCATTCTTCCAGAAACAAAGACTAAAAGTGTCAAATATGAAAGCATGTTTTCTACAGAGAAACTAGTAAGCATGCACAAATACAGTGTAATGCCTATCACATATTGCTCCAAGCCAATAGATAGAACACTACAAGTACATTTTGTAAGCACTATAACACCACTTGATGAATTGGTAAGCTCGCAAAGTGATGATGAAACTAATACCTTATAAAATATTGCTTATTCAGTGTCATTCGGGTAAACAAGGAGCAAATAACAAATTCCAAAAGCATGCCAAAAAATTTGATTCAAGTAGTACTGTTTTAATGGATGATAAAAGAAAGAGAGGTAGAAATTGAGTTACAAATCAAGAGATCTGTTCAAGAAAAATCAGCATTTTTGGTAAATAGGAGGACAAACTTAAGAAATAATTATCAGCAAGAGGAACTAGTTATGAATTTTTATAGTCTCAGCAGTAATCCTGCTTTAAATGTGATTCAGGATTATCAGGATAACATTGACTAAACTCTGGAAATGTGTTCTTGTATGTCACATCACACCTGTAATCTTGCGCTATAATTAAATAGCAAACAAGACAAATGAATCATTAACCTAATGAATTTAGAATTATGTATCAGCATTTTGAATAACCACTGGAAACTAGCATTACATTTTCAACTCATGCAATTAAAATGGCTTTGCAAAATTAAAAGAAAAAAAAACACCCAACAATTTGCTAGCGGATGTTGAAACTTCATTACTATACACAATACTCTTTCAAAGTATGTCTTTGGTGTCTTAGAAAATTTAAAAGGATGACCTATACTTAACAAGCTAGATAACTTTGATCATACATCCTAGAGTACTGAACATTCTACATATATATTACATTATTTATTTACTGGCTTCTCATTAACTTCTCATTGACCCAAGCAGTAGAAAAGCAAAACTCCACTTAGAAACAAGATGCATTTCAAAATTTCATTTATAATTCATTCATCTTTTAAATATGATTGAATTATAAATGTGAACTTTTAAAATATGAGCTATTAGAACTTGAGGGGGAAGAAGACTATTTAGACTCTCTGAGGAGTTCCCAGGGTGAAGCTGTAGACTTGGGGGTCCCTATTCCCCTTCAGAAGGGAGCTTTTCCTTCCTTCGTGGCCTCGATGCTAAGCTGTGTGGGCTCCCCTTTGTGAGCAGGTTCAGGCCTTGGTTCCCAGATTGAAGGACAAGGAGAGAACATGGAAATGAGAAGAAAGGAAGGTTCTAACTGAGGCTGTAAGGAAGAACTAGAAAGCTCTTTTCTCTAAAAGATCTTCCTGATAGGGAGCCAGGGAAGAGGGTTCAGGCATGCAGGGGTCGTACAAGGCATCCTGGTTTCGAGCTTTCTTCTGGCTACTGACATGAAAGAGAAACAGCAGGAGCAGCTCAAACTGACGGATGAAATCTTCCTTCCCTTTTCCCAACAAATAGGTATTGGGCCTTACTGGGGTCAGAGTGGACGAATGTCCTAAGCCACTCCTCGGGATACTTAGCCAATCTGGCAGGATGTTCTGGTGCTAGGATAACAATTCATTATTATTATTATTATTATTACTGTTGTTGTTGTTGTTATTCAGTGCTAGGATAATAATACGTTGTTATTGTTGCTACTTCTTGTTGTTATTCAGTGCTAAGATAATAATATCTTATTAGGGTCTGGAGTGCATGTGCTTCATTCACTGCCACCCAAGGTGGATCCCCAACACCATGTGGCCCCCAGCCACTGACTCTAGCACTGAAAACCCAATCAGGCTAGTATATCCAATAGTAGTTCCCTCTCCCCCAGGCCCACTAAGCACAGCTTCAAAAGCAAAACAATTTTGCTTAAGAAGGAAAAACAAGGGGGTATGGTTCTGCCAGCAGGTCAATCTGTACCTGTGAAGCCAGTGCATCAGCAGCCTGATGATGCCTTCAGATTTCCAGATACCCCAAAATTGCTGCTGTGCCTTTGGCCAGACCACAAAAACTTGGGGCAAAGTTTACCTAGAAAGTAAACGCCCAAAAGTTAGGTATGTGGGAAACACACCCCCAAACCACCTCCGGCTCAGCTATATAATTGGAGGCATGGCCTCTCTTGTTCCTGATTGAACTGCTTAATGGCCATGATCCCAGAGACTCAGAAAAAAATCTCAAAACCCAGCGGCTTTTGGCAGAAATGCGTCCGGTCCCTGCAGTAGGTTACTGGTGCTGGGCCAACCGAGGTGGAAATAGGTTTCGTGCCTTGGCCTGTTCCCTCTGGCGGCCCGGTGACTGCCATCCTCCAGAGGCCACTGGACAGTCAGGTTTGGGCCCGCAGTGATGAGACACGCAGGGTCTCACGGGATGGGGGTGGAGCTGGTCATGTCCTCCCCGCCCCAACAAGACCTCAAGTCATCGCCCATGAATGGCCTCTCTGGCTCCTAATCAAGCTGCTTAATGGCCATGATCCCAAAGGCTCAGAAACAAATCTCGAAACCCAGTGGCTTTTGGCAGAAATGTGTCTGGACCCCGCAGTAGGTTACTGTCGGCAGGCCACCCCAGGGGGGGAAGGGTGCTGTCCCTCCGCCTGCTCCCTCATGGTGGCTCAATGGCCGCTATCTTCCAGAGGCCATTGGACAGTCAGGCTTGGGCCCTCAGTGACGAGACATGTTGGGCTTCACAGGATGGGGGTGGAGCCGGTCCTTTCCTCCCCACCCCAACAAGACCCTAAGTCATCGCCCACAAACGGCCTTTCTGGCTCCTGATAAAGCTGCTTAACAGCTATGATCCCAGAGACTCAGGAGCAAATCTTGGAACCCAGCAGGTTTTGGCAAAAATCCCTCCAGATTTATGTGTTAAAATTTCGGAATTTCAAAATCGCACAGCCACTACTGCAGCCATGCAACATCATATGTTATTCATAACCAGCAATAGAAAACAAATTGTCTACGGTTGCCTTTTCAGCAGATCTGAGTGTTGGGGTAAAATCTCAAATAATAATGGTGGGTCTGGTGTCAAAATATTGAATGTGATCAAAGTAGAGAGAGAGTAATGTGGAAATCATCTGCCCCACAGGTGTGGGATGGGGGTATACTGGGGTTGTTGGGGGTGGAGAATGGGCACTGGTGAAGGTACAGGTGTTTTATTGTATGACCGAGTCTTAGACCGAAAATCTTTGTAACTGCTCTCACGGTGATTCAATAAATAAAATTACAAAAAATGAAAAAAAAAAGTAAGGTGGAGTTCATGCACAATTCAATCAGCCTAATCAGTGGCTGAAAAAATAGCAGTACTCCTACATAAAAAAAAAAAAATAAGAAGGAAAAACAAAAACAAAAAAAAGCACAACAAAATTTCTTAAAACCCTAATATCTTCTCATAGTCATTTTAGAATTAAATAGAAGAAGGCAGGGGGATAGTGATAAGGGTAAAGTGCACAGGCCTTCCTTTTAGGAGACCTTAGGGTTGGGTCCTGGGCACATTTGCTCCCCATCTTTGCATGGAGTTGTTCAGGGCTGGATTCCCGGCCACACAAGGTCTGAGCAGAAAATTGGGAGTAGCCCCAAGCACAGTTCAATCTGACACTCCCCACAAAGACAAAAACAAAATTCCCTTTCTCCTCTCACCTTTACTCTTGCTCCTAAAGTAAGTCAAGCTTCTTTAAAGATATCCCCCAGAGTTTCTCATTCCAGTCTTTTCTCATTTAATTGTCAAAACTACAGGATTCAGATTTGAGACTCAGAGAGACCCGACCTTCAAGTTTCTATCTTGGATACTTTGGGAATTTTCTGGCAGAGTTCTTCTGCAGGAAGGTACTAAGTTAATCATAACAATCCGCTGAGGATTGTCCTCTAAACTCAGGGATAGCTGGAAGCTGTCACTTCTCACGCACTTTTGTCTCTCTCCCAAGCCACACACGCTGAGGGCTATTGGAGCCCCAGGAGCTGGGTTAGTCTGGGTTTCTTTTTTTGTTTGTTTTGTTTTGTGTTTTGTATTTTGGGGTCACACCCAGCGATGCCCAGGGGTTACTCCTGGCTTGCATTCAGGAATTACTCCTGGCAGTGCTCAGGGGAATATATGGGATTCTGGGGATTGAACTCAAGTTGGCCATATGCAAGGCAAATGCCCTCCCCGCTAAACTATCACTCCAGCCCTAGTCTGGGTTTCTACTTTTTTTAAAAATTTTTATTAGTGAAACACCATGAGGTACAGTTGTAGACTTACAAATTTTTGTGCTTGGGTTTCAGTTATACAATGATTGAGTACCCATCCCTCCACCAGTGCCCATTTTCCACCACCACGGGTCCCAGTATCCCTCCCACTCCCATCTCCCCCTGCCTCTGTGGCAGAGCATTCCCTTTTGTTCTCTCTCTCTCTTTGGATGTTGTGGTTTGCAAAAGAGGCATTGAGTGGCAATCACATTTGGTCTATAGTCTACTTTCAGCATGCTTCTCCCAGACATAGACAAATGGACTACCTTAAACTAAGAAGCTTCTGCACCTCAAAAGAAACAGTGACCAAAATACAAAGACAGTCTACAGAATGGAAAAGGATATTCGCCAAATACACATCCAACTAGGGGTTGATATCAAGGATATATAAAGTACTGATTGGGTTTCTATTTTGATGCTGAGAAGGCTCTGGAGATCCACCTCAGAGTCACAACTCAGTGAACAGACTGTGCTGTGTTACAGGGACTACCTGGCCTGTTGGGATTTCTGAATGTCCCCCGGGAGCATGGACTGTGGCCCTGATGAACTGTTCTGGTCTCTTAGGGCCCCAGGAGGGCAAAGAGAAACACCACTAAGCCTGGGAGAAAATGAAAAATTCTAAAATTTTCCAGCAGGCCCCAGCAGGAGTGGCGGGCACATGCTCCTTTAGCCACAGTGAGCTAAATAATCACCTTTCTCCCCTAACAGGACCATAGCAACAGATACTGCCATCAGCCTGCCCCAGCTCCCTTCAGCCGAGCAGGAAAAACAAAACCTGCTTCACTAGCCCGGCAGGATGGAACAGGACCCTAGGGAGAACTCATTAGCCATCTGATAATGACTAAGAATCCAGGAGAATCACCAGAGATTTCACCCAGAGTGGGAGGACTAAGTACTCAGAATCATTTAGCAGGGGGAGCAGTGAAGAAACTAGAGTGGAAAAAAAAACCTATTTTCTATTTATTCACCCCACCAAATCAGGAACATTCAGGAAGCAGAATCAAGAAAACAGAGGCCAAAGGGAGAAGGGGGTTGCAGGGTGGGGAAGGTTTATCTTACACAGTACTGTTCCCCCAAGCAACTGCCAGGTCAGCCCCCCCCCCAAAAAAAAAGAGAAGTGAATAAAAGAAAGGGAACACAGCTGCTAGAGGAGAAAAGGAACTGATAAGAGAAATAATGAGGGGGTATGGTGCCACCAGCAGGTCAGTCTGTACCTGTGAGGCGAGTGCATCAGCAGCCTGATGGCACCGTCAGACTTTCAGATACCCCAGAATTGTTGCTGTGCCTTTGGCCAGACCCCAAAACCATGGGGCAAAGTTTACCAAGAAAGTAAATGCCCAAAAGTTAGGTATGTGTGGACACATCCACAAACCACCTCCGGCTCAGCTATATAATTGAAGGCATGGCCTCTCTGTTTCCTGATCGAACTGTTTAATGGCCATGATCCCAGAGACTCAGAAACAAATCTCGGAACCCAAAGGCTTTTGGCAGAAATGCATCCAGTTCCTGCAGTAGGTGACTGGCGCTGGGCCACTCCAGGTGGGAATAGGTTTCGTGCCTTGGCCTGTTCCCCTTGGCGGCCCAGTGACCACCATCCTCCAGAGGCCACTGGACAGTCAGGTTTGGGCCTGCAGTGACGAGATACACGGGGCCTCACCAGATGACTCCAGAGGCAAAAGGACTTAATCCAGAACCCGGGAGCTTGTGGCAGAAAAGTGAATGAACCATGTGTTAAACTACGGTGCCATGCCTCCCCGGGAGGGAAAGGGTGTTTCTCCCTTCCGCCTCCTCTCCCCCCCCACCCGGCAGCAAGGTGGCCACTGCCTCAGAGTTTATTGGAAAGCCAGGTATGCAGGTATGAGCCAGTGGTGACGGGGCAACTGTAGTCTCATAGAAAGGGGGTCGGTACTGGCTCGTTCTTCACACCGTACCGAGGTCACAAGTTGCCCCCCCCCCCCCCCCGCAAGTGGCTCTCCAGCACGGCCATGGCTCCAGAGGCAAAAGGACTTAGTCCAGAGCCCAGCAGCTTGCGGCAGAAAAGTGAATGCACCATGCGTTGAACCAAGGTGCCATGCCTCCCCAGGAGGGAAAGGGTGTTGCTCCCTTCCACCTTTTTCCCCCCCAGCAGCAAGGTGGCCGCCTCCTCAGAGATTATAGGAAAGCCAGGTATGAGCCAGCGCTGATGGGGCAACTGCAGACTCATGGGAAGGGGGACAGTACTGGCTCGTCCTTCACGTCCTACCAAGGTCACGAGTTGCCCCCCATGAGCGGCTCTCCGGCACAGCCATAACACCAGATGCACAGAAACCAATCTCATAATTATCTGGTTCTTTGCAGAAATCCAAAATCACGAGGCCGCTGTTGTGGCCACGCAAAATTATATGATTCTCATAACCAGCTATAGAAAACAAAGTATTTCACAATGCCTTTTCAGCAATTCTGATTGTTGGATGGGGGGAATTCTAAACAATAATGGTGCATTTTTTTTGTCAAATTAATGAATGTAATAAATGTAGAGAAGAGTTAAGTGGAAATCACCTGCCTCGTAGGCATTGGGAGGGGTGGGAATATTGGGGGTATATTGGGGGTTTTGGTGGTGAAAAATGAGTACTGGTGAAGGGAAAGGTGTTTGATCATTGTATGACCAAGACTTAAACCTGAAAGCTTAGTAACTTTTCCGATAGTGATTCAGTAAATAAATATAAGAAGAAAAATAAATAAATAAAATTATGGAAAAAAAAAGTAAGGTGGAGTTCATGCCCAATTCAATCAGCTAATCAGTGGCTGAATAAATAGAGTACTCCTACATAAAAAAGAAAAGAGAAATAATGAAAGCATTTAAGGAAACTCAAGTACATCCCTCACCCCCACCCCCACCCCCACACACACACTCCCCTCAGAGTCACTGGTTAGTTTAGTATCCTCAAGTATAATCTAACTGATGGCAGAGAAGCTGTTAGTTCAATAGAAAACATAAGACCTCCAAATTGAAGGCAAAATGAGACTCATTTAAATAATGAAAGCAATCGTGAAAATATTGACATTGAGAATGTCAGCTTTTTTTGTTTATTTTTGATTGAATCACCATGAGAGAGTTACAGAGCTTTCATGTTTGAGTTTCAATCATACAATGATCACAAACCCCTCCCTCCACACACATTCTCCACCAACAATGTCCCCAGTATGCCCCCCACCTCCCCTCACTTTCCAACCCTCCCCCTGACTCCACGGCAGACAATTTCCCCCATACTCTCTCTTGACTTTTGGGCATTATGGTTTACAACACAGATACTGAGAGGCCATCACATTTGGTCCTTTATCTACTTTCAGCACACATCTCCCATTCTGAAGGATCCCTCCAGCTATCATTTTCTTAGTGATCCCTTCTCTATTCCAGCTGCCATCTCACCCAACTCATAAGGCAGGCTTTCAACTATGGGGCAATATTACTGGCCCTGGTGTCTATTGTCCTTTGGTGTTAGTTTCATATTATGTTATTTTGTCAGCGTACGTTTTAAATAGGTTTGATGTTCCCTTTGAAAGATGAGGTCTCCTGGTCTGGGGAGAAGTGTCAGGAGTCGGGGATGTCTTTCTTGCTTGCACAAAACTAGAGCTACTTTGCCTCCATCAGGACTGCCACCGGTCCCTGGGGATCCTACAGCACAGCTGGGTGCAAGCAGAGTTGTTCAGAACACTGAATTGTTAAGCCCTGGTGGTTGGTTGAGTGTGGCCAGGAATGCCCTCTCTAACCATCCCGCCCCCAATACCTCCCTGCCCTTGCAAAAAAAATTTTTTTTAAAAATCAGACAAGACTATCAGAACAAGCTAAAAAATAACTATATATTTATTTAAAAGTTAAAACTATAAAGCATGGAAATAAAAAGATTGGGCCGGAGAGACAGTATAGTGGGTAGGGCATTTGCCTTGCATGCAGCCAACCTTGTTTGATCCTTGGCATTCCACATGTTACCCCAAGCCCCATCAGGAGAGATTCCTTAGTGCAGAGCCCTGAGCACAGCCAGATGTAACACCTTCCCCCCAAAAAGAAAGAAAATAAAGGAAAAGAAAAAAGAAAAAAAGAAAAAGATAGAGAAGTAAAGTGGAAAGACATTGGAGTGGTATTATTAATATCAAATTTATTGATGAAATTTAATATTAGAAACAATATGAGACCTTATGCCTACTATGATAAAAGCTCAAGATAGGAAAAAGATGTTTCTCTTTGGTGCACTGTTTTTGTATGAAATGTGAACATGGATAGCTACATGAAGCAAAGGCAACTTGGAAGCCCAAGACAATTTAATAAAAATAATATCAAAATAAAAGTTCTTAATTCAGAGTTAAGCATTACCATATAGTTAATAAGGTTGATGTTTACTAATATCAACTCTGATATCTTTGAAACAACATTTTGAGATTTCTCTAGAGAAAATTATGTGCTAGGTTACAATAAATCTAATCCTTTGAAAAATAGAGACTTTATAAATAATACTGTAAAGTTAGAAATAAAAATAAACAAAGGGCTGGAGCACATGCTTTGCAGGATGGAGCCCTGGATTCAATCCCTGGCACTAGGAATCCTCCGAGCAATGCTGGTAGTGACCTCTGAGCACTGGTCTAGGAGTAGTCTGGAGCACTGCTAGTTACAGCCCTAACCTCCAAAATAAAACAAAATTCAAATATATTGACTATTTAAAAATATTTTAAAAGTGGAGAAGAAATTAAAATTCAAGTTATAAAGTAGAAAATAATGAAAAGGAATCACTTTATTCCAAACTTATGGGGCAACAGTGAAAGCCAGTTCAAAAGAAAATTTATAGTTTTGATTCTTTCCTCTTTTTTCCCCTCTTCCTTTTCCTTCTCTTAGTAAAAAGCGCTATTGAAAATAACTCAAAGTTCTAAATCTTGGGAAAATTGAAAATGCATAAGATAAACAAAGAAACAATTATTGTTATTATTTGGTTTGGGAGCCATACCCACTGGTGCTCAGGGCTTATTCCTGGTTCTGTGCCCAGGGAAGGGGAATCAGGGGACCATATGGGGTGCCCAGGATTGAACCTGGGTGGCTGTGTACAAGACAAGCACCCTGTCTGCAGTACTATTGCTCCAGCATCCCAAAAATTATTAATAGGGATCCAGAAGATGACAAGGGTTGGGAGGGTGGACTGGAAGTACTCAGGGTTATGAATTCAAATCCAGATGCCTCTGGTGTAAGCTGAGAGCTCCGCAAATAGGGGTTCCCGGAGAGAAAAGAAATAATCCACAGATCAGTAGCATTAGAAGCATCCAAGGCAAGCATGACATCTTGAGATTAGAGGTGATCCCAGGTCCCAAAAAATCACTGTATTGGACCCAAAAGGAGAGAGAGAGAGAGAACAAAAGGGAATGCCCTGCCACAGAAGCAGGGCGGGATGGGGGGGGTGGGGGTGGGAGGGATGCTGGGACCCGTGGTGGTGGAGGATGGGCACTGGTGGAGGGATGGGTACTTGATCATTGTATAACTGAAACCCAAGCACAAAAATTTATAAGTCTATAACTGTACCTCATGGTGTTTCACTAAAAAAAAAAAAATCACTGTATTACTGTCATCCCATTGTTTGTCAATTTACTCCCGCGAGCACCAGTAACATCCTGATTCCTCCCAGCCCTGAGAGTTAAGCAGCTTCTTCTTACTTGTCTTTCCCAACAATTGGAGGCTCTTTCAGGGTCAGAGGAATGAGACCTGTTATTGTTACTGTTTTTGGCATATTGAATACACCACCAGGAGCTTGCCAGGCTCTGCCCCTGAGGGCGGTATACTCTCGGTAGCATGCCAGGCTTTCCAAGAGGTATAACGCCTCCGAGTACCTGCTGAGCAGCAGCGTGAAGGGCAGCTCCCTGGTGAGGGAGAGTGAGAGCAGCCCCGGGCAGAGGTCCATCTCGCTGTGCTACGAGGGCCGGGGGTACCACTGCCGCATCTACACTGCATCCACACCGTCATATGTGGCATGGAGATATTTGAACTGGGGCACGCTACATGCAGAGCAAGCGTCCTACCTTCTGTATGACCACTCCAGTCCTCATCTGTCTAATATTAATTTGAATCCAGGAGAACTCAGGGGAGCAGAGAGCAATTTCCTCCCTGCCCCGACACTGACAGTATCAGTTAGCCCAAGGGGCTTGACTGAAGGACAAATGTCAGCACTAAGAAGTTGATTTTCCCCCCTTTCGTCTAATCTGGAAGGAGCAGCAATATATGCAATCAGCACGTGTGTTCTGCAGACTCAAAGGTCCTACTGGGTAAGCAATCCCACTCTGGAACAGAGGAGGCAGGACAAGTTTAAACAAGTCAATTTCACGCTCAAACATCAGCCATGCTCTCTAAGCTGTTCACACTGTCTTGTGATAACCATCAATATAGCCAGTGCTTCTCTTTCAACTGCTTCCAAATATGGCTGGGGAAGGGGGCATTTTTTAAGCCTCCTCAAATGTCAATAGAATTTCCAATGTCCTTTCTCAACAGCCTTGTTGTCAATGGCACTGATTCCATCACACAACCTTTAAGATTAAAGACTCTTCAATGCTGCTAGTCATGGGACGTTTTTGTGGGGCAGATCTGTATATTACTAATGATCACTGGGTTCTCAGCATCTAACACAGATGCTCAGGGAAGGTGGAGAGGGTGGCAAGAAGAAAACCCCCAATTCAAGTTATTTGCAAGTAATTGACTGACCTTTAGTTCTTCAGTCATACTTTCTTGAGATCGTGAGGTCAACCACTTGGGCAGCCTCACCTTTTTCCATCCCTCATCAATTTTCACCCTTACTCTAGTTCCTGAAATATGGCCAAAGTTGAAATTAGAACCCTCTTGTTTAAGGGCTGGAGTGATAGTATAGCAAGTAAGGCACTTTCCTTGCTTGTGGTCGACCCACTTTTGATCCCGGCATCCCAGCTGGTCCTCCAAGCACCCCTGTGAGTAATTCCTGAGTATAAAGGCAGGAGTAATCACTGAGTATCACCAGGTGTGGGTCAAAACCAGAAAACAAAACAAAAAGAATCCATTTGTTCCTGTGTGCTGATGGGAAATTTATTGCGGGTCATCTCCCCAGAAAGATGCCTTTTGAGTGGGAATATACATAGTTAAATCTCAGATGATATCTATCCTTTGTTGATCATATTATGAGAAGAACATCTGGAGGGTTTTTCTTCCTCTTACACCAAGTAACAGGGTCTGTCTTCATCAATCCATACCTGAGTATTAGTCCATATCCAAGAAACAACCCATATCTGAGAAGTGCAGATTCATCTACTCTTATCAGAAGCCAGCTATCAGTAATTTACTTTTAAGAGGATAGACCTTAAATTCTACTAATCTTGGCCCATCTGATGTGGTAAAATACCTCCCTTAACTTTGTTGTTACTAACTTGGATTTTCCTTCCAAGAATCAACTCATTTCACTGCATATATTTAGTAGCAAGGCAATAAATTTCACCTTTGCAGGGGAAGAGGGCATTTTCTAGAACATTTATCCTCCAGCTGGGATCCACTCACATATTTAGCAGCAACTCATTTTTCACCAGAGGTTAGGGTCAGGATTAGGGACAGGTGTCAGATGAGCAGGAAAGTATTTCATTTCAGTTCCCAAACGGGGAATCAAAACCAGTCATTATTAAAGCTGAGAGGGTCATTGTGAAATGTAAATCCTATTTACTGCCTCTTTTACTCTAAAGAAAAATTTCATTATATATTTCTCTGCTCAGAAAAGAGGTGGGCCTATGTATTTATTACAACTCCAGTTGGATGCCAAGCAGAAAAAAATAATCAGACGAGTAGTGAACTCAGTAGACTTCAAAATGGCATTGAGTTTGCCAACATGCCTGGCTTGTTTCAGTGAATAGTTCATAGTTAATTTGATCCAAATACCACACTTCTGCTTGAATTAGAATCAAAATCTTGGTTCTCTGGATCAGACAAAAACTACCCGCATTTAGTGGCAATAATTGGTCATTGATGTCTCTGAAAATAGTTTTATTTCATTCTGATGCCTTGCTCATTCCACCTCCACCCCCAGCATCCTGTCATACTCTTGTCCTCATTTCTTCCACCAATTTGCTTAGTGAAGTAAACTTTTAAAAATCTTCAAAATCTGCTAGTCAAATATCCAAGGCCAAGGAAAACAGAGAGAGGAGGACTGGTCAAGGTTGGAATCTACCACTAGTGTGTGTGTGTGTGGGTTGTGGGGTGGGGATGGGGCGAGGGTAGATAAGACAGAGAAGGAACCAGTATGACAATAATAGTTGGAAATAATCATGTTGGATAAGAAATTAGAATTGAAAATAGGTAAAGGGATATACATGATAACCTTTCACTATCTGCATTGCAAACCCAAAAGGAGAGCAAGTGAGTGTGTGTGTGGGGGGGGGAATGTGGGGGAGAAAATGCAGAGGAAGAAGAAGAAGAAGAAGAAGAAGAAGAAGAAGAAGAAGAAGAAGAAGAAGAAGAAGAAGAAGAAGAGGAAGAGGAAGAGGAAGAGGAAGAGGAAGAAGAAGAAGAGGAGGAGGAGGAGGAGGAGGAAGAGGAGGAGGAGGAGAAAGAGGAGGAGGAGGAAGAGGAGGAGGAGGAAGAGGAGGAGGAGGAAGAGGAAAAAGAAGCAGAAGCAGAAGCAGAAGAAGAGGAAGCAGATGCAGAAGCAGAAGCAGAAGAAACAGAAGAAGCAGATGCAGAAGCAGAGCGGAAGAAGAAGAGGAGGAGGAGAAGGAGTAGGAGGAGGAGGAAGAAGAGGAGGAGGAGGGAGGACGGTTGTTGGAACATTATATTATTGAAGCCAAATCATAAATAGCTTTAAGTGGGCTATCTCATGGTGATCCAATTTAAAAAAATTTTTAATAGTGTACATCTTTCATAAAAATATCTTCTAGTCCATAGAATGTCTGGGCTAGAGCGATAGCACAGCAGGTAAGGCGTTTACCTACCACGCGGCCGACCAGGCTGACTCGAGTTCGATTCCTCCGCCCCTCTCGGAGAGCCCGACAAGCTACCGAGAGTATCTCGCCCACACTGCAAAGCCTGGCAAGCTACCCAAGATGTATTCGATATGCCAAACACAGTAACAAGTCTCACAACGGAGACGTTACTGGGCCTGCTCGAGCAAATCGATGAACAATGGGAGGACAGTGCTATACAGTGCATACAATGTCCTACAATGCTATAACTGTTCTATATCTGAACCCTTTGATATGGCAACTGCTTGCTACAAGATGCCTAAAAGCACTGAAGATGTTGCTTAAATCAGGGTTTCTTCAACTCAACTATTCTTTTAGATGGGATAAGTCTAGGTCACTGCCAATATTGCTAGAGAAATTCATCCAGCAGGCTGCCTGGGTCCCTGCCAGTCAGCTAGTGATCTCCAACCAATTCATTTTCTCAGCTCTCCACGCTTGTTGGATTCCTGTTGACTTCCTCTTGCCCATTCCACGGTGGCTGTTTCAAACTCTCTCACTGAGCTCAGATACATGACTGCACCCTGCCCACCAGTCCTGAGAATAGAAGAAAAGCAAAACCAGTCACAGCTATAAAATGAGACTGCTTCCTCATTTAATCCTAGAGTTTGCTTAAAAGGTCTCATTGCCACTTGGGGCACTGTGATTGTACTGATTATCTCTGATTTCTCCATGAGGTAAGAAACTAAGAGAACCAGCTCAATGCTGCAAAAGAAAAAAAAATAGTGGAAGAGGGCCGGAGAGATAGTACAGCAGATTTTACAGTACAGGGCATTTGCCTTGCACGCAGCCGACCTGGATTCAATTCCCAGCATCCCATATGGTCCCCCAAGCACCGCCAGCAGTAATTCCTAAGTGCAGAGCCAGGAGTGACCCCAGAACATCGCTGGGTGTGGCCCCAAAAAAGCCAAGAAAAAAAAGAATAGAAGATAAAGTCCTAGGGGTCAGAGTTCAGCAACGAGTTCAACTTCTAGTGTTTGACAAGACTTTCGATCTAGGCAGTTTCCTGTCCATATTCCCCACCTGCATACCAGACAAAAACTTTCAGTAATTTTTTTTTTTTTGCTTTTTGGGTCACACCTGGCGATGCACAGGGGTTACTCCTGGCTTTATGCTCGAGGAATCACCCATGGCAGTGCTCAGGGGACCATATGGGATGCTGGGAATCGAACCTGTATTGGCCGCATGCAAGGCAAACGCCCTACCCGCTGTGCCATCACTCAAGCCCCTCAGTAATTTTTGTCCAAACTTTTAGATGCTATTTCATTCTGAGACCAGTAAGGATCTATCTTCCTCTGTAGAAGGTGCCAGTTTCTGGGAATGCAATAGTGTGTAGAAAAGACTCGGTTTATGCTTTCATTTGGGGGCAAGCCAGTGCAGTGTAAGGTTTCATTTCTGTTGCCATCCTGAGAAAGTTCAGGTCTCTAGAGGACAGTTAATCTATGCATCAAGGCTAATCCATAGGAACCTGGGATGGGGAGACCAGCACCCCCGCCCCCTGACACACTTCCCAGTGTGTGCTGCTATGTTGATTGCTTAACAGAACTAGGGATTCTATGTAAAAGAATTAGTAATGTGAATACAGAACAAGCATCACAAGTGTGGCTGAATCAAGACGTCATCCCTATACTTACTTTGGTTGCTGGTTTGTGGGGAGTTCAGAGGGACATTCCAAAGGAAGTGATAAGATGACCATGAAGGTAGATTAAGTTTCAGAGAAACTTGTTGGGAAGTTTCATTAGAGTCAACACTTATAGCGATCTTCCTATATTCTAACCTCAAAGGGATCAGCTGGTTATCAATACTAAATATCAATCCTAAGCAGAACTGATGGAACAGTATGAATTAATGCATAGCTATGTGATTTACCAACACTATTGACTTTCCAGGGCTATCAGGAGAAGCCTACAGCACTCTGACATATCTGTGAAATGCCTGGCCTGGGTGTAAATGTGTGTGAAAATTTCACCTGCTCTTTCATTTTCTTGTTTGAACCTGTCCTGATTTCCACCCAGCACCTCCCTATCCTTCACTATTTCAGAGTTCCTCCTACTGCTGAGTCTAATTAGTCCCCTTATCTCTTGTATTGACAAGCTATCTTCATATGCAGACTGGTTTAAATGATGATGTCATTTAGTCCAGCATCTTGTTTTTCCCGGGAAATAATTCTGAGGATAGTTGTTTTCTGCCAAGCATAGAGAAACCAAAATAGTCTTCTATTATACAAGCTCCCATTTTCCCTCCCTTCCTCTTCCCTGCCTCTCTTCTATCCCACATTCCTTCATAACTTCATTTTCTCTCTCTTTGAATATATTTATTGTATATCTACTTTGTTTAAGGCACTATTGTAGGTACCAGGAGTACAGCTGTGAACAAAAATGAAGTCCTGTGCTCTTTGGGGCACAGACCATAAAGCTAATGTAAGTTAAACTTCGTGCTTCTAATTTGCATGAACATTTTCTAAGGCCCAAGAGGCACCCTAGAAATATGTTTACCTGGTTTACAAGCTTTAATATATATATATATATATATATATATATATATATATATATAATAGCTGGGCCTGGAGCGATAGCACAGCGGTAGGGCATTTGCCTTGCATGCAGCCAACATGGCCAACCCGAGTTCGATTCCTCCGCCCCTCTCGGAGAGCCCGGCAAGCTACCGAGAGTATCTCGCCCACACGGCAGAGCCTGGCAAGCTCCCCGTGACGTATTCAATATGCCAAACACAGTAACAACAAAGTCTCCAATGGAGACGTTACTGGGCCCGCTCGAGCAAATCGATGAACAACGGGAGGACAGTGACAGTGACAGTGATATATATTAGCTATAATTGGCCAAGAATATTGTCTGTATCCACACAAATCTTTTCATTATCCACTTCTGAAATAACCTGAGATTGTAGTGAAAGAAAACTTTGGAGGATCCTTCTCTAGAGAAACTGATAATTAAGATTAGAGTTTAGTAGGATTTATATAGGCTGTATGCAGTCACATCTCTATAAAGTTATTTGGTTTTATTTTTAATTTATTTTGACTTATTTTGGGGACTCACCCAAACAGTGTCAGGAGTGATCCTTGGTGATCTCACCAGTGATCCTTGGTCACCTGGGCTGTGGTTCGTTGCAAGGCTCTGAGTATGTGGTACAAGAGTGGCCCTGCAATGCTGGGGTCTTCCAGCGCTGCACCCAGTGATGCTTGGGGTACCATGTGGTCCTGGGAATTGAATCCAGGTCTGGTGCACCTTCAGCATGATCCCACATGACCTTTTATTATTACTCAGTCCCTTTCTTATTTTATGTATACTGTAGTTTAGATACTATGGAAATAGTAGTGTTTCTTATTTTATGTATATCGTAGTTTAGATACTATGGAAATAGTAGTGTTTCTTATTTTATGTATATTGTAGTTTAGATACTATGGAAATAGTAGTGTTAACATTTTATGGTTTTGATGATCTGAGTTACTGCACCTTTATCACCACTGCATCTTGTTCACCTCTACCCATCCACCCCCTCCCCCCAATTCTTCCTCCACTGCTTGATAATCTCATTTCAGAAATCAAAGGTCAAGGGTTTGTCATCATTCAAAATAGTCTAGTCTCATTTTGCATCTGTATACCACAGATGAGTGAGATTTCATTGCTTCAATGCAGGCATAGCTTCCAAGAACACTCCGACCTGTCTACCACGCCACTCCATCTATTAAGTGTCACAAAGTAGTTATGCTGTGGCCTCTAGGGGACACATCCTAACATAAAATATATCCTACTGTGGCCAGTTCTAAATGCTGGTAGTTAGATGAGGAAAAACATTGTCTGACACACAGAGTCGAGCTACCTATGAAACCTTCTGCTAATCATAACACAAATACAAACGCTGGAGAATTTGAGCCTCATCAATAAACACTTGGTGGAAACAGAAGATCTTTCTTCTGACAAATAGTAATGTAGAGTAGACATTATAAATGAATTGTCATGTTTTTCTGATGGTAATGATATAGATTAGAAGTTTAGAGACTGTAGGGTACATGTTTGTGACATTAAAACCGTGATGTCTGGATGTGGAAATATGTGTTTTATATAGAATGACATTTAATAACAAGCCAAACAAACCATTCAAATCATGTTAAAGGACAAAATTAATTTCTTTTATCTCTATAAAATACAATACAAAATTATTATTACAGAGAGAAATAGTCAAAGAAATACACAAAAAAGAAAAACTACAGAAACTACAGAAATGTTACACTTAGTAAAAATATTATGTGAATTTATCTTATTATAGATTTTCAAATTTGTCCATTCTAATTTTTTATATTAGCCTAATGCTTATATTGCTCTTTTTTGGTCCATGTTTTATAGTCTTGATTTTGTATTATTTTTCCTAAAGTCAATCCATGAATTTGAGGTTTTTAAAAAAAAGACGTTTAGGAGGCTAGAGTGATAGCTCAGCGGGTAGGGCATTTGCCTTGCACGTGGCCCGACCCGGGTTCGATTCCCAGCATCGCATATGATCCCCCGAGTATGGCCAGGAGTAATTTCTGAGTGCACGAACAAGGAGTAACCCCTGTGCGTCGCTGGGTGTGACCCAAAAAGCAAACAAATAAATAAATAAATAAATATTTTTTTAAAAGACGTTTAAACCAGTTCTATTCCCAGTGTTCCATCTTCATTTTCACAAGATCCCTATAGTCTTTGCTTAATGACACTAAGACCAGCACTTCCTCCTATATCATGTAGATGAAGGAATGCCACGGTTTAGGAGATAGAAATGTTGGTGTGTTTTCACCAGGACTCATACACCTATGCTCCAATAACATCCCGAGAGAGTTCAAAAAATACAACCACCACCAGCACTTTTATGTATAGAGTCTATATGAGCCTGCTGGCTCTAAGTCAGATATAATGTTTCACTATTGACATTTCACTTCTCTATAACACAGAGATGATGGAAGTTCTGGAATATTAAGGTCAGTTGAATATTTAACCACTGTGATAACTGAGTGTGATCGCCTACAAAGAAAGCAGTCACAATGTGGTAATGGGAATACTTTAATTCTCAGGAATCTCTGGCAGTGGCTTACTGCTTCTGATGTTGCTAAGGATGGCATGTTAAAGAGGCAGCCTGTGAAAGTTGGGCTTGATCTATGTTGCAGGTAAAACCAGATCTGCTTGGAAAAAAATTTTGCTCTGAGTTTCTGCAATGGAGAATCACAATATCTCAGCTACTAGTTTCCAGAACCTGTGCACCATGGATCCCAGAAGAAGTCAAGTCTCTATCAGGAAGAGTCCCGACTCACGGCACAAGATTCTATATTCCTCCTCTACATTTTTCTCAAAGGATACGCAGACATGAGAGTGACTGTGTGCTGAGAGAGGGAAATACACAGACTTTTGGAGGTTTATTAAACACTGGCTACTCCTTAGTAATCCCTGGCCACTCAGAATATTGTGGTCTACTAGTGAAAGTAAGAGCTTTATCAGTCAAGTGATAACTGGAATCTTAGCTTAGTTGAAAACATAGTGGGCACAAGAGTTCTGAAGACCCATTGCATGTCCATTTATCTAGTTTGTTAATATGTAATTAGAAGAGATAAGTGTTTTAGAAATAATAGATATCATTGATAATTGGTAATAATCCTCACATTAACTCTTAGACCCACAGAATAGAAGGATCTTATTGGTGGAAAGAGTCATTATCTGGAATAGTCTTATTCTACCAGTGTAGTTTATAAAAAGGAATAGTGTCCTGGGATAGGATTGCAGAGATGAGTGCTATCATTATTTAAAACTTGGAAAGATGCATAAGGGGTGCTATTTATTGTTTTCTCTTTTAAAGACCAGTTTGTCCATTGCCAAAGGCAGATCATGACAAATAACAGGATATTACAAGCACATAGGAGAAAAAGATGAGGTAAATCAGGAGATTGGGTTGTAGTTAATGTTCCACGTGGAGTATTTTATGGGGGGGGGGGGTGGATTTAAGGGGCTATGCCCAGCTGTGCTTAGGGTTTACTCCTGGTTCTATGTGCAGAGGTTATTCTAACTTCCTAGACTCTCTGAACCACAGATTAAATATTTTCACTGGAGCAGTTAATACTACAGTTCCTGAAATTTAGTCTTCAGCTGTTTAAATAGCAAATGGCTTTATTTCTCTTAGCTTATCCAGACCAAGTAGAAGCAGCATCTCTTCCTACAGGAGACCAGTAGTAAGTGCATTGTTCTTGCTTTTGAGTTCTATTCACAATCCTTCTTCCAGTCATAATATAGCAGGACGTAGTATATAAGAAATTTTTTGGATAACTAAATAATAGTCTAGGATCTCTGCTGGCCGGAATGTATCATTTCGTATGATCAGAGACACCTGGGGAAGCAATTTGGGTGGTGCCTAGAGATCACAATCAGGGAGCTGGAGCGATAGCACAGCAGGTAGGGTATTTGCCTTGCACGCGGCCAACCCGGGTTCGATTCCCAGCATCCCATATGGTCCCCCAAGCACCACCAGGAGTAATTTCTGAGTGCACGAGCCAGGAGTAACCCCTGAGCATCACCAGGTGTAACCCAAAAACCAAAAGAAAAAAAAAAGAGATAATGATGATATTTTAGACATGCTGGGGAATCTCAGAGAGTTATCCCAATGAGGATGTTCAGAAAATGTCTGTACTGGTCTGAAGTTCAAGCAACACTTGTGATGTAGATTTGGGGAAACTTGACAAAATGATAAATTATAAATGGAGCCTATGGATGAGATGATTCCTTGAACATATATGAAATGAAAAGAGAAGTCCCAAGCTCTGATAAATGTGAAACTTGAATGATCTGGTAGAAGATGAGGAACCTACAAAGCATTGTAAGATGTGGCATCCAGAGAGCCAGGAGCATTGGTAGCCAGAGGTCACGGGAAGAAGAGAAAAAGGTGGGTAATGCAAATGCTATTGTGTGTGTGTGTGTGTGTAGGGGCAGGGAGACTGCTTCCATGGAGTCCACTAGTGTCTGAGAAGGAGCAGCTGCAATGTGGTGAAAGAAGCAAAAGTTTGGAGTGGGATAAAGAGTGAGTGGGGGTGGGCAGAGACATGATGGATAGGTGGGCAGAGACATGGTGGATAGGTGGGTATCAGGCTTCACTGAGACAAGGGGTTCAAGGCACTGTACTAGGAGGGAATATGAGGGAAGTTCAGTTGCAGACATACCGAGTTTGAAGTGACAGGTTGATGTCTGAACTGCTTATCTGTGAATGGGTCACAGTTCACCTAGAATCCAATTCCTTGATATTGGTTTTTCTTCTTCATAGGATTGATAAACACCAAACCTGGTGATTGGAGAAGATAATGGCACTGCCAGCTCTCCTTGTAAAAACAAGCCCACCCATTCTGAATGAGGCAGGGTTGCCTAGTGGAGAAGCACAGACCAAATGCTGAAAAGATGGGTCAAGTTCATCGATAGTCACTTAAGACTGGGATGGGACACACTATGACTCCCTCCCTCCCTTCCTCCCTCTCTCCTTCCCACCCTCTCTCTCTTTCTCTCACACACATTCCACACACATTCTCTCTCTCTCTCTCTCTCTCTCTCTCTCTCTCTCTCTCTCTCTCTCCCTGCCCATATTTTCCTGTGTACAATTCTTTCACCAGTCCTGGCTGTTGAGGTACTAAGAAGGAGATGAGTTAATGAATCACAACAGTAAAACCAAATGCCAGGCTCCCCTTCATTCCTTGCAGACCCTCAGGGGCGTGTCCTCTGAGGCATTAGGGAGCAGCTCCATTGTCCTTTCCTGCTCTTCTGTTCTCTGAATTTTTTTAAAGCAATGTTTAAGTTAAGAAACACATATGATCTTTGCTTTCCTGGCTAGAAAGTTGCCAGTGCTGGAACATGCATCTAACCTAGGCTGGCAGTGAAATAAGAAATTGGTGACTGAACACAAAAAAGATCTACCTAAATTCTAGTCTAAAAAGGCAAGAGAACCCAGAGAAGAGGAGAAATGTAGAGGAAAGAAGAGTCTTGTCAAGGAATCAGTTCTCCTCATGGAGGAATTTCTTGGTTCAAGTAATATTTTGCTATAAAAATGTGATTTAATTCCAAAGGTTTTCATGCTAGTGGTTCCATTGAGATCAATACAAAATGTGTCAAGCTACAATGTGAATATTTCCATATAGATTATGTCTCAGTGAAAACACTTCAAGAAATTTAAATTTTTTTTTTCTGGGGGAGTGTTGAGGACTTGGTTTGTGCCACACCTGGCAGTTTTTAAGGCTCACGTCTGTCCCTGTGCTCAAGGAAACTATTGTTTAACTTTTAAAGAGATGCTTCAGTCTTTACATGACTTTATCCAGTAACGTTAAAATGTCACATATACAATTTCATGATTAAATATTACTGAGGTAGAAAATAAGTCTGAATGCAAGAACCTAGTTAGCCAGAAGTCAAATACCTACTAATAATCATTAACTATCATAGCATTTTACTGAAGATCCACAAATCATTACTGTTGTTGAGAAAATTCAAAACAGTTCTCAGCTTTCTGGCTAAGATCAAGTGGGGGAAACTCAATATAGTGCTTGGCCTACTACAGAGAGTTCTTAACATTTGTTCCTAAATAACAATCGTGTTATTTCACATGTGATCATTCTGTGAAAAAAATAATAACAAATACTCTCAAATAAATGCTTTTAGGAAGGGGTTTATTTTTACTGGATATCATTGCAATAGACTTATTGCAAAAATCGTACCTGGCATTTTATTCTTCTCTAAAAGCTGTACTACTTATTAAAAACTTTATTTAAAAAAAAAAGATTTCATTTCATTGCCCCCTGCCTTCCCTTCCCTGTTTTTCTGTTGTTGCAGTAACCTTGGCTCAGGAGCACAGTGGGTTGTGCTGTTTGCCAGGGATCGTACCGGTCTCAAGGGATCCTACACATGCTCTCACTCATTTAGTTGTGATGCTTGTGAGCATTCTAGTGTGTCACTCAGCACACAGTGCCCGTGAATCTTCTGGTTGTAGCATTTGCTGGGGATCACATATGAAACTTGCATATCTCATTTGGATATTTGGATGCTCACATGGGTTGTGGCACTTCAACAACTGTTCAAGGTCAGAAAACGGGTGGGAAACAGTGCCTGGCTTGGGGAATCTTACTCTTCTGACCTGGCTATTGTGTCCCTCTAATGTTGAAAGCATGTTTGTATGAGTGTTTATATATAAACATGTTTATATATATATATAAACATGCACACAGAAAATGAATCTAAGATGAACCTCCAAACTGGGAACAGAGGCTTTCTCTGAAAGGTGTAGTTTGGGAGTCCAGTAACACTTACCGTGTTTTTATCTAACATCTTTTTCTTTTCATTTCTTTTTGTCGGTTTGCTTCTGTTATGCAGTGTAGGATAACACTGGTTTGTCCTTTCTCCCTGGCTGCAGGGAGTTTAGGTTTATTGGGTTACACCCATCACAGTGCTCCTGAGGCACTCCCATTCCTCTGTGTTTATCTTTAACTTCTTCTCTGTGTTCTCTTCCCCAACTAGTTAATTACCTATTTCTCCTAAGCAGTACCTGTGACTTGTAAAGTCAAATTCCTCAGATATCTCTGGATTTGTATTTGTAAATTAACCATTGCTTTTTTCCTTTTCTTTTCCTTATGTCCTTTGCATAGTTTACTTCAGAGCAATGTCCTTTCTGTATAGACACAGGAAGATAGTTAGTGCTACGTTTTTGTAACTTTGGAGTTAATTAATTTCGAATAATATTCACTTCTGGGCATCTATTTACCCAACTTAAGCCTCAGGTGCCCTTCGTTCCTAGCATCCCAACGCAGGGGCCTGACAAAGGGACTGAATGGACCCAGGGCAAGCTATGAGCTACTCTGGCATCAAAATGGGCCAAGCCAAACACCACAATCCTTAAATATATGTTAAAAGCACAGATATGACAAATTCTGTCATGATTCAAAGAGAAACAACTCAACAAGGACCCTGCTTTGGGTTAGGAAGTACTCATCCGGCCTGAGCACTATAGTCTGGGATCTATAATGAGATGTACCCAGGAGAGTCACCCTATAAGTTTAATGTATCTCTTACTGTGTCCATACACTGTAGCACTGTCTCTCCCATTGTCCATTGATTTGCTCAAGCGGGCCCAGTAACGTCTCCATTATGAGACTTGTTGTTACTGTGTTTGGCATATTGAATATGTCATGGGGAGCTGGCCAGGCTTTGCTGTGTGGGCGAGATACTCTCGGTAGCTTGCCAGGGTCTCCAAGAGGGGCGGAGGAATCGACAGCACTGTGGGCAGGGCATTTGCTTTGCACTCAGCTGACCCGGCCAACTAGGTCAAAATGAATAAAATTATTAAGTAGAATGAAGATGTTTAAATGGTTGTTGGACTACAGAAAGGAGAAAAGCACCCCTAGATGAAATTCTGCCCTTGAGCAGATCTCCTAGCTGGGCATCTTTGTTTCAGAAGAGCTTCCTCCAAGGAAGGGCTTTAGATATGTTGATTGTGCTACCTGACTTAGGTATAGTTGCTGCCCCCAACACTTGGAGGTTGGGCTCTACACTAAGGCAGCAAGATGGAGTGTGGAGAGACTAGCATGGGGTCAGGAGGAGATGGGAATGAGGGGCAGTGTGAGACTGGAATGGGGCTCTTGGTGAGAATGGAACAGGACTGTAAGGAGAATGGAATAAACAGTAACTGATCAACAGCCAGCCTGGCAGACCTGTTCCCTCCTTCATGTGTCTGTTGGCAGTGGCTGCAGGGTGGGGTGAGGAAGCGGCTCATGGTCACCAAATGCATGTGGCAGGCAAGAGAGAGCCCACGACGTCGCTCACTCACTGATTTATTTTACGATTACACAATGCAGGACATAATTGCAATTTTCCCAAAGGCTGCTTCTCAGATTTTAAGTTTTTGGCTATTTTCTTTGGCTGATGGGCCGTCAAGGAAATCTAGCCCTTCTCCAATGTTAAAAAATTACACGATTCATTCAACAGAACCAATCTGAACTCTGCCAAATGTTCCAGCTTCGCCCCACCCTCAAGGAGCGCAAAGTCCCAGAGGAGGCTGAAAGGTGAGCTGTAATTTCAGAATCCCTATAAAGGAGATCTGGAAAGTGGGGAGTCAGGGCTAGGAGGAGAGATGTCCAATGTGTGCAGAAGACAGAAGGCGGGGCAAGGCGCTGGAAGGTGCTCAGAGAGAAGGCAGTCCTTCAGACAGCTGCTTCAGGGCCAGTTCTGCAGGGGAGGGGGAGAAAAAGTGCCCCAGATGGAAGAAGTGATGGGTGTCATGACAAAGCAGAAGTCACACTGTTTTTCAGGCAAAGCTGCCTCTTTGGTGGTGGGGGAACGCAGGATACATCTGTAGAGGTGCCTGTGGACTTCTTTGTCACTTGAGCCCTTGCAGGCCATGGAAGTTTTTCTTTCGGGAACATCAGAACCCAGCTGTTCCCAGAATAATCAAAACATACAGATCTAAAGCCATATATACCATGGGATGGGAGCCAGCTTTACACAGGAAGTTTGGACATGCGGATGAAAACATTTCCATGGGCCACACGTAGCACAAAAGGATCGATACTTACGTGAAGATCTCCCTTTAATGCGATCAATACTAATGTGAGATCTCCCTTATGTGAAGTCTGCCAGGAGTCAAATGCATAGAGACAGGTAGAACTGTGACTTCTTGAGGCTGGGGGAATGGGGAGGAAGTTACTGCTTAGTGATTACCTAATTTCAGTTTGCAATGAAAAAGTTCTGGAAATGGTAGTGGTGAGAATTGCACAATTGGGCGGAGAGATAGTACAGTGGGTAAGGTCCTTGCCCTGCATGCTGCTGACTGGCCACAAATGGTCCCCAGCACCGCCAGGAGTTAAGCCCTGAGCACTGCTTGATGTGGAGTAAAGAATTCACAACCATTGAATGTACTCAATGCAATGAGTTGCTTGCTCAGAATTAAAATGATAAATCTGGTATTATGCAATTTTGAGCTTTATATAAAAGAGATTACAAGGGTAAATTTTCTCTGTGTGTTTTATTACAATATTAAAATACGGGGGGGGGGGGGAGTGCGCCTCTTTTTTTTTGTTCTTGACACAAGATTAAATGCCATTTCTTTGCTTAAGTGGATCATTTGTCTTGATATTCAATAATAGCTGCCAAACACTGAAGAAAGCTAGTTCAGTGCTAGCTAAACATGCAGAAAATGAGACAACCCAGGTTCAGAGAAGTCAATTAACTGGCTCAAGGGCACACAACTAGTGAGGGGGGCAATTCTAGGAAGGTTAGAACTGGAACTCATATCTTTTGCCCTCCCACCCCCCCAGCATCTTGTTTTTTCACTAGTCCCCAAACTGCTTGATTATCTGGTCCCTCTTTTGGAAGAAGTCAATACTTTCTCTCATAAACCTGCTCTCCCTGGCTCTGCCATGCAAATCGGGGTTTGGTGTTTCCAGTCTCCAGAAAAAGTTAGCTGGAGGCAAAGCAGAAAGAAGAGTTTTCCACGGCCTGTTTACTCCAGAGCTAAACCTGACATCGCAGAAGAACTTTGATCCTCCGCCAGAGAGCCCTAAAGAGCACTCCACATGAGTCTAGTAGCGGGGACACCCACTCTGTGCAAACGCTCACTCTGCCACTCCGGGGAGCGAGCGAGCGAGCGCGGGAGGGCGCGTAGTTGGCTTGCGCCCGTCGTCTGGAGAATACGGCCGTGCAGCCCCGCAGCCGGGCTCTATCCCCCGCTCTCAGGTAGCCGCCGCGGAGGGACCCGGCGGCGGGCGGGCGGCGCGCAGGCGCGCGAGAGGGGCCGCATCACTCCGCGCCGGTGCTTCGCCGCCGCGCCCCCGAGTCGTCGCCGCCGTCGCCGTCTTCCCGGGCTTCGCGGTCCGCACCCCGCCACCCGTCGCACCCCGAAAGCCCGGGCGCCCCGCCGCCGCTGCCCCTCCTCCTCCTCCTCCTCCTCCTGACGCTCTCCCCCGCCCCGACCGGCCCGGCCCGGCCCGGCCCAGCCCCTCGCTCCCCTCTGACCCCGCGTTGCACAATGCCCGGGCAAAGTCTCGGAGGGTGGAAACCGCGGCGCCCCTGCCCCTGGGCGGGGACGCGGGGCGGCCGCGCGGGCACCTCGGCGCTGGCCCTGTCGGCGGGTGCGGGTGCGGGTGCCGGTGCCGCGAGTCCCCCGGGAGCCCCCGCGCCGCGCGCTCCTCGCAGGCCGCCGCCGCCGCCGCCGCCGCCGCCTCAGCCATGGCGGAAGTTCATAGACGTCAGCATGCCGGGGTTAAAGGAGAAGCCCCCGCGAAAGCCGCCGCACACAGTCATGAGCAGGAGCTGGCGATGGCGCCGGCCGAAACGCTGACGGTCTTCCTCAAGCTGCTGGCCGCCGGCTTCTACGGCGTCAGCTCCTTCCTCATCGTCGTGGTCAACAAGAGCGTGCTCACCAACTACAGGTAGCGCGGGCGCCCGCCGCAGGCCCCGCGCGCGCGCCCAGCCCCGGGGAGCGGCCGGGGCGGGGGGGGGGGGCGCCCCGCGCCCGGGCGGCAAAGTTGCGGCCAACAAAGTTGCGCTGGGGATATGGGGGTGGCGCGGCTCGGGCGGCTTCGCGACCCGCCCCCCCCCCACACTCCAACCCCCAAACACCCCTTGTCCACCGTGGCTGGAGGATTTGGGGATACCCGCCCCGCCTAATGAGCCCCCCGAAGCCCGTGCCTGCGAGGATGCAACCTTCCCCCCCCCCCCACACACTTCTTGGCGGCTTTCCGGGGGTTTGGGGGGGGGTCCCGGCGATCGCTGACAGCACCCGCACCCCTCTCCTTCCCTCCCGACCCTGCCCCGCCCCGCCGAGAGCCATCGCGGCGGGGTGCGGGTGCGGATGCAGTGGGGTGGGGAAGGGGCCAGAGCGCTCGGGAACATCCCCCCCGCGCCGGGCAACGGAGGGGAAACGGGCGAGGCGGACAAGACGGGACAAGTGGCCGCCCGAGGCTACAGAATCCCGAGCCGCCGCCAGCTGCAAGAGCAGCAGCAGCAGCAGCAACGGCAACGAAGATTTTTTTTTTTTTCCCAAATTTTTATTTATTTATTTTATTCCTTTGGAGAAGACGCGGACAGGAGGTGGTGGGTTCGGGGACCAAACCGCTTTTCCAGGAGCGATCGGACGGCGGGAAGGGCTGCACCCCTTGCACGCGGGCGACCCGCGTTCCATCCCCGGGCATCCCCGTGCCCACCGGGAGTGATTCCTGAGTAGGGGAGCCAGGAATGAGCCCTGAGCACTGGGCGGGTGTGGCCCCAAAGCAATAAAGAAATAAATCAAAAGAAAGAAGAAAAGCTTTTTTTTTTTTTTTTTAAATCAGGTTGTGTATCTGTATTTTGAATGCACAGAACTGCCTTTGGCTTTTTCTGATCCTCTTTTTCTCTCTCTCTCACCCTCGCTTTCTTCTTTTTCTTCTTTTTTTTTTTTTGTAGGTTTCCTTCCTCACTATGTGTTGGACTTGGCCAGGTTAGTTGGAATCTTCGGCCCGACGCGCGGTTGATGCCGTTAGAACTTGTGTGTGTGTCTTTATAAGGCGAACAGTGAACCTGTGTTTTCTGCCTGCAGATGGTGGCCACTGTGGCAGTTCTCTGGGTGGGAAAGGCGCTCAGAGTGGTCACGTTTCCTGACCTTGACAGAAATGTACCTCGAAAGGTAAAACAACACACAGAAGACAGCAACAAAATGCATCATTTTTCTAAAAGGACATCACACTTTAAAAAAAAAAAATATATATATATATATATATGTAGTGCCTGCTTATTTTAAATGTTGCAGCCTGGAAATCACCCCGATAAGAGTCGGCATGATAAATGCAGTAATTTTGAAAAAGAAACTTATTTTAGAAGTCTTTGGGTTCTGGCTTAGTTAATGGACACTTGTTAGGAATACAAGAGTTTTCACACTTTCACCACTTATCTGATCTGGTCAGTGTATTCTGTACTCATTTTTCTTTGCATTTATTTTCTGATTCTCTTTGCCTCAGCTTTACTCCACTGGGGGATGAATTGCCTTTTCTTTTTTGCAACTGACCTTAGAGCCTTGGGCTGAAGGCATTATCATGTGTAAAGCAAATATTTTTTTCTAATATCATTTGATCAGATGCCTGTTTCTGCTCGCCCCCCCCCCCCACCCTCCCTCTCTCTCGCCACAGTATTTATCCAGGAATAAACTGTCACTTAATGCTTCTTGGGGCCAACATTGTGTATAAAACTAATCTTGTGTTTTAAGTGGAAAGAATTTGATCATGTTAACAACTGTTTCTGTTTGAAAGGACCTTGTTGCAGCTATCTTTGTTATTGAGTTTTGTTATCCCTTTTTAAATTTTCTAGACGTTTCCACTACCTCTACTATATTTTGGGAACCAAATCACAGGACTGTTCAGCACAAAGAAACTGAAGTATGGATAACTTTATTTTTCTAGTGCGGCTTATATAATGTGTTCTTAAAATTGTATGTGAATGCCAAATACTTAATACGTTGATTTTTTTTTTTTTAAATCTGGGAAAAAAGAGAAAGGATCAGAAAGTCTCTGCTAAGATTTTATGTCCAAGTTTAATTTAAGCTGTTTTGAGAGGACTTTTTGCTTGTTGTCCCACTTGCTGGGAAAATACTTTGGTGATGGGAGTCTATAAATGTAACAGTGTTATGACAAGGGATTTTCATTGTTTTTCTAGACCCATAGTAGTGAAGGATAGATGCGAAGCTTCTCAGATTTCAGTTCCTTAGCCGGTTCATAAATGTTATACTTCAGGAACATTCTCCACACAGAATTAGAGGGTGGCTGTGAGAACTTCTTAGTTTTTTTTCTTTCCGCATGAAGTAGTTAATTCTATCCAGTGGCAGCCTGATGCAAATGTGATTGCTGCTTCATCCTTGGCAGTATAGCTGTGGAGGCAGCAGACACACTTAGAAAGAATAGAGCTCTCTTCTCCGTGACAACATAGCCTGGCCATCCTCCGAGCACCCAGTTCGAAGCTTCTGGTAAAGCGCGCAGGGTGTATGTGTTAAAACCACACACACAGGGAAACCATTGACTAGGAACCCATGCTTCATCTCTTCCAGATGAGCTAACACTCTTGATCCAGGGGAGATCACTGGAGACAGACACAGTGTTATTTCATCAGACCCAAGATCTGACAGTCACCCAGGGGCTATCTCGGGGAAGGGGTCCAGGGAGTTCAGATTTATCCTGGTGCAGGGTGGTGGTGGCATCTGTCCCATCTCAGCTCTCCTTTGGAAAGAAATACAGGCCTGCTGCAAATGCCCTTAGAATTTCTTCTTTTTTCATTCATTGTCACCCATCCATTTGTGCATGCTCCATCTTTGGTTGCCACTTAAGGTGAAAGCACTGTTGGAGTAGGGTGAAATTTGTTTAGAAACAGCTATATTGTGAGACGTCGTATGTTTGACCAGAGCAGGCAAAACGCCTTGAGAATTTAGAGGAAGGCAAAATTACCTCCACAAAAGGAAAGTCACGGAATGTTTCACATATGGTTCAGAATGTTTCATATATGGTTAGTGGCTAAAGAATGGGAAGAGAAGTCAGTGGAGGGAAGAAAGGAGAAAGATATTTTTTTCTTTGTAAGACAATACAGTCACTGTCCAAGCTGTTTACCTAATATGTGGATAAAATGAAAATGTGGATATTTTCGTTTCTGATAATGGATGTATGATCTCTACATTTTATGCTTAGTGTTTTCTCATTTTTAGTAGTTCTCTAAAAGCAAATCCTTTGAGACTTCCATGTGAAAACTATTTTTAGAGAAATATGCGTTTCATAACAAATTATATCAGCATGGGAATTCCATAACAGGAAGGGATTTACATTATTTTATGTTATTAACACAAAGAATCTTACTTTAAATAATTTTTATCTTTTACCTAATTATTGCTTTTTTTTTTTTAATAGCTTGCCAATGTTTACAGTCCTGAGAAGGTTCTCTATCCTGTTTACAATGTTTGCTGAAGGAGTTTTACTCAAGTGAGCTAAATTTCCAATATATTTTAGATTTTAACAAAACCCAGTCACCCTGGAAGGTGGCCAGTGTGTGTGAGATACTAAAATTATATGTCTAGTTTCTACTTTATCTTTCGAAAAGGTTAAATTACATTAGCTAGGAATTGATAGTTTGTGAGGAGAATAGTTAGTAGATTCTTCATTAGAATTGGAAAGCTAGCTAAATGTTCCTGAAAATACTGTTTTTCAAAGTTGAATTTTCTTGAAGGGGTTAGTTTGGGTTGAGGGAATGTTCAAGGGCTACTCCTGTTCTATACTCAGGATTGGCCCTGGGGTACACTGAGGATCAAATTTGGTACCAGAGATTCAAACTGGGGTTGGCTACTGTTTAAGGCAGGAAGCACCTGAATTGCTTTGCTTTCTCTCTGGCCCAGTGGTTTAGGTTTAAATAGTATTCATGTTTTGGTTACTTTTACCATAAATATGTTTGATTTTTTTTCTTTTCTTTTTATTTATTTTTTTGCTCATACCAGTTATTCTTAGGACTTATTCCTTTCTGGATCACTCTTGGTGTGCTCAGTGGACCATATATGATACCAGGGTTATTGAACCTGGGTTAGCTGCGTGCAAGACAAGCACCCTGCCCGCTGTTCTGTCTCCTAGCCTCGTGTTTGATAGTCTTTAGATAAATTCAGAATTGTAAAAATTAATAAAAGCTAATGATAATTATAAGAAAGCTAAGTATGGTTGTATAAAAATTGAAAATTTTGCTTTATCACGAAGACTCTTAAACCTCTAACTCCTTGGAAACATTGAATATTTAATTATAGCTTTAAAGTTTTTAAAAATTCTCTTCTGTGTTTGGACTATACCTGGCAATGCTCAGGGTTTACTCCTGGCTCTGTGCTCAGGGATCACTCCTGGCAAGGCTTGGAGGACTATCTGGGACACAGGGGATTGAACCTGGGTCAACCATGTGCAGGACAAGAGCCTTAACCTCTGTACTATCACTCCAGCCCATATTTGTAGCTTTTTATAAGAAAATATGTAATTGGGGGAGAGGGAGGAGCTGTCTTATAATAAATAATTAAATAGTGAATAATTAAAGACAAACATAATTTTAAAAACTTTTTTTGCAGAAAGACTTTTTCTTGGGGTATTAAGATGACTGTATTTTCAATGATTATTGGAGCCTTTGTAGCTGCCAGGTAAGATGTGGGCTGTTGTAAAGTTTATGAAGTTAAATTGGAAATTATAATTATTGATAACAAATGATCAGTTACATAGTTATAGGCTAAATAAGTCATATCATTGGAAAGCATCTACTTAACTTTTCAAAAGCTAAATCATTTTGGCTCTATTTAGATCAAACCTGACAATAGCGGACTCTCAAAATTCTTAAGTAAATTTATATAATTTGGATATATATGTTGTCTTCCTGTTTACCGAACACCTGCCATGAGCCACACAGTATATTTGGCATTTTATACGTATTATTTGTTTTTCTTTCCAATAACCGAGAGAATATAGGTATAGTTTTCTGTATCATAGTTGAGGAAACTAAAGTCTGAACTTAATAATCTGCTCAAGACTACATAACTAATACATGGCAGAGTTGGAATTTGAATCTATGCTTGGCTCTGAAGCTGGGTGCTTTCGTTGATGATTGGTATTCTTTAAATCAGTGTGCTGCTAAAAACAATGATGTCTCAGAGGAGTCGGTTGATGCAGAATAACAGAGGATTGCTTTACCTCACCTCACAGTGGTATATCCAAGTGCTTGGTATTCTCTCCAATTATTAAGGCTGTACTTTATTACGTTTCAGTCTTAAAAACTCATACTGACAATGTATACCTTAAAAAAAAAAAGACAATTTCAGTGATGTCTAAAAACCTCTGCAACATTTCACCAGCCCAGGGCATGCATATATGGATTTGCTAGTACCACAAATGCTGAGTGACAGTTTTCCATCTGAGAGTGCTAGTGTACTTCTTGAATTGGCTCATTTACCTTTACCTCTGGGAAAGGTGTGTGTGGTGATGAAGATGGTGTTGGGGTGATGGGATATTTATAAGTCCAGTTCTGTTCTACCCTACATCTTCTAATAAAATTCCTTGCTGAAGGAAAAATAGAGGATGGACTCATTATTTGCCCAAATTTGGTTATATTGGTGAAACATCATTGCATCCCTGGGAAACATTCTGTACCATCCTCCTGCCTTTCTTTTTGAGATGGCCTTTTTGTCTTTAAGGCATTTCAATTAAGGCTGCTGGGATCCAAAATTGAGCTACACAGCAGGATTTAATGAGGGCTTACTCAAAGTTTTTCAGGAGGATTGCTGTCCGCACTGGCCTTATCTAGTTCAGCCTTTCTCGTGGGAAAGAGATAGGGAAGAACAGAGTCTTAAGGCTAGGGGTTCTTAGCAGGCTGCACAGTAAGCTAGTTCTGTCGAGAGTTGCGATGGCCCAGAGTGTCTTTGACGTTCATCCCTTATAGTAGTTCAGCTACAGGTATATTTCAGTGTCCTAAGCCAATTTTAGCTAAGGTACTAACGTCTGCCTCCAACATACTTTTTTTTTTCTTCAAAGATGCTCTTTCTGTGATTTACTCAGTTTTTTGTTTGTTTTGTTTTGGAGCCATACTCAGCTGTGCTCAGGGCTCACTCCTGGCTCTCTGCTCAGGGACCACTCCTGGCAGGCTCTGGGGAGCCGGGGATCGAATCCGAGTCAGCCGCATGGAAGGCAAGCGCCCTACCCACTGTATGATCACTCCAGCCCAGTTTACTAAATTTTCATGTTATTCTTGGCGCTCTGCTGAATATTAGAAGACCAGTTTTTCTTTTCCTGCTGGTTACATTTCCTAGGCTTACTGAGCAGACTTTTTTTGCACTGAAGTTCCTACTCTGTGTTGTAGCTTGACGTCAGTTCGAAATAGCCACCACCCTTAAGCCAGAAATTCCACCCAGCAGTCCAGCCACTTTTGCAGCATAGTCTGACTTTCGTGTGAACCGGTGGGGAGAAAACTTAACTTCATCAGTTTGGTTTTCTTATCTGAGATTGAGCTGCTGTCCTCTGCCCACTTCACATGTCTGTACTCGTTGCTGCTTTTTGTTTGACTTTGAATCTAGGCTCATGAATGTTTGTGTTAAAGTATTAGTGCTTCTCATTTCTGACCATGAACTTGCAAACCAGAAGCAGAAATTAAGACATTGTTGTGACTTATAAAATGTGTTCTTGAAACTGTTGTAATTGAGACCTACTTAAAATGAAATGAAATGCTCTTTTAAGAATGTGCATTGTCACTAAAACGTTGCTTATGTTTTGCAGCTCTGATTTGGCATTTGATCTGGAAGGATATGTTTTTATTCTGATAAATGATGTCTTGACAGCAGCAAATGGTGCATATGTAAAACAAAAGTTAGATTCAAAAGTAAGTAGCAATCTGAAGCTTCCTTCACAATGTTTGCTAATGCTGTAAATGACAGTTTATCAGGTTTGGTAGGAAGGAAAGGAATACTTAGGAGCTATGGGAAAGATATAGATGATATCTGAGGATAAAATGCTCTCACAGGAGCTTTATTTTGGGAGGGAAATTGGGAGCCATTGGTGTGGTGGGAAATGTGCACTGGTGGAGGGATGGGTGTCGGGATATTGTGACTGAAATCTGACCATGAACAGCTTTCTAACTGTGTATCTCAGGGTGATTCAATTAAAAAAAAAATAAAGAAGCAGCCTTATTTTTTATTTAGGATAGGGGAATATTGGCTTTGAGAAGGATTGGATAAGTGAGGGGTATTATAGAAAGGAGTCATAAAAGTACAAGAGCAGGGCTGTTTTCAAGCAGGGCTACTTAAACTTTTTCTACTCATTACCCCTATTTTCCCAATAAATTTTTACATGACCCTGGACATATAAAACCAGAATTTACAATAATTATAAATATTTTTAAAAATTTTGTGACCCCTTTCCCATTGCTTCCCCCCGCCCCCCGCCCCCCCCCACACAGTTTTAAAAATTAAGTGTGTGGGGCTGGAACGATAATACAGCGGGTAGGGTGTTTGCCTTGCACACGGTTCACCCAGGTTTGATTCCCAGCATCCCATATGGTTCCCTGAGCGCCACCAGGAGTACCCGGGTGCAGAGCCAGGAGTAACCCCTGTGCATCGCCTGGTGTGACCCAAATTAAGTTTGTGCTGGACAGATAGTATAGTGGGTAGAGCTCTTGCCTTTCAGATGGTCAATGCCTGATACCCCAAACACTGCCCTAAGTTAGTCCTGAGTGCAGAGCCTGGCGTGAACCCTGAACATTGTTGGGTGTGCCCCCAAAACTGGAAACAAAAATATAAATACTAGATTCTAGAGAACTTGTATCATGGCAGCACTGCATAAGGACACAATCCAGAACTGTGTGTTTACAGTCATATCCTGAATTAAGCTTTATTGTACTCTGTTTACAATGGCAGGGGAAAGGTTCAGCACAGTTTAAATGTGAAGAGAAAAACAGAACAGTTTGGCATTTAAGGTTTTGGCATTTGTTAGTTGTCTGGATGGTGTGACAGAGAGTATGAGACTTTGGCATTTGTCAGTTGTCTGGACAGCTTATGCATGAGTGTGTGTGTGTGTGTGTGTGTGTGTGTGTGTGTGTGTGTGTGTGTATGTGTATAAGAGAAAGAGATTTTGTCATTTGTTACATGGGTGTATATGTTTCTGCTGTCTTCCCTTCTTCCTGGATAATGCTATTTATCACTGGCTGACTACATACCTGTTAAAGGTGTTTTGTCCTAATACTGTTTTTCTTGCTGCTGTAGGGAGGTGCACCTTTTCTTTAATACTTAGGGTGGCCCTGAGTGTGGTTTGGTTTATGGCCATACTGACATACTCCTAGTAGGAGTTCTGTCACGTGGAATTTTAATCATAGTCCTTTGAGTGGGTCTGTCGTGTGGTATAAACACTTAGGATTCTGTTTTAGATCTGAATGCTGTTTATTTTAAAGCATTGTTTTTGGGGGGAGGGTGGTGGTGGGTGGTGGTGATCGTGGGATTTAAAGCATTTTTAATCTTAAATTACATAAATACATGTGTTTCTGATTGAAGTTGTAGAAACAAAGATAAACCAGAAGAGGTGGGGCATGTGCGTCCCTTAATACCACTAGTATGTATGTGAACGCTACTTTATGCATATATATAAATATATACATAAATATACATTTTTTGTGCGGGTACTTGTGTACTTGTATATGCTTAACTCTGTAAACTTGTAAACAGGAGGTATGATATATAAAGTCTTATAATCTATGTTTTATTAAATACTGTTTTCATGAGGGCTGGAACAGTAGTACAGTGAGTAGGATCTTGCACATGGCTGACCGGGATCTGAATTCTCAGCACCACATATGGTCCCCTGAGCCCCTCCAGGAGTAAGCCTTGAGTACTCTGGGTATCATTTCCTTGAGGCTCTCCCCTGCCCCCAAACCTGATTCAGAAAGATCCTTATTAGGATTATTTAACATTTGGAGGTGGGGAGGGAGATTCTCCCAAGTGCTCAGGAAGCCTTGAGACCACTCATGGCAATACACAACCTGGCTACTACTTGGGTTAGGCAATTCAATCCTGGTGATCCAGTGCTTCTCCAGCCTCACAGTGCTTGGGCCACCAGGCGTGTGGGGAGGGGGCACATGGTACTGGGGATCAAAGTTAGGGCTTTGTGCTATGTGACTGTGCACTCCAGCCCTTTGAACTGCCTCCCCACCTCAGGACTTTCAAACCTTCTTAGTGACTGCATAATACTTCATAGTGTGTCTGCATCATAATATAGCCAGTCATAGTCCAGTCACTTAATTTTCTGTTGACAAATGTTTTCAGTCTTTCAGAGCCACTTTTAAGAAGGTAGGTGGACTTTCCACACCATTCCGTGATCTTTCAGTCACAGAAGCCAGGCAGATTCCACACCATCCTCAGCCCCGCTCAGCCTCTCTGCCATGCACTGACCTACTTTTGTTGAATGTCTGGGAAATGTGTGAATCAGGGTGGGCCCAGAGTAGCTGAAGGAACATCTATTCAGACTGTTTGGGGAGCAGTGGCGGTCTTAATTTTACTTTCTCTTCTCTATTTTTGTTTTTGGACCACGCCTAGAAGGACTTAGGGCCTACTCCTGGCTTAGGGTGTGTTTCTGGTGCTGCTGGGAAAGGAACCAGCGCTTGAGCATACCAGGCGTGTGCTGCGCCTCTTGGAGCCATCTCTCTAGGGACTTCAGTTTTTATTGCACTTCACATACACAGAATTACTTACCTGGAAATTTGCATCTCAGTTGGTCTAGATCCGTGTCTGGATCTAACCGTTTATACGGTAAATGGTGTTGTGTTGTGGTTCTGAAAAAACGGTTTGCTTATTTCATTTTCGGAAAGAGAAAAGAAATATTTCTGTACATAGGAGTTTTCATAGTGCTCAAACTGATGTCTTCCCAACTTACTCCTGTCATCTGTTTCAGATAAATTTTATTTTGGTTTTGGGACCACACCTAGTGGTGTTGAGGGTTTGCTCCTGGCTCTGCCCTCAGGGATCTCTTCTGGTGGGTCTTAGGGGGACCAAACGGCTGCTGTGGATTGAACCTCGGTTGGCAGTGTGCAACACAAGTGCCCTGCTGGCTGTCCTGTTGCTCCAGCTCCATCTATTTCAGATAAATTGCAAATCTTAGAATTTTCTTTCTTGGTTTTTGGGTATATCTTTCTAGGGTATTTCTTAACATTTGCCAAACTTCTAATGACTAGTTTGCTCCGTGGATATGGGGGAGTTACATTTAAAGGGAGGTGTACTCTGTACCAGATTGTCTCTGTCTGCTAAAAGCAATAAAACATCTAATTATTTTCTCTTCTAGGAGCTGGGAAAATACGGTCTGCTCTATTATAATGCACTGTTCATGATTCTGCCCACCCTGGCCATTGCATATTTTACAGGAGATGCACAAAAGGTAGACTTTCCCAGTGTGGTTTAATGGCTCGTATTTTTGAATTGTATTGTTATTTATAACAGAAGATAGACTTGGGGTTGTTGAAAAAGAAATGTGCTTATTAAGTGAGCAAAAACGGAGACTTTGCTTTTTAGCTTGCCAGTGTCATACTAACCTTTTTCTTGGCCAAAGAACCAGTTAGGATTAAAATGGCTTAAAATAGACTTACTGTCACATAAAAATAGCGCATGCTAACTAGTATCCTACTCTTACATGCTAGAGGAAAGAAATTTTGATGTTTCTTCTAAATGACAAAATGTGAGTAGGAACATGGTCTTCCCTGAGAAACAAAACAAGCCATCTCCAGAAAGCTGTTTTTTTTCTGTTGAAATTGTCTTCCTGGTATAAATCCCAAGCTAGTTTCTTTCCTCAGAAAGAAACTTAGCACTATGTGGTGATCTAACCATATAGATAGAAACTCATAAATCACTTGTATCACTTGTCACCCCTGTTGACCTTCGATTTGCTCAAGTGGGCGCCAGTAACATCTCCATTTGTCCCTGGTGTGTGCTAGTGTAGCCTGATGTCATCTGCTCGCTCCAGGAACACTAAGAACCTCAAACCTTTTGTTCAGGGTTTTGACGAAGCATCTCGTAGGTGGGCGGCCACCGAAACTCATAAAATAGTTCATTTTTCTGCAAATGTTTAACTAAGTAAATCTAGAATATGGTTGCAGAGTAAGCTCATATTTAGGAGGAAAATGAATATTTTGTAGAAATTGTCAAAAGTTATATTGATTTAGTTTGGATTTGGGACCAAACCCATCTGTGCTCTGGACTGACTTTTGGCTAAGTGCTTAAGTATCACTCCTGGCATCACTCAGGGGACCATATATGATGTTGGGGATTGAACCCAGGCCAGCCACATGTAAGGGAAGTGCCTTACCCAGTATACTATTTCTTTAGTCCGTCAAAATTTTAAACTAAATAGAAATCTAATGTTCTGACAAGAATTTCAATTTTTAGGACTGGAAAGAGAGTACAAGAGTTAAGATGCCTTGCTGAAAGTAGACTATAGACTGAACACGATGACCACTTAATACCTATATTGTAAACCACAACACCCAAAAGGAGAGAGAGAGTAAAAGAGAATGTGCCTGCCACAGGTGGGGGGTGGTGGGGGGGAGGTGGGTGGGAGGGATACTGGGAACATTGGGGGTGGAGAATGAGCATTCATGGAGGTGGGTACTCGATCATTGTATGACTGAAACATAAGCACGGAGGTTTGTAAGTTTGTAACTACCTCACGGCGATTAATTAAAAAATTCAAAACTTAAAAATAAATAAAAATAAAAATTAGACTGATTAAAAAAATAAGAATTAAGATGCTTGCTGTATACATGGCAGACCCTGATTGCACTCCAGGTACTGCTTATGAGTAGTGCCAGGGTCCACTCCTGAGTACAGAGCTGGGAATATTCTTGTACATCTCCAGGTGTGCACCCCCCAAAGAAAAAATAAAAAGGGTTCCTTCTCATGATTCTCTGGCAGGTAGTTTCTTTTTAAATAAATGTCTTATTCCAATTGTAGCAATGTTTTCCATAGTCAGTAGGAGTTAAAATAAGTGTTTTTCCTTTTATTTTTGTAATCAGAGAACTGTAATTTTACAAAGTCATTGATAGTTGAGATTTAGGCATAGAGCATTCAGCAGCAATCCCACCACCAGTGTCAACCTCCCTTCACCGGTTTTCCCACATTCCAATCTCAACCTCTTCCCCATCCCTGCCTGTCAGCTTTGCAGGCACATTACAAAATTCCAGTGGTTGCAGCTTAGATCTCATGTTTTCCATGTTGTTGAGTCTGTTTTGGATATATCGTTATACCACTCACCCACATCACCAGTGTAACCAAAGCCCTGTTGCCTGTTTACCTATTACTTCCTTTTTTTTCTACCCCCCCCTGGATTTCTTTCCTCCACTGTCTTCCTCCTCTCTAAATACTGGGGTCAAGGGTGTTCTAAGCATCCCCCTTTCCTACACTACAATTCCTCATTCAGTATTTCCTCATCCAGCATTCTATATACCACAGATAAATGAGATCATTCTGTGTTTTTCTTTCTTCTGGCTTACTTCACTCAACGTGATATCTTCCATTTCCAGCAGTGTTGCAGCAAATTGCATAATGAAATAAGTTTTTGAAGGCAGTTTCAAAAATGTTTCTGACTATAGGAGACTGCTTGTAAAACTTGTTTTTATTATCAAGAACTCTTGAATTTAAAAACCAGCACAGATACTTTTCACCATGTATAAATATTTTGATGAACTCTGACCTCATTTCAGAAATGGAAATGGGAAGCTGTCCATTTGCTCTAATGAAGTGTTGAATATGTATTTCATGGTTGTGAAAAATTGTCAAGAAAAACATTTATTGCATCCCTATAATATGCTAGTCTGTATATGTAATATAGACTCTGAAGGGCTGTAAGATAGGATTTATTCCTATTTTAACTCTGTTGAAGTAGAATTTTGAGAGACTGAGTAACTTGCTCAAGGTTGGTGCATAGAAAGTCTGGACTCAAAGACCATGATCTTTGCCTAGTGTTCTGCTTCTCTTTAGCTATGAGGCAAGAACATAATGCAGAATGACCAGTTCTCTCCCAGCACAGCAGTGATGTTTCAGCTTTTTGTCTTTTTTTTTCCAAAAAATTTAACATATAAGATTGAGGTATATATATTGATATGATTCATTTGTAATTGAATATGATTGCCATTGTAGCATTAGCCAGCACCTATGTCATGCCATACAATTATTTCTAAAATGCCAAGCGGAGAGCAAGAAAGATTTATTTTGGGTGAATTGTGTATTTAGAATGACAGAGTTAACCAGGGTGCCTGAGAACAGACAAATGGATAAAGAAACTATGGCACATCGACACAGTGGAATACTGTGCCGCTGTTAGGAAAATGAAGTCATGAAATTTGCCTATAGATGGATGAACTTGGAGAGTACCATGCTAGTGAATTGAGTCAGAGAGGGACAGATACAGAATGACTGCATTCATTTGTGGTTTATGAAAAATACATGCAGTACAAGACTGATATCCATGGTTAGGGAAAACGGTCTCGGACGACTAGTTATGGTTGGAATCAATCACAAGTGTGTGGGGGGTAGAGGGTAGGTAAGACAGAGAAGGAACTGGGATGACAATGATAGCTGGAAATGATCACGCTGCACAAGAACTGAATGTTTAAAGTAAGTAAAGGGATATACCATATGCCAGATAACCTTTCAGTATCTGTATTGCAAAACCCAATGCCCAAAAGGAGAGAGGGAGCGGAGGCGAAAAAGAGAGAAAAGGCGAGGGCGGGGGGGGGGGGGTGGTGGTGTGAGGGGAGAGAAAGATAGTGAAGAAAAGTTCCTGCCATAGAGATGGGGGCTATGATGGGAGGGAATTGGGACACTGGTGCTGGGAAATGTACACTGGTGGAGGGATGGGTGTGGGAACACTGTATGACTGAAACCTAATCATGAACAGCTTTGTTAGGGTCTTACAGTGACTCAATTCAAAAAAAAAGAAGAAAGAGTTTGTCTAAGTATTTTCACTTGAAGTACTTTCAAGTTAGGTGAAAATTACGGAAGCTGAACTCAATTGTTTTTATTTTGGATTTCACATACATTTGTTCATCCTAATTTATTGTTCATTAATGTTGTTTTTTTATAAAACTTTTATTAGGATATAGCTGGACCCACTGGCTGACTGTTACACTTTTTCTAAACACTCTTTCTAAACACTCTTCCCCTCAACATGCTTTTCCTCTTAACTCCCTCCCCTAATGATTAAGTGCTCTTTTGTGTTTTCCACAACTAGACTCCAGTGATTGTAAAACTGACGATCAGTTAGGTGGTGGTCGTCTTCTCTTTGAGAGCTTTATAACCAACTTAGGGAGCAGATCTGTCAATAAAAGTCATAAAGTGTAGGTTCTTTGAGAGATAATATTTGGTGGTGGGTATGGGAGAGCAGGCCGACTTGGCAGTGCTCAGGAGTTACTCCTGGCTGTGCGCTCAGGAATCATTCCTGGTGGGCTCATAATACCATGCTGGGAATCAAACCCAGGGCGGCAGCTTGCAAGGCAAGCACTCTACCCACTGTACTATCTCCTCAGTCCAGGAAATAACATTTGAGATGGAAATGCAAGTGGCTAATTTCTGTCTCCTTGGAGATGGACTGCTTTGTGGAACTAACAAGATATAATATGAATGATCAATGATGTCTTAGTAGAGTGTGAGTTGGATTAAATTGGAAAGTTAGGGAGAGTTTTTTGAAAAAAAAGTTTTGCTTTGTTCCTAAATTCTTTGTATGCTCTGAGTCGGTTCACTACACTTTCATTTGAACTTTAGTTCTTATTAATAGTTCATGTTAATTGTCCTTGTACTAAGGAAGCCCTGTGCTGAGTTCTCTTGAGAATATGTGAGAACTATGGTGTGGTCTTTGAAAAATTTTGGAGATGATTGGAGATTTAGCATCTAAGGGGACATCTGTCAGCTAGAACTGTAAATGCTCAGATTAGGAAGAACTGGGTATGTTTGAATGTCAGGATTCTTTCAGTCTCTGTCTCTTTTTCTTGATCAGGATTCTTTTTTTAAATTTTTTCTTTTCTTTTCTGGGGGGTGGCGTGGGGTGGGGGCTGACTTTAGGAAATACCTGGCTCTGCACTGTGTATCTGCCTCTGTACTCAGGGATCACTCTTGGCATAGTTCTGAAGAGGAATTTTCTTTGTAGAAGAGCTAGAACTTGGGTTTGTGTTTTATTTTTCTTTTCCTGCCCCTTCCCGAGTCACACACACTTGATTGCAGTGTTCTGGTTGAGGCTGAGAGTGAGGTGTTGTCGGGGATCTAAGTTGAGACATCTCAGCTTGTAATGCAGGGTAGGCTCTCCGCCCCTGAGCTGCATCGCTGGGCCAGGGCTTGGTTTCCTTATTCACCAACTGCAGTAAGAAGTGCCGACCTGTTCTGGAGGTTATTGCTGAGAGAGCTTAGGGAGGCAGAGGGCTGGGGATGAAGTGGTTCCTTTTATCAGCTAGTATAGGACACCCGAGTGGAAGCCATAGATGACTCACGTGCTCAAGAGACTCATAGTACAAGAGATTGTAGATGGTTTCTTTCCCCGTCAATTCATTTTCCTGGCCGCTGGTGAGCAGGGCTGTGTGGTAGGGTTTCAGCTAAGAGTTTGCCAATAACCCAAGTTCATTGTCACCGTTGACCCTTTAAAGATATGCTTGTCGTCAAAACATTAAAGATACTGATAAAGTTTATACATATATCTGCATGGACAAAGTATGTCTACCTACATATATTTTCTCAAAGAATGAACATTTTTGTGCGGCCATTGACAGTGTATCTTGTTTTGGTGTGTGTATATGGTGCCAGGGGTTGAACTCAGGGCTTCACACTGCTTTGTGTGTGCTGTGCCACTGAGCCACATCCTGAGCCCTGACTCTAAATAAAGCTCTTCCTAGAGCAAGAATTTAAGCATATTCCTGAGAAGTGCACCTAGAGTAATCATTCTCCCTGGTGCTCTCTGGGCACAGTCAAGTGGACTATGACCTGACTAGGGGTAAAGAACATGCGTTAGACTACACATGGCAGAGGCGAGAACTCCGGCAAGTCTTTCTAACCCCAGGTGCCTGGGTTTGCCTCACTACATCTGTCCCCACTGTCCTTTGCTGCCTCCCTGACTTATTTCTCTTTCCTGTTTGGGACTCCCAGGAATTCAGAGTTAGCTATTAAGTGGAGTCTTTGCAACTTGGCATATGTTACTTAATTTATTTACCAATGTATCATATCTTTATGCATACGTATATATTTTTAAATTTGGTGAATATTTGTCATGTGAGTTATTATTACATATAAGAAAGTTTTAAAAAGACATGCCTCATATTTCAGAGCACTTGGGCTTCAGTGGGGGTGAGATAAACCAAATAGAAATTGTATGGGAAGAAAAGAAGAGTGACTGGGAAGTGCTTTTGTGGGTAAGAGGGTTTGGGAAAACCGAAGTGTGAGCAGATTCAGGGCTGAGTACATTAACAGACCAGTTGGTGTGGCCCTGTGGAAGGAGTGATTCAGGTCCAGGGAAGAACTGGGTCTAAAGATGACATGGAAGTGCCAGCTTTGTTCCCAAGGAACATTTTATGTTCAGAAAATTTTAATTAGGAACTCTGGAGATGGTACAGTGAGTAGGATTCTTGCCTTGTTCTGTGTTCGGTGTAACTTGGGTCGGTTGGATCTGCCCGGTGATTGGTTTTCTAGATGGGGGTTCTTTCAGACTTACAGACTTTTAGGTTATAAACTGAAGCAAAATTGGAGCTGAGCTCTTTTTTTTTTTTTTTAATATTCTTCAAATTCTAGTGCTAAGCTAAGGAGGCAGAGAAATGAGAATTTTCTGTTAGGCTAGACCTTAAATAGGAGGGCTCTGAAAGGTCAGCTTCCCAGAGAGGCAGAAGCAGAGAAGGGACTGGCCCGAGGCTCTTTCTGAGAGCTCTGAGCTTGGGGTGATCACAGTTCACTTGAGCTCACTGTTTCCTGATCTCATGATATTAACACACTGATGTCATCTGTTGCACCTTTGGCTCTCCTAACCCAGAGCTGTTTTGCAAGCATGTTCTCTATGAATTGAATGAAGAGATCCCAAGATAAGTTGTCCAATGAAAAAACATGGTGTTAACTTGTTCTTATGATAAAGAATGCTTTAGGGAAAAATACAGTTGACCCTTGAACAACCTAGGTTTGAACATACGGATTTTTTCTAGACCTGGGGTCCACAGTTGAGAAATTTTGCAGATGTTGGTAGATCTGAGAACATGAGAGCCCAAGTGTCTGGAGGGCAGACCCACACTCGGTTGGTTGTCAGCCGGTGCCAAGAGTCAGAGCCCCCTCCCCTGCATTGTTCAAGGGCCACCTGTGCATGTCAGTTACTAAATGGAAAAGGTGTGGTGTGAGACAGTGCTTGTAATATTCTACCTTTGAGTGAAGAAAGGGAAAAACACAATTTACATATGTATGTTTACATATGCTTAATTCATATATTATTTAAGAAACCATGGAAACTATATAGATGGAACTAATAAAGTAACCACCAGTTTGTTTGAAAGACAGTGAATGGGCGTAGGAGTAGAGGGAGACTTTTCCACTGTTAATTTTTTAAATATTTTGTGATTTTTATTTTAGGCGATACTCTGTAAGAAAAACAAAAAAGATGAAGTTTTTCTACAAATAATGGCTTTCCTGTGATGAATCTAAAATTTAAAAGTAACTGGGAGAGAGCTTGGACATACCTTGCATCTGTGAGACCCTGGGTTCAATCCTTAGCACCAGACCCTAAAAAATAGAAACCGCTGGGGACATGGGACAGATTGATTTGCTCTAGTGATTCAGACTTACATTTAGGGTATAAACTGAAGCAAAATTGGAGCCGAGGTTTTTTAAATTTTTTTAATCTTTAAATTCTAGTGCTAAGCTAAGGAGGCAGAGAAATGGGAATTTTCTGTTAGGCTAGACCTTAAATAGGAGAGCTCTGAATGGTTAGCTTCCCAGAGAGGCAGGAGCAGAGAAGGGACTGGCATAGACTTGAATCCGGAATTGACGGCCCAAGAAGAAAACACTCTTCTGTTGTGCAGAGTGAGTTTACTGGTAATTGAAGATAGCTCCTTAATCCAGGGAAAGGTGAAACAGGCATCACTTGATTGATGACTTTTCAAAGTGTCAGGATACTGTGTTTAGACTTGCTAGTTGCTGCCTTAAAACAGGGAATGTTTGCAACACAGGGCCGGTGACTGAGAGTCCCAGGAGGTGCAGTCAGGCTCTTTGACAGGTATGCTCACGGGGAGGGAAAACTGGGCTGTGATGCTGGCACATGGTGTAATTTCTTCAGTATATCACTGGTTAGATTGCATGGCTCAGAAGAATTTTACAGGAAAAGTTGCTGCACAGACCATCTACCTGGAGGTTTCTCTTACTATAAGTACTGCTGACTAAGTAATGAAGACAAAAAATAATAATTTTTATTCATCACGCTGTTTAGCCTTTCCAAAATTGCTTATCTTTTCTGGGTTACTCTGTCAACCAGACGGACTGATTCTCAGACCCTGACTTATTCTCGACATAGAGACACATTCCTTCTGCTTTCTGGGCCTTTGTTGTCCTCATTTGTTAAACCTGTGAGCTGGATCAATTACGCTTTTATAGTTAAATGTTTAGATCCTTCTTCATGCCTGTTGTTTGACAAATGAATCGTTTTTAACCTTCCTTTTGATGCTATCCCTTTTTAGAACAAGAGTAAATGACTCTTATTGATCTGCTGCAGTGCAAAACTTTAAAATACAGGTTTTACATAGGTGGCAGAGACTTGTGAAAGATAATCTGGTTTTTAACTTCTTGTCTGGGCTGGGAGTAGGGGGAAGATACGGCAGCAGAGTTGTGGCAAATGGTGACAGGTGGTGCAGAGGGGACAGGTGGGTAGCTTTTGACCCTGGCCCTTGACTGTTTAACTTCCCCACGAGGAGGGGAGGGGAGAGGAGGGGAGGAGAGGTCAGGGAAGGGGAGGGGAAGGGAGGGAAGTGGAGGGAAGAGAAGGAAAGGATGAGGAGAAATCTTCCTGAGAAAACCTGTGCTGAATACACATTAATATTTGGGAAAGCCATCTGGGAGAAATGGCTGGATGTACCTCGTGCCTTTAAGCAATTAGTAGTTTCTTTGTACTAACACAGGTAAGTTCAGTCTCTGTCACAATACATTAGTTTTTTGTGGTGCTAGGAGTTTGAGCCCAGGTCCAAATAAGTGCAAGTACTCTACGTCTGAGCTTCATCCCCAGCCCTCACATTATGTTTTGAAAAAAGAGGAAACTGCTAAAACTGATCATTTGGTTCATCAATTTATATGATTTTTTTTTTTTTTGTGGAGGGGCGGGGAGAATCATTCTACTTGAATATAACTAGATGTGTATATTTTTTGGTTTGTTTTGGGGCCACACCCGACAGTGCTCAGGGCTTTCTCATAGCTCTGCACTCAGGGAACCCTCCTGGTGGGCTTGGGGGATCATAAGGGGTGCTGGAGATTTAACACAGTCAGCCACATGCAAGGCAATTGCCCTATCCACCGTACTATCGCTCCTGCCCAGATGTTTATGTTTTTGTGTGTGATAGAAGCAGGCATATAGATGGATTTTGTTTGATGAATGTGGCAGATGATTTTGAGGGTCCACTGTAAAAATGGATGCTTTCTCTTGTGTTGCAGGCAATGGATTTTGAAGGCTGGGCCGATACCCTCTTTCTTCTGCAGTTCACCCTCTCCTGTGTGATGGGGTAAGCCTTTGCTACCTTGTGAGCATATGCTTTTCCTAGAGTAAGTCTCTCCTTAAACTGCATCAGCTTAAGATTGTCAAACGTCTAGATTCAGTGATTTCACATCTCTGGGGAGTCGACCCCAGGATCACTCACTTCCTTCAGAGGTCTCCTTAGAAGGACGGGGAGAAGAAATGCTCAGGGCTCCAGTGACAATCTGCTATGCAGCCAGCACATCCCACTAAAGGTGCCCCTTCTGATGAGAAACTGGACTTAGAACTCAAGTGAAGTGTCTAAGTTAGCACAGTTGGTGAGGCAGTGGCAGCCTTTGGATGCGATGTGGTTTGGAATGTGGTAAATGGGAACTTCGAGCCAAGCACATGGGGCCTTAGTGCCAAGTCTGGCTCAGAAGTCTCAGTGGAATCTGCAGGTTCCACCCCTGCCTCAGCATTGCTAGCGGGCCATTCTCCCTTTTAAAGTCATTCTGCTTCAGTTTTTCCCTCCTGAAGGGTCTTCTTTCTCTTGGTTCTGAGGTCATTGTCCTCTTGGAAGGTGCACCCCAGAACTAAGGCCTGTGGCCTCTGGGCTCTGTCTGAGTTTGGTGAACTAGTTGGGATTACAGCATCTAAAGAGCATTCGTGGTCATCACATTTGCTGGGGCAAGCTCCTGACGCATGTGGGGGTTCATCTCTTTAACACAGCTCTCTGGAGCTGTACTGTACTTGACGATTGTACAGTGGCAGGATGGAAGTCCACTTAGCAGACTAGGGTGTGCTGCATGACGAGCACTGCTTGTTTCTCTTGACTAGAGATTGTTATAAGTAGGTGACTAGATCTCACCTATACTGCTGCCAGTTGGTGGTGTTGGTGTGCTTCGGGGTGTGGGGCCATGGGGTGGCAGAGAAGTGGCACGCTTCAGGACCATGGGCGATACGTTAGAAAAAGAACATTCCTCTTCTTCATTTTAGGTTTATCTTGATGTACGCCACAGTACTCTGCACTCAGTATAATTCTGCTCTTACAACTACAATAGTTGGCTGTATTAAGGTGAGTTGAAAAATGTTACTTTCTGCACACACGCACACACATATATACTTCTGTACTTCTGTGTGTATTATTTGGTCACCATTTATTCGCAAATTACTCCTCCAATAGGAATCTATGGCCGTAAGCCCACTTGCCCTTTTTTCCTGACACTGACTTATATGGTGGACAAATTGTGTCAGTGGTTTCTGAAACAAATGCCTTACCCACTGTATTATCTCTCAGCCCCCTGAAACAGTCTTTAAGAACTCAAGGAAGGCACAGTTTCTCCTTTCAGATAACGTACTTCTGAGGGTGTGGGGAAGAGGGAACGTGTTCTCTTGCAGAGAGGAGGAAGAGTTCGACCTGTTTCTGACAGGGCGGGAGACTAGCTGCTCAGTGACAGGCCTGCACCTGTAACCGCTAGCAAGTGTTGTTCTATTCTCTGCCTCCCTGAGTCCTGGCAGTTTCAGAGGGAGAGAAGGCCCGCCAGAAGCGAATCAAAGGAAGTTTTCCTATGCTTGAGCCAAACCTTAAACAATCCCCTTTTCAAAGTTGTATCTGACGTACCCAGTGATACCACTCCTCCCCATGCAACTCATGATTTTTCTTCAGCCTGGAGAGCCAAGTGGCCTTCACCATTGAGCTAAATTTAGTCATTTCAAACCTGAGGCCTTCCATCTGACTTTGTGGTTCCGTGCCGAGAGGGCACGGCAGCTGGAATTCCTGCAGAGTTAGGTTTGCTTTCTGTAGCAGGTAAGACAGAGAGACCTGTGGGGCCTGGCACCTGGGAAAGGTCATGGAGTCTGTGACTTTCTCTTTGCTGCCCTGTTTGCCAGCGGGCAGGGGAGGGCTGCAGAGTGTTTTCCTCTGCCCACAAAGGAGTGCCGCCCACCGGACCTCATTTTAGAAACAGAAATTAAAAAACAGCAGCAGGTCTGTGGCATCCGATCGTAGAACTGGAGTGTTTCTGTGTGAATCCAATTCCAAGTAAAGCTGCAGTGAGTCAGTCCCGTGAATTCTGAAAGCCAGCAACAGTCAGTCTGCATTCAAGGGCCTGAGCAAACTGAGACCGTTTTAACGGCCCAAAATAGCTCACGATCCCATTTTGGTCTTCGGTTTTAATTTTTTTATTTGAGTGCAGTGCTGAGGATCAAACCCAAGATCTCACCCACATGACGCATGTGCTCTACTACTGTGTTTTGTTCTTTTTTTTTAAAAGAATGGTTCAGGATCAAAGTGGAGGATCGCATTTTCAAAATTATATAAACTTGAACATTAGAGGAAGGGCAGTTGGTACCATGTTTTATGTCATGGAGAAAAATGGTCGAGGAAAACTGATTAATTTTATGATAGTACATTTTATTTGTGTACCTTCTTTATCATTATTTGAATAAGGTGTAAGTATGGTCTTATGCACTAGTTCACATTAAGTCCAGTACTTTTGATATTTCCTTTTTACAAAAGTCCAAGAATTTTAGCATCCTAATCATTTTAAAGGGATTGATCAGTTTTACTGCCATCTTTAAAAGAAACAGAAAGCATCTGTCCCGTCTCCCCCAACTGAACACACGACACCCCAGCTGACCCCCCACCATTCCAGCACCTGGAGAAGGCTGGGGGACAGTATTGCCCATTCTAAGAAGCTCTGATCTAAATGAAAACAACTGCTGTTAGCCTATTCCTGTCCTGCCTCCACCTCTTCTGTGGAATCTCAGCACAGTGACCAGAGAGATCTGTTCAAACAGATCAAGCCATGACATTCCTCCATTCTCAGTTCTCCAAGGCCTTCCTGCATCTTAATTGGCCCATCACCTATCTGACCCTCCTCTCATTCTCCAGGCCATCTGGTGGTGTGTTTAGGCCTTTTGAAAACACTTTGGGAGGACAGAGCAATAGTATAGTGGGTAGGGCATTTGCCTTGGATGCAGCCGACCCAGGTTCAATCCTCAGCATCTTACACGGTCCCCTGAGTACCACCAGGAGTAATTCCTGAGTAGAGAGCCAGGAGTAACCCCTGAGCATCTCCATGTGTGACCCGAAAAGCAAAACAAAAACAAACAAAAACTTTGGCAGGGCAGGAACAGTAGTGCAGTGGGTGGGGCGCTTACATGGCACGTGGCCCCACCAGGATAATCCCTGAGCACAGAGCCGAGAGTCAACCCCATGTGGCCGCAAAACCAAAAGATGAGAAAAAAGCCACTGTGGTGTTTTACTTCCTACACCATAGGGCTAATTTAGGAAAACCCAGATGCTAAAAATACTATGACCAGGTACTAAAAATATGTATGACATTTACTGCTTCCGGCTGCGGATAGCAGAGAGGGAGGCCGTGCCTCTGGGATGTGAAAAATGGGAGGTTGGGGGGAAATGGAATATTTTAAACTTCCTAAGATTGTGGTTGGAAGAAGCTGCTTCAGAGAAGCAGGTGCGCCCACCAGACTCTCAGGGGCCCTGGGGAACTCTACTTGGAGATGATTTCCTGTGCTTCTGCCCTCTTCCTCTTCCCTATTGCCTTGCCAGGACCCTGGGAGACACACACACATACGATGGTCATGCGCACTGGGGAATCACTCTCCTTTTGTTGTGGTACTTGCGTATTTATGGGTCATAGTGCCACTAGGGGTCCTTGTGGTGCGAGTGTTGGGCAGGCGTTCATGCTGTGGCACCACATGCTGCGTTTGTGTTCACAAACACCTTACTGGGCGTGGCCGGAAATCGCTGCCACACACAAACAGACACGTTGGTGCAATGCTCAGGGTATGCAGAGGCCCTGTGGTGTGAATTCACAGCCTTGAACTTGTAGAGTGGGCACCATTACTTCTGAGCTAGTGCCCTTCCCCTACACCACCATGTTTTCTTTTTTTTTTGGCAGGGGGGAGGTTTGCTTTTTGGGTCACACCCGGCGATGCTCAGGGGTACTCCTGGTTGTGCACTTAGGAATTGCTCCTGGCAGTGCTCGGGAACCATATGGGATACTGGGAATCGAACCTGGGTTGGCCGCATGCAAGGCAAACGCCCAACCCACTGTGCTGTCGCTCCAGCCCCGCCACCATGTATTTTTAAGATGCTAGGGATGGTGCCTCTTAATAGTCGTGATGTGAGTAAACTGCCTACCACCCCGCTTTTTTTTTCCCCAAATAAAAGAAAATCATGCTTGCATTTAAGCATATTTTTCTCCTCCCTCCCCTCACAAGCCAGCCAACGATCTCGGTGAGAGGGAAAGCATCCTTTTCTAAGATTGCCAAGTGTGCTTTTAAGCTTTCTGCCCCCCAGTGATGCCAGTGTTTCTCTGTTTAGATGTATGGTGTCAGCTTGTACTGCGGGATGGGGAATATTTGTTTGATGTTCTCATTTTGTGTTCTTTAGTATTGGTGAAAGCATAGATTTCATGAAAGCTGAACAGATTTGTAAAAGTTCTTTGTTGTTTTCTTATTATTCAGATTATACTATTTAGGATTTTGTCATTGCCTCTTGGTTTTTATAGATGTTTGGTCCACAGTATTAATGGTTCAAATGCTCAGTTAAACCTCTGTAACTGTATCTCCTTTTTCTTTAGAATATATTAATAACTTATATTGGAATGGTCTTCGGTGGAGATTATATTTTCACATGGACAAACTTCATTGGCTTAAATATCAGGTAAGTAAAACTTCGAAAAAGCAACAGCCTAGACAGGTGGGATTTTCATACTCGTTAATATTACAGTAAGGTTGGGCATGTTTACTAAATGGCACATTCTTGAGTACCTTGAATGTATGGGATATTCAGTATCTTCAGATAATGCTTCGTAAGAAGGGGTGACATGTGACCTTCTAGTCAAGCATTATTTGCAGGCAGTGTGCTGGTTGGAGTTCATGGTTGTTGAGGAAGGCCGTCTTTACCTGGTCAGCTCATTTAATCAGTGGAACTCCAGTTCACATAGTGAAGCTGAGACTCAGAGAGGGAAAATAACTTGCCTGAGGTCACACAGCTACCTAGGTGACAAGTAGAACTGAGGTTCTAACCCTGAAGCATTTGGGGTGAGATGACAAAGGCCCCTCTCTGTCTCAGCATTTCCAGAGTCTCTCTCTGCTGCCCTCCTATTTTCCCGCTGATTTGTTTTTCCTTCCCTTTCCACTGGCAGAGAGGCCAAGGGTCAGCGCTCGTGAGCCCATTTCATAAAGATAAAAGTGGCTGCTCAGAGCCTGCAGAGCCAGACTAACCATGGAATAGAACTGTGACCAAAACTGATCACAGTCATCCCTGTCCTCATGGATCCCTGTCCTCATGGCGGGGGGAGTGGGAGGTGGGGGGGTCCTCCTAGCAGAGATGACCAGATGAAGAACAACACCCACTGGCACTGTTTCCCGGGGACAGTTTCAGGTCAGATAAAGCAGGGAAGGGCCATGCACTGAGGAGGGAGGAGGGTCAGCAGGGCGATTGGCCACACTGGTTTCTGGAGGGAAGAGTGGACGAGAGTGTGAGTGTGCTTGGTGTGTTCAAGAAATGCTGAAGAAACCAGTGTGGCTGGAGTGGCCTGGAGAACATGAGAGGCAGGTCAGGGACCACTAAAGGTGTAGCACGGCCTTGGAGAACTTGGACTGAAGGAGTGATTTGACTGGTTTGGTAGGATCTCTCCGGCCACTGTACTGAGGTGACCAAAGGAGAGGAAGCCAGACAGGATTGTGCTAACAGCACTAGCTTTCCTTTCTGTCAGCATTTCCCAAGTGGGTGACATAGGGGTGGGTAGATAGCATCCTTGGGTGCAGTTGGAAGGTGCTTTTCATTTATTCACTGGAAGGCACATGTCCAGAGGGCATTGAATGCCTTTTTTCCTGGAAAGGGTCAGTAGGCCAAATATTTTGGGAACCTCTGGTTTATATACTAAACACCACATTTAGGAGAACGTTGGGCATTTGTATGATGGTCATAGGAGCAATGACTGGGCTCTTTGTGTTTTCTCAAAAGAGCTTCAGCAGCTGTCATCACACAGTGTTACAGAGTGTCACCAGAATCCACACTGGGCCAGCATCCACAGCGTAATTGGTTCAGGAACTAAGCTCACTGGGAGTGGTAGAGTAAGGCACATAGGTCAGCGTTGGCTCATAGGTAGGACTTGGGAGAAGTGGAGAGAGAAGGGTCTCAGGCAGCCGCAGCTCGAAGTGGGATGTCCTGGTGTTGGAGGGGAGCTGGGAAGGGCCCCAGTAGAGTCTGTGGCATGACTGGTAAGACAGTTGGGGCGGGAGGGTTACCCGTGTGTGCAGGCCTTTATCAGTGGAAGAGTGGGCAGCCCACACGGAGCAGGTTCACAGCCACAGTGCAGTGAGACTGGCCGGGGTCTCACTGACCCAGGTGATTCCGGGGGGCATGAGCAATCTTGATGAGTAGAGGCCACTGCCAACTGCCCTTTTGCCCTTTTCCTTTCTGGCGGTACTTACTCCTGCTGTACTTTGTTCGTTTTCACTTTTACCCCTAATGGATGATTGCCTTTGAAGCGATCTTAGTACAAATTGTGTATTATATATGTTTTGTTTTCTAACTAAGATTTGTAATTGAATTATGTGGTTCAGCATATAATCATATGTAGTAGCACATTGTTATATAATCAAATTACAGTTTCATTCTCACCTCATTCTGTCTCCTTTGGTGTCGTAATTGCCTCACACGTGAGGGAGGGAATGAAGGCATCAAGAGGTGAAGTGACTTTTCCTATGTCACAGAGCTTTGAAAGTGCTGATATTTTTGGTGTGTTCTAGCCTGACCATTTATTGTCCTGATGCATAACAGACGTCTATTCGTGTCCCTTCAGATAAAGTAAAATTAGACAGGACTTAGTATTTTGTGGTGCTACTTTTTTTGCTTGCAGTATCATTGCCTTTTCCTCCTTATGTCATTGTAATGGATGCATTGTATTCTGTTGCGTGAATTTACATAATTCTCTACTATGGGACTTTTACCTTTAATTTTTTGCTCTGAGAAATTTTATGGAAAACTCTGCAGTAAATCCATAAAGATATACATGGTTCAGCCACGAAGTCGACTGCTAGGTCAGAGTTCAGGCATGATTTCTAAAGTGTTTGATTCCAACAAATTGTCTTCCAGAAAGATTTTGTCAGACCAGGCCTCCTGCTGGCCAGTGTCTGTTGTCACTCATTTCCCTGGGGCACCAGCTGCCATGGGTGATCCTGCAGCCACGAGTGTCTCTGGTGAATGAAAGCAGTGACTGGGTTTTAATTTTATGTGCTGGTATACCCCTCCTTCCCTCCTTCCCTCCTTCCTTCCTTCTTGATGGTGGTTTTCTGTTTTGCAGCATTGCTGGCAGCTTGGTGTACTCCTACATCACTTTCTCTGAAGAGCAACTGAGCAAACAGTCAGAGGCCAGTAACAAGCTGGACATTAAAGGGAAAGGAGCAGTCTGATCAGCCGGGGACGTTGCTCTTGATCGCGAAGACAAGCCCATTCCTTTGCACTTGTACAATCTGAGGATTGACTGCTGCCTTTTAAACGTTTATGATGAGAGAAAGTTATAATTGACTCTATGATAGATGTGCCGTTTGAATTAATTATTTATCAGACTGGAAAATGTACTGGCCTTTTAATTTATTTTTCTTCTATGCTGACAGTGAACCATCAGTGTTTTGACAATATTTTTCTTCCAGCATCGAAGATCCAGGTATCCCTGAGAGCTGCATATTAAACAGTGCTCCAGCTGGAGCCTTGCCATTCAAATCGTAGCTGCTGCTGAAAGCACTCTAGCCTGCCTTCAGCTCCAAGTGCAGTCGAGTATCTGAAAGTTCTTTTCATTTTTCTTTCTCTGGCTTTCGGACCATACCCAGCCGTGCCAGGAGGCGACTCCCAGTGGTGCTCAGGGAACCGTGTCGTGCTGGCCATCAAACTTGGGCCTCCTGCACGCTAGGCCTGCACTCCAGCCTGCTGACCTGCCTCCAGTCCTCTGTTGTAAGGGTTGCTTTTGCTTCCTGAGGAGATCGTCAGTGCATTTGCTAAAGTTGCTGGCTTTGGCACTGAAAACTGGGCTTTCCTGAGGGATGTGGGTCAGCAGTAAAGTGTGCGCCTCAAACGCATAAGGCTCTGGATTGGATCCCTGGCACTGAAGTGCATTGATTTTCATTTGGTTTCCCAGAACTGGAGATAAGCAGAGCGCATTTCTGGAAACTGTTTTTCCCTCTCTTAGGATGGTGCTACGGGCGGGGCGGACGAAGTGGGCTTTTAGACCTTTGTTCGAGCTGATCCATTCACTCCTCTCGGTGTATTCCATAGGGCAAAGGCTCCCTAGTGTTGTGCTAAGTGCTGAGGGTACTGAGCTGCCTTGAAGGTAGTTAAACAAGCTCAGGCCTTGCTCTGGTACCTGGAGATAAGATAGAGAACGAAGCTCCGTCATTGTATTTGGAAGATGTCGCAAGTGTGACTCAGCGACAGCCCTTGTTCAACTCTCAGAACCTTCAGGTCTGAATGGGTTAGAAGCAAGGGCCCCGCTGACCTTCCCTTCTGAGTCCGAGTGCCTCAGATGCGGGTGTGTGAAGAGCTGCAGCCTGCAGCCTGCGGCCCGGCCCTTCTCTGCAGTTTGTCTGAGGAAATTGCATCTGGTTAGCCATGATGTCAGCCCCTGACCTCTGCCGAGTTTGCCCAATGGTGGGCAGCAATAGAGCCACTTAGGGACCCCGCCCTGCCCGTATCTGGTTTCCAGGTTCTCCCCCCCCCCCCCCAGACATAATTGGACAGGCCAGCTAGACGTGGAGTTTGTGTTGCTCACAGGCAGGCTTGACAGAGTGCACTCGAGATTTGCCTGGTGCCCGGACATGGCCTGTATGTGGCGATTCTGCCTCAGGTTTGATAAGCTGACAGACAAGACAAACACTCTTGGAGCGCTGGGCTACCTCCTGGAGCGAGCGGGGTTGTGGAGCATTCAGTCCTTCATTCCCTCCTGCAGGCAGCTGGGGAGAGCTCCAAGAGCGGAATTCGGTGATGAGGGTCTCCAGACCCTGAGTTAGCTGCACTCACGGCCACTCTGCCAGAGTTGCCCCTGTGTAGGACCCATCTTCCACATAGATGCAGTTTAAAAGTGCTCCCTCACGTTACACAGGCTTGGCGTGGTGGAGGATCCATGGAAGGTTTCAGTCAGGGTGTTTTGGAAGCATGCCGGGATTGGGGGTGTTGGCCTGGCCTGATGATCCCCACCCCGAGTGAGCAACGAGGTGCCAAGTATCTTGTCAGGTGCCAGCATGTGCTACAGCCCAGGAAACAGTTCTGACACTACAGAAGCACACAGTGCAATTCTTGAGCCAGCTGCTTCAGCAGAGAGGTCAGAGATGTGTCAGAACTGCCCGAAGAGTTGGTGCTTGCTTCCCCAGTTCTGGGTGCCCCACCCTTGAAAGAGTTGGAGGAACCTCCTTTGGATCCTCAGAGCACTTCCCTGACCCCTGTGGTCCATTCATGGTGAGTGAGGTGCCCAGCCACTGGAGTTCTACATCCCGTCCTCGTTTCCTGCTTCCCTCCACCTGTGTGCAGGCAGTTTCTCTTTATGAGCCTCCTAAGCGGGAGGGAACGGTGCAGAATTGCCCAGTACACATAAGCTCAGTGGCACGGCCTATTTCCTGGGGAGGCCAGGGGTGAAGTGGGGGTCCTGACACTGGCTAGAGACTTGATCAAAGTCTGTGTTTCCTCAGCTCTTCAGACCCGTCCATTCTGGTCTCAAAAGTGTTGAAATAACAGTTTCTGTTCAGTTATCATTAATTTTTTTTTGGTTTGTCTTTTTTGGGGGTGCCAACTTATTTTAGGGTTCGCCATTTGTGATACAGGTAGATTGCACCGGTTTTGTAGAACAAACAAAATTCATTCTCATATTTTAATGGCAAATTTCAAAGAAGAAAAAATTATTTTCTGCTTTAGAGGAAGTTAATAATGCAGTTTAGTTAAAAAGTGCCCCACACTGGGCCAGACAGGACGGGTTAAAGTACTTGCCTTGCATGCCATCAGCCTGAGTTTGATCTTTGTTTTTGGTATAAGTTTCTGGCTTTTTTAGATGCCCAGGGCTTACTCCTGGCTCAGCACTGAGGAATTACTACTGGCGGTATCCAGGGGACTATATAGGATGCCAGGGATCAAACCCGTGTCAGCTATGTGCATGGTAAACGCCTACCTGCTGCCCTTACTATCTGGCTCCTGGGTTTGATCTTTGGCACTGCATGTGCTCCCCCAAGCACTGCCAGGAATGATCCCAAGGCACAGAACCAGGAGTAAGCCCTGAGCATTACTGGGTGTGGTCCCCAAACAAAATAAAATGTCCCTTGTTGATCACTTGGGGAAGCTCCTTGACTGGCCCCATTCCTTCTCCGGTGAAGCCTTCCCCCACGCCAAGGTGTCATGGGCTTCTAGCACTATCACTGTCCTCTGAACCCATCTCCTCACTGTTAAGATTGTCACTTTCTTGTGGTGGCAGAAGTTCTCGGATGTTGGGCTTTTTTTTAGTCTTTGTGTTTTGAAAATACTTTTTTTTCCTTTTTAAAGAATCTACTGGTTAGATTTATTGTCTCACAAAAGTGTTTTTAGAGATAATTTGGTTCATAAATGTTTCTTTCTCGTGCTAATAACCACAAATGGTGACCTATCACAATATTTTTTCAATACAGATTCTATTTGCCTTTAGTGTTTTTTAAAAGGTACTAAAGGTTGGAATAATGTAAATCAGGTGACATAAACAGGATGATTATGTGCCTAAATATTTTTGTAAAGGTGTCAAAATAAATACATTTTCCTGAACACATGCATTGAGTTCTTCCGGAGTGCACGTGACCCAAAGCCAGTGGTCCTCCCGTATGTATGAGGACAGCAGCCGGAGTTGATTGAAATTCGGTGACACAGAAAATACTATTTGCTGCTACAATGTTGGGACTTACAATAAATGTTTGTCTTTGTCCTTGTTTCTGGCACAAGCTCCTAGAACCCTTGTAACTTCCTCTATGGGAACTCTGGAAGCATTTTTTACCATTTCAGTTTTGTCTCTAATGCCTGGTAATGCTATGATTTACCTAATGAGCCTCTTATTTTAAATTGAGATTTTATTAACAGTGCTGTTAATATTATGCTCGTAATTCCAACACTGCACCCATCACCAGTATGTCCACAACAACTCCTTATAAAAATGGCCTTGAGGGGTTAGAGAGACTAGAGGGTAAGGTACTTTCTTTGCATATGGCTGATCCCAGTACATTCTCTCGCATTGCCTGTGGTCCCTGAGCCCAGTGAGGAGGCCCTGTAAACACAGCCAAGAGTAAGCCCTGAGCATGCCTTCCTTTCAACCTCCTTCCTCCAACTCAGCTATGTGGATCAGTTCTGTCGGGTTCCCTTTGGCCCTTTATTGCAACCTTAGATCATTTCTGTATTTACCCCTTTTCTGAATAGGCTTCCTCCACCAAGATACCCTCTAATTTCACCCATTTTATGCCAACTGAGTGGTTTCTAACAAGCCTTTCAAGCACATATAACAATACCTTGATACCTTGATGGGCTGGAAATTTGAATATTTTGAATATAAGAGCCCATGGGTTAATCAGGTCAGTACAATGAAGCTTGAAGAACATTCGTGAGCTATGAGAACAGGAAAGTTCTGGACTATTCGCTGTATCCCCATTGGTGTCCAGTCAGAAATTTTTCGTCTTGCAAAAAGTGAGATCCAAATGCACTGAACGACTCATTTTCCCTTCCGTGCAGCATCTAACAAGCATCACCTAACAAGTCTGAATTTTGGTGATCTAGCTCTGCCTGGGAGAAGTGACATCATTCCTGAGTTGTCCTTTTGTGACAGATTTATTTCCCTTCACATCCTGAGGCTTGTGCAGGTAGGGTTGTGTGTCAAAATTGTTGAAAGCGGAATGATACTCTGGATGCACATTTTGCTTGTCTGTGGATAAGCCCTCAGAGTACTTCTGCCTTTTGCTATTGTAACTGCTGAGCACGGGTGCCTTGGGCCCCTTTGCTTGCGGCAACACTCTCATGGCTGGAGAGCTTAAGTAGCACGCACTCATATATTGCAGTTCCAGAGTCCACCCACCAAGGTGCTGGCAGATCGGGTGTGGTGAGGCCTTTCTGATTTGCCAGTGCCTTGCCGGGAATGTGGTGGCAAAGTTGACCTGCTTTTCCAGCTGTGCTCATGGCGCCCTCTGGTGGCAATAAGCTGCCAGTGGGGGAATAAAGGCGGGAACCCAGAGAAGGAAAAGGCAGTTCTTTCCGGAGCACCTTCTATGTGCTTTCACTGAATTAGGCTTTTTTCGTTTCTTTTTGTGCTATTAACATTTGACTTTTGTACAAGTAGTGGCTTAGCACGTGGGTGCCTGTGCCATCATTTGTGTTAAGCCACGTTCAGGTGTGATGCGATACACGGATATCATCAGCATCAGAGTATTAAGCAAAGCTTAAATTGCCAATCTCAGACTTTGGGGTGGGGGCAAAGGCTAGCCTGCCACAATCCACTGCAAAATCCATGTGATCACTGTACAGTGTTTTTCTCAGTGATATCAGAGCTTTTCTCTGGGTTTTTGTCACATACCACTTTTTTTGTAGAGAGAGGGAAAATGAAATTTTACATATCCATGACCCTTATTTGCAAGCAATACTGCTTTCAACCCTACCACGCACATCTTCCCTGAATGCAAAAATCTGATTTGGAATAAAGTAAAGGCCCTCCCGTTGATCATCGATTTGCTCGAGCGGGCCCAGTAACGTCTCCATTGGAGACTTTGTTGTTACTGTGTTTGGCATATCGAATACGTCACGGGGAGCTTTCCAGGCTCTGCCGTGCGGGCGAGATACTCTCGGTAGCTTGCCGGGTTCTCCGAGAGGGGCAGAGGAATCGAAATCGGGTCGGCTATGTTGGCTGCGTGCAAGGCAAACACCCTACCGCTTTGGAATAAAAGGTGGACAAGATCTAGATCACTAGGAAGGGTTTCTTTTATTGTTGCTTGTGTTCTTGGGGTCCACATCCTGCGGTGCTCAAAGCTTCCTCTTGGCAGTGCTCAGGGATCACGCTTGGGGGACCATATGTAGGGCTGGAATTTGAACCCGGGTGAGCTGAATGCAAGGCAAGTACTTTGACCCCATGATCTCTCTCTCCTGCTTGGGAAAGGGTAAACTTCATTCACTTGTCGAAGTGGTCCCACTCTTCCCCCCAGATGGAGAATAACCGAGGGGGGTTCCTGAGTGTCCTGCAGTACGTGACTCAGTCTCCCCTTGAAAATGGTGCAGGCTTTTATTTGCAGTCAGCTTCTTTGATCTGCCTAAATGGCCCTGCTGTGAGCCGTGAGCACGCCTTTGACGAACATGCTGCTTCCCCAAGTGTTCCAGGGAATCAATCCTGAAGGAGCATACCCGTTTAGGGCCAGAGGGCCCTTTCCTAACCCAGGGTGGGCTCACTGCCCTCCAAGAACACCTACACTACCCAGGCCCCTGAGGGAGAGGCTGGTGCGCACCATTCTTGGCCAAGGTGGTGGCGTTAAGGGCATCATTTCTGCATTTGGACCTTTTAGTTTTTTCTGCAGGAAAACAGGACAGCATGGGCTCTGGAAGGACCACCCCTGCCTGGGGTCAGCCAGGCCCCCTCGCCCCTCTGCTTCACTTGCAGGCTCTTGGACTCTGCAGAACAAGGATGTGGGGCACCGGGGCAGGGGCGCCTCAAGATTTCAAAGATCCTGCTGGGCTCCTTGTGGCCTTTGCCAGTTACACAATAAAGGCGACTGGAACCCACTGCCAAGGGAGAGGACTTGGGATGAGAACTCTGTCTACAGCTCTGAAAATCACTTCGGCCTGGAGTTTATTGCCCAACTCATTTGGCAGCAGTGTCTGAGCTGAAACTTGTGTAAATACATGTGGACCATCGTTTCTAGGTCATTTATAGAGGATTAAAAACAAAAAAGCAAAACCATTAACCAAAAGCAAAACCATTATTGAAGTTGGGAATGTGGTTCAAAGGGCTAGTGCATAGGCTTTGCATGTGGGAGGTCCAGGTTCAATCCCGTGGCACTGCGTGGACCCGAGTACCACTAGGAGCAAACCCCAGGTAAGCCTGGAGTTGCTCCTCAGTGCTGTTGTGGCCCAACAACCCTCACATGCAAAAGCACCCCAAACTATTACCTTCCTAAAATTGGAAACACTCAGGCACAGGGATTTTGGATCCCATGCCGGGTCTTTATCAATACTGCTTCTGGAACAAAGATCTCCCAAGTGTGACCATCAGATGCCAACAGTCCCTTGAGATTGACACAGTGGCAATGTTCTCATCCTGTGGATAGACAGCGTCCACACATGACAACAAAGCTGTGGCCAGATCAAGAGGGACATGGCAACAGCAGGATATGGATGGCGCCTGCTTTGTAGGCATGAAGCCTCAAGTTCGATTCCCAATGCCACCACATGCTCTGGTCTGCAGTTGCCTGGCAGTGCGAGTGACTTCTGGCTGTCATTCTGTGAGCAATGCAGCTTGTATCAGCACCTCGGTCAGAAGCATCACTCCCAGCAAGCATGTGTGACCATCAGTGTTTACGACCCCCATTGACATACACTGAGGTGATGTGAGCGCCACTGTGGTGTGAGAGCACTACACAGATGGAGCGGTCCAAGTGTGTATATGACAGAAGGGAAAAAGGGGAATGAATCCCATTCACTTACAGAAAGGCATTTAAAGGAATAACTCTGCTTCATGTTGCAGATTTCTGAGATTGAGGAAAATCTGCATTTTGCTGGAATTACACAAGGCAGTGCATGTTCCCGAGCTGGTGGGTTGTTTCCTTTGGTCCTCTGTCCTGAGCGCCTATCACAGCACTTTCCTGCTCTTGCCTTCTTGAGATCAGACAACATCCTGGAGGCCACCCAGTAGCTCGCGTAACTGCAGACCCAAGTACTTGCTGGACAAGATGTACGGGAACCTGCTAAACAATTGTCACCCCTGACATTTGAATATGAGAAAGTATCAAGTTAGAGAATCCGAATTCAACTTCAGATTACGTGGCAGTTCCTCAATGTCCATGGGCCCTGTGGCCTTGAAAGGCATGATCCATCTGGGCTAGGGTTGTGGCTCACGCAGAGCAGGTGCCAGGCCCTGGTTAGAGCCCCAGTACCACAGTTCCCCCACCACTGCCAGGTGCAGCACTGTCCTCCTGTTGTTCATCGATTTGCTTGAGCAGGCACCAGTAACGTCTCCACTGTGACTTGTTACTGTTTTTGGCATATCAATTACGCCACGGGGAGTTTGCCAGGCCCTGCCGTGTGGGCAGGATACTCTTGGTAGCTTGCCGGTCTCTCTGAGACGTACCTTTGAGAGGGAGGAATTGAACCCGGGTCGGCCACTTGCAAGGCAAACGCCCTACCCGCTGTGCTATCGCTCCAGCCCTACTGCTGGGTGTAGCCAGTATAAATTTTTCGATTTTAAAAAGTGCTCAAATTTACTTTGAAAGCAATTTTTTTCTTTGCTTTTTGGGTCACACCCGGCGATGCTCAGGGGTCACTCCTGGCTTTGCACTCAAGAATCACTCCTGGCAGTGCTCTGAATGGCCCCAAATTAGTAAAGGTCTTTTTTCTTTTTTTGAGTGACACCCAGTGATGCTCAGGGGTTACTCCTGGTTCTGTACTCAGGAATTACTCCTGGCAGTGCTTGGGGGATCTTATGGGATGCCAGATATCGAACCTAGGTCAGCCGTGTGTAAGGCAAACACTCTACCCGTTGTACTATCGTTCCGATGCCATAAAGTTCTTACTCCTTCCATCATTATTGGATTTTCCACACATACTGGCATTTTTCATGAAAATGAATTATTAGGAAACTCAGTATTTCTGATTTTATATTTAGCAGTGTACAGAAACAGTTACACAGCCCCAGATTATCAACACACAATTTGCTGGTGCACATTGCCCAGCCCCATCCCACTCCATCTTCTTCAAAATGTCCAATCTTTTTGTTGCGTTGTTTCTGGGCCACCATGGGCAGTTCTCAGGACATTTTCTCGCTCTCTGCTCAGGGATCACTCCTGGTGGGTATTGGGGGACGATCTGGGGTGCCAGGGATTGACTTAGGGCAGTGCATGCAAGGCAAGCACCTTACCTGCTGGATGATCAAACCCTAGAAGTGGGTACTACCACTACCCACTACTCTACTACCTAGAGTGGGACTCTTAATTTGCCACTGAGCAAAAAGAATGCTTTAACTTTTTTTTGCATAGCACTGTGATATATTGAAAAGGAATAAAATGTAATTCTACTGTTCCGAGGAAGAGAAACAGTGCAGAGACGGAAGCATCTGTTTGGAGGAGAAAGGGACAAAACTGTATCTCCCAAGATGAGGTGAAAGGAACCAGGGCACTGAGACACAACTTCCTGCAGCATGTTTAGGGGTAGAAGAAACACACCAGATGTATTTGTACTGTAAGCAACATGCACTGCATCGACAGTCTGAATCAAAAATAGAGAAATATTTTTTGATTTAGAACATTATCTCTGGAAAATATTCACACAGCATTATATAGGAAATTCTGTTTAAAAAAATACTTTAATAAGCATATTCAGAATGGCAGACAGGAAAGGGGAAAAGAGGAATTATTTTACAGTGCAAAATTACTATGCATCAATTTTAAAACATTAATTCATAATTTTAAATGTCTACTTAAATATTACTTCAGATACATTTTAAAGCTCAACAGATTATGCTGAACTTGAGTTGCAGATTCCAGACTCAATTTGAAAACACATCGTAAAACAGAACACCATTCCAAATGAAAATGACAGTGCTTTGTGGGTTTGCGGTGGGGAGACTATTAACAAATGCTTTTTTTGCCCAATGTAATTTGTCAAGAGATTATGAAATGTGCTCAAAATTATTAAGCAAATTAAATTCATGTTATTACTAAAAAAATTGAAGTAGTGCAATGCCTTACATCATGTTATAGTGGCTGCATCATAGAGAACAAAGTACTGTGTGAATACCTGTATAAACACAAAATACATTTCAATATTTACGAAAAGCTGAGCATTATGTATTATAATAGTGGAATGTCTTTCATTAGGCAGACTTTAAAGAGAAGATAAAGTAAAATTTCCTAACATATGTATACATGTGCCGCATCTGCAAACATGCCTGAGTGTGTACTCAAAATGTTCTTGTATAATATTAGTTTGCAAGAACTTCATAAACCTGCAAACAAAATGCATCACTTAAAAAAGGTGAAAATGGCACCCTAATATTGCAGTATCTTTAAAAGTAGAGCATCTCTATTCATTCCTAACATCTCTGCAGACCATCTCTGACAAACGGCTATGATGCTTTGGATTTATTTAATAAAACCTGATTCAGAAAACGGATTGTGACCATCTGCTAGAACTGCCACTCTGGATAAATTAATGTTCTACGTAAAACAAAATGCAGAAAACTCACACTTCTCAACAACTCCACCTAAAATTTTTGATTTACTTGGATAGGTATGTGAAAGAGCGAATGTACATGATATGAAGTCAAGTGTTGTAGTAAAGTGGCTTTTAACACTGTTTGGGGGAAAGGGAGTTGCTGACGCTGGTGAAGGAAAGCCATCTGAACATATGTGATAATAACACTTCCATGGGGCCGACACCGTAATTTCGCAGTGCACACCTCTAACGGCACCAGCTGAGCCACTAAAAAGAAGTTCATAGATGATTTCCTTTCAAAAAGGAACTTGCACTAGAACCAAGAATGAATGAACCAGCAAATCAACCAGTAAAGCATCTGTGGTATGCCTGTCTGACAAAATCAAGAAGTAGTTAATAACCTTTTATAAAAGTTCGGATATAAGTTGGTCTATCAGCTGTATAAAACTACATTTTTTTAACAAGAAATTTGCACTAAAAATAAAACGGCACTCTAGCAAGGCTATGCAAGCGAACAATCCTATTTGTAATCACACAGAGCAATGGTTAATGCATCTTTTCATTTTGGGAAGACTGAATGGCATCTGGAAAAGTCCAAAAACTTTTCTGACTTCACTTTCTCACAAAATCAGTATTGCTGCTCAACAATACTTTTTGTGCACCAGTATCTAGTATCTTTTAACTTTTTTTCCCTGTATAATGCAAAAGATGGGAACTTTTATAATGCATATAAAAATAACTGAACAGAACTCTGGTCAGTATGATACAGTTAAGCACTTAAGCAAACAGTAAACTCTTGCTTCAAAAAATAATTTTGAAAATTATAGCAAATGCAAAACAAACTATGCAATCTAGACAACATGCTTAATTTCAGAAGCCTCAAACTATTTGTCCTTAAGTAGAAATTTGAAAAAGCAAATTTGCACAATCTTTTATGAATGCTTTTACCAGCTGGATAAGAAACATGACTTAGTTACTACACAAACACTTAAAAATTCATTAGAAAAACTTTAGCAAAATAAAATGAAAGCTGACAGACTTGGGATATCAATTCCTCTCATAAAAGTTTACCAACTGTACAAGTTAAGAAAATTATACAAGCTTTTGTATTAAGAAAGGACAGCTCAGTCAAGACATATGTACTGTAAAAATCTTTCAAAGGCTACAAAGAATCTGGAAAAATACAGAATGTATTTCTTAAGCCCAGATAAGAATATGGAAAGACATCATTGATGTCAACAATTTTACATATACAAACCTGACTTGGTTTATTTTTAAACTTCTATATATAAAAAAATCATGCTAGCATAACTTTCAGGATTCATAAGGGTTTCCTTAATAATGAGACTCAATTTGCATGGAGAGAAAACTGTCTTGGGAAAGACATTTCAAGAAACTCAGAAAACCTGATGTAAAGCAGAAATTTGAACTTAGTTTTTCTCTGCCATTAAACTAAGCAAAAAGTACTTTGCTGTGAAATTTTAGGACTAATACGTCAAATGAGAAGGTGCAGTTTATGCTGACATTCACTCAAATTTGCTATTTGTTAAATCTTTAAAAGGGTCTTTATAGCATTGAAGATAAAAAGTCTGCAAAAGGCAGAATTATAAAATCTATTTGCTAAGTTAGGACTCAATTCAGATTTTCAAATTTTAACCAACTGTTTCAAGGAAATCGACTTTTAAAGGTAACCCATTAACCCTGAAAATTTTAGTCACACCAGAATTTACGCCAAAGTAAGTTAAGTCTAAAAATTTAGTCATCTGTGTTTTCAAGTTCTTCAAATTTTCCATGTGACACTGCCTCTTGGAAAAACTCAGAAGACCCTGGACTTTCTTTCCCATTGCTGTTCACCCTTCGCCTTTTGGTAGGTCTCTCACTTTTTTCATCAAAATCATTGTCGGTTCTTGCATTCACGTGGGCAAGTTTTGGGTCAGCGGCCAGATTATCTGTTTCATACCCATTAGTATCCATATCTGCATGAAGAGGCTTCTTACTTGCACCCGTCGGTCCATTGATGTGGAATCCTTCAACTTTGACTTCTTCTTTGCATAACATTTCACTTGGTCCATTAGATGACACCCCTGAGTTGGAAGAAACAAAAGAAATGACCAGTGTTGAAAAATTAAATCTATAAAGTATAATAAAACAGCTACTGTAAAATAACTTTTTAGGAAGTGATACTAAAACTGTGAACAGAAGGGCCAAAGAGACCATACAGTGGGTAGGGTGCTTGGCTTGCATGAGGCTGACCCCAAAAATCAATCTCCAGCACCCTATATGGTCCCCCATGCTCACCAGCACTGATTCCTGAATATAAAGCCAGAAGTAAGCCCCGAGCACTGCCAGGTGTAGCCCCAAATCAAACATAACAAAGTCAAACAAACAAAACTGTAAATATAATTTTAATCATGGCACTACTTACTAGCTGTGTGAATTCAGGCAAGCATTTCTTTATACCTCAGTTTCATCACACACAACAAGGATAACAATAGACCAACCTTACATTGTTTCTGTACAGATTAAAGTTCATATATAAAATTCGTGGGGCTGGAAAGTACAGTGGGTAGGGTTCATGGGGCCAATCTGGGTTCGATCCCTGGCACCCCATCTGGTTCCCTGAGCACCACCAGGAGTGAACCCTGAGCAATGCCAGGCATGGCCCAAATCCCCAAAAATAAAAATTAAAAAATATAAAGAACGCGTAATAGAATGTGACATAGTAAAAGGAAGTTGGTTTTGTGACAAATTAGCTCTAGTATGTCACTACTCTGAATTATAGAACAATACATTTTTTAGATTTAGCAAAAGCTAGATCTTTGTAAAAAAGCTTTGTAAAACCAAGTCATAAATGTTCTGTCTTTAAAAGTTTGAGGTTACCGCATGCCATGTAAAATGATACGTTCTTTTACCGTAAATAGACATCTACGGACCTTGTGCTTTAAGAACAAATATCAAATACAGTCTTTAAGAATTTAAATGTTACCATGTTAAAATATTAAGGTTTGCACTGTTCAAGCATTTGAGAAATATTCAAAGTAAAAACCCACTCCTCCATAACAGGTAAGAAAAGACAATAAATCCAAGTAACTGTAAAAAGATCAAGTGAAGTTGACTGCACAATGGAGTACAAGCTCAGGGAGTATTCAGTGAAAAACGTGCGACTAGAGATGATTTTTAATTATATGAAAAAATATTCAGTGTGAAAGACGGGCCTCAATTACATTTTGAATGAAGAAAAGACTCCGTTTCCCCTAGTTTATTTATCCCCGGGGAACAATTTTGTAGGAACAAGCTCAGAGTCAGGTAAAAATGTAGTATGAAGTAAACTCTGCCTATGCACATTAACAGCCACGACCGAGAGACTCACAAATGAATCTTGGAACCAAGCAGCTCGCCAGAGACATCTCTGACCTTGCTCTGACCTTGTGCCAGGCTGATTTCACCAGGGTGCCTCAGAAGGAGCATGCGTCGTCCCTCTACTTGCCTAAATGAATCCTGGCGGTTCCGAAACTCTAGAACCCAATGAAAAACCCAGGTACAGCGGACCACTGACTCAAAACTACAGGCACCAAGGGACAGAGAACGCGCCGCTCCTTCCCATCTCCCTGCCCCTTCGAGGTCCTGGGTGTCACGCCCACAAACTGCCTCTGGGTGCCATTTAAGTGCATTAATGGCCACAATCCAGAGACTCACAAATGAAGCTTGGAACTGAGTCGCTACAGAGATGTCTCCAGACCCCAATTATTAAAGTTTTAGAATTCCAGGTGCGCACAGTTGCTTTTGCAGCTGTGTGGCATCTCATAATATTCATAACACGCAATACAAAATAAATTATTTAGCCTCTGTCTGTGGTAGGCAGGCTTGAGTGATGGTGGGAAAATTTGAAATAATGGTGGTAGGAAGGTGTAATGATGGTGGGATTGGTGCTAAAATATTGAATGTAATTAATTACTGTGAACAACTTTATGAAAATAACATTTAAAAATTAAAAAAAGAACTCTCCCCGACTGAGTAATTAATAAACTGAAGTAACAGTCCTTACTGGAGCAATAGGGCGTTTGCCTTGTGCACAGCCAGCCCGACCAAGCCTGGTTCGATTCCTCTGCCCCTCTCAGAGAGCCCGGCAAGCTACTAGAGTATCTTGCCCACATGGCAAAGCCTGGCAAGCTCCCCGTGACGTATTCAATATGCCAAACAGTAACAACAAGTCTCACGATGGAGACGTTACTGGGCCCGCTCGAGCAAATCGATGAACAACCGGAGGACATGCTACCTCTCCTTAGAGTTTAACTTCATATTCTTACTAAATGGCTGGAAAAGGAGAAATACAAAAAGTCCCTGCCCCCTGCCACAAAACACCAAAAACAAAAACCCACTCTCGCATATGGAAACTATCTGGTGTTCTGAACAAACTGAAATGGCAGATGTGCTCACAGCTGCAGCTCCCAACTCTGCCGGGGACGGATGCGGCCTGCATTGATAGGTCACCAACAAACTCAATTCTCATTTGCTTGGCTCATTCTTCTTTTCCCTTTTTTGTCTTTTGCATCACACCAGGTGAAGCTCAGGGGATACTCCCAACTGCAGTCAGGAATCACTCTGGCAGGACTCCGGGGACCACAGGTAGTGCCACAATTAAATTTGGGTTGGCTGTGTGCAAGCAAGTGCCCTACCTGCCAACCTACTTCTCTGGCTCCAGTTTGGCTCATTCCTAAGCGGGAACAGAGCCAAGACGAGGGAACGGGGGTCCTCAAATCAAATGCACTGCCCTGCCATAGTGCTGGCATGAATCCCAGGTCAGAACACAGACGGATCTCCCACAGCGCTGTACTACAGGGGCAGGGAGAACGTCACGGACTGACCTATCACATGCAGGTGGGCAGGACCTCTAAGTCAGCAGCTCCCTGCTGCAGGAGGGAAAGGGCTGATTCTGGCCTCGGCATCTACCTGGGGGAGAACACTGTAATTCAAGTGAGAGTCAAGAGTGATTCTCTGAGGAGGCCTGGCCCAGGGCATTCTTTTAACTCACTTTTTTTTTTTTTAAATGTAGGGGTATTGCTATTTATTCAGCCACTGATGAAGCTGACTGAATTGGGCATGAACTCCACACTGGTATGATTTTTGGCTCCCTCAGAGATAAAAATAGAACTGTTTCTGTAGAATATTAATGCACAGACTAGCACCTGCTTTATCTCTTTATCCCTCAAGGTTGTTTACGATCAAAGACAAAAATACTTGAAACAGTGCTTTCCTGGTCCTTCACACCCTACCGAGGCCACGAGTTGCCTCCTACAAGCAGCTCTCCGGCACGGCCATGGCCCCAGAGGCACACAGACCTAATTCAGAACTTAGCACCTTGCGGCAGAAATGTGACTGGACTATGCATTAAACTATGGTGCGGTGCCCCTCCGCCCGGAGGGAAAGGGTATCTGTCTCTTTGGCAACCCCCACCCCCCACCCCCCTCTGGGCAGCACGGTGGCCTCCGCCTCAGAGCTTATTGGATAGACAGGTGTGATCCAGCGGTGATGGGGCAACTGCAGCCTCATGGGATGGGGGGCAGAACCGGCACATCCTTCATGCCCTACCGAGGCCACTCGTTGCCCCTCACGAGCGGCTCTCCGGCACGGCCATGGCCCCAGAGGCACACAAACCAATCTCGTAATTATCTCGTAATTATTTTGGCAGAATACCAGAAATCTAAAACATCATAGGGTCTGCATAACCAGCAAAAGAAAACAAATTATTTCACGATGCCTTTTCAGCAGTTCTGATTGTTGGGAGGAAATTCCAAATAATAATGGTGCATCTTTAGTCGAAATAATGAATGTAATCAAAGTAGAGAGAGAATTAAGTAGAAATCATCTGCCTCACAGGCATCGGGAAGGGTGGGACGGGGGTATATTGGGGTTCTTGGTGGTGAAAAATGTGCACTGGTGTAGGAAATGCGTGTTTGATCATTGTATGACCAAGACTTAAATCTGAAAGCTTTGCAACTTTTCTCACGGTGATTCAATAAATAAATTAAAAAACAAAAAAATAAAACAGTGCTCTCGTGATCTACTTTTCACGTATGTGCTTTAAGTACTTTCCTGATAGAAAATTTCTCAGTTCTCAGATAAAGGGCAATCTGGCTGAGACATCTGTCACCCCACTGACTGCCAGGGATGATTTGGCTGATCTGGCTGGCTCGGTGGGTGTCCCCTTCCTCCCTTACCTCCCCCTGTGTGTCCCTCCAGAAGCTGCGTGCTCAGTAGAAGAGGACAGCCTTCCCCAAACAGACAGGCCAGTCTTCGGTTGAAGGAATATGAGTGGCTGTGCTCCCCTGCTAGAATCTCCAAATAAGCTCTTCGAGTACTGAATAAAAAACTCTATTTCTGATATAAAATAAGTTTCAGTCTACACCTAAACAAGAATACTGATATCCAGGTATCCCAACTAATAAAATACTCAAGGACAAACGTGTTATGAGAGATGGGTATCTGTAGTGGTCACATAATTAAACTTCCTGCGAGGTGTTGCTAACAGGAATTCTTCCCACTGAACTGACACTGTGTATATTTACACTGTGGGTGCATAGTATTCTGACATGTGCTACACCAGGTACCAACAATTACTAGTTTCCCTTGTCCTTCGGAAACGGAACAGAAACCTAGAGCGGCCTGTGATGGAGGAAAGAAACAGTCCCTCCCCCAACTGCTCACCGTTCTGGTTCCTGTTGCTGGCAGTGCCGTCTTCCTTCTCTGACTGGCTGTTGCTGCTGTTTGAGGCCGTCGGAGGAGGGGATGGGGCCCGACTGGAGGCAGCACTTTCACTTTCATCGAGAAGGCGATCCATGTAATCCCTAAAATTAAGTGAAACGACAAATTTTTTTTTTAAATAATAAAGCGGAAAAGTAAAAAGCTGTTGATTCAGAAAGCTTTCATCACATATGAAATATTTTCGCTTACACTCATTCCAGTGTCTCATCTACTATGTCAGGAACTGAACATTTAAACAGAAAGTTCCTTTGGTTTCAGATTTGTAGAAAAACTGAGTAAAAGCTTTAAACTATGACACCTTAGAGACCTCTGGGGAGTTAAGAACATTTTTTATGCTCAAAGTAGTCTAAGCTGAGAGGATCCGTAAGTGAAAGGCAGGGATGATCCAGTCAGCGGGGTGCAGAGTTGCCTACAAACAGACTGAAACTGGGGCTGTGGCAATACAGAAAAACAGACCTCTCATCTATCCCGGCACTGAACACACCCAATCCCTTTGAGAAGAGCCTGGCTTCTTTTTTTTTTTCTTTTTGGGTCACACCTGGCGATGCTCAGGGGTACTCCTGGATCTACACTTGGGAATTACTCCTGGCGGTGCTTGGGGGGCCATATGGGATGCTGAGAGTTTGTTTTAAAATTAACTTCTCAGTAAATAATTTATAAACCTATTTTATATACCTATATTTGCTCTCTCTATCCTTCCTCCCACCACCCCCCGACCCCTCTGGCGTGCTCAAGGGTTACTCCTGGTGATGCTTTTAGAGACCATATGGGATGCCAGGAATCGACCCCACGTCAGCCACAAGGAAAGCAAATGTTTTACCCGCTGTACTATTGTTCTGGCCCCAAGGGTATACATTTCTTTTGGGGGAACAGTGGGGATGGAGATGACATGGTTTGGGTCGCAGCTGGCAATGCTCAGGGGTTAATTTTTGTTCTGGCTTTTGGGGTCACACCTGACGATGTTCAGGGGTCACTCCTGGCTCTGCACTGAGAAATTACTCCTGGTGGTACTAAGGGAACCATATGGGATGCCAGGGATCAAACCCGGGTCAGTCTTGTGCTAGGGAAATGCCCGACCAGCTGTACTCTGGCTCGCTCAGGGGTTACTTCTGACACTGCACTCAGAAATGACTCCTGCTGGGCTCAAGGGACCACACGGAATGCAGGAGATTGAACCTGGGTCAACTAGGTGCAAGGCAAGAGTTCCACCTGCTGAACTACTGCGCATGCACACAAGTCCAACCGTAGAGTACCTTTCTCCCTAGACTGAGCAGTAAGAAGCTAAGTTCCTGGGCTTGTCCCCGGCTTTACCCTGCCAGCACAGTAGAGCTGAGAGTTTATTTCTCCACCAGGAACATCCTGAACCAGGCAAGACTGCTGTGGAAATGATGTGGGGACAGGGTTGGACCTAGATCTGTATCTCCAAAGCTTAATGCATATAACAGCTGATTTATCAACCTCACACGTCAGTAGTGCAGGACAATGTTTTGTCAAACTATAAAGTGCTACAGTACTAAAATTAAGTTGCGAATGGTTCTTGAAAGCCACCTGCTTTTGTGACCACAGTTCCCCACCCACCTTTTCAGTATCTACGGCTGCCCCTGAATACTGGCAGCGAGAGGGAGAGCGTGCTAGAGGTGGAAGGCCAGACTAATACAGAATGTCTGTCACCTGTCAACATGGTTTCTGACTTCACGAAACCTCCTAAGGAACCAAATCACACCAAGCAATTTAAGAGTCAGGATTTTCCACATCTACAGAGGGAACGAAATCTCATGGTATTTCAGACATCTTCAGCTTTATGCTCTGCATAAATTTCTCACAGCTAAAGAACAATTATATAATAAACTGGAAACACACACAGACAGGAATGAGCAAGATATATGCCAGAAGACTTTAGAAACTAATGCCAGTTAGTTGAAGTATGAAGAAGTGAAGAGGAACTGGTGGAATATGGTAAAATGGATAGACATGGGCTATTAAAATGCAAGCAAATAAGCTTCAGCTGATGCTACAAAACTAATTTAAATTTCTGAATACAGCAATAGTAGGGAAGAATTATTTCTTAAGTATTATCAACATCCAGAATGCTTAGGTAAGATTCAGGTAGCTATAATCAGTTGTGTCAGATTTTACTTAAAAAAATTGTTTGTTGACGGGAGAAATGGTGTCAGAGTCAAGGCACTTGCTTTGTGCCCAGCTGACCTCAGCGTGATTCCAAGCACTGCTTGTGATCCTCCAAACACTGCCAGCAGTGACCACTGAGTATAGTCAGGAGGAAGCCCTGAGCACCACCAGGTGTGGCCCAACAGGCCTTCTCCTGACAATTATTTGCAGAACTGTTAATAGCAAAATTCTCATTGTGTGATGGCTACCAAGCCTTTCAATGAATACGGAAGCTGCCGTACAATCTACAGAATGCTGCTTACTGGCAGCAAAGTAGCAAACGGACTTCCTTCTGGAAAACAAATGAAAGGTGGCAATGAAGTAAAGAAGCAAACAACGTTAGGGATCAACTCTACAATTTTGACTCCAAGGGCTGATGAGGGTTAGAGACAGAGTACAGAGGGCAAGGCACCTGCCTTACATAAAGGTAGCCCTGGTTTGATCCCGGCACTACAGGGTCCCCTAAGCACTGCCAGGAGAAACATCCAAGTGCAGTAAGGAGCCGCCTTCCCGTGCTGCTGGGTATGATCCAACCCCTCTCCCCTGACAGCAGCAGAAGATGAATAATCTATTCAAAATGGTATCTAAAGGAATTAATCATTTGCGCAATTGTAGGTAATTATCTCCATGCCTACAGAAAACCCTTAGTATTGCTCATGATTCCTTAGAAAAGACATATCATAACCAAAAGGAAAGAGTACAAACTAAAATGATGTCTTTTGGATAAAAACCTTTATGAAAGATCCAAAGGGGAAGTGCCTTCAAAAATCCTGGTAATCGTGCCCGGAGAGAAAATACCTTTATTTAGTACATACCATTACAATCTTAACTCTTGTCATGGAAGAAATGTAATGAAAGAAAAATGAAGACAGGATTGCTTTTACCTGTGGCTACTTCAGCTGTAGAAAACTTAACCATCTTTTTTCCCTTGGAGTGAGGGGCTGGACCACACCCAGCGATGCTCAGGGGCAACTTCTGGCTCTACACTCAGGAATTACTCCTGGTGGTGCTTGGACCATATGGGATGTCAGGGAAAGAATCTGGGTCATCCACATGCAAGGCTTTTAAAAAGCGCCCTCCCCACTATACTTTCGCTCTGGCCCCTGGAATACTTGACCTTTAAATGAAAAAAGGTTAATGCTATTAAATATCTTCAGAAAGTTTCCGAAGCTATGGAGAGATTACTAGAGAAACTAAAATGCTTGGTGGCACTCCCCTACCTAACCTGATGAGCTTGACATCAGAGGACCAACTAAGCCAGTCAACACTTCCCTTCGTGGTGCTTTCTGAAAGAGAAACTGGATGAACCAGGGGTCTGACCCAGCATGGCAATTCTTATGTTCTTACTGCTGATGACGACACATTGCCTGTAGTTCATAAGTTATTTATGTCTGAAATGGGTGGGAAAAAAAATGAAAGATGTTACCATTGCTTTTCCCTATAAAAAAGATTGAACTTTTAAAGATACTGAATTTCTTAAGCTTGAATTTTTAAGATATACTCTGGAGAACGGACAGTTATAGTCTAGGTTTTAAGTCACTGAATTAATACTACCAACTAAAACTTCTAAAGTAACTGTAAGTTTGTAACATTACAAATTAGTCAGGGTCTGAAATACTCTTACATGTAAGATCTCACTCAGCCATCATGAACTCTCATGTTCAAGTGTTCTGTTCACGTGTCCTGTGATTTCCAGAGGCCATCACCCCAATCTGACTACCCTTTAGGGAATTTTGTTTTATATTTTGGAGAGTATGATCCTCTGGGAATGTGACCAATACAGACACTGATAAACAAAAAAGGCAAAAAGCCCAGTCTAGGAGTTTGAAAAGCATAAATACATAAACCTCTTTTAAGGGCAGTAATTTGGCCAACCTCATGAATCTCTACTGTTACAGGGTCACCAAATCAAATCATAATTATTATTATTATTATTATTTTGCTTTTTTGGGTCACACCCGGCAACACAGAGGAGTTACTCCTGGCTCTGCACTCAGGAATTACTCCCAGAGGTGCTCAGGGAATAAGAGATGCTGGGAATCGAACCTGGGTCGGCCACGTGCAAGGCAAATGCCTATCCGCTGTGCTACTGCTCCAGCCCCCTTCCTTGTTATTATTTTTTATTCATAAACATTAGGGAATAATCAGTTAATTCTACCACACAACTCATCAGCACTCGAGAGCAACTCATGTGAGCAAAGTTTAATATTCTACAAACTGAAGTAACAAATTACTAGTGAGGGTGGAGGCAGTATTTTATTCCAACCTAGAATGAGCGAGGCTAAGAGAAACTGGGAGAAGGAAGCTGGATTAGTCATATAAGGCATTTTTTTTCCCTTTCCGCCTTCAGAATGAAGTTACAATCCTTCCTCCCTCTATCACTAAGAGTTAAACTAAAATTATATTCGTAGTTATTCAATGCTGCATGTTGGAAGAAGGGTTTCAGAAAAATCTCAAGAGAAGTCACCACCTACAAGATCCTTCCTTTTCAAAACTATGTTCACGGGGGAAGGAATGTGGGTCAGTGATAGAGAGCATCACTCAGTAAGGCCTTGAGTTCTGTTCTCAGGACCAGGCACATTAAGACAGTAACAAAAAGCAGTTTGACTTCATTATAGCCTTTTGTTCTTTGTATGTTATCTATCGTTTCAGCGATAGCCCAGCGGTAGGGCATATGCCTTGTGTGCAGCCAGCCCGACTGAGCTGGGTTCGATTCCTCCGCCGCTCTAGGAGAGCCCAGCAAGCTACTGAGAGTATCTTCGCCCACACGGCAAAGCCTGGCAAGCTACCCGTGACAAAATCAATATGCCAAAACACAGTAACAAGTCTCAAAATGGAGATGTTACTGGGCCCGCTTGAGCAAACTGATGGACAACAGGAGGACAGTATTTGTTTGTATTTGTCTATATTCAAATCTTATCTTGGTTAGCAGGATCAAAAGCAGATTGAACAAGAGAAAAATCTTATTTTCCTTTCCAGTTTAGAGGGAAGATGGCACTATTATTTTAAACATAACTCTTTCCTATTTCACTGTTTTCAATATTATCAATCAGCATTTGCTTATCCTGAAAAAATACCTGCGAATAGTAGCACTGAAGTTTGTGTCTCAATGAACTTAGCTTACATTTTTCTAAGACACTAAGAAGTTTAATTGCTCTATGAAGGTATGTCAAGAAACGAATAACCTTAGTGTAAGCTCATGCTATTAAAAAAATTGAGGTAATTGTAATTTTCTTAAGGAGGTTAGGAAAGCCTACCAAAACCGTAACTAGAAAGAAAAAACAACTCACGTTACACCAGGATGGAGATTATATTTCTTTTTTCCAAATCGTGTTTGCTGAGCAAAGAAATCGTAACGTTCAGATTTTTTCCACATATAATAGAATGCTACACATTCACCAACTGACCTTGTTCGAACCTGTAAGAAGCAAAAACTTGTATTAACAATTATCTCCTTGTACTATTATCTCCTTCTACTATTTTTTTCTGGCAGACAGTGCTCAGGGCTCATTTCTGATCCTGCATTCCAGATCAGGCCTGGAGTGACGGAGGAACCGTAAGCTGTGCCAGGGGCTAACCAGGGGCGGGCTGAGCGTGAGACAAGTGTCTTACCGACCTATCGTATCTCTCTGGCCCCATCATCTCTTTTTAAAAGATTATTTGATTAAAAAAAATCTTAAGTTGGAAAACCAATTTTGTTATCCCTATGATACTATCCATAAAATACAGCAGTGCAACAGCTGTGTTACTATTCTACTGAGAAAAAAATACATTCATAATACTCTTCAATATTAAATGGCACTGTGTGCAGTTTAAGAGATTATCATCTTAATTTACTATAAATACTTCTCTATTGAAAATGTGGCATTTAGATTAAAATTATATTATACACAGTTTCCAGATATTTTTACTCAGCACCTCGGGAGCTTAAATTACTATTTTAAAGACTCCTTTACTAGTCCCTGAGGTGATCCAGATTTAAGATAATTCGCTTTCTAGAGAAGCGGAGACTATTCCTCAGTGAGCTGTAAGTGATTATAACAATGCTAACACGCTGTTTACCAGCTACTCCAATGGCACACTGCGCTGTACCATACTTTCACCGACTTGCTCCTCTTACAGTCTGAGGACCAATGGGATAAAAGAAAAGAAAAGAAAAAAAAAGAAATCCTTTAATCCTTTGCTAGGTACCGTGGAGGGCCGGTACGGTTGACAAAAAATACTGTACATCTGAAAGGACAGTTATCTGCATGGAATTTTAGGGATACAAACTTTTATTTTAACCCATATGTTTCTTATCTTGAGGGCAGTATCACTGGAAACAGATAGCACCTACGGTCAGTTTGCTGATCCCCTTATTTCTTTATCTAGTATCATCTTCTTTTCTTCTCTCTACTTGCACATTACGTATGGGGATGTGGGATCATACCTGGCAGTGTTTGGGAGACCATGCATAAGGTACCGAGAGTCAAACCTGAGCCTCATACACAAAGCATGATCTCAGCTGGCTGAGTTAAACTCTCTGGCTTCTCTACTCACACTTTGAAAACTATGACTCATGTTGTAAGACTGAAAGGTATAAGGCATAAAAAAAAAAAACCCTACAAAAAACAACCAACCACCTTCTCCAGTTCTCTTTCACCTCCCCTGAATCTTATTTCTAGAGAAATTTTAAGTCGGCTGTACTTTCTTAGCTGAAAGCACTTTACTTAAAGAAAATTCTGGATATGTAAAGATTATGAAAAATTGTCAATAGGTTAAATCAGCATATTTATAAACTGAACTTACAAACTAAAGTCTGAGTACTATTTTTGTCTGTTTGGGGTGAAACTGGCAGTGGTTTCAGGCTTACTCCTGGCCCTGCGCTCAGGAATCACTCCTGGCAGGGCTTGGGAGACAATCTGGGGTGCCAGAGATAGAACCCAGGTTACTTGTGTGCAAGCAAGCAGCCTACCTGCACGCAATGCAAGCGCCTTACCGGCTGACCTATCCCTGTGGCCCTGAGTCTGGTCTTTTTCACACTGGATCATTCTTCTTAAAAAATTACTGTTTTGGGGGGCCAAAGAGAAAATTCAATGGGCTGAGTACATGATCTGCATGTGGGAGGGCCAGGTTTGTTGTTCAGAGCACCCCTGGGAAGCAATCCTCACACACAGATGTGGGAGAAGCATGCCCAAGCACTGCCACATCTGGACCCTCTCTCAAACAAAAAAGAATTACTATTCTCTCTGTTCATTAGAACAACTAAGTATCATATACGTATGTCAGCAGGCATATCTCACTCCCAACTATTTTTTAAAAACAGGTCTTGAGGGTGGCACAATAGTACAGTGGGTGAGGCACTTGTCTTGCATGCAGCTGACCTGGGTTTAATCCCCAGCATCCCATCCAGACCACCACCAGAACGGATCCTTGAGGACAGTGGCAGGAGAAAGTCCTGACACCATCTGGTGTAGCTTTAAATAGCCTTCCCTCCTGCCCCTGCACAAAGGTCCTAACATTTTATTAGAACTGCTTTGGTTAATAGGTTCAAATAACCTATTATTTATTATTCCTTATAGTTCTTATTCCTTAAGGGCAGGGAAAGTCTGTAGTAAAGTCTGTGGACTGTATCAATACCCACAAAACCATGGGGCTGGGCCGAGGTACAAAAGAGGACTGACACGTGCTTCTTACCAACTACCTAAGGCCCATTTGTATTGTATGGTCTTAAAATGATACTATAAATATCTAACTTGGCCTTGGCAAGATAAACGCTGCCCAGACCAACCTTAAAGAATTTGGGGAGTAGGAAGGTTCTTGCTGCTGCTAGTTCCATCAGCCTATCATTCTCAGGGTCTCCTTCATAATCTAGTGGGCAACAGTCTTTGGATCTAGGAAATGTTCATCCAAAATAATGTGCCTTTCAACCACGAAAGGATGTGTTTGGAGTTAATCAGACACATGACAAAAGGCTTGTGGTTCAACACTGCATAAAATCATCCTCGACGAGTTATCAAACAAAACTTTGAGCATCTTGTCATTTATATTTGCTGAAATGTGGCATTTTTTAAAAAGGCCTAGATATACATACATAACTACCAACATTCAAAAAGATTTAAATATTCCCTGTCCTAATCTCTTATATGTACATTTTCCTATACTATCTAGCAATGATTTACTGTTATATATGATTTCAGTTTTAAGAAAATTTAAATATCCCTAAGGACTCATGAAGCTCTGTTGGGTAAACACTACGTAGTTGATAAATATAAATATGGAAAGATAATTATTAAATTAAAATTCTCAAATAAGGAAAAATATAATGTATAAAATTGACCTACTGAGATATTCTTCAGGAAAAGATTAAAGCAAATAAAATTATCTTCTATCTAATTTTATTCTTTTAATCTCTTTTTTGGTTTTTGGGCCATACCCGGTGGTAGTCAAGGTTTACTCCTGGCTCTGCACTCAGGGGTCTCTCCTGGTGGTACTCAGGGAGCAATATGGGATGCCACGGATCAAATCTCGGTAAACCTGTCCACTGAACTAACTCTCTGGTTCTCAACTATATAATTTTAGACCAATTAGGACTCATTTTAGCACATGTCAAAGATATTTTAATTATAAATGAAATAGCAAAGATCAGAGTTTCAAAAATCCCTTCAAAATAATTTTCTTAAATATCTTCCACATGGCTGTGGAAGAGAACTATGAATATACTATATGTGTATATAAGAGAAATAATAAGAGAAACTACATTATTTCTAGGGCTGGAGCGATAGCACAGCAGGTAGGGCATTTGCCTTGCATGCGGCCCACCCGGGTTCAATTCCTCCGCCCCTCTCAGAGAGCTGGGCAAGCTACCGAGTGCATCTCGCCTGCACACCCCATACCAAAGCTGATGAACACAGCTGACAGTGGTTAAAAACAAACAAACGAAAAATAGATCTTAAAGGCTTCTGAAAACAGCCACTAGGACAAAGTCTAGGCATGCTGATAACAATTTCCTAAGTATCAATATATTAAGTCAAAAACTTCTGCTATTAGAAAATAACTAAGACACTACATGATACATATGGGCTACAAGATCTCAACCATCAAATTTCTTTTTGTAACAGAGAACACATTTCATTACTTACTTTATTAGCCTGAATCAAATGAAAGTCCTTTCCATAGGCCTTCAGTCCTTGTTCGAAATTTCTACACTCTTCCTCTGTCCAAACGGATAATTCCTCTGACAAAATGGAGGAAGAGGGTTGTGAAATAAGCATTATTCTCCAAAATGTGGCATACAAACAAAATTACAAATAAAAATGTAACTTTTGGGTAATAATAAGAGAAATTACATTATTTCTGGGGCTGGAGTGATAGCACAGCAGGTAGGGCATTTGCCTTGCATGTGGCCCACCCCGGGTTCAATTCCTCCGCCCCTTTCAGAGAGCCTGGAAAGGTACTGAGTGTATCTCGCCCGCACAGCAGAGCCTGGCAGGCTACCCATGGCGTATTCGATATGCCAAAAACAGTAACAAGTCTCACGATGGAGACGTTACTGGTGCCCACTTGAGCAAATCGATGAACAATGGGATGACAGTGCTACAGTGCAGCGCTACATTATTTCTGAGGAAATTATTGGTAACTGCAAAGATTGTGACAAAAATGTCTCACTCGAAAGATTTTGGATGACTTGGTTTTTAACTCTCCTACCTCAACTGGATTCATTTTCTCCAGTATTCTTTTTCGTTTGAGGGCCATGCCCAGCAATGCTCAGGGCTTACTCCTGATTCTGCACTGCACTCCTGGCAGTGCTTGAGGGACCATATGGGGTGCCAGGGACTGTACCCAGGTGGGCGCTTGCCTTGCACGCGGCCCTGCTGTGCTCTCTGTCCAGCCCTATGTCCACAGATCTTGCTAGGCCTTACTAGCCTTACTAACCCTTCAATTTTTGTTGAGTAAATTCTTTCATTTGCTACATACTGACTCATGAGCAGTCAGTCCTATCAGTGACTGGGACAGGAACCACTTGAGAATTAAAGATACAAAACTGAAACAAACAGACCAAAAAACCCCCAAAGCCTAGACTTTGGTTATGACTCCTTTATGAATTGTTTGTTGAAGCTAAATTAGAACAGTACAGAGACCTCAGTCTCATCAATTTTAAAGTGAAGGTAACAAGGGGCCAGAGCAATAGTGCACTGGGGAGGGCGTTTGCCTTGCACATGGCCCACCCAGGTTTGATCTCCAGCATCCCGTATATTCCTCTGAGCACTGACAAGAGAATTCCAGAGTGTAGAGCCAGGATAAGACCTGAGCCATCACCGGTGTGCCCCAACACCAGACACACAAAATAAAATGAAGGTAACACCCGTCATATTAGTACACAGTAGCATTGCCAAGATGAAATAAAACATTTATAGAAGTGCCCTGAGATTGAATGGCATTATGTATTTAAATTTAAATGTCCTTATTTTTCCAGAAAAAGCAGCCGGGAACTTGTTCCAGTGTTTCAAATAATACTTGTGTTATATGTGTACTGAACAAGCTCTAACAATTTGCTATTCAGCAAATACTGAATTGAGAAGAGCAGTATTGTATCTTCATAAACTAAAGAGCTAAAGTAAAATTTCAGCTACAGCATGAAAACAAATTAAAGCTTAACATTTATGCTTACCTCTAGCTGCTTTGACATTAAATCTTAATCTTCTCAATGCTTCCTCTGTATCGAAATTGCATTTAACCAATTCATACAATGCCTAGAAAAATAAAAGCCTTCAATATATAACCTCGATCATGAACAGTTCAAGACTGTAATTTTTTTGCTGCGGATTTCAGGGCCATACCCAGAGATGTTCAGTAACTGCTTGGGGAAACGAACACGGTGCAGTGCCAGGGAACGAAATCAGATCTCCTACATGCACAGCATTCACTCAGTCCATTTTACTATCCAGGCCATACAATTTCTTTGCTTTTATTTTTTTACTTTGGTTTTGGGGCCACACCCAGGTGTATCCAAGACTTACCCCGGCCCTGGCGAGCTCAGGGGACCATAGGGATGGCAGCGCTAAAACCCAGGTTAGCTGTGTCAGAGGCAAATGCTCTACCCACTGTACTTTCCGGCCTATAGGGCACACAATGTAAGACAGTAAAGTCTGTTCAAGGATCTAGTGTTATGTTTTCCTCTTTTCTGAAGGACAGTAAATACAACATACTAAGGACAAACAAATTCAATCCTACTAATTACCTACAAATTAACTCCCTATTAAATTAAAATTTTATTCCTTATACAGAAAGAATAGGATAAACAAAACATTAATTTGCAGCACTGAATCCTAGTAATTTAGAAATAAAAACAATAATTTTAATTAAAAAATCACAGATCATTTATAGTTTTGAATTTGGGGGCTCTAAAATAAACCTGAATCCTTTTACTGGGTTCATAGTCCTGTCTATACAGAAGCAACACTGTCTTAGATGTGGATTCCCAACTATGTCTATGTGTATCCATAGACTTGCCGACAACCAAAGGCAACTCAAAAAGCCAAATTAAAAAAAAAAATGCAGGCTCAATGGAAACTTATTTGAGCTGAAATCATACTAATGAAAAACTGTGTTAACACTTGGTATTTTATGCTATTAACCATATTCCCTAACACTATAGAAAATGTAATACCCAGAACAAGTACATTGATTATGATAGCATATACATATATAAATGTACACAATCCATTTGGGGTGAAGGGGGATGTCTTATCCATGTACCTGTTCGTTGTCTTTAATGTGAGATCCTTCAGGGATGGCTTCAACACCTTTCTCGTCACCTGTTCTTCGAGATGCGTCCTTAAGAAACACAATCACTTTATCTTCCGCTAAATATTCAGGGTCCCACAGGAGTTGATCATCATTTTCATATACTAAATTAGTGAAAGAAACAATATCAGAAAAGTCAAAAACATCATCACTGAAAAAGCAATTAGGCTAAATGCTGAGGACTTAGAATCAGTGTTATCTGACTACTTATCTGCCTGACTACACTCAAGCAATATATCGAGTCTGAGTGATAGAATCAATCCACGCAGAGAGCTATCACTATGCCCCATTCATCTCCAGTCCTATTTAGCCTGACTTCCTAAATTCCAAACACTCCTGGCTTGTACGCCAGCACTTTCTGTCTGGAGGACCTAGAGCAAAAGTTACTTTCCTTATTACTGACTCATCCCTGAAGTGGGGATAATAATCCTGTCATGAAGGTGTAAGGCTTTACCATACCATAAAACAAGTCTGGCGCATATTATGGTTTAACAAAAGCTAGCTATAATGATATTTCTGGAAATGAATGGCTAAGAGAATGTTCACCAAACGTTACCACTTAGTAGGAAATTATTTTATTTCTTTGTATTCTTCGGTGATACTTGAAAATGTGTTATTAACAGGGCATACAATAAAACTTCCATGATAATTTCAACCTTGGCGTTGCTCAGGGGTCACTCCTGGAAGTGCTTGAGGGGTTCATATTGGATACCGGGGGATCAAATCCAGGTCAGTGACATGCAAGATAAATGTTCTACCGATGGTACTACTGCTCCAGCCCCTACATGTTTATTCTTAACCTCCAGCTTCGGGGAATATTTTGTTACATTTTAAATGCCAAAGTCTAATTGATATAAAAAATGGTTACTAGGCAATACTATGAGATGTAATAAGGAGGCTTAGAGAAGAAATGTCCCTATTTTTCAAAGGTCACTGTGACTGACATGAGTTCTAAACTAGTTGAGTTTTTCCCATATATAGGTTCTACGTGACTGGCTTATTTCAACACGATTATCAAATACGGGTAATAATACATGTGTTCATATTTTACAAGTATCTTAAAAAAAATCAACAATCTGTCGAATGTTTACCGTGAATATTTTATAAATTTATTTTCCTATTCACTTTTTCACAATCCTAGCCTGTATCTCTCTGCTTTAAAATTATGCCATGCAAGCAAACAAACTTGATTGGGAACACTGAATTCAAGTTCTTTCTCTTAACTTATTTCTCTGAATTAACCACCTGCTTCTCAATGAAGCTAGACCAGAGTTCTCATTCTCACTAGTACGGACACTTATAGCCAGGTAATCTTAGTGGTGCTGGTGGCTAACAGGTGCTGGCTGGAGGGCTCCTGTGTATTATGGCAAGTACATCACAGTCCGAATGATACCATTTTATCACCAAGCTCCAGAGCACGCATGGTTTAGTACATGGAAGACAAAAAAGATGCGAATAACTCTGAAAAGATCATGTATCCAGCATTTCTTTAGAATTAAACCTTTCCTCTCCCACACAGTCTGAGCCAACACGACCTCGGGCCCCAAGAACAGGTTAAGTGGGCAGGTCGGTGCAGGTCAGAGTTCAACTCATTTTACTGGTCTGAGAAATGAATGATTTTGGCAGAGGATGACTGAGTCTGACTGAGTCCAGAGTCTCTCAGGAGCTCTGCTGGAGCAGAGGACGGGAAACTCCTAGTTCTTCTGGTTCTCTATACGGCGTGTACAAAATAAGAGAGGGCCTGCCAGTAGCGACTTTTGCTTTCCTAATAATAAGAAGAAAAGGAGAGGGTAGAGAATCCTGATAATCTTCGTATCTTAAGAGCCTCTGAATCCAAATGATTCAAAACCAGAGTAGCCAAAACTCTCTATGAAGATAATCAGGTCCGGTCACGGTCCTCCCGTTGTTCACCGATTTGCTCAAGCGGGCCCAGTAACATTGTGAGACTTGTTACTGTGTTTGGCATATTGTATACGTCACGGGTAGCTTGCCAGGCTTTGCCGTGCGGGCGAGATACTCTGAGTAGCTTGCTGGGCTCTCCCAGAGGGGCGGAGGAATAGAACTCGGGTCGGTCATGTTGGCTTCCTGTAAGGCAAACGCCCTACCCACTGTGCTATCGCTCCAACACAAGATAATCAGATTAAAAAAAAACCAACAAACTGGGGAGGGAGGTAGAGGAAGTAGTAGTGAGAGAGTACAGTAATAGGGAGCGTGCTTGCATGTGGCTGACCTGGGTTGGATTCCTGGCACCATAGATGGTCCTGACTCTCACCAGGAATAAGCCCTGAGCACAGAACTAGGAGTAAGCCCCAAGTACTGTTGGGTATGCCTTCATCCAATGCCCCTTTCCCCTCAACTCCCCCCCCCCGTCCCCACATACCCTAAAATCAAAGTAGGTGAAAGTTCAAAGGAACGAACCTTAACAAATATTATTGCAACTGTTTGAATTAGAGATTAGTTAGAAATATAAAAGGAAAAAAGTTATCTATCTCTCCAGGCATATGGAAATACATGCATACATACATATATATATATACATATACATATATATTATTTTTTATTCTCAGAGAGCCTGGCAAGCTGCCGAGAATACCCCGCCCGCACGGTGGAGCCTGGCAAGCTACCCGTGGCGTATTCGATATGCCAAAAACAGTAACAATAACGGGTCTCATTCCCCTGAAAGAGCCTCCAATACAGCAGCGTTGGGAAAGACGAGTAAGAGGCTGCTAAAATCTCAGGGCTGGGACGAGAATGGAGACATTACTGGCATCCGCTGGAGTAAATCGATGAACACAGGATGACAGTGATACAGTAATCTTTCCAGGATACACAGTAGGCTTTCTCGTATCAACAAAAAAGTTTTGGACCCACTTACCAATTCCTACAGTAAAGGCATCAAAATAGCTTTGTGGCATTTTTGTTAAAGTCACCTAATTTGTGAGTGATTATATATCAAACGGAAAGAAAAAAAAATTGGCCGCAAAAAAACTTTCTAACAGGAGAATGAGCAATAACCTTTCAGAAGCACTTTTCTTTTGCAGTGGGGTAAGGATGCACTCCTGGTGGTACTTGAAGTTATACAATCAATGCTAAAACTCAAATAAAGAACTCCCACATGCAAACCACGCGCTCCAGCCCTTCTGAGTCATGGCCCCAGCTAACTGTGGTTTACGTAAGTAACTCCACGTAAGTCTGGTTGCCTGTACGATGTACTCTTATGAAGATGGCTTCTAGGTTATCATGACAAGTTTAAACTCCCGTAGCTACAGTGTAGGGGAAAGGCCGTTTGCACACTGGAACCACAGTGATTCTTCCAAAGCTAAATCTAGTCTGAATATCACACAATCCAATATACTTAAAATTCCCAGAGTGAGAAAGTTTCAAAAATCACACCTTTTCCTGAAAAAATCATGTGCGATTTCTTTCTAAAATTGTTAAATTTGAAAATGCTAGAACAAAATTTACATCAAAATTAGAATTACTGTGCTATTTGACAGCAAAATGCTTGACGTGAGAAATGTTAAAATTAACCTGCTACAATAAGATGTTTCCCTACAGACCTACTAAATGTAAAATTTTCAGAGAGATGTTACTATCTTGTGTATTTAGAATTTTAAAAATGAAAAAATGTCGCATTTAAGTTCTTTATTTGGCAAGAGAACTCAATGTGAACATGTGCTGACCATTATATAACATTAAAAAAAAAAGATGTTTAAAATTTAGCTACAAGGGCCAAGGGGCTAGCGCAAACTTCATGTTCTACATGTGGGAGCGCTGGGTTCAATATATAAATAAAGCACTTCATGGTACCCCAAAGGTTAACACCGGGAGCCCTAGCTCACAGAACTGGGAGTCGTGTGCCCAATCACCTAGCACTGTCAACTGCGACCCCTAAAACTAATTTTAAATAAAGCAAAATTCAATCACAAAAACAATTTTTACATACAATTACAATGTCTTCACAAACCACGTGCATGAAATGTTAAGGTTACACTTGATATTGACACCTATATTATAATTTAGGTAAAACAGAGTGTCAAAGTGTAAGCAGTTCATTCCACTGGATGCTAAAGGGTACAGTGGCTAAGGCACTTGGTTTGTCAGCAGCCAACCCAGGCTAGATTCTTGGTACCACTTTTGGCTCCTTGAATACTGCTAGGACTGACTCCTGAGAAAAGCAGTGTGTCCCCTACATCCCTCCCCAAAGACATAATTCCTGTTGCCAGCAGAATTTACTGGACTATATTCTCCTTATTATATTCCTCTACCCCTCTAGGAGAGCCCAGCAAGCTACTGAGAGAATCTTGCCCGCACGGCAAAGCCTGGCAAGCTACCCGTGACATATTCGATATGCCAAACACAATAACAAGTCTTACAATGGAGACATTACTGGGCCTGCTTGAACAAATTGATGAACAACGGAAGGACACAGTGATACAGTGCTATATTGTCCTTAACTATCTCCGACCTGCTGCTTACCCTGAAAGCAGGTGCATACTTATGATGATAAAGTTCGTTATTCTTTTTATTTGGGGGGGGTCGAGGTAGTGTCTGGATGATACTCAGTAGTGCCCAGGGACCATATGAAGTGCTGGCGACTGAATCAGGGTCAACCAGACACATGTAACTTCTGTACCGTCTCTCTAATCCTAAAAAGAAAGTTTATATAGGTGTTTCCCCACATTCACAGTACCCCACTCCCCCATCAGGGGAAGGGAGAGCAGACGGGAAGAGCTGGAAAGGTGGGGGAGGAGAGGTTATACTCGTCTGAAGTGTGACAGGGGGTAGCTGAGCAAAGTATTTTTGGCAAAAGAGATAGCAGGTAAAATAAATTTGAAAACTGTTGATTTATATTATAAAGGAAGTTCCTGAAAAGAAGACTAAAAAGAAATCTACTAAAAGTTCCTACATCTCCCCAAAGGCTCTGTACATGGAAACTGAGAAAAAGACAATGAACAGAGTGCTCAGTAATGTCACACTGCACATGAGCTCATCACAGATACTCTCTCTTTGGAATTCACCCCCCAAAAATGACTGAAACAGTTTGTGAAAAAAATCACAGTTAATATCTTAAAATTTTAAACTGTGACTTCCCTGAGGACTTTTAGATAAATAATGAAAAGGCCGTATAAAACTTACATACACAAACTGCTCTGCCAAACTAAAGACACAAATATCAAAGTTGTCAATTTTAGAAAGCACAACAGGTAGGGCGTTTGCCTTGCACACGGCCAACGCAGCCGACCCAGGTTCTATTCCTCCACCCCTCTCAGAGAGCCGGGCAAGCTACCGAGAGTATCTCGCCCACACAGCAAAGCCTGGCAAGCTACCCATGACATATTCGATATGCCAAACACAGTAACAACAAGTCTCACAATGAAGGTGTTACTGGGCCTGCTCGAGCAAATCAATGAACAATGGGAGGACAGTGCTACGGTGAGGACAGTGCTACGGTGCTAAGTTTCATAAATAAAAAACTTAATGTTTTCTATCATCGTTTACACAAATTTTTAAACCCATCTAACAGCTGCCAAAGTCCTTTTTCTCAGCCCCTCCCCTTCCCCCTCCCCACGCCCCCTCCATTTTCTTGGCCATATCCAGCTGTGCTGAAAGCTGTGTTCAGGGATCACTCCTGGCAGTGCTCAAAGGACCGTATGGGGTGGCAGGGATGGAACCTGCATTGGCTGCATATAAGGCAAGAGCCCTAATCGAATTTCTCCAACCCCGGAAGTCATCATTTAAAACTCAATTATAGAGGTTATGAAAAGATCAGAGTATTCAAAGTAAAAATAAATTTAAAGTTTGGTGTATCTTTAGAGAATTAGTACCCAAAAAAGCATTCATTCTTTTCTGTCCTCTTTTTCACTATACTTCTACAAAACTGGAAAAACATATTCCTTTTCAGAGAAATATGAAGGGGACCCTCTCATAAGGCAATTTTACCATAAAGTAACACTTTATCCCTTCAAATGCACAAAAAAACTATGTAACTTTAATAATAACTCACCTTTTTCATTTTCTTTGTATCTACAAATGCCAACTGGAATCTCTGCTTGAAACATGGAGCCAACCATAATCTCCTATTAAAACAATTCCAAAGCATTAATTAGTAAGATCTTAAAACTCAAGTTTTATACACAGTTCCCAACCTTACCATCTTCTTGGGAAAACTGCCTGCTTTTTCTGCCTTAAAACAGACAAAACCAAGTAACAACCTGAAAGGGGTATTATGAGGATGAATGAGTTAATAATTGGGCTTAGATATGATTGGCTGCAAACATTAGTAAAGAACAATGGATCAAAAGCAAGACAGACAATGAGTACAAAGGAGCAACAAATGTAGATGAATGTTCAGAAAATTCAGAAAACAAACAGCTCCCTGAAATAAAAATCTCAAATATTTTTATCGTACCCATGTTTGGACAATGGTCTTAAAATATGTCCTAGAATGAGCAGGCAACACTGGGAAAGGGTTAGAAACACATGTGCCACCCACACTGGTGAGCCAGAAACTCTGGGGGGGGCGACATCAGTGTTTCAGTCTGATTCAAACACAGTCTGAGATGCAGAGCTCTGCAGGTAAGGAAAGAGAAGAATTTGGAGACAACTCTGGGCAAACAGATGAAACTCCGCAAGGACAAGGTTAATGCCGACATTTCTTTTTCTTCTATTTTAATGTCTGCACTTCAATAGAAAACTAGAAAATGAAAACGTAACATCCCCAAGCACAAATTAATCTTATTTTAAGGAATCTGGAAATCAACTCGACAGAAGAAAGTAGAAGAAACTCATGGCTTAGAAAGGCAACTGGTTACCACAAGAGAGACTGATCCCACATGGGGATCAAAATTTATGTGGCCCATTGTCTGTGGATGAGTGTTAAGAATGCATAAATTTACTACATTTTCAAATGTAGGTTTAGGAGGAAAAGGTGCACGGTTAAAGAAGTCTCAGGATTTTAATATGTTCCTTTCTCCAGTCTTAGGTGCCCATTGATTACAGCATCTCATTTTACCGAATAGAATTTCTAAGTCACAATTTTTATCAGTATTGTTTGCCTTTTAGCCTGCACATCAGGACCAGTCTCAGTACTGGTCACAGATCAGGAGAGCAAACCACTCTTCGACATATAAATGTTATTTCTATGGGGCTGCAGCAATAGCACAGCAGGTATGGCGTTTGCCTTGCACACGGCCGACCCGGGCTCAATTCGCAGCATCCCATATGGTCCCCTGAGCACCGTCAGGGCTAATTCCTGAGTGCAGAGCCAGGAATGACCCCTGTGCATTGCTGGGTGTGACCCAAAAAGGAAAAAAAAAGTTATTTCTATAACTATAGGAAAGCTCGTTTTCTAAAAACAGTCTCAAATCCAAGTTTTTTTTTTTACTCTTTTGTTAGATTTTTCTGTCTTTCACTATCAACACCCAGGCCCCCATTCTTGTTACTGCTTATACCCAATCTACTTTACCCACCACCTGTGCCAATCAGAATAGGGATCAATATTCTGTTTTTGTAAAAATTCCATTTTTTTCACAAGCCTTAGAAGATAAATCTCCAAATCTTCATATTATAACTCGTACACCAAAAAGTACTGGGAAGTAGAAAAAATATAAATAAAAAATGAAAATTATCAAGGTTTACTGGCTGCTCGGTTATATACTTCTCCAGATGAGGCATCTCATACCCCTAGCAACGAAAGCTTCACCTTACCCAAAATTCTCCCTCCTGAGTTTTGTTCCTTCCAAGAAAACTAAATCCCCCAAAATTCAGCACTTAAATCATCAACTGGCAACTCCAGATGTATTTATGAAGATAAATGTCTCCCATACCATCCAAAAACAGAAATTTCCAATCTGAAATAGTTTTGATGATTTGGGAGGTTGATTTTGTAGGTTAAAATGACTGTAATTCATATAGAAATTGTGTTTTAGCACTCTAATACCCCAAATAGGAATGGTCTGCTTTCCAAAAGCAGACTAGATACCCACATTACAAACATGAATGTGCAGTGGTAACGGTAGATTAAAAGAAGTTCCAAAGTGTCTAGCGTTTTTCTGCCCGGTGAAAGTCAGAATCAAAAATAGGAAACACTGGGGCTGTAGAGATAACACAGCGGGTAAGGCATTTGACTTGCACATGGCCAACCAGGACTGATCCCCAATATCCCGTATGGCCCTCACAGCTTAGGAGTAATTACTGAGTGTAGAGCCAGGAGTAAACCCTGAGCATCACTGGGTGTGGCCTCAAAACCAAACCCACCCCCCAAAAATGGAGAAAAAAAAAGCATTCAAATAAAATGTAATAAAAAAAATTTTAAATGTCATAAAAAATGTTTGTTCAATCTTCCAAATAGGTCACAAAAAGTTCAAAGACCCTTGTTTTCTATAGCATCTCTTATCTATCAGGCAGTCAAGTTTTTTTCTTTTTCTTTTTTGCTTTTTAGGTCACACCTGGTCAACCACAGGGGGTTACTCCTGGCTCTGCCCTCAGGAATTACTCCTGGAGGTACTCGGGGGACTGACCATATAGGATGCTGGGAATCGAACCTGGGTCGGCCGCGTGCAAGGAAAATGCCTGACCCACTGTGCTATTGCTCTAGCCCCAGTCAAATTTCTTAACTCAGAAACACTAATTTCCTCTTAGTACAGTAACCCACTAATCATAAAAGTAGTCTCTTCTGGTTGACACAGAATCATGGAACAGCCCAATTCAAATTTAACAAATGATTCAATCATCCAGAGAGACTATAAATGAAAAATCTTTGTTTAAATGGGAAGAGGGAATCAACTTTTTGAAAAGTTTGCCCCAAGCATTTCAAGACCAATTAAATTCAAAATACCAACACCAGGTACTGTTTTTTGTTTTTTACAAAATAATTTTTATTGAAAAAAATTGAGAGAGAGAGATGTGAGGGAAAAAAAAGAATTAAAAATTAAAAAAAAAAAAGAGATATGAGGGGAGAAAAATAAGAATACATGTTTAAGAGAGAAAACGAGCATCCAGAGTGGAAAAAATTACCAAATCAGATTTAAAGTATTAACTAATTTTGTAATAACCGAATTAAAACTGACTATGAACAACGAGAGGACAGTGACAGTGATATGTTGTAAGTATAGCCAGCATATTTTAAAAGCTATCTTAAGTATACATTTATGTTTTGAGTTATTCTTCAGCTAAGCATATATAATTATTTTATGTACTAAATAAATTATCAAATCTACAAAAAAAAAAAGCCTCAATGTTTTTATTTTTCCTTGGGGTCCAGGAGGAGCCTCCCAAGTAGTGCTCAGGGGGCCCGGGGCCCTGTCCTGACAATACTGAGTCCAGTGGCATAACCCTGAGAGTTCAGCATCCACTGCCATTAGGGCCTGGGGCACTGGCAGGAAACAGGGGCTATTCCCAATGGTACTGAGTGGGGGCAAGGGGAAGACAGCGTGGGCATGCAGTGTTGGGCATCCAACTCAGGTCTAGCATACCCTGCAGCCCCTTGTGTTACCTCTCATATCCCACAAAAACACATTTTTGTTTTGTTTTAGGAATACAGTCAGCAATGCTCCGGGGTCACTCCTGTGCTATTGAGGACCAAATCTTAGGTCTACAGCACATACGGCAAGTGGGTTAACTATACCATCTCTACAACACCTTCACGAGCTATACTTTCTAGAGGGTAACAAAATTCTAATTTGGCACTAATTCAGAAATTTTATTTCTATACTTGTGTTGAGTGGCAACACGCTCAGAATAGCGCATTTTCAGATATATTATTAGGAGAAACATTTCTCTTACCTGGATATATTAAAGGAAAATCTAAACACATACCAAATTTCAAAATGCCACAAAAGGACTTAGCATCAACTTTATCTATAGGTAGTATTACAAAATTAGCTTGCTTTTTGAAGGATAAGTTTGGAGAAAACAGGGTTCTAACTACCTTCTTCCAGTCTTCTGATGGGATATAATCTTCATCTTCTTCAGATTCTTCTTCTATTTCACTATCTAAAAAAAAATAAATCTATGAATTTTTATATTGCCCATACTTATTTATCAGTGTATCATTTTAAAATTTATCACAGAAGATTTAAACATACCCAAAACAGACCAAAACATTTCTGATCGAATAATCAACACCCTGTCGGCTTTAAAAAACAAACACCTCATAAAGTTTTCAAGACAAAGCTAATCTTTAGTCTCATAATAACTACCTACAAAAGCTTGAGGAAAAAAACATTTAGTCAAGCTAATCTTTTCTAATTCTAATTCTGCTAACAATCCGGTGACAATAAATTACATGATCCCAATTTCTTCCCTTGTTTAAGATTAATGCTTCGTGAGCTCGTGCAGCACTGTTTTGGGGAAAGCACATGGAACACAGACAAGTAAGGAAAACTCTCATTCTTTTCTAAATCCTCTTTATCTTTTTATTCAGGAAAGGCAAGCTGTTTACATTTTAGAAGAACAATGTATTTACATGAATGCTGGAAATTTAAGATTATCAGCACCTTCTCAACTCTACAACTGCACAAAGAGATGAAATGGCTAACATTATATTCAAAATAATTTCCGAAGAGCTATATGCACACACATATATCCACGTGCTCATCACAACCAAAATACAAAATATCAGGCTAGAAGTATGAATAACTGTTCCAAGAGTTTGGATCTATTCATTTTAAAACTAAGAGGAAAAGCACTACCACAAACCCACAGCAAGCCTTGTCTTCAGTGGGGAAAAACTAAAAGCATTCCCCCTTGGATCAAGCACAAGACACGGTTGCCCACTCTCAACACTCCTATTCAATAAAGTACTAGAAGTACTTGCCCTAGCACTTAGGCAAGAAAAAGACATCCTGATAGGAAAGGAAGAAGTCAAGCATTCACTGCAAATGACATGATACTACACTCAGAAAACCCTAAACACTACAGAATCAGGTGAAGGATCTGTACAAAGGTAACTACAAAATAACACTTCAAGAGACAAAAGAGGACATGAGGAAATAAGAGACACATCTCCTGCTCTGGGATTGGGAGGATGAACACTGTCAAAATGGCAATACTCCCCCCATAGCATTATACAGATTCAATGCAATCCCTATAAGGATATTCATGACAATTTTCAAAGAAACAGACCTAACACTCCTGAAATTCATATGAAACAATAAACCCCGCAAATAGCTGATATAATCCTTAGTTAAAGGATGATGGGAGGCATCACCTTTCCCCTTTTCAAACATACTACAAAGTGCTAGTAATTAAAACAGCATGGTATTGAAATAAAGACGGACCCACAGATCAATGGAACAGAGCTGACTACGCTGACACAGACCCCCTAATATATGAACATTTAATCTTTGATAAAGGAGCAAGTAATTGAATCGGAGCAAAGAAAGCCTCTTCAAAATATACTCTAAGGAAAACTGAACAGCCACATGCAAAAAAATAAATAAACTCAGACCTCTAACACCACACAACAGGGTTAAAGATTTCAATATCAGACCTGAATCCCTAAGGTTCATGAAGAAAAATGTAGGCGGAACTCTCCATGACACTGAAGCTAAAAGAATCTGCAAGGATAAAATACCACTGACCAAAGCTAGACATATGGGACTATATTAAATTAAGACGCTTCTGCACCTTAAAAGAAAAGGTGACTAAAATATAAAGACAGATCATGGAATGGAAAAAATATTTACCTAATGCCCATCTGTAAGGGGTTAATACCAAAGATATAAAGTAGGGAGAAGACATGAACAGAAACTTCTTCAAAGAAAAAATACAAATGGCCAAAAGGCACATGAAAAAAATAATCTACATCATTAATCACCAAGGAGATGCAAATCAAAACACTGATATACATCTCACACCAAAAAGACTGGCACAAATCAAGAAGGATAAGAACCAGTGCTGGAATGGATGTGGGGAGAAAGGGACTCTCTCATTCATTGTTGTTGGGAATGCCAACTGGTTCGTCTTTTTGGAAAATATAGATATTCTTGAAAAACTAGAAATTGAGCTTTAATCTGACTCAGCAATACTCCTTCTGGGAATATACATTAAGGGCCCAAGAATGCAACACATAGAAGCTATCTGTACTTCTTTATCCTTTGTAACACTATTTACAATAGTCAGAGCCTGGAAACAATCCATGTGCCTGAGAACAGACAACTAGATGAAGAAACTATGGTACATCTACACAGTGGAATACTACACAGTCACCAGGAAAAATACCAAGGAGGACTGACCCACGGTTGGAAGTTTGTCACATGGAGGAGGGAGAAGGCTATTAGAATAGAAAAGAGACCACTATGACAATAGTTGGAAATGATCACTCTGAACAAGAACTGAATATGAAAGGAATATACATGATAACCTTTCAGTACCTGTACTGCTGGCTATAACGCCCAAAAGAAAAGAGTGGGAGAGCAATCAAGAGAGGAGAGCGAGTGAGAAAGTGTGTGTGTGTGTGTGTGTGTGTGTGTGTGAGAGAGAGAGAGAGAGAGAGAGAGAGAGAGAGAGAGAAAGTGTCTGCTGTGTGGGTGGAAGGAGGGAAACTGAGGATACTGGTGGTCAGAAATGTACACACTTGATGAAGGGACCAGTGTTAGAAAACTGGATGACCAAAACCAATCATGGAAAATTTTGTACCTGTGTATCTGTTCTCTGTAACTGTGTATCTGCTTAACTGTCATTTAATTAAAAAAAAAAAGAGAGAGAGAAACAACATTATACTTACTCCAAACAAAATTAATTTAGTTAACATCTCAGGGACTGATTTAACCTTGCACTGATATATTTTCAGCTGGCCCATCTCTTTGATCAAGTCACAATTATTAGAATTACAACACTTCTAAACTTAATGTGTAACAAAAAAGCATAGTCATGCTTAATTATTACTGCATTTCAGGAGTAATTTTTTCTCATGCTTTTACTCTTCAAAGACTAGAAATTAAGGCCACAAATTTAAATTAGTAACACTAATGACTGATTTGTTCTCATTAAAGACTTGTCCTCTAGAGCAGCATTTTTCAAACTTTATTACAACTGCAGACCAGCACCTCTCCTGCACACCTGCCCCAAGGCCAGCAATTTTAACCAAGGAGACAGATCGATGGTTTTCCACTTTTCTTTCCCTGAGGACTAGCAGTTGAAGACTACTGTTCTAAAGGATTCCAACTTAGAAACGTGATGGGCAGAAAAACCACGCATTATGTAAATACATAAATTAAATGTTATCTATAACGCTGATCATCTTTCAACTAGATTATAACTGTAGAAAAATTTAGTTCTTTCTATGACAATATATTCCCACAGCTGAGTGGCAGAATAGCCAGCTTCAAAAGCTGTGAGGCCTCCCTGGCAAGTGGTCCACGTAGGCCAAGTGTGATCCCACTGACTCTGCAATCTGGGACATCCAGTGAGCACAAGCAGAAGGTATGTGACTAAGAATGTGAACTCTGGACCAAAGAGGGCATAGCAGTTAAGGGGCTGGTCTTGCACACAGACAACACACCAGCACCAATATGGCCCCGAGTCCTACCAGGGGGGACGCCTGAGCACCACCATGTGTGGACCAAAAACCAGAAAGCATGTGATCCCAAGCAAGCACTGCAACTAAAAAGTATGCCAGCTCTGAGAAGCTCCATGGCAATGTGTGAAGCACCATAACCACAGAAGTGTGTAACCCCTTGTTACTGTAACAGGAATAGCAAAAAGAAGAGAGGAACTAAAAACAAACAAATGTCTAAGAGGCCAAAAAGACAGTAGAGCGGGTAGGGCGCTTACACTGAACACAGTCAACCAGGTTCCATCCTCAGCACCTTGAGCATCCCCTGGAATGAGCTCTTAGCACAAGGCTTGCTAGCAGTAAGCCCTCACCACTGCTGGGAATGGCTCCAAGACAAAAAAAAATGAAATAAATAAAATATTTCTACCATGTCTTTAGATCTGGGAGTCAATGATTTAATGCTTATAGATCATAAAGACAATGACTATAGTGTATGAAAAGAAAAAGGCTAAGAACTGAAAATGATCATGAAACCAACTAAGAGTGGGGATAGGAGATACACATTTGAACAACTTTAAATACTTAGAAGCAACACACTCAAATTCAAGTAATACAGTGAGTGATACATTACTGTACTATAATCATAAACTCTGAGGCCCCAGCACTACAAGAAAATTTCACTACAGCTAAGTGAGATTTATAATAAATTCAAACAGTAGTAAAAAAAGATTGAGAATTTTGGGTCATATACTGAGCAGCAAAAAAAAAAAAAAATTTCCTGATTACAGCAACTAATAAATACTTACTTGTATCAAAATATTTACATCGCCGTGGGCGAATTATTTCTTGGGCATCTTGAGAAGCAGCGGACTGTGATGGATCATCATTGGAAGACTGAGTTTCATCCTCTTGACCTGATGAATCCTTTGCATTTTCTTCCTGTGATTAGGAAATTATGTGTAGAATACTGTAGGTAAAATTGTGTGTTCAAAATAGAAGACGAAAATGAATATAGTAATTAGGTATGGTGGCCTGAATGGATCCTAGAGAAAACACACACACACACACACACACACGAACAAGTCAGGAAGATGGCTAAAAGGACAGGACAGCTGCTTTTGCACATAGGTGCCACAGGTCAGATTTCTGGCACTGCATGGTCCCTACTGCATACTCACGCACCACCAGAGAAATTATGAGCAACAATGGGGATGGCTCCAGAAAACACACACACACACGCGGAAAAACTGGTAAAATCAAAAATAACTTTTAGAGGAAACTCTTGGCAAGTGCTTAAGATACAATGTGGTGTTGGTGATTGATTGGTATTTCACAAGCAAAGCATGTACTCCAATCCTCTGAACTATCTTCCCACCCCTTAGAAATGACTTATTATTTTGATAAATAACCATGGCGGCATAGAATATTAACATTTGGAGGTGCAGGATAGAGCCTGTGTATGTCTGTGTATGTACATATCCATGCATACGCACACATGTATATAAACTCTGAATTATCTATTATTCTTAGACCCTCTTCTGTATATCTATAATTATTGAAAAATACACAATTATTATTATTATTATTATTTGCATTTCGGGTCACACCCAGCGTTGCAGAGGGCTTACTCCTGGCTCATGCACTCAGGAATTACTCCTGGTGGTGCTCGGGGGACCATATGAGATGCTGGGAATCAAACCCAGATCGGCCGCGTGAAAGGCAAACACCCTACCCGCTGTACAATCACTCCAGCCCCACACATACACTTCTGAAGTCGGCACAACTACCACAAATAATTGTAGCACAAGAAATGTTCAATACAACAGAACAGGCAATGAAAGAAACCTAAAACTATACAGGGTTAAACCGTATTTCTCAGGAGTAGATTTTGAATTTCAAGTATGGTTTATTTTTGGAGGGTGGGGTGGCACAATCAATGACGCTCTGGGCTTACTTGCTCTACAACTCAGAAATTACACCTACTGGTGCTCAGGGGACCATATGGGATGCCAGTGATAGAAACTGGTCAGCCACATACAAGTCAAATACTCTTATCTACTGTACGTTCACTCCAGACCCACCAATTTCAAATTTCTTAATTTTTAATATGTAAATATTAAATTTAAATATGTAAAAAAATCAGGAAGATTATTAAAATAATCACTCAATTATTCATGAATTGTAACTTCTAAAAAGAATAAAAATAATTCAAAAAATTACATATAACCTTACTTTATTTTCCCCACTACAGCCACTGTTATCATCATTATCAGCATCTTCATCATCATCACCTTCTTCTTCCTCCTCTTCCTCCTCCTCATCTTCTTCAGGGAGTCGAATTGTACTGTCATAACCATAAAGGCTGAGAAGTTCGTGGATTGGCATGTCGCCTTCCTAAAGAAACCAAATGTTCATTTCTGAATGAATTTTTCATTTCTATAATTTACACATCTACAATCATTTCATACAACAGAAGACTCAGATTTTTATCAAGAATTCTCAAATTCCTGCAGTGTGTCCGAAAATAATTCTGAAACCTAGGAAAATCTCAGTATTTTATGAATTCCAGAAAGAGTGCCAACTGTAACAAACACAATGCTTAAATGAAAGCAATGAAATTGGTTTATAACTTATTTGGGGGTTTTATGATTTTGTTTTTTAAAATGTTTTGTTATAGGTCATATCCACAGGTGCTCAGGCATACTCCTGGCTCTGCACGAAGAGATCACCCCTGGCATGGCTCAGGGGAACATCTGGGTTGTCAGAATTGAACTGAGTTGGCTGCATGCAAGGCAAGCACCCTGCCCATTGTACTCTCTCTCCAGCTCATATGACTTATACTCTTTAGTGTAATCAATTCAGTAAACATACACTGGCAGTTTACACTATCTGTGACACTCACATTTAATACCACATAAAATCAGCCGCCAGTCAAGTGCAAACCTGGAGAGGGAGATGAAACTCACAGTCCAACCCAAAAGAAGGCTGTTATACTACCACCATTTCAGAGGTAAGAAAGTGAGGATAACCAAATAAGCAATTTTACCCACAATCACCAACCTGTTTAAGTAGCGGAGACATATTTAAGTTCCTATTGAAGTGTATACCCTCATGTGTCTCTGCCAAGGACCCTAAAGGCCAGGGAAATTGTTTTAAACGCTAACATATATGCTTTCGAGGTGGGTTCAATACCTGACACCACTTGGAGTCTCCAAGCATCACTGTATATGGCCCCAAAACTAAAACCAGAAGAACATCCTGAAGGTGAAATGAAATATTTAAATACAGAGATATAAAATCAACTTTCTACTGGAGGTACTCTAATGACCGGTTTATCAAGAAGCTGAGAATTTTCATGAAAAGAAAATTCAACCTAAATTATATGACCATATGAAAGACTCTGAAGAAAAATTTATTGGAGTCAGTTCAGAACCTACAAAACAAAAATATTGGGAAAACCTATTTAATATTTCCCAAGTGGCCTTATTTATGGGCAGAAATGAGTTTAGCCATGTGCCAAATACACTGGTATAGTAATAAAATAACCTGATGACACACATAAATCATACAATTCTCATAACTTAATTTGAGAGCAAGAAGCAATTAATAAAATGTAATTTGAAATTATAAAGCACTAACACTTCTACTTCACTTTGTAAATGGATATTGTAGTTATAAAGCCACATACACATCTGTTTCTGTACACGACATGAATTCAGAGCCGTGACTTAAATTTAATAATGCCTTGTAGTAGCTACAACCTGGAAAGGAAGTGCTAAGCCTATCAGGTAAGGCAGCACCACCCTGGTTAAATCGTTGGTATATTTCAAACAGGTAACTGAGATCATCTCATCAAAGGCCACGATCCAGAGACACATTCTAAATCTCTCAGAAGAGAACATTAAACAACTTGCCATACCGCTGGACCCTGCACCAAGCTATTTCATTCAGGGCATCCCAGAGTGGGGTGGGTGAGTTCCCCTCCCTGCTCCAAGGAACCCAGCCCTGAAAACCTCCTGAAAACTGAAAACTTCCAGAATTCAACCACCATCAGGCTCTCAGCCACTCTCCACATGCTCAGCCCCACCCTCACTCATGAGGGAACCTATTCCCGGACATCGCATACCTCATACCACTCATATTCCAAGAGTACCTACCACACCACATTTGATGCAGTCCAAAGTGGAACGCCACCAATCTTAGAGGGCAATAAATTTTTACAGATACATACAAGCACACAAGGCTCAACCTTTAACAACATGTTAGTGATCTCTTTTAAAAGGGCTTAATAGCTCCTGGATGGAATACAACAATCTTCACACATTTTCCTCTAAGGAAACTCTTTGGGAGCAATTTCGGCGGTTTATTCATAACGAATAATATAAAATTAATTATTTCGGTTATGCTTTGGGGCAGGGTTTGGGGTTTGGGATGGGAACATCTGAAATGTGGTGAGAAGGTGTAATGGTGGTGGGACTGGTGTCCGAATATTAAATGTAATCAAATATTGTGAACTACTTTATAAAAACAAAATTCTAATCACTGTCACTGTCATCCCATTGTTCATCAATTTCCTCGAACAGGCACCAGTAATGTCTCCATTCGTCCTGGCCCTGAGATTTTAGCAAGTGCCACTTTGGAGGCTCTTTCAGGGTCAGAGAATGAGACCCATCACTGTTACTGGGTTTTGGCATATCAAATCTGCCACTGGGAGCTTGCCAGACTCTGACGTGTGGGCAGAATACTCTTGGTAGCCTGCAGGGCTCTCGAGAGAGAGAGAACTAGACAGTAAGTCATGTGGCCGCAAATTTAAATAAAAGTAAATTTTTAAAAATAGGTGTATCTATCATAATTCTCAAAATACCATAACAGCTCTTAAAGGCTTCATGGATCTAGTCATGCAGATGTACAATGTGGTGTAGGAGACAAAAATTTGGGAATAAGAAGTTGGTATTTATTCTTTATTTTTTTACTTGGGTAAGGGCATGGGGGAGAGGTGCTCAGGGCTTACTCCTGGCTCTGTACTATAAGATCACTCCTGGAGTGCTCAAGGGGACCATGGGCAGGCGAGACCTTACCCACTGTACTATTTCTCCAGTCCTAGGAGTCACTATTGAAAAACCCAAAATGAACTTTGAAATTGAAAAGATAAAGCCAGAAGGATAGTTGTACACAAAATAACAACAGCTTCCATAGTGCTTTTTAGTATGTGTCAGGCATGTGATAAAGGCTTTGATTCCAAAATCTTATTCTTTCAACGAAAGTAGAGTATATTTATTACATAATCTCATCAGATCTTTAAAAGTAGCGAACAGTGTATTTGTTGTCCTTATTAGCTAAGAAAACCAAGTCGAAATAAATTCCAAAACAAAGACTCTACTATGAATGAATCATCTAGAATGCATGAGTTAATGTATAACTAGTATAAGGGGTAAACTAATAAAAACTCTTCAGTTGGCCACTAACATTGACAAAGGCTTTCAAGAATTCATGAGGAACTGGGGGTTGAAGCTCGGTGACAGACTACCATAAGTGAGGTCCTAGATTTGATCCCCAACACCACAAAAATAAATAACAATTCATGAGGAGCTTGTTCATATTGACTTCAACTTTAAAAGTATACCTTTTTTTTTAACTGCTGAACTGATACTGTTACTACTTAAATTATTTTTACTATCGAATGAAATGGTACTTGGCCAGATAACACAAAAGCAGCAGATTATCACCCAGGTGAGCATCTTCAGCCCCCTAACCTTTGATCTGTTTTATTTAAATGCAAGCAGAATTGCCTCAAGAGTGTTTACAAATGGACTGCTAGCACCCACCTCAAAGTTTCTAACTGAGCACTGCCAAAGTGGGGCCTGAGTATCTTCATTTTTTAGGTGTCAAATGACACTGACACTGCCAACATAGGACCCCCTTGAGAAACACCCCAAAAACCACTTACCTCAAAGGTCTAAGGCACCTAACACTCTTCTCAGTGGGAAGTTAATACAGTAATACAGCCTGATCTAAGTCATCTTTAATAAAGCTTACCTCTAACAAATGACATTTAATTATGTGTCTAAAAGATGACATTAAAAACTGCATTAAAAATGTTTAACTGCTGTGAAGGCCACGCCAAGAAAGTTCTCAGGAGGCCATTTGGTGCAGGGAATAGAACTCTGGGTTTCACACATCATCTACCACTTGACCTACATCCAGACCCTTGAAAGAATCTTTGAACTCTTATCAAGAATGTGGAATGTTTGACAATCATAACCATATTTTTTAAAAACAAGACTTCTCCCTCTGAAATGCATTTTGTGTAATTCACATTACAAAACTCATTTTCTCAAAGAAAAATGTAGTAACGCAGAGAAAAAAGGAGTGTTAAAAGTGGCGATCACAGTGCATTTCAAAGAGAACTGGTGGAGAGACGGATACTCAATCACTGTATGACTGAAAAGCAAGCACAGAAATCTGTAAATCTGTAACTGTACCTTACAGTGATTCACTAATACAATAAATAAAGAGGGAAAAAAAATAAGAGAACTGTTTGGCTTTGAAGAAAATTGTAAAAGCACCAGCACAGGGAAAGAAAAGCCACTTAAGTCAAGGAAATGAGAACTGTATAGGTCTAAAAAAAAATAATCATAATTAGAGCAAAGGTTATCGAAAGTAACTGGGAAAAGAAAGAAATCAAGGTTTGGCCTTTTATATGCTTTCTCCAGTTAGTTATTTGATTTCTAACGAGATCTATTGTATCTCATGCTTGATTCAATTTGTGAGTAGCTAGTGAATAGTGACTGAACTTATCAGATAGTTTAGAAAAAAATATTACACACACATACACAATAAAATGTTCAAGATAGACAGGCAGGGAAAGACTTAAGTTTGCCAGGGAGACGGAGACAGGTTGGAATCCTCTGCTATCATTCACATGGGATAAAATCAGAACCTAAACTAATGACTAGTAAAGAAAAACCTCTAGACCTTGGGTCAGGGGAAGGGGAACAACACAAGATTTAATCATGGTTTGATAGTACACAAGAGGTTCTGATGACAAAGACTCTCTTACTTCTAGGCATTCCTGTACTCTCTAGGGTGTGTGTGTGTGTGTGTGTGTGTGTGTGTGTGTGTGTGTGTGTGTGTGTGTGTGGTATGTTTATGACTTCTGAAAAAGTTTATGGGGCTGGAGAGATAGTACAGAGGACAGGTTGCTTGCCTTGCATGTATCCAATCCAGATCGGATTCCCCAGCACCCCACACGGTCCCCTGTGCCCACCAAGAGTGATCCCTGAGCATTGGAGTTAGCCCTGAGCACTATCAGGTGTGGCTCCAAACAAACAACAAGTACTTAAAAAATAACCGTTTAAAATGCTTTCTTTTACTAATTTAGACGGGCCTATCATGTGTAAACAAAATAACCCTTGACTATTCCATTGCTCGAGCGGGCCCAGTAACGTCTCCATTGGAGACTTTGTTGTTACTGTGTCTGGCATATCGAATACTCTCGGTAGCTTGCCGGGCTCTCCGAGAGGGGCGGAGGAATCGAACTCGGGTCGGCCATGTTGGCCGCTTGTAAGGCGAACGCCCTACCCGCTGTGCTATCGCTCCAGCCCATTAAAAAAATGCTTGAGGAGGTGGTGCTGAAAGGTGGTATTGTGCACAAAACCCGATTGGCAATAGTAGTATAAATCACATTGCAAAAACATAGATATATCATAAACAAAACAAAATCAAAAGTGACTCTTGTAGAAGACTGGTGGGTGGGAGGCAAATGGGCGTGGGGGGAACTGAAGGGAAGAAGCGAACACTGGTGACGGGATTGGGACTGGAAACATTACATGCCTGAAACCCAATCGCACATAACAGTGTAATTCCAATATGAGTAAGTTTAATAAAGAATGCGTAATATTAGATCAAAGTATATATGTATGTGTATACATATATATTCTATCGTGTCTTTGCTTAGTTCTTTTTATTTTGGGGCCATACCCAGCTGTGCTCAGGGGACCAGAAGTGGTGCTGAAGACAAAACCTGAACTGGCAGTGTGCAAGGAAAGCACCCTAGCTCGCTCCCTTAATTGAAACTAGGTGAGCATTACACTACATTTCTCATTCACCCATATCTAGAAAGGGACTTCTGCCATTTGCTCCTGACAATTTCAGTATGATCAAGCAGTGATGTTTTATAAAATAAATATTTCCATATGGGGAAAAAAAAAAGACTAAAGGTAGACTAAAACACGGCTGACAGAACACCAGGACTTGTCAGTTACCCATTCAAGACAATCCTTCATCTGCTTGTTTTTGTCAAAGAGTTTTATCAGGTACTAAAGGTATTTCCTAAGTTTCAATCATAATTTCACTGCTTTCTCTTCCTTTCTATATTCTTTAAAAATACTTCTATTCTAAAAAATTTTTTCCTAAGGAAGGTTCATCTGAAAGGAAATTGTGAGGAGATATAAGATACTGGGATAAAGAGGAGAAACAAAAAAAGACAATGGCATGTCCAAAACTTTAGCAGGGTTCATTATTAATTGCATGCTAATTAAATCTAGTAACCACTTTTTGAAATAGAAAACAATAACCATACTATCTCATATGCTATTATAACCTGTACTTTATCATCTACTCTTACTGATAATTACTTAAGTGATGTAGAATATGGTAAAATGGAAAATTTAAGATTTTTCTCCTTTAAAATTTCACAGATGAGTTATTGAGAAGAAAACATACTTAATAGAAGTTTCTGAGACACACATGCATATAATTGAGAACAGTGGCCTTTCCATTTCATAAATATATAAAGTGACTATGATAGTTAAATTGTTTCTTTGAACGTTCATCTATTACCTGAATCATCCAAGGAAATTATCCCTATAGAATGATTTTCTAGCAAATTCTAAAGTATAGTTTGGATGCCAGCTTCTTCATAAGCTTTTCTTAAGCCACTCTTAAAAAGCTTCAAGTAACAACTATACATCACTGCCACTAAGATCAATTCGGGTGTAACAGAATTCATTCTCATTTAAAAAAGTCACTGAAGGATTTGAAATAGGAAATCAAATAAACTAATTTATATTTTGGAAAAATCATCATGACTGTTAAGCAAACATACTGGAGGTCAAAGTGGCAAAAGAACTAGAGAACAGTTAGGAAGCTACACACCATGGCCTACGCTGGAAATGACGGTGACAAGGGCGGAAAGGTGGTGGAGAGCATGTGTCCCACTCCTCTGGAGAGATGTTTTGTGGGTAGAAACGGAATTGGATATTTGGAATAAACAAAGATGACAAGGTGGCTTCTCACTGAAGCAACAGGGTAAATACTGGTGCCATATGTTTAATGACAAAAAAAGGACAGGGAGGGCATGGTAAGAAGAGGAAGAAAAGACGTATCAATAGCTCAGCTCTCAACATGTTAAAACCTAGTGCTATCTAGCCTGAGTTATCAGAAATAGCAAAGTCACAGCTGGACCGGCCGAGTCGGGTTCGATTCCTCTGCCCGCCTCGGAGAGCCTGGCAAGCTACCGAGAGTATCTCGCTCGCACAGCAAAGCTACCCATGACGTATTCAATATGCCAAACACAGTAACAACAAGTCTCACGATGGAGACGTTACTGGGACCGCTAAAGCAAATCGATGAACAATGGGAGGACAGTGACAGTGACAGCAAAGTCCAAAAAGTGGCGAAACAAAACTGGACAAGGGAACAGGTTAATACTAGAAAAATGAACTAACTCATACTCAGCATACAAATATCAAGGAAACAGATCAGATCAAACTGTCTAGTTTAGTAATATCCAAATAGAGATGAAGATTTAAGTCCTCTCATCTAGCGATTCTGATTCAGCGTGCCCGAGGGAGAGCAAAGGTTCCCTCATGTTTTTCTGACTAGACTCTGAAGCAGATGACCCCGAGAAGGATCTACAGAACTTCAGCTCTAGAGACAGAAGAAAAGGAAGTCCAAAACTAAGAGTCAGGAAATCCCAACGTCTAAACCTTGGGTGAAAAATATCTGAATAGAAGAGAAAGACAGTGTATACTCCAGAATCCAAGTAAAAGAAGAGAAAACTGTTGAACACTGCTGACAGCAGAGAAGAGTTACAGAGGGACTTTATAGTGGAAGTCACTGGTCATCTTAATAAGAAGGGGAAGAACCAATCTGGACTTTATGAAGTAAATAAATGTTCATGAGGGAAGATAACTTCCTAAGAAATTTTGCTTTCAGTGACAAGTGCAAATCTCACATTTTGGGTTCCATCCCTGCACCAGAAAGAGAAGAAAAAGAGATTGAGAGTTTGAAAAAGAACATTGTTGGCACTGGAGAGAAGAAAAGAAGGGCTGGATCAACTGCGGTTGTGTGGAAGGTAGAAAAGGTACGCAGAAAGTAACAAGTCTCTTTGATATTCATAGAGCATCTAACCCCATAAAGGTGTTGTATTAGAAAGATACTACCTGAATTTTATTTCACATAATATAGGTATAATCTTTCTTTGTTTTGGGGCCATATCAGGTTATGCTCAGGGATCATTTTTGTCTTCTCAGGTTATATGGTGCTGGGATTTAACTTGGGCTTGGCACATGTGAAGCAAGGCCCTTATCTGCTGAGCTGTACAATTTCCCAGGCCTCCTTCTCTTTTTTGTAAATGCCTTTGAAGGCCAGAGAGATAGCTCAACAGGCTGCTCCACAGGCAGGAGGCCTGGTTGCAACCTTAATACCATATGGTCCCCCCAAGCACTGACAGGAGTAACCCCTGATCACGAAGCTGGGAGTTGATCCTGGGCACTGCCAGTGTGGCCTCAGATCCAAATAAAGAACTACCTAAAATGTCTTTCGTTTCAAGCTTTAAGTATCCTATCTAGGACTACAAAGAATTTTTCAATATGAATGATTACATAAAACCAATTTAAAAACAAACAACCCCCCCAGAGGTAAACAACAACAAAAAAACTCATATGTAGTTTCAAGTGTTTCCTCTCTCCACAAAGAGTTCTGACTACTTCATCCTTGAACTTATTGTTATTTACCCTTGCAAGATCCTCTATTTCAGAACTGAAGTTTGTTTCTCCTTCCATCATTTCTTCCTCTTCTAATGTTCGTTCATCATCAAAATCATGAACCAGCATGTCAGCTGATGGATCAAATTCATGGTCATCGGATGTTGCTGAACCTCCTGGTAAAGAATATTTTAACAAGTTTGGTAAACCAAATGAAGTGTATCTGATAAAAAATAACTTAATGTATATGCTCTCTGAAGCTAAATATAAGTCAAAGTACTAGGGAAATCTATGCATAACTAAGTATGGTTTATTTTCTAAAATCCTTGCCCTTACTCATAACTCCCCCAAATAAAAGGATTATTTGCCCTGTATATTGTTACAAGTACGAAAAGACTAATGTTGGGGCTGGAGAGATAGTACAGCGGGCAGGACATTTGCCTTGCATGCAGCCGACCTGGGTTTAATTCCCAGCATCCCATATGGTCCCCCGAGCACCACCAGGAGTAATTTCCGAGTGCATAAGCCAGGCTGGGTGTGACCCAAAAAGCAAAAAAAAAAAAAAAAAAAAAAAAAAAAGACTAATGGGAGATAAAAAGTATGTGCACAGTTTTTTTTTTTTCTTTTTTTTTTTTTTTTAAAGCGTGTACTACTCTTTTAAAAAAGACTATACCTGCACAGCTGGGGATGTACTCAGTGGCAGAGTACTTGCCACATCTAGTAAGTGTGACATTCTGGATTCAATCCCCAGCACCATAAAATAGTAAGATAGAACTTGCAATCTTCTCAACGAAAAACTCTGAATATATAGTTTAATAAAAATATAGCTATTCAATTATTCTTCAATCAGCAGAAAAGATACTCTTAATATTTAGGTAGCATTCCTTAACTTAGTTGATTCAGTCCAGAAATAAAATACAAGGGCAAAACTTATTAAAACTGCAAATAAATCTCTTATGAAAGGCACTAATAATCATTTGGCAGATACTTGTATTTAAATCTCATACATTTTAGACTGGTGGATGGGGACCCCAGGGTAGTAACAGACTGCAAATATGGGACATAAATTTCTGTAAAATATTCCCACATTTGGCGACTGCCAAATCTAAACTTAATTTTGCCAAAGTGCTGTTTAATGAGAAAATGAGTTAATTAACATAAAAATCAATTAGCATTTTTTCCTTCATCGGTTTAAACAGTTAAGAGAAGGAGCCCAAAGTATCTACTCTTCCATTTCAGTCCCGGAATTTTTCTCTTAGTTCCTAGTAAAATAAAGAGTTCTGAAGCTTTTCTCTCTTGAAAAACCATTCTATTAAAGAAAAAGAGAGCAGTTGAAGCTCAGGTGTTTGTCACCTCCTACAATTTCAATATTAAAAATGACTTTGTGCTTACTGTGTACCAGGTACAGTAGCAAGCACTTCATTTATCTCAATCTCATTTAACCTCCATTTACTCTCCATTTACTATGACGAAAACAAAAACCTGAGGCTCAGAACTTAGGCAGTATGTTTAAATTCAGGGCAAGTTGGTGCATGAAAGGATGGATCTGATGAATCCTAAACCTATTTCCAGATTCTATACGTGCTTTTCAGTTAGTCCCCAAAACAGAAGACCTGCTGTCTCAAAGAACACTTCAAGAGGGCCTATGCTTAAAAATGAGTGAACTGCAAATCGAGTCAGATGGCAACGTACTTAGCAAGAGTATACACTCTGAGAAACACGAGGTACTGATACGATACACAAAGTATTATATGTAATTGTTAACTCGGGAATCATCCATGAAGGAGCACATCAGGGTCATAATAACAAAGTCTCTAGGAGGATTTTTGAGCCACACCCAACAGTACTCAAGACTTACGCCTGGTTTTGACTCAGGGATCACTCCTGGAGGGCTGGGGGACCCGGGATGTCGAAGAGTGACCCCAGGTCAGCAGCGTGCAAGGCAAACACTCTTCCCACTGTACTATCTCTGCTCCCACATTTTCAAAGTTTTAAACAACTTATAAGTTAAAAACATTTAGAATGTTAACTGAATTTCCTTAAAACTTATGAAAAGGATGGCATAAACTTCCAAGAACACCTTATTTTTTTTGAGAGATCAGTCATAAGGGCTTCATAAGAACATAGGCCTAATGCAGCTTTGGGGGTTCTGATTATTAACATTTCCTTCTGAGTTTTAAACGGAAAACTCCAAAAACTTTTCAGTTCACCCACCCAGAAATCTTCTAGGATGGAGCTTCTTACACTTTTTCCACTCAAAATTTCTTTTCACCCAAGAAATTTTTACATGATCCTGGATATATAGGAATATAAAAGAGGTATAAAAATCAAACATTTCTGATAAGGAAGTCTGTTAAATATTTTTTGATTTTTTTTTTTTACAACCTGCACTTTCAGTTATATGATCCCATATATTATTGCAACCCACAGTTGAAGAAACTTGGTTCTTGGACTCTCAGTAATCAATAATTATGTATTCCTACAGTTGCCACTACACTTTTCTTCTTCCTTGTAGGCAAGATCTTAAAAGAACCTAAGACTACCATTCTGCATACTATTATCCTGATAATAATATAATTCCTATTGGATACAAACGCTGTCAAAAATAACTGTTTTCTAAATATACTCTTGCCAACTAAAATATTAAACTCATACCAAATCTTGTACGACTTACCTGAGATAACCTACTATTGTCATTACCTGCAAAGTCAATTATATGTGAAGTTTTGCCACATTACCCTCCTGCTACAAGAAAAGCAGAACAAGTGAACCTTTTCTACCTCCTTGCTAGATTTCTTTTTTCCACATTAAGTGATGTACTATTATCTATATTTCAATTTTCTTCTTGAACTAATTTGATTTTTTTTTGTTTTGTTTACTGAGCCCATTATTAGGGTGAGGGGATAAAACATCCCCCAAATAAGTCATGAGAGATTGTGAAGGTAATTGCACTGCTTTAACATATAATTCCATCCATTGAAAAATTAGCAAATGGTAGAAAAGGCTTAAAAAATAAATTTATCTCGTGCACTTATTTAATCCTTTTACTGTCTTTTCCTGAAATCCTCACTTTTACGGTTACTATTATTACAGGCACTGCATAATCATTACTACTGCATAATTTTCACGCCCTGTATTTTCAGCTTAAAACTGGTTTTAACCTTTAAAAATAAAAAGCATAAAATCCACAATAACTGAGTGGTGAAATATGGTGCCTTCACAATGGTTTACACTGGCAGAGATAAATCAAATCACTAAGCCTGGTCATGTGACTAGGCATCAAGTACAAGGGCCTTTCATCAGTTAAATCAAAAGCTTTTTTCACATGAAGCTTTCCTAATTTTTCCTATAAACTTTTATCATGGCCTTCTATTCGCATTAGTTAATAAGAAAAAACAATGATTTAGGCAGAAGACTGACAGTAAATGCTACCTGCTTTAAAATGTCTTTCTTTTAAAAAAAGATAGACCAGAAAGATAGTATAGCAAGCAGGGCAAGTGTGGGGGGGGGGAGGGAGGCGGGTTCACCCAGGTTCAATCCAGGTTCAATTCCCAGAATCCCATAGGGTCCCCTGAGCACCACCAGGAGTAATCCCAAATTAAAAACAAAAATAACCGAAAAGATGGATGTTTTAATCTAGAAACAACCTTAAAAAGGTTCATCCTGGGGCCAGAGAGACAGTACAAAGGTTAAAGCATTTCCCTTGCACACAAATGATCCTGGTTCAATTCCCTCTCACACATAACATGCCAGAGTACCACCAAGAATGAACCCTGCGGAAAGAGCCAAGAATAAGCCCTGAGCACCCACCATGTGTAGCCCAATTCTCCCCACCAAAAACAAAGGAGTGGGGGAAAAAAAATAGCCCGGCAAGCTACCGAGAGTATTCGATATGCCAAACACAGTAACAACAAAGTCTCCAATGGAGACGTTACTGGGCCCGCTCGAGCAAATCACGAATGGGAGGGCCTTTACCTTTACCTTATTCTTAAGTATTTCAACAAGCTTTATGTCTAATGTTTAAAACATTGAAAGGGGATCACTTAAGTAACCTACAAGTTTTATTCTGAACAGTTTTGAAACTATTCCCTGCACTGCATGTAGAGGCAGTCCTAGGCCTGTCTCTTGATAAAGTCCTGAACAACCAGCACAACTCTTCCCTGACTCCAAATAATTTCCTGACACATAGGAATGCTGCACCCAGTGGTCTGAATCCTCTGACCACGTGACTGTGAGATGTACCAATCCACACTTTATACAAAATATTTTAAATGGGGGGGAGGGGTCCCGAGTAGTGTTCAGGGGAGCCAGGGGCCACTCCCAGCGATATCCGGCCCAGGGGGGCGGAGGGCTGAAAGCTCAGGCCAGGCGATGCAGAACTGCTCAGCTCAGTAACGATTTGGGATGCCAGGGCATTGTGAGCATTACTGGGGATCAACTCAGGTCGTTGTACATGCAAGGGGCACGCCCTTTGCCTCCCAGGCTCCCAGATATTTTGTCATTGAGATCACTATAACTGGTCAAACAATCTTTTTGCTGGACAATTATTAGTCCAAAGAGCACAGACTTGCAACTTCTAAGTCAGAGGGGGAGGAAAACGACTCTGGGGGCCAGAGAGAGAGAGAGAGTACAGCAGGTAGGGCCACTTGCATTGCACATGGTTGGCCTGGCATCCCGTATGGTCTGCCAAGCACAGCTAGGAGTAAGTAATTCCTAAGAGCAGAGCCAGGAGGAACCCCCAAGTATCACCAGGTGTGGCCCTACTCCCCCATAACAAAACTCTGTACTCTTCTATTCGTTCTATTTCTGATTCAGGTACATCTAGGAAGTAAATGATTTCTTTTTACAAAATTTACTTCATATATACAGAGCTCAAACAAAAACAACAAACAATAAAGTCAAGAAACAGATATGGCAATTCATTAAAAGAACAAGAGGACCCACAAACAATGATGAGGCTGAAATCACAGGAGCCTCACCTGGCTTCAAAGGCGGTCAAACATTTCTTTTTCCCCAAAGAAAAGCATTCAGAAGAAAAGCACATGAGATGACCGTCTAACACCCTTAACCTCTATTTATGCAACTAAGAGAAGATATGCTTATCAAATAGATATTATTAAAAACATGGGAACTACTTACCTGGACTTGAAGATTCAACAGATGGCTGAAGGATTAGGGGGAGAGGGAGAAAAGAAGAAAATTAGCATCTGATAATAAATCCTTACAAAAATTACCACTAAGTTTTAATGTATGCACTAAGACAAATTTCCAATTCAAAAAAATTCCTGAATCTTCAAACAAAAACTGTAATGGGTAATTCAGGTCTTATGGGAATTCCTAATATAGGTGGTTTAAGACCTTACATAACAGTTTTCTGAAGTATTGTTTATCAACACAGGAAAAATTCTGCAATTGGATGCTCGCTCTAAAATGGTCTCTGGCTTACAATGTATGAAGGAAGGTGCAAACAAGATTAAGTAAAACCCATATTGCAAGAAAGCAGAAGGGGAAATTAAAAAATTTAAGCAGCAAACAATATATCAGGTTAACGTTAACATGCCCCCACCCTTTTTTTTTTGATGATAGGGATTAGAACCCTCACACACAAAAAACGACCACTGAGCTGACCCCCACCCAAAATTTTAAAAGGTCACAGAATTAACAATCTTGCAAAGTAATCTAGAGAAGAAACTATATGGATGATTTAAAAAAAAAAACCCAATTACAATGCTCCTACTGGATCATTCTACCTCTCAGAAATTTAACCACAGTTGGAAACTTTAAGGTAAAATTGTTAGCAACTTATTTTAGTAAGAATCACCACTTGCCCATTTGTGGCTGGCTGTATTTCATCTTAATTCAGATAATTCACAATTATAAATAAGTCATCTACAAACACAATCCTATACAACAAGTTCCATCACAAAACTTCAAGAAGATGCTTCGATGACAAACTTCCTAACTAAACCATGCCAACTCACTCGGAGCTCTCTCTGTCCTGTTCATTTGAAGTCAGACACACGAGAAGCCAAGAGGAGAGACTTTAAGTAGCTCCTCCTTTCTGATCCATCAAGGAGGCCAAGAGATAAGAATGAGGAAAACACTCATTTATTTTTTTTTTTCTCAAAGCCACACATTTGAAGCAAGTCCTTCTAAGGTGCTAAGGGCCGTTTTGAAAACAGGGGCTGGGGCAGAGAGCTCGAAGGCACCGGTTCAATCCCAAGCACCCCCAGGAGCGCCCAAAGTCCTACGTGGCATGTCCCAAAACGTAAAAAGAAAACTATCCGCCCTATTCGCATGTCGCATCCTGGTCTAGGTCAGTCACAGACCAGTGTCAGTCACAGCAGGCAGGAACAAAGTTGGAAGCCACTGGTGCAGAGTCCAGAGACAGAGTTCTCTTCAAGGAAAACTTTTTTCCAGGGTCAAGTTTTATTCCCCTCTGATTCCTCTAGAAGAATGGGTCTGGGGCTATAGAACTGTCTCACTCGAACACGAGGCTGGAGGTGTCCTGGGGGATTTCCCAATCTCATCGCTGTACTAAGAGTCACTCCGGCAGAACAGAGTCCGTACCAGGCGCTTCCAAGCCCTGCTCCTAGACGGCAAGCCGGAGAGCAGGGCTCCATGAGAAGAGCAACGGAATCATGAGGACCGTCTCCAGGGCCAGAGAGACAGGGGTTTGAGCGCTGGTCTTGCCCGCTGCTGAGCTTGCTCTGGGGACCCGAGACCCTTGCAGGCCCCCAACATCTCGGGAGCAGCACTGCTTCTCCGGCGGGCCCGAGCATCACTTGGGAGCGCCCCTCAGCCCCCTACTCCCAACCGTTTTCTAGCTTGTTTAACAACTTTTGTGCAAAGAAGCACTATTCTGGCTCAAAATGGACTTAACCACTACACAAATTACACAGCAAATCAATGCTTTGAAATATTAATCTCCTTTTATTTCACGAAGCTATACCTCACTTCCTAAGTTTAAGCAGACTACAGCAACGTGAATGAGTCTTTTCATCTGATCCCACTCTGAGTAGCCGCACAATGCTGTCTTTCCTTCTCACATTATGAAAGAGATAGGCAAGGTCTAAACAAGAAAAACAGCATTTCTTTCAAATTAGAGACTTAACAAAAATTGTTCTTTTCTTTGAGTATTTAAAGCTTTCAAATATTATGGTAATTATTCCTGTTAAGTCTTCAAATAAAAAGGGCTTCTGATTAAAAATAAGTTACTCTACTAAAGAATAAAATATATGTATTTTTCTGATAAATCCTAGCAATAATAGATACTGAACTGTGCATGGTGTTTGTATATTTTATAGTAAAAGAGCTCAGAAAGCATTAAATGCTACTAAATAACATACTGATTGCTGTTTTATTAGTAAATAGTTACTGCTTTATAGAGTGCTAAGAAAGGCCCAAATGCTTCCCATTCATTAAGATAGTCAATGTTTAGAGAACTGAAAGCATTTATAAGTATAGTTGACATAAAGTAGAATCCCCGAGTTTCAAAATAGCATTAATGGTGCTATTACGTCAGATATGCTGGAATGTTTCAAGAACTCTTTCAAAATTATTTGACTGATGGTATGTTCAGATTAAAACAGGCGGAGGGGAACTAGGGATGGTCTAGCGACAATTACACATTGTCAGTATTTTGTTCAGATGAATTTCCATTGCACAGGTTTGGAGAGGGTGGGAGTGAGACAGATTCTTGAAAGTTAACTACAATCAATTAAAAGTTTCTGGAAAATCGGCATTCGAAAATAATTCATACTGTAAACATTACTCTGCCCAAATGACAAGATGACTACTTCAAAATAAAAGTTACTAACATAATACAAGAGATTTCAGCACAGACAAGAACACTGTAAATTTAGAGATTTAAAGGAAGAACATTACCTGCTTATCTTCATATAGTATTACATATTTTCAAATGCCAAAAGCTACTTGATCATAATCATGAATTTGGTAATCAATCCTGCCCCATGTATCTCATTTTGGAGACTGGCAAAGCCAGGGAGAAAAGGCACCTTGATCTCAGTGCAGATGCAATGGAAGCCAAGCTCTGATTTCTTCTCTAGCTCCCAGGGAAATAAACTGCCCTGTGGGAATAATTTTCCCTCTTTTCTCCCCATTCCTTTTCTTTTAAAATGGTTTTTCGAGGGCCAGAAAGATAGTCCAGCAGGGACAGCACTTGTTTTGCATGCAGCTGAGCCAGTCTGAACCTGGCACCACCACCTCCGGTCCCCCGAGCAACAGGACTGAGTCCTGAGCGCAGAGCCGGGAGAAAACCCTGGGCACCTTCAGACGTGACCCCAAATCCAAAACAGTAATAAAACAAACAAGCAAACAAAAAAACCCAAAGACAAAAATGTAGCATTCATTAACTGAGCTGTTCATTGCAAAAAGGGGGAAAAATTTCAAGTCTATTAATCATTTAACAAGTTAGTAAGGAAATATAATGAAACATCATTCTTCCAAGCAATGAACACTATGTTGTTGACTGAGAAAAAAATGCTTTCTATATACATCTCTTAAAGCAAAACAAACAAAAAAAGAATAAAGGAGGGACTAACCAGGCTTGAATACACATAAAGAATTGTTTCTTAAAAGGCCTACATACAAACTATTAACTGTTTTCTCTAAAAACCAAACTGGATTGGGAAGGCGTTGCATGTGTTCTATTAGTTAAATCATCTCTTCAACACTATTATTTGTTTTTAAAAAAGGAAATCGAAAGATTATACATGATTGTGAGCAATTTTCATTTTCTGCCTTTACTTTAAAATATCTAAAATCTCGTGCTATAATTTGTTCGGTTTCGGGTTTTTTATTTTTGGCTTTGGCAACTCCGGGTAGTACTAAGGGCTCACTCCAGGCCCTGCAATCACGGATCAATCCTGGTGGGGCTTGGGAGGCCATGTGCAGTGCCAGGGATCGATCCAGTGCCATACTAGCTGTTCTATCTCTGGTCGCAACTTAGCACTACAATTATTTTGAACTGAAAATCTTGAAGTTATTAAGCGTTCTTTCAGATACACAAAATCGTTTTACCTAAGATGGAAAACAGCACTAAGCAGACAAGACAGCATTATAAGTAGGCTGTCACATTAAAAAATGAACTCTATTAACTTTTATAGCAACTTCTACATATAACTTAACCCACTAATATGATTTAGTTCATCAAGTTGCAAACAGCAGTAACATATGCTTCAAATTTGTCCAAATTGTTTTTTCTAGTTCACAAACCAGAAAACTATCAATTGAGAGGGTATAAACAATCCACTTAGCTATCTAGAATATTACTATTTGCAAAAATAGGATCATAAAAACACAACGTAACTATTACTCTTATCCAGACAATCAATGGCATATTTTCAATGAGGGTGACTCTCTGAACTAATTTTTCCCTTCAAAGTTACACCGTTTGTTTATTTATTATCTATTTTGTGGACAAGAAATCAGAGTCTAGATGAGTAAGATGGAGAGAGAGAGAGAAGCCAGAAAGGAATGAGAGGCCCAGCTCCAGGGCGGTGAGGGAAGGGACTGTGCCAAGAGCTTACCAACACTCTTTTTCCATACTAAATTAAATCACTTCATTTTGCTCTTATCCTGAGGGAATGTAGGGCATAAGAAAGGTTAAGAACGTCCAAGGTTAAAATTAGCAGGTTTACTACAGTAGTAAAAATTTGAAGGATGGACTGCTGCTATTAAGGGGAATTCAGAAGCCTAGGATCCATATTGGGCTGGAGCGATAGCACAGCGGGTAGTCTGCCTTGCACACGGCTAACCCAGGTTGATTCCTCTGCCCCTCTCAGAGAGCCCAGCAAGCTACCTAGAGTATCCCACTCGCACGGCAGCCTGGCAAGCTCCCCGTGATTTATTCAATATGCCATAAACAGTAACAAGTCTCACAATTTGTTGCGAGACATTACTGGTGCCTGCTCGAGCAAACCGATGAACAGGAGGACAGTGCTACAGTGCTACAGGATCCAGTCTTAATTGTGGCACCAACTACAGGACCTAGAACAAACTGCAAAAACCCGGTGCTCATGTTTCATTTTCTCTACAATACAAAGATCTAGATTTCTTCAAGTTCAAGTTCCTTTGAGATATGCCCTTTAATTATGATCACGCAAAATAACACCAAAGAATACTGTCAAAGAGAAAGCACAGGGCTTAAGGTGCTTCCTTTGCATGTGGTCAACCTGGGTTTGGTCCCGACGGGGTATGGTCCTTCAGCGTCCCCAGAAATGATCCCTGAGCATAGAGTGGGGAGTGAGTGTGGCCCAAAAGAAAAAAATTCTTTTGGCTAACGGGTTTGGATATGTTAAATAGGTAAAGGTAAAGGTAAAGGCCCTCCTGTTGATCGTCGATTTGCTCGAGCGGGCCCAGTAACGTCTCCACTGGAGACTTTGTTGTTACTGTGTCTGGCATATAGAATACTCTCGGTAGCTTGCCGGGCTCGCCGATGTTAAATAGATTCTTCTTAATTTATTTCTTAAATCTAGGGCACTGGGGGAAATGGCCTAAATTGCAACAATTTGGAGCACAGCGGGTAGGGCGTTCGCCTTACAAGCGGCCAACATGGCCGACCCGAGTTCGATTCCTCCGCCCCTCTCGGAGAGCCCCGCAAGCTACCGAGAGTATTCGATATGCCAGACACAGTAACAACAAAGTCTCCAATGGAGACGTTACTGGGCCCGCTCGAGCAAATCGACGATCAACGGGAGGGCCTTTACCTTTACCTTTACCTTGGAGGGCACTAAAATATAAACTTCCTATCTATCTAAGGGTAATCTCAGTCATTTCTCACTTAGTCAAACAGAGTAAGTCCTAAGGAAGGAGTGAGAGATGAACAGCTTAGCCACTGCAATGAATTTTGAAACCATCTGCAAATCTTTTAAAATATACTGGACTTCATGCAAAAAAAATTCTATATATAGCTGACTACTTTTTATAAAGATATGCTTAAGTTTCAATGGCAGGTTTTATTTTCTAATTAATTGGAACACAGGGTAGCCTCACTACAATTAATGAAAAGTAATTCACATCTTGACTTCCCCCACCAATCTTTCCTACCTTATCAAGCATTCTTGACACTTAGTTCCTCTGAATTAAGCTTTTTTAGAACGCATGCACTGGTATTCCCAACTACTTTGGATAAAATCTTAGTTACTTAGTTATCTCCTGAATTCGAAGAAAAAAAAAAATACCAGTATGAGATTTATTTTCGACATAATTTCGTTGCAGTGGAACAAGTTTTGTCTAAAGCATAAGACTATATACTTATAAACTTATACTTACTAACCATAAGTTAATACTATCAAAAGTACTAGTTTGGATCTCTGATTTCCTTGGGGGAGGAAAAAAAACCCACAAAATCTAAGTATACTAAAAAATGGATGTGTAAGAAATTTGTTTCTAAGAGAAATGAATGGATAGATTTGAAAATAAATGGCTTTGCATCAACTCTGGAAATATTTTAACACTTGAAACACAGAAAAACAAGCCCATTAAGATTTCTGCTACTTGTATGACAGCAAAATAGCCTAGGTCAAATACAGGTATTGTGCTATGTTGCAGTTTTTTGGGTTTTCTCCCCTTGAAAAGGAAGTCTTTTATGTGTTTACAAACACTGATATCAAAGACAAATTGTTCCTTCCCAAAGGTCCTGATATACCACATTCCATATAAAACCCAAAGGATCAACTATTTCTTCCTCTTTTTCTCTGCCTTCATACAACTGCGACTACCCTGTAATTTCCCTTCCGTTAAGTGTGACAAGGAATATCTCCTTCAGAAAGCTGCCAACTAATTTTAAGGGGTAATAAGCAAAGAAAAATATTAACAAAGAGTATTAAAAAGGGAGCAAATTCTACCTCTAAGGCACATTATGTTTTTAATGTTTATCACTATTTGAAGAATCACTAAATACATCCTTTCTATAACAGATTGACTAAGAATAAAAAGTATGAAAAATTACTATATTCTGTTCATAGCTAAAGACATTTGCATTTAGAATTATTTCCACGGAAAAACAAGGCCAGGGCAGTCTCCTGGGTAGGAAACAACAACAAAAGCCCCAGAAGCCTAATACCTACATTTTCTCTGGAGACAAGCTTCTTCAATAACCTGTTTTCCCCTCAGATTTATCAAACGTATGCATATTACTGCTGTGTGCTAAATATTATTTCATTGGTTAGTTACAATCCTCAGGTCTCCTTAGCCAAAATTCCAATAGCGCAGAATCAGAATTAGTTCAGCACATGCTTTATATGAAGAATCAATCTACTGAGAGCTCACACAAAAGCAAGTAAAAGCACATTATAAAACAAGCATTTCCCCACCTCAATTTTAAAAACGTCTATAATCATCCTAGCTACTAAATATATTAAAACCTAGATATCCTGAATTTTACTTGTTTTGACTTCTCTACATGTTCTAGAGGGCACAGACGAAGATTTCCCCACTCTTCCTCCAGATTTACTATAAATAGAAACATCTACAAGTAATTAAAGAACAAGAAAAGGCGCTTTTTTTTAATGTACCAGGTCACTAAGTAAAAGGACCGGAAACAAAATTCATGTTTTTCCTTTTCAAAATTTGACTTTCTCCAGGCCTTTCTACAGGACCTGAACTGTTGTCCAAGGGAGAGGGAAAGATTTGTCAGGAAATAAAATAAAATAAAATACCCACTCACGAGTGCTAGAAAACTATAAATGCCACAAACGCTGCTTTCGCACACGGCCCAATAATGCTGCTACAAGGAATATTAACGCCTTTTTCGTTTCCTATCAAGTTTTCAGTGGGTCGAAATTTCCTAGAATTGAAACATCTCGGCTCGATTTTGCAACTGGCTGTTCCTGCAGTCAGTCAACTCTTCTCCTTCGAGCAGTGGCTTTGCCTGAAAATATGCCCACAGAACCTCCAAGTCCACCCATCGTGAGCACCAGCAGGGAAGAAATGACATCACCCGCAGGAAGCACACAGCCAGTTGTCTAATGGGCAGTCACTGAAGGAGGAGCCACCACCAAGGACAGACAAAACGTCTACCTCCAGCTTGCAGTGACAAGGAAGGATGATCCCCTTCGCTCTCTCCACGCAGGAAGGAAGGAAGAGCTCACCAAAACAGCTCTGCAACCCCCTGGAGCAACAAACAAGCTCCAACCCATGCAACACCGAAAGAAAGCAGGAATACAAAAGAAATCTCTCAAACTCATGGGCCTTGGGGTGCAAGTCTTGAACCAAAATGCAAAATGAAAAAAAAAAAAAAAGAGGACTTCAATCTAGAATCTAAATTTTGTTCTCAATCAGAAATACAAAGTGGGGGTGGAGGGCGGCGGGGGAGAAACACTAGTAGGCAACAGTCCAAAGACGACGCCTGCCAGTTACATCTCCTCTTCCTTTTTAACAGCAGAAAACTCTGGGGCGCCTAATAAGCAGTTTCCATAGAGAAGCAGGCGGGAGGGGGGGTGGGACCTACCCCAGAAAGTTTCGGTCCCTCCTCTCCCGAGGTACAGGATATAAAGGGTCTGCAAGGCAACATCTCCTCGCCTAACCATACCTCTCCCATCCCACGGCGTCCCCAGGCACAGCGACTGGGGTCTAGTCGAAAGCCCTCATCACTGACTTCAACAAGTAACAAAGACCAAAAAAAAAAAGGAGGGGGGGGAAGAGGGGGTTGGGGTGGGGGGGTGCGGGAAGGGCAAATGAAAAAAAAAAAAAGTCCCGCACTTCCGGAATCTGTTTCTTGGGTGCCTCGGGAGACCATAAAAAACGGTCCTTCACACGGAGGAGCAACGCTTCAGCACTTCGGAGCTGCGTATTTTCAGAGCAGGAGATACAAAACTCCGAAAATACCATTCCTGGGACTACGGGGAGGTGATGGGGGAGGGGGGGCCGGAAAGAAGAAAATCCTTCCGAAGGTAATACAAGGTTGTATAAGTTCAAAACAAAACAAACCCCAAACCCCCCCTCCAAAAAAAAAAAACAAAATAAACCAAAAACCCTCCACTCCAACGTCTACAAGTCTCCAGGCTTCAAACTCAGAAGCAAAAAAAAAAAATCCCAACCTCCAGTTGCAGGCACGAAATACGAATCCGTCCTCACCGGTGTACCAGCCCACCGACTGGGGAGGGGAGCGGGGGGGGGGGGGTCCACAACTCGGATGCACAATTACCACCCAAGCAAGGAGGGGGCAGGGGGGAGGGGGTGGTGGATGGGAGCGGGGAGGCTTTTCTGGGAAGGGGCTGGGGGCGGGCGGGGGAGGACCCCCCACCCCCGACACGGGTGCGTATCGTGATGGGGTGTGTTTCGGAGGGAGATCCGAACAGGTAGCCCCGAATTGGAAGGGGTGGGGGGGGACGCCGCCAAGAGGAGGGAGGCTACAACTCCGGCGGCGCCGGGGGGGACGAGACTCCCCCAGATCCCCAGGGTCGGCTCGCCGGAGGGTCCCTTCAAGCACGCACATCTCGGGGGGCCGAGGTGGGGAATGCCGGGGAGCCCCTCCCCGGCCCCCCCAAGCCCCCGCTCGCTCCCGCCGGGCCGTCCCGCCGGGTGTCAGCGGCGCGCGGGCGGGCGGGGACGCGGAAGGGCGCAACAGCATCTCGCCGAGGAGGCGGCGGCGGCGGCGAAGAAACTTCGCCAGAAGAGGAAGCGCCTGCGCCCCGAGCCCCGTTCGCTCGCTCGCTCGCTCCCGGGCCCACCTCCCGCCCCCACCCCCGACGCCGGCCGCCCCAAGTTGCGGTCCTCCCGGGCCCCGCCGGCACGCACCGGCCCGCGGCACCCCCCAGCCTCGCGCCGGCCCCCCGGAGTGGCCCCCGCCGCCACCGCCGCCGCCGCCGCCGGGCCCCCGCGCCCGACCCAACTTGAAGTTGCGGCCCGCCCCGAGCGGCGCGGCCCGGGGCCGACAACAGGTGGGCGGCCGGCGCCCGCGGGGCTGGGCCTCCCCGGGCCCGGCCCGCTCCGCCCCGGCCAGGGCCCCGGGACGGGGAGGGGGAGCTCGCTCCCTTACCTCCGCCATGTTTGCCGTACTGACGGGTCACATCTCCGCGGCGGCCGCGGCTGGGTCACGGCCAGAACCCGGATGTGGGAATCGGCAACGGGACTCCCGCCGGCGCCGCCGCCGCCGCCACTGCCGCCGCCGCCGCCTCCGCCGCCTCGGCGGGAACGCGCAGGAGCCGCCCGCGCGCGCGCGCGCGCCCACCCACCACACCCCACTCCGCCCCCTCGCGGCGCCCGGGCCGAGCGCGACTGGAGGGAAAGGCCGGGGCTCGCGTGCGCGCGCGCGCGCGGACGCCCTCCCCGGGAGGAGCCGAGGGGGCGGAGTCGGGGCGGTGGCGGCGACGGGGGGGGGGGGGGGGGCGCGCGGGGGGCTGCCGGGCGCGCGGGGGGCTGCCGGGCGCCTCCCCGCACGCACCGGCCGCGGAGGTTCGGGGGTTCGGTTCGGGCTCGGTGCCCCGGGCGCCGAGTCCCGCATACACGCGCGCGGGGAAGGAAGAAATGACGTTGGACCATGCAGCCCCCACCCCCCCAACCCCCGTTTCCGAAGGGCGCTGCGGGGATGCACTTTCAAAGCCCTCTCCCCCCACCCCCACCCCCACCCCAGCCCTGAAAATTCGTCCTCCCAGTCCACGGTCCCGGCAGAATTTTAAGGACTGGTAGGCTGCACGCCCCATCTCTCATTTGCTCTTCCTCGCACGCTTTCTGTGACGCCAACAGAGTTGGGCACTCGAGAAAATTCTAGGATGTCAACTACAGAAAGGCTGGCTGGCTCTTTGACGGGTTATAATGATCTCTGACTTGACAGCACGGGAGAACCTGCTTATTTGCAATGCCTGAAAATGCCTGCAAGTTGAGAGCATGAGAGCAGATCTTAATGTATTGGCCTCGAACTGCCAATTGGCCTCGATGCCAATTCTGATGACTGCCAGAGCCAATGATTGCAAAATAACAAACATGTTTCATGTCCATTACTAAGGCAGACACTCACTAATGCCAAGGTGGTATCAAAGCGTTTACTAACAGAGTTTACTAAACCAGGGCTTGAGTCTTATTTCGAAAAGACCTGTTTTCTGTTCTTGACTGTTCAAGCTTCCTCTCAATGCAATTTCAAAGATGACTATCAAAATCAACCATTCAAATGAGAATTATTCATTTCCTCCAACAAGGCGTTTGCACGACAACGTAACACATAGATGTGTATGTACACAATTTTAAACTCAATACTCAATTTACAATGCAATATGGAGGGGGCAGTATTTTTCAGTTACCTGCAGTTCCTTAACATTCTAGACTCTTATCAAGCAGTTTCCTAATTCCAAAAATTCAACAATAACTTGAAATTCTTATGTCCCAATAATAATCTGTGCATGAATAAACTGCATTTACAGGCATATGAAGTAGCTGCTAAGTGAAAGGACATTACCTGGTAATTTGACAGGAAAAGAGTCCACAGACAGTCTGTAAACCAATTAAACATAAACATCTGATGCACATTTTCTACTGAAAGAAAAGCAAGGGAAAGAAGAGAAAGGAAAACTTTAAGGTTCCCAAGTCTACAAACAATTTTTACCATTAACTGTACGGTATAGTATTTTCATTTTATTTTTCAGAATACTTTATATAAAGGTGCTTCTCAGGACGCCTTGAGGGGCATAAATATTTTAGCATAGGCATACAGTTCTGTTGGGATTACCTTAGTCCTTTGGACTCGTGATTAAAATGACTTTTTAAAAAGTCAGTTTGTATTTAAATAGTTTTCATTTTGAAATGAAATGAAAATGATGAAACCAGCTGAAGGCAAAGAATCATGGATGTGTAAAGATCTAAGGTTGGTTAAAAAATTATTTTTTTCATGGGCCTAACGGTAAAAACTCAGATTTCATAATATTCTGAGGATTAGGGAGGCCTTTTCCAAAATTAAATATAAAAACTGATTTAAAGTTAGGTGGTCCCAAAATAAACATTTTTTAAGTTGTCAAAATGCAAGGTACAGAAATAACTTGCTTGCTTAAACGTATTTAATCTTTGATTATTTCAAAAAATCCCAATGTGATAAAAATTTAGGGAATAGCAATCCCTTAAATGACTGAAAGAATGATGAAAATGTCAGGAAAATTGGGTTATGAGATCTACTTGCATGGCTCCATCTTACAACTCAAGTTTATTAATATGGTACAATTTTGCTAATTGTAAGTAGCATAGTCTCTGGGAAAAAAAACTTCCCTGTACAATTTTTTGTCTTCCCTTCTTATAAATATTGGTTCAGAGTTTTTATTTGTTTATTTAGGTTAAGCAATACATACTTTTAAATCTTTTTAGGTTCAGCAATACACATTTAAAAAATTTTCAGGAGCAACAAATTTTAGGAAATTTAAGGAAAGCAAACTCCCCAAAACTCTTGCTTACTCTTTTCAGTAATAAATATGCCAAATTTAACTATTCACTAGCCATGAAATCCTAAATGTTGGATGTCACTTTAGATGTCAATCTGTACGCAGGGAAGTAGAAGTTGATGTTTCTCCTATGCCAAGCCTTCAATGAGTCAGTCTCATGAAGAAGCCGGTTTTTTTTTTCTAGGAAAGGCTCTAATACTTGGAACATTCTTTTTATTATTAAACCAGAATCTACCTCCTGTCACTTTCATCCGTCACCCCAAGAGTTCAGCACTATGTATTAATTCAGCGGTTCTCTTCTTGGTCAGAAAATGCAGACAATATCGATCCTGCATCTAAACAAAAATTTAAACCTGAGAGCCTATTGGTACTTAGAAGAGCTGAAAACAGGATATGGTAGGGTTCAAGGCATGAGAAAATGCAAAATTATGACCCGTTTTAAAATTAGTATTATGTACAGTATGTATTAATTATGTATTAATGTGATACCCAAAATGGTAGCTCTGTTAGAATTGTATAGTAAAATGTTAAAAGTTAAACCAAAAAATGTGTTAATTCCACTCTTATGAGCAGCTTGTGGCTAATGTCTCCACGCAAAAAGTTCACTAAACAAAGCCTGAATAAAATGCTTATCTCCCATCCCTCACCTGAAAGCTTCCTGATTTAAAGCAAACTAACATTAACTTTTACCACAAGTTCTCAGAAATGCTATTATATTGGGAAATTATTGCGGTTTGCTGAATAACTCCATTAAAAACTTATTAATTTTCAAAGGCTACAATACACACACAACAAACCCCCTCAGTTATAATTTTGCTCTTAACAAAAGCATTTTAATGTCACAATTTTACTTCAACCAGTACCTTAAAGTAACCAATAAACAAATTTTGGCAATTTACATAGTTCTAAGCAATATAACCTGGCTGGTTGGTATTTAGTTCCAACACCTCATTCGAATATAAAGTAATATTTACCTACATTATACATCTGTTATGCAATTCAAAAAGCAACCTCTCAAAATGCACCAAGAAACATTGTCATTGAACAACTTAAGAGTCTGGGCTGTTGGAGTGAAACTCAGTAATACAACACATTCCAAACCATAAAAACAAATTCTTGACTTAACAATTTTTAGGGTCCATCAGTCCTTTTGGACATTTTATAAGCTCTATGCTAAAATTTTCATTTGAAAGCGACAACCTACACCGTATGTTCATTGTGTGTAGGTAAAATTTATGGGAAAGGTCCAGAATACCAAAATATCTAAATCTAAAACCAAAAACCAAAAACATCCACTTTTTTTTTTTAAAGTGACATTTTAGATAAACTAGGAGTTTAGCAGGCAGAATGCAAGTTACAAAGGAGTGAGGCATTACTGGTTTTAAGTCCCACCTGGAGGTCACCATCAACATCATTCTTTTCATTACTTTGATTTGTATTATTGATACCATTCAAAAATATTTCAATAGCCTTTTGTTTTCTTCAGCCACTTTGGATTTTCCTTTCCATCATTTTTACATAAACAGTTTTATCCAGTGGCAACAATCTTATCAGACCATGAACTGATCTAACAGTTCTTACATTCATTGACATTGCATTTAAAAAAAAAAAAATCTCACCCAAAACTTTGGAAATAAATTGGCACATCAAGCAGTTCTCAGATACTGGAGCATACAGAAAAGGAGTAATATAATATAAATCCGCTATTATATTATATTACTTGAGGGAGTTCGGATGTTCCCTCCCTTAATTTCCAAGTGTGCCCCTGCCTACCAGCATCACATCCGTCTTGTCTGCATTGAACCTCAACCAGTTGGTTCTTAACCACGTCCGAAACTCAGCCAGGCACTGGGAGAATCGAGCCACCACACCATCTGGATCAAAGGAAAAAAAACCTCAGTAGCAAGAAGCCCAGAGCCCCTGAGACCGCACGTTCCCCACTCACCCCGTCTTTTTTTTTTTTAAAAAAAAACCAGATGGCTGGGAATTAGGACAAGAACCTCCAAATGGTAGGGGGCGGGGGGGGGGGGGGGTAGGGGTGCGGATGGGGGAGGGAAATGAGCCTGGAGTCATGCAGTTCGCAACCAATGATAAAAGGAATCAAGCGACTCAATACATAGGTCGCCTGCGAGTCACCGCTGGACTAAGCGGTCTCTACGGTAGAGTGGCCGGTCCGGCAAGCAGCTGCAGAAGCTTTGCTGCCCCAGACTGTCGGCCCTGGAGGGATAACTGCAACCGAGAGATGGGGAGTGACTCGCCCAAGGTCATACAGCAAAAGCGATGACACATTCCCACCGCACCCCCCCCAAAAAAAATTGGGGCTTCCAGGTCGGAGATGCTCCCACCGGCGGTGGAACAGAACAAGGCCGTGCAATGTGGGGGGAGGCGGAGGGATGGGGGGAGGGGGGAAAATAGCATCGGTCCCCGGGGATCCGCACAGGTTTGCGGGGCAGAGGGGTCCCCCAGCCTGACCGTCTTCAACGACACTCGCGCCCCTCCCTACGCTCCCTTTAGCCCAGGGCCGGGTCGCCTCGGCCCCCGGCTCACCCCAGGGGCTCGGAGCGAGCTGAACCCCGAGAGATCGGGGCTGCGGGAGAGAGGCGGGTCGGCGGGGCCAGCTTAGCCCCACCTCGGCCGGGGTCGAGGGCCGAGAGGAGAAAGGGGCGGCAGCCCCCAGCCAGCGGCGAACTCACTCCGCCGCCGCCGCCGCCGCCGATTCCCGGGGCGCCAGGGACGCCGGGGGAGCTCGCCGGCGCCGCCAAAGCCAAAGCCAAAGGCGGGGGAGGAGGGCGGGCGGGCGGGCGGGGGATGGGAGGGGGAAGGGCAGGGAGCGCGCATGCGCCGCGGGCGGCCGGCGCCGCGCCGGGCGGGGACGCGCGCAAGCCCCGCCCCGGAAGTGGAGGGTCTTCCGGGCGGCGGGCGGCCGTGGGGGAGGGGAAGGGGCGAAAGGAGACCGAGGACGCCTCTCGAGCCCCTCGCCGCGATCGGGCCGGGGAGGGGCCCGGTGGGGGAACGGAGGCTGCACTTACAGCCGCTGCCGCCGCTGCCGCCGCCACCTTCGCTGCTGCCACCACCGCCCGAGGACGCCCCATCCATCCGCCTGCAGCCGGGGAGACTCCGAGCCTGGGAGGGGCCTGGGGCCCGGGCCGCCCGCCTCCTCCTTCTAGTCGTCGCTCCGAGCTTCCTCTTGCTCCACCAACCCTCTGCCCTCCCCTCCGCCTCCGCCCTCCTCCCCGGCCCGCTGCCGCCAGCCAACCGCGCGGCCGCTTGTTGAGCCCGAGCTCCGCTGTCTCCATGGCGCCCGGCAAACACTCCCGAGCCCCTGCCCGCGCCGCTAACGCCAGCCACGCCGGGGGTTGGGGGGGACCGGGGCGGCCCGAGCAGCGCGGGAAGCGGGGGGTGGACGGCTCCCGCCGCGCCCCAGCCGGTGGGCACCAACCATGCCCTCTCCGGGAAGCAGCCACAAGCAGCAGAGCCTCGGGGCGTAAGTTGTGAGGTGCAAAGTGCCGGGCGCCCGAGAGAGCCCTTCTTTTGAGATCCTCCCCGCCCAGCCCCCATCTCACTGCATCTGGCTTCCATCAGCCCCCCTCCAAGCTCCCGGGCGGCCCTGCCCGGCTGGCTGGTTGGCCCGCTCGCTCGCTCGCTCTCTGTCCTCGGCCTCCTGCATCCTTTTGCAAAGTCTCCCCGCGGCGTTTGCCGCCTGCTGAAGATCGTGCAGAACCACCGCGCCTCCGGGCGCTGCACGCTGTGCTGGGTGGGTCGGGTGGATCTTGGGCGCCGCTGGAGCGAGTTTCCTCCGCCCCGCATCTGCAAACCGTCAGACTCTATCCAGCAAGCTTGCACGGGGCGCGAGGCTTTTGCTGGCCTCTCTTCCCCCTGTACCGCCTTGCAACTCCTACCAGCCGCCAGCCAGCCACTGTCCTCGCAAACACAGTTGAACCCGAGGCTCCTCGGGCTTTGGGGTAGCCCAGAAACTTCAAAGGGGCCCTTAAGGGCTGAGCAGTTAGCCCAGTGCGGTTTCCCCAATGCATTCACTCTCCCACACTCAAGCCTCAACACCTCTCCAATACGTTTCGGCTTATTCAGTATTTCCGCAGCAGAAGGTGTCCGAAATGCCGGCTGGGAAGGGTTCTTGGGCGTTTCTGCCCTTCTTAACGCCACCAGAACAGCCTTGGCAAAGGACAGCTGTAAACCACAGGACAAATACAGTTGCCATACGCTTGCCTTTAGCCCACCGGCAGTTTTTAGATAGAGTGTGTCACTGTTTGAAAACATGGGTTACTGCGACCTCACTCGCCCTTTGTCAGTTCTCGCCTTGGTTCATGGCTATCCCTTTAAAAAAAAAAAAAAGCTTTGCTTTAACCTCCCCAAGACTCCCATATGTAAATATTGTAGTACTTGTGAGGTCAGGCTTTCAAAGTCTGGTGTATGCTAAAATTTCACACGTTACTATTTCTAGCCAAGCCCTGTCCCATGAAAACAGACTTAAAAAAATGAGTGATCCCTGCCCACAGAGGCAGGACGGAGTCCCTGCCTACCAACGTGTAGCTCCAAAGATTCACATCCCAAACTGAACTTATTTGCTCTTTATTCTGCAATAGAGCCCATTTTGGTAAATGTCAGTTTCCACTCTTCCCAGTTACTTGGATAAAAAATCTTGACTTTTTTTGTGGCGTTTCTAATACCCCACTTCATCAACAAATTCTGGGTTTTTTTTTTTTTTGGTTGTTGTTTTGTTTTGTGTCACACCTGGCAATACTCAGAGGTTACTCCTGGCTCTGCACTCAGGAATTACTCCTGGCGATGGGGGGGGGGGGGGGGGGGGAGGGGGGGAGGAACCATATGGGATGCTGGTTTGAACCCAGGTTGACCGCATGCAAGGCAAACGCCCTACCTGCTGTGCTATCACTCCAGACCCCTCTGTTTGTTTCTACAGGAAAAGTAAATTGAAGTAACCGCTCTTAAGTCACTGTCACATCACAGTAGACACCAAAATGTTCTTGCCAAGATCCTCATGGTAGTAATGACCAAGAGTGACTAGTCAAGTGACTTTCCAAACTCCCCCCCCCCCATGTTTTCCATTTCACTGAGACATAAAAGCTTACATCTTACCCACAGAATGTCCCCCTGGACACTTCCCCTTGGCTAATACTCTCTGGACTAGAGCAGGCACAATATATTTATTCCCTGAGTTAATGGCTTGTGCATTTGCTATTCTTAGGAACATTGACTTTCACAGTCTTGTGACCCACTTATTTCTGTCTGTTGTCACCAAAGAATATCTTCTAATAAACCTACATAAAATACTTCTCCACTCAGTTTTACCCATTCCTCAACCTGTTTTGTTTTTATTCTTCATGTATTTACTCTTTCTTAATATTTCTACATACTCACAAACACACACACACACACACATCAAATGGTCCTTCAGGAGGGCAAAGATTTTATTTGCTCTATTTCCTAGAAAATGAAGACACTCAATATAAATTTGTAAATAAGTGACCATCATTCAGTCATCAAGGTTATGCTTCCATCACTGGGTCATTTTGGTTATGCTTCTTTTTGTTGTTGTTGTTTTGTTTCTTTTCACTCTTGGATATGTAAATCTCCTAAGTTTGAATTCATGTGAAAAGAATTTTAAATCACACAACTCATAATAACTTAATATTAGCAAAATTCCCTGGGGAATTTATTAAATAATAGCAAATTTGCAGGGGATTACTTTTAAATTGAAGAGATGGAAATTGTGGAACTTAAACTTTTGAGCTAGCCATGTCTGTCTAAAACTTTCAGACACTAGAATTTACACCTACTTCTCTTCTTTTGAAGACTCAATCCTGAGCTTGTAAAGAATCTCATAAATGTTTATTTTCCACTTTGTCCAAACTTTTCCTCTATCTGATCCTTCCCATGGGCTTAACAAATTAAGTTAGTCTTCCATTATGATGTTTTAAGCCCATTTTTCTACCTAGTATATATTCAGCTTTCATGCTCATTTTCTTTTTAATCTTTGAATTTCTATCTGTTCCTAAATGTTTTCATCTGAATCCTTCCGTACTGATCAGAATTTTTAAAAATTCTCTGACAGACATTTTTTGCCATATAATCAAACAATCAAACATCTCTGACTGGTTCTCATACTTGCTTTGCTACTTTTTGCCCTTTGGTCTGCCTTGTAATGATTTGATAAAAGCTGAACATGTTCCATCAAATGGTTTGAAATGACTTAAGTGAGTTTTTCGTGTCATGTCTGACTGGGAATTAAGCTTTGTTTACTATTTGTTGTAGCTATAGGTTTCTGAGATTGCAATTTCCTCTACTGTCCTTATTTTCCTCCTGTGCTGTTTTCTTAGGTTTCCCTAGAGACTCTCTCTTAAAGAGAATCTGAGCTTTGCATGTCTTTCTATTATAATCCTGTGATAACATATAATACATATTGTTAGCTGTGATACTGTTAATGCAGTGGTAGGATGTGGGGGGGAGAGAGAGTGCTCCCCAATTAGGTTTAGACTTTTATTGGACTATTATCCTGGGACTGTGACCTTCACCACTCTTTCTCAGATTTCCTTTTTATCCATAGGTGGAAGGAAATTTCCAGAAGGACTTGGAGTTGAGTATTTCTTGTCCTCCACATTGATTAGGGTCTAGTATAGTAGTATTCCTTGTGAGAAGGACTTTATTTAGGAGAACTTGATCACTTGACATCCCGTTACTCATCAATTTGCTTGAGTGGGCGCCAGTAATGTATCCAGTCGTCCCTGTCACGTGCTAGTGTAGCCCAATGGCATCTGCTCGTTCTAGGAACACGAAGAGCCTCAAACCGATCATTCAGAGTCTTGACAAAGAAGTCTGACCATCTCGGGCTGAAGCGATAGCACAGCGGGTAGGGTGTTTGCCTTGCACGCGGCCAACGCAGGTTCAATTCCCAGCATCCCATATGGTCCCCCGAGCACCGCCAGGAGTAATTCCTGAGTGCAGAGCCAGGAGTAACCCCTGATCATTGCCGGGTGTGACCCAAAAAGAAAAAAAAAAAGAAGTCTGACCATCTTGTAGGTGGGCAGCCACACAATCTTTTGATGTCCCGTGGACTCCAGTCAGTGACGGCTCTAGTCCAGCGGTCATCTCATTACATGTCCAGCACATCTGATTTTCGACTCCTTGGCAAATGAGACAGCATCCCTGATTCTTGACCGTCAATGGAGGTCGGAACTCCGGATTCTTTCTCTCATTTGAGTGAAGCGTGATACTCCAAACATAGCTCTTTCGATTCCTCTTTGGGAGACCCGAAGAGCATTCTCATCCTGTTTTCCTAGGACCCAAGTCTCTGAGGTGTATGTTGATGCAGGAAGAACAGTGGGATCAAAGAGATGTGCCCAGAGCCGGAGGATCTTCGTCCTCTTAGCTATTTCCTCGACGCTCTTGAAGGCATTCCAAGCCGCTCTCTTCCTCCTGTGCAACTCAGGTGCCAGGTCATTTGTCATGTTGACTTCTCGACCTAGGTACACATAACTGTTGCATTCAGAGATGTTCGTTTTGTTGAGAATGAATGGAACGTCAGGAACGAGACCATTTCTCATAAACATTGTCTTCGTGAGAGTCATCTGTAGTCTGACCTTTCCACACTCACGGTCGAAGTCAGCCAGCATTTGTGCCGCTTGGCTAATGTTTGGTGTCATCAGAACGATGTCATCAGCAAAGGGGAGGTGGTGTAGTTGCTGACCATCTATCTTCACTCCCATTCCTCTTTGGCTAGGGCTTCAATGACTGCTTCCATCTCAAGAGAATCAAAGGCCTTTAAATCAATGAACTTTAGACAGAGCAGCATCTTGAACTCCTGAGAAACCTCAATGAGCTTGGTTATCGTGTGGATATGGTCGATCGATTTAGGAGAACAGAATAGATATATTTCAAAATGGTTACTTCCGGCCCCCTTCTGGAAAAAATCTGGGAGTTTTACTCCCATCTTTATCCTGATGACCTCAAGGGTTTCATGGACGTAGAACTTACAAAAATGTGACAGAGACAGGGGACCCAGGAGTTTCTGTCTTCAAAGGAGTGTTCAGTCTCCCGAGTCAGTCAATTACACATTAAGTTTTCCTGTCACTAGCTGGCTGCAGTGGTAGTTTCTTCTCGTCAGAAACAGAGATAGTTCTTTCCTTTGAAACAGGTGTCTGCAACTGTGATAATGTAATTTTTCCCTATAACCTTAGCTAAACCTGATGGAGCTAGGGAACCCTATCGATTTCCAGTTGACTCAATCTTTTACTTTGGAGACCTGGATGATGTCTTTTGAGGTCTTTATGTATACATCCAAACCTAGAAGTAACTGTGTTTACTCTTGCATTCCTGATCTCTCATTGCAGTACATTACCTATTTACAGATCAGTGAGTGACCCAAAGTTTTTAAAAGTCACCAAATCTAGGGGTGAGGAAGATAGCTCTAAGGAGTTTATTCTAGCCTGCAGAGTTTCTAGTTTGAGCCCAGACACCACATCGTCCTCTGTACTGCCAGAATGACCCTGATGATTCCAGCCCCCCTGAGTACTACTTGGGAGCCTTCCTCCTCAAAGTCACAAAATTCATACTTAGGGATCACTCCTGGAATTACTCCTAGCAGCTCTTGGAATTATCCAGAGGACCATATGTGGTAATGGGGATCAATCCTGGGTCAGCTACATGCAAGGCAAGTGTCCTACCCACTGTACTATCACTCTGGTCCTGTATCTTAACTTTTCTTTTGGGACTTTGTTCATTATTTGCCATTTCCATGCACAGATTCTCAAATTTGAATCTTAATTTTTTATTTCTCCCCTGAAATTCACTTATTTTTTCATTTTCAACTGTTAAGAGACAGCTGCACCAGGATATCACTACAGCATGTAAAACTGGACACATATACAATTTAACTTCTTGTGCTTTAGAGGTATAGATTAATAATCACCATAACTATGATTTAGAAACAGTATCATAGTTATAGTTATATCTCACTATAACTATGATACTGTTTCTAAATTCAATTTACAGGCGAGAAAAGAAAGAGATTAGCAAAGTTGTTCAAGAGCATGTAGGCTATGCATTATTGGATGAATCTGAACATTTTAAGTAGACCTCTTTGAGATTCAGTTTCTCACTTGTAAAAAATGGCTATTAAATATTCACAAGTTTTTATAAGAATTGAGTTACAGAATATAGGTGGGAATTTAAATGTTAAGTGACACCATTGTTCTCAGTTACCATGTCCTGCTCTCTGCTGTTTTAAAGGTACCCAAGATTTGTTTTAATCAAATATGGCAAGACATCTAGACATAGAAATGATTACAATGAAGAATGACTTTTTTTTTTCTTTTTGGGTCACACCCGACGATGCTCAGGGGTTACTCCTGGCTCATGCACTCAGGAATTACTCCTGGCGGTGCTTGGGGAACCATATGGGATGCTGGGAATCGAACCCGGGTCGGCCATGTTGGCTGTGTGCAAGGCAAATGCCTTAACCGCTGTGCTATCGCTCCAGCCTCAAAAAATGACTTAAAATTTTTATTATTATCGAAATAGCATGGTTTACAACTGTGTTTATAGTTATGCTTTAGACTTCCTACCTCACACCCACCACCAAAGTGCTATTATTCCTCCAACCCTGCCCCTCTGTCATTTCTTGTCTGCCTTTCTATTTCCCTTTATCATTATCCCCATCTCTTCCCTTCTCACCTGGAACTTGACTTGGATCACGGTCACAGTCCTCCCGTTGTTCATCGATTTGCTCGAGCGGGCCCAGTAACGTCTCCATTGGAGACTTTGTTGTTACTGTGTCTGGCATATCGAATACGTCACGGGGAGCTTGCCAGGCTCTGCCGTGTGGGCGAGATACTCTCGGTAGCTTAGGAACTTGACTTGGTGACCTAATTTTTTTGTCAGAGTTTGGGGATTTGTTTTCATTGGACACTTCCAGTTCCTTGCTTTGACTCTTAATATACCACATTTGAGTGAGATCACCTGGTATTTGTCTTTGTCTTTGTTAAAAGACCTTATAGGAAAAAAAATGTAATGTGGAGTTCATGCCCAATTCAATCAGCTTAATCAATGGCTGAATAAATAGCAGTGCTCCTACATTATTGTAGCACTGTAGCGCTGTCCTCTCGTTGTTCATTGATTTGCTCCAGCGGGCAGCAGTAACGTCTCCATTGTGAGACTTGTCATTATTGTTTTTGGCATATTGAATATGCCACGGGGAGCTTGCCAGGCTCTGCCATGAGGGTGGGATGCTCTCAGTAGCTTGTCAGGCTCTCTGAGAGGAACGGAGGAATCGAACCTGGGTCGGCTGCGTGCAAGGCAAACACCCTACTCTCTGTGCTATCACTCCAGCCCTACATTATTTTTTTTTTTAAAAAAAAAAGACCTCATAGATTCTGAGTAAAAGGAGATGAGGCACAGCCAGGAAGCCAGGAGACAGGGGTCCACTTGTAGAAGCCCTGGGAACAGTCAGGAAGCAGAACAAATCTGAGGACAGTATGGGCAAGGGCGTTTATTGGGATTCCATGGGGAAGGAAAAGCAGAGCCATTAGCAGGCTTAGAATCAACTCCTTGGCTAATTTCAACCGGCTCTGGGCGTTTGGGCTGCTTTCAGAGACCTGCCTTCCTGTCCCTGCAATAATCAGGCAGTTGGATGGGGTGCTACTGGTGAGAGCTCTGTGAGAACTTGATAAAGGGGGTGATCAGAGGTTGGTGAACTAAACTGATTAGTTTGCTTATGAAAGGAGTAATTGTGAACTCCTCACTGACTCTGTAGGGACTGATACCTCCTAAGGGTAGTCCCCTTAGGCAAGCAAGCCCTTCACTGTCAAAGCAGCAGATTCAGAAAGCAAAAGACATGCTTAAGATAGACTTTGTCTTGCATTTTTCTTTTTCCTGCATTTGCCATCTCAGATTAGGTTTTGCTCTTTCTCCCCTGAATCATTCCCATAGCATCTTAACCAATGATGATCTTGCTTCTGGTGTATTTCATATAGAGTTGAATTTTTCTAAAACTTAATTTCAGTCACTTTTCTTTCTTTTGTTGGGAGAGGCACATTTGGTGGTGCTCAGAGTTTACTCCTGGCTCTGTGATCAGGGATTCTTTTGAGGAGCTCAAGGTATATTAAATGGGGTGATGGAAATTGAATCTAAATGAGCCTGATGCAAAGCAGTTGTCATACCTGCTGTCCTATCTTTTCAGCCCCTCTAATTTCGATCACTTTTTAACTAAAAAGCTGCTGTGACATGTTCTTGCTTATTTAAAGCAAGACATGTTCATGATATGTTCTACTTATTTCAATACTTAACTTTGTTTTTTTTTATATAATTGATTCTTTATGTACCATACATCATTTACCATGATCTTTGCTCAGGATATATTCCTTGATCTGCTTCTTCCTGTTTCCCTTCGCATACACACACACACACACACACACACACACACACTTTTTAAAATTCAACTCACCTTGCTGGGAGCATTGAAGGTAGGAAATGGGCACTGGTGGAGGGATGGGTACTCAATCATTGTATAACTGAAACCTAAGCACAAAAATTTGTAAGTCTACAACTGTACCTCATGGTGTTTCACTAATAAAAATTTTTTAAAAATTCGACCCACCCTCAAGATCTTCAAAATCTAACTCAGATTCGTGATTTCTCCGCTCATCTCTCTCACTGAAAGCAGTCTTCACAACTCACATTTTATCTTACCTGTAAGAAAGAAGATAATATTATTGACTAATATTTTTCAGAAATCAGATTATGAAAAGAGAGCAATAATAATAGAAAAAGACAGCTAATGGAAGAATTTTTAAGTGGCAATAACAGGCATATTTACATGCCCATAGGAAGAGGGTAGGAAATAAAATGCAGGATAGGGCAGGAGAGATTGTACAATGGGTATGGTGCTTGCCTCCCATGTGACCTGCCTCAGTTCCCCCTCTGGCACTGCACAGGGTCCTCTGAACAGTGTCAGGAGTGATCCCTGAGCATGGAAGAGCCAGGAGTAAGCCCAGAGAAATAATTGGTGTGGCCCCCAAACAAAATAAAAGTAATGGAGGAAATGAGATGGAATTCCTGATAAAAGAAGACCCTCAAGAGATAGAGACAAATTTTCAAAACACAGTTAGAAAGGTTAGCTTTATTCTTGGAGAAGAAGTAAGAAATAAGGGTGACCTAACTGAGCTTAAAGGCTATGGAAGGAAAAAATTAATGAGGGTAGAGAAATAAGGAGTTTTTACTTGATTTATCTATTACATCTTAATAGAAATATTGGCAGTAAAGTCACTTAAAGACTAAGGATATTTTTATTTTTTAATATACTTTTGCTCGAGCGGGCCCAGTAACGTCTCCATTGGAGACTTTGTTGTTACTGTGTCTGGCATATCGAATACTCTCGGTAGCTTGCTGGGCTCTCCAAGAGGGGAGGAGGAATCGAACTCGGGTCGGCCATGTTGGCCACTTGTAAGGCGAACGCCCTACCGCTGTGCTATCATTCCAGCCCATTTTTTTTTTTTTCGGGCTGGAGAGATAGCACAGCGGGTAGTATTATTCGATATGCCAGACACAGTAACAACAAAGTCTCCAATGGAGACGTTACTGGGCCCGCTCGAGCAAATCGACGATCAACGGGAGGGCCCTTACTTTTTTTACTAATATATTTTTATTTTAATTGAATCACTATGAGACAGATAGTTACAAAGCTGTTCACGATCAGGTTTCAGTCATACAATGTTCCAACACACATCCCAGTGTACATTTCCCACCACCAACGTTCTTTTTTTTTTTTAATTTATTTATTGAATCACTGTGGGAAAAGTTACAAAGCTTTCAGGTTTAAGTCTCAGCCACCAACGTTCTTAAAGGTACTTTCACTGGACTGGAGTGATAGCACAGCTGGTAGGGCATTTGCCTTGCACACAGCCAACCTGGGTTTGATTCCCAGCATCCCATATGGTCCCCTGAGCACCGCCAGGAGTGATTCCTGAGTGCAGAGCCAGGAGTAACCCCTGAGGGTTGCCAGGTGTGACCCTCCCCCAAAAGAGGTACTTTTATTATTCCCATCTTTATAGATAAAAAAAATGAGGTTCAGGGAAATAGTAAAGCAATCTCTTAGAGTTTTTAGAAAAGAGTGGCAATGCGTATGTACTTTTTAAGGACTATATTTACATATAATGAACTCTGAAAAAGTTATTCTTTCTTACATGCTTAGATTGTTTCTGTGTTTCTAAGTGAAAGGCTGCTTTTGGTGGTGGTGGTGGTTTATAAATTGTCCTTCAGTCCTGGAGCCTCTGTATTGTTTTCTTTTCCTGATATAGGAACACTGGCCCACAGCCAAAAAAGTCCCCCACCAGTGTTAGTCCCGGAAAAGGAACTGCAATCAAAGGATATGGAGGTTTAAATATGAGCAAATTCGTCATGTCAAAGATCTGCTTTGTACCTGACATCAAAACAGAAAAAATGAGCATTTCCATCCCTAAAGCTGGCCCCCAGGTAAATATCTTTATAACTTTGACTTTCTTGAAAATAGTAACTTGAAGAACTTGATTGAAATTCAAACAACCCAAATGTCCAAAGACGGATAAAAGAATTAAGAAGCTGCAGTATAGCCCCAGAGAGATAATCTAGGAGGTAAGGCACTTTCCTTGCTCGTGGTGGATTCCAGTTTGAAACCTCCGGACCACATATGATCCCCTGAACACCACCAGGGGTCACTCCTGAGCACAGAACCAGGAATATTCCCTGACCACTGACAAGTGTGGCGCAAAATTCTCTTCCTCCCCTCACCCCCCCACTCCTGAAACCCAAGAAAGAAGTTTTGGTATAGATACACAATGGCATACTACTCAGCTATATGAAAAGATCAAATCTTGCAGTTTGCTGCAACTTGGCAGGATGGAATCAGAGGACACTGGGTTAAATTAAAAGGTAGATGGAAAAAATACAAATGCAAGTAACACACATGTATTATACCACATACATATATATAACACATATGACTTATATACCACATACATGTGTATATGTACCACACACGCATACCACAGACAGCTACACTCATCTGTGGAATATTGGGAAAGAAGGGAATAGATAGTATAGAACAGTGACACACTCTCAAACTAGATTCCCAGGTAGCAGGTGCAGGAAGAAGCAAGGCAGAAGAATCAGGAGGATAATGTGGAAGGCCTTGGACACGTTGGTGGTAGGGAGGTGCCTTTACATCAAAAGCATAAATGTTAACATTTTCTTAGTTACCTGAAGTACAGTGAAACATTTTTAATTCAAAACATATAAAAAGAAAATTTTGATACATCGGGCCTACTTGGATGAATACTAAGTGACTATGGAAGGTGAAATGATCAGCTAGTCACACAGGAAACAAAGATGCAGTTTGGGTTACGTGAGATGCCCTGCCCCCAGGATTTCAGGATGAGTATCTCTTTTGTGAATTGTTTTGGGAGATAGAAAATGAGGTGGAGGTGGATCTTGGTGCTAAAAACTCAGCCACGTGAATGCACTTGATAGCCCTGAACACTTTTTTAAAAGGTCAGATTAGTACATTTTACCTCTTGTGTATTTGACCCCAATTTAAAATCAGACAACAGGTGGGAAAGATGCTGAGGGGACTAAAAATTTGCCATGCAGGAGGCCTGGGTTGGATTGATGGAATCACAATCACCTCAAGCCCCACGGGAGAGAGCATAGAGCCTGGAGTCGATCCTGAGTCCCCTTGGGCATGGCCCCAGAAAACAGTAAATAAAGAAGCATTATTAGAACATCTTTTGCAGTATGATGACATAAAGAACTCCAATGACATGCTCCCTGGTGAAACTAGTGAAAGACCACTGTAGCACTGTCCTCCCGTTGTTCATCGATTTGCTTGAACAAGGCACCGGTAATGTCTCCATTGTGAGATTTCTTGTTATTGTTTTTAGTATATCAAATATGCCATGTGTGGTTGGTGGGAACAAGCAGAGAAGCTCTGTCCCTGGGTCTGCCGAGCCTGGAGTCCAAGGTCTCAGAGAGTTCTGCTTATCTTGTTCTGTGGGTCTTCAGTAGTGTGTGAGTCTCGGCCGGAGCTGCCACGCGGGTCCGGAAAGCGTCCTGAAGTGTGGTGACGGATGGGTAGTGGAAGTAGTGTCCACTGATTTAAAGAAGGCCTTTGATTCTGTTGAGACGGAAGCGGTCATTGAAGCCCTAGCCAATCAGGGCATTCAAGCCCAATACATCAGGATCCTCCGTGAGCTGTATTGCGGATTCACTACCAGGATCTCACCATTCTACAAAGAAGTGATCGTTGATGTCAAGAGAGGGGTGCGGCAGGGTGATACCATTTCACCGAAACTCTTCAGTGCCACCCTCGAGAACATCATGCGACGACTGGAATGGGAAGGAATGGGAGTGAAGATAGATGGTCGGCAACTACACCACCTCCGCTTTGCTGATGACATTGTTTTAATAACACCAAACATCAGCCAAGTGGCACAGATGCTGGCCAACTTTGACTGTGAGTGTGGAAAGGTAGGACTACAGCTGAATCTTACGAAGACAATGTTTATGAGAAACAGCCTCGTTCCTGACGCCCCTTTTGCTCTCAATGGAACGACCATCTCCGAATGCAACAGCTATGTGTACCTAGGTCGAGAGGTCAACATGACAAATGACCTGGCACCCGAGCTGCGCAGGAGGAAGAGAGCGGCTTGGAATGCCTTCAAGAACGTCGAAGAAATAGCTAAGAGGACGAAGAACCTCTGGCTCCCGGCACATCTCTTTGATTCCACTGTTCTTCCTGCATTAACATATGCCTCAGAGACCTGGGCCCTATGCAAACAGGATGAGAACGCTATTCAGGTCTCCCAAAGAAGAATTGAAAGAGCTATGCTTGGAATATCACGTTTCACTCAAATGAGAGAAAGAATCTGGAGTTCTGACATCCGTCGACGATCAAGAATCAGGGACGCTGTCTCATTTGCCAAGGTGTTCTGTCCTAGCTTCTGGTAGCACTCTCTCTCTCTCTCTCTCTCTCTCTCTCTCTCTCTCTCTCTCTCTCTCTCTCTCTCTCCATGTATGTATATGTATATATGTATGTATAGATCCATCCCTCCAGTCCTCTACTTTAACATTACAGTCTTCCTATATGGCTGTATTTTATTTTCCCCATGAGTGCATCTGTGTCCAAATTTCCCCTTTCTATAAGCACTAAAGTTTTATTGGATGGAGACTCACCCTAAAGATCTCAATGTATTGAAATCTGCAGATATCCTACAATCTGAGATAAGCAGGGGTTAGGACTTCAACATTTCTTTGGAGGCAGAACACAATTAAGCATTTACTAGGGAAATAGACCTCCCTACAATAAACTAGGTTAATCACTAATCAAATAAGTCACTCACAGACAGCAATGAGAGAAGAAATAACCCTACCCAGAGTTGCTGTAATATATTCCATAAAATTCTCAGTTTCAAATGGATTAAGTATGGGGCCTATAAATAGGAAAATATTACAGGTCCTCAAGTAATGAGACTTCATCCTATGTTTCTTCATAAGGCCGATTCAGGAAAGGAAGTGGTTCCAGGCTGGGGAGGGCCACATTCTCTGTGGAGTCCACATATTTCCTCCATAATACACAAAATTTCTCTGGTACTCTGATTTTTTTCCACTCCAAAGGTGTGCACATTAGGTTGATGGATGTGTCATTGTCCTAGTGTGAGTGTAGGTGAGTGTGAAACTGTGCCCTGTGAAGTAAAAACCAGCTGTTCAGGATTAACCCACTGTGTAACCTAGTGTGCATATATAGACTCTATCCCCCGCATCCCCGAACTGAAATAGGTAGTTTGGAATATGAATATCCAATCATTTAATATTAGATAAGTTTTTCTGAGAAACATTATCACTTATCATTTATTATCATATTATCATGTAATAGTGGATATGATTTTGGGTTTCTGTTGAGTAGTTTGGGCTGGAGCAATAGCACAGCGGGTAGGGCGTTTGCCTTGCACGCGGCCGACCCAGGTTCGATTCCTCCATCCCTCTCAGGGAGCCTGGCAAGCTACCGAGAGCATCCTGCCCGCACGGCAGAGCCTGGCAAGCTCCCGAGGTGTATTCAATATGCCAAAAACAGTAACAGCAAGTCTCACAATGAAGACATTACTGGTGCCTGCTGGAGCAAATTGATGAACAATGGGAGGACGCTGTTACAGTGCTAAAGTTGAGTAGTTTGGTTAAGTTTACGTGAGCAGAAATATTCAGAGACAACTTAATGCATGCTTTTATCAACCTATGTTAAAATTGGTTTGTTATACCTCATCATTTCATTTCATCATCCTGTTAATCGTCGATTGCCTCGAGCAGGCCCCAGTAACGTCTCTTTCATCCTAGCCCTGAGATTATATTCACGGCTCTTTAGGAGAATGAGACCCATCATTGTTACTGGTATTTGGCATATTTGGTATGCCACTGGGAGTTTGCCAGACTCTGCCCTGTGGGCAGGCTACATTCGATAGCCTGCAAGTTTGTCCAAAGTAGGAATGAGATAATAAGATGTCATAAAGAAAAGTTCTGATAAGATGTCGCGCGGCCGCGAACGCGAATGCGGCCGCGCAGTTCCGGGATCTGGATTTTATAGTCTCTTGTTATACCTCATTTTACATAAAGTTAGTTTCCAAGAACCTGTCAGCAAAGTGAATATTCAAGAAAAAAAAAGTGGGCATTAGACACTGTCAAAGGGAAGAAATGTGTCAGATTTCAAGGAGTCATTATAATTTTCTTCATGGAATGAAAGAAACTATAATCATAGACATAAAAGAAGTTATGATAATGTCATATCAAATAGATATGTCAACAGATATAAGTTATTAAAATGAATTAAATGGAAATTCTGTGATTAAAAAGTACAACAACAAACAAAAATTACGCAGAGGAGATGAATAATTTTAACTGAAAGAAGACAAATTAGCACATTTGAAATCACAGCAATAGAGAAAGTACAATCCATGAACGTAGAGAAAATAAAGAAGGAATAAAAAATGAGAAAATTCTCAGAGAAATATGAGATGTAATCAAGCATATGAACTTAAGCATATTGGAAATGCCAAAAGGAGAAAAGAAACAGAAAGAAGTTAGGCTTGGAAGTAAGGCTTCAATGGTTGCAATACATGGCGTGCATGTGGGAGGCCTAGATTTGATCCCTGTCACAAAATGGTCCCCCTAATACCACCAAGAGTGACACCCAAGCATTGGACCAGAAGTCGTTCCTGAGTTTCACCAGGGGTGGCTCCAAAACAAAAACAACCACAAAGAAAAGGAGAGCAAATATTATTCAAAGGAATAACAGCTAGAGAAAACATGTCATATTTATTGAAAAATAAGACCTTGCACATCCAGGAACAAACTGCAAATAAGATGAATACAGAGGGATCCACAAACAGACTCTCACAGTATATTAAAGACAAAGAAAAAAATCTTAAAAATAGAAAAATTGTGCATCAATTGCGAGCAAACCCCGGATACACAAGTTCGATTCCTCCGCCCCTCTCGGTGAGCCCGGCAAGCTACTGAGAGTATCTCGCCTGCATGGCAGAGCCTGGCAAGCTCCCCGTGACGTATTCGATATGCCAGACACAGTAACAACTAGTCTCACAATGGAGACGTTACTGGGCCCGCTCGAGCAAACAGATGAACAATGGGAGGACAGTGACAGTGATACACACACACACACACACACACACACACACACACGGACTGGAGCAATAGCACAGTGGGTAGGGTGTTTGCCTTGCACGCGGCAGTCCCGGCCGATTTGGGTTTGATTCCTCTGCCCCTCTCGGAGAGCCAGGCAAGCTACCAAGAGTATCTCGCCCGCACTGCAGAGCCTGGCAAGCTCCCCGTGGCGTATTCAATATGCCAAACACAGTAACAACAAGTCTCACAATGGAGATATTACTGGGCCAGCTTGAGCAAATCAATGAACAATGGGAGGTCAGTGCTACAGTGCTATATATGTATAAAATATCATATTATATATAAAATATTATATATATATGCTTTTTTAGGTCACACCCAGAAATGCTTAGGGGTTACTCCTGGCTCTGCACTCATGAGTCACTTCTGGTGGTGCTCTGGATACCACATGGGATGCCTAGGATTGAACATGGGATAGCTGTGTGCAAGGCATTTGCCCTACCCACTATTCTATTGCTGCTGCCCCCACCCCAGTTAGATTAACAAAACTTTTTGAAGAAAACAGTGGAGGCCAGAAAACAGAGAATAACATATTTGGAGTTCTCAAAAACAAACAAACAAACAAACAACTTGGCTTCTTCTGCATTGTTGTTAAAGGGAATGTTCCTAAAACTTGGGTCAGTAGTAGGTAGTGGTCCTGGCTGGATGCAACTGAGATGCAAACGGTCACCAAGAAAAACATTGATTTGCAAACTCAGACCAGTTTTCTATACCAAGCTTTCCTGGTTGATATTGGTCACTATCCCCACGTAGTGACAACTGTTATGGCCTAGAAGTAGATCACTTTATGGTCAAAGATCAAGTCGTCTATGCAAGTTTCTACTTCCATATCACATACTATGATAATCTCATGCCCACAGGGTGCTCTGGATAACGGTGGATAACTCTGGACAAAACTGTTATCAACAAGCATGTTTTTAGAAACACTGGTTTTAAAGCAAGATTCCCTACCTCCCAAAGCCCAAGGACAAGTTTAAGGAGAGAAACAAGACCTGAAAGAACAAATGAGTTTTCTAGAAGCTGCAATTTTGATGTTTGTTTCAGTCATTTAAAAATATGTCTCACTAATAAAAATTTTTTAAAAAATGAACAATGCACAAAATCGGGGAGAAAAAATTTTAATAAAGTATACTGCAGCAAATCTATCATTAAAATATAAAGAGAAATTGCGTTCCAGGTAAACAGAAATTTAGAAAATTTATTGCTTGCAGGACCATCTTACATAAAATTCTAAAGAAAATTATTTATCTGGAAAACAGGTTAACTCCAGGTGGCAATTTATGTCCACACAAACAAAAAACATCATTAAATGTAATTATGTAATTCAAGATGATTAAAGCATTTGCTCCTTTCCCCTCTTTTTTGAAAAATAATTATAGAAAATACATATGTAATGAATTATTGGAACTCTGACATAGAAATGTATTATGTGTACAATATATTTGTCAATATTTACACCAGAAGGGGAGATTAGATCAAAGCTCTACTGGGCTAAGGAAATGAATTAAATGACTTATGGAAAAAAATTTCATGATGGCTCACCAGTTGCCCCCCACGAGCGGCTCTCCAGCACGGCCACAGCCCTAGCAGCACAAGGACTTAATGCAGAACCCAGCATCTTGGAGCAGAAAAGTGAATGGACTATGCGTTAATCCAGGCCATCAAGTCTGCCGGAGGGGAAAGGGTGTTGCCCCATTCATCCTCTCTTCTCTGGAAAGAAGGATGGCGGCCGCATGGGAGCCTTGTGGACAGCAGGTATGAGCCGGGGGTGTGGGGGCGACTAAAACCTCATGGGAAGGGGGGTGTTCTGGTCCGTCCTTCACACCCTACCGAGGTCACCAGTTGCCCCCCACGAGCGGCTCTCCAGCACAGCCACAGCCCCAGAAGCACAAGGACTTAATGCAGAACCCAGCATCTTGGAGCAGAAAAGTGAAAGGACTATGCATTAATCCAGGCCATCATGTCTGCCCGGAGGGGAAAGGGTGTTGCTCCCTTCTGCCCTCCTCCCTCTGGAAAGAAAGATGGCGGCCACATGGGAGCCTTGTGGACAGCAGGTATGAGCCGGGGGTGTGGGGGCGACTAAAACCTCATGGGAAGGGGGGCATTCCGGTCCGTCCTTCACACCCTACTGAGGTCACCAGTTGCCCCCCGCGAATGACTCTCCAGCACAGCCACGGCCCCAGAAGCACAAGGACTTAATGCAGAACCCGGCAGCTTGGAGCAGAAAAGTGAACGGACTATGCGTTAATCCAGGCCATCATGTCTGTCCGGAGGGGAAAGGGTGTTGCCCCATTCGCCCTCTCCTCTCTGGAAAGAAAGATGGCGGCCACATGGGAGCCTTGTGGACAGCAGGTATGAGCCGGGGGTGTGGGGGCGACTAAAACCTCATGGGAAGGGGGGCGTTTCGGTCCGCCCTTCACGCCCTACCGAGGCCACCAGTTGCCCCCCACGAGCGGCTCTCCAGCACGGCCACGACTCCAGAACACAGAAACCAATTTCTTAACTCTCTGACTTTCAGTAGAAATACTTCCAGGGTCAATAAGTAAAATAGCAGAAATCCAAAACCAACATTTAATTCTTGAACCCAGCTGTAGAAAGCAAATCACTTCACAATGCTTTTTCAGCATGTCTGATTTGGGGGGGGGTAGGTAAACTGTAAATAATAGTGGTGAATCTTTTATTGAAACAATGAATCTAATCAAAGCAGATAGAGTGTTAACTAGAATTCATCTGCCTCACAGGGACTGGGAGGGGTGGGGGTGGGGTTTTATTGGGGTTCTTCATGGTAAAAAATAAGTATTGGTAAAGGGAAATGTGTTTGATATTTGCATGACTGAGACCTAAATCTGAAATCTTTGTAACCTTTCCCACAGTGATTCAATAAATAAATAAATTAAAAAAAAATTCATGATGGCATAAACTAGAAATAAAGCTAGAAAAACTACATTAAAACTTCAAAACTAAATAAAATATCCACTACTAATTATAATCATATGTAGATGAATGAGCAGTTTTATATAGGTAACAACATGATAAAACATAAAAATTTGAACAAAAGATCACACATGCCAGTCATGATATATTACTATTTGCATAACATTTAAAAACACCGAAATTGGGCTGGGAATATAGCTCTAAGGGCTGGAGGTGGCTCTAACTCTGTTCTCCACCACCCCAAATAGGAAAAACAGTTATACTGATAACTGAGGAAAATACTGAGTTATGGCAAAAGTCTAGAACAACTACATTTTCATAAACAGTTGTTGGGAATCACTTGAGAAAATGTGTGAATAATATCTATTATAGATGACAATACACATTGTCAACTACCCGAAATTCCATACTTAGGTATGAAGCCAGCATACAGTGCATTCAACAAAATATTTGTACAACAATATTCATAGCAGCACCACCTACAATAGCAAAAATAAAAAAATGGAAACTATGAAAATCCTTGAATAACAGACTAAAGACATGTGACACAATGGAGAAAAGACATTTTGCATTGCTTGTGTTCTTTGAAGCACTATCCACAATAACCAAAATCTGGAAACAACCCAAGTGTCTAAGAACAGATGAACTGGATAAGGAAGTTATTGTGTATATATACAATGGAATATTACTTGGCTAGCGATAGCACAGCGGGTAGGGCGTTCGCCTTACAAGCGGCCAACATGGCCGACCTGAGTTCAATTCCTCCGCCCCTCTCGGAGAGCCCGGCAAGCTACCGAGAGTATTCGATATGCCAGACACAGTAACAACAAAGTCTCCAATGGAGACGTTACTGGGCCCGCTTGAGCAAATCGACGATCAACGGGAGGGCCTTTACCTTTACCTTTATAAGGAAAGATAAAATTATGCACTTTGCTGCAACATGAATGGATCTGGAGAGCATCATACTGAATGTAGTTAGAAGGAGAGAGACAAACCAGAATAATCTTCATAGGTGGGCCATAATAACATAACAGTGAGATAAAAGATAGCCAAAGGTGATCAAAGAACATGAGAACTGGTCTTCAGTAGGAAGCTTGCCACATGGGCGTGGGGTGGGGAGATTAGACAGGAAGGGGAACAGTACAACAAAGGTGGAAATGTGCAAGAAACCCTTTCAGCGGCAGTACTGTAAATTGCAGTGCCAAAAGCTTTTCAAAAGCGCGTCTCACTGAGGCAGGCTGGTGGATGGGAGGAAAATGGCGGTACGGGAAGGGCACTGGTGGAGGGAGGTGGACAGGGTGAAGGGATTGGTGTTGCAATATTGTATGCCTGAAACCCAATTATAAATAACTTTGAAATTCATGGGCTGGAGCGATAGCACAGCGGGTAGGGCGTCTGCCTTGCACGCAGCCAACATGGCCGACCCGAGTTCGATTCCTCTGCCCCTCTCGGAAAGCCCGGCAAGCTACCGAGAGTATTCGATATGCCAGACACAGTAACAACAAAGTCTTCAATGGAGACGTTACTGGGCCCGCTCGAGCAAATCGATGATCAACGGGAGGGCCTTTACTTTACTTTACTTTACTTTACTTGAAATTCATGGTGCCTGTATTAAAAAAAAATTTTTTAAGAAAAAAGTATGACATTCATACAATGGAGTAATATGTGAAAATGAAGATACAAAAGTAGCCAATAATATAAATGAATCTCACAAATAAAATATTGAATAAAATAAGCTTTCAAGGAATGTATGTTTTGTATATATGCATACATGTATATAAATATACATATATACAAATATATACACATATACATACATACATATATTTCAAAAATATATCTCAAATAAACTTTAAAAGTAAAGTAAAGTAAAGGAGAGCCCGGCAAGCTACCGAGAGTATTCGATATGCCAGACACAGTAACAACAAAGTCTCCAATGGAGACGTTACTGGGCCCGCTCGAGCAAATCGATGATCAACGGGAGGGCCTTTACTTTACTTTTAAACTTTAAAAACTGAACTCGGGCTAGGAAGATCGCTCAAAGTGTTGAGTACATATTCTACATGCAGGAGCCCTGAGCTTGATTCCCAACATCAAATGATGCTCAAGTGCTGCCCGGAGCAGCACTTTCCAGTCTCCTCACTGGGAGTAGCTTGAAGTACTGCGTGGTGACATCTCCCTGTGTAAACCAAACCAAGGATTTTACAGTGAAATCTCATAGTGTGCAATTGTTTCCTTCGATAGGATAAGGCGACTCTTGAAAGGAACTCTGGAGATGCTCATAATTTTCTTTGTCTGAATCTAAACGCTAGTATTGAGTATTGAGTTCGTGAAAATTCAGTGAACTGCACTTTTCTGGATGTTTGTTTTACTTCAGTGCAAATTACGAAAAGTAAATGCTATTGCATGGGGTACCATTCATAACATTTTACACAGGGGAAAGAAAATAATTATTGAGGTCAAGATAATGATTACTGTTAGAAAGAGGAAGAGATGATTATGAGACAGAGGGGCAAAGGGGTGAAATCTGCCATGGGAAGAGTTGTCTGGGGTTGCTGTTGGTGTCCTAATTTTTTACAGCAAATGTCATTATAGGAATATTTGCTTTGGGGTCTGAGAGATAGTACAGTGGAAGGGGCACTTGCCTCGCTTGATGCTAGTGTGGGCTCAATCTCTATCACCCCACATGATCCTGGGTTCCAGGAGTGATCTCTGAGCTCAAAGCCAGAGGTAAGCCCTGAACACTGCTAGGCGTGCCTACCCCCAGAAGGGAATATTTGATTTATATTATATAACTATGCAGTTTTGTACTAATTACACTTCTGTTTGTGTTCAATTTCATAATTCAGAAGATTAAAAATTAGCCAAAATTATTATAAATAAGAAATAGGTGATGGGTTGAAAGTATTTATTAATAAATTGCTAAATGGGAAAATAGTTTCTTTTAAAAGTCAGTCATAAAATATTAAATAAACCAAACTGTATCTCTGAATTTTTCTTAATATTATTATGCATTACTTGTATAAACCCTTTTGTAATTTTTCATGTTTATCCTGTCTCAAAGCATACTTACCTTTGTGTCTACTACTTTTGTTTTTACTTTTTAGGATCTGTTATTCAGGAACTCCATCATTTTTTACTTATTTCATTTTAAATAATCATTTTTCTCCAGGTGTTTGATATGGAAGGAGTTGATGTCACTCCCAGACCTCTATTCTATTCAGACCCAAGTGTAGCGGCAAAGCCAAACAAGCTACTGACTTCACAGGAAGGATCAACTTCATCTGAATTTATATCCTCCTATAGCCTTTATCAGAACACAATGTATCCTAGTATGTTAGGGCAGTTCACAAGGTAGAGTTGATTGTTCCATGTTTCCTTTTTATTAATCTATAATGCCTCTTCTCAGGCACCGCAGGTATGTGACTTTTATGTTCACGTCCCCTTCCTATTGAGTTATCTGTTCTCTTACCCTGGGCTGGAGTGATAGCACAGTGGGTAGGGCATTTGCCTTGCATGCAGCCCACGCGGCCAATCCAAGTTTGATTCCTCCGCCCCTCTCAGAGAGCCCAGCAAGCTACCAAGAGTATCTCACCCGCACGGCAAAGCCTGGCAAGCTACCCGTGACGTATTCAATATGCCAGACACAATAACATATTGTTTGGCATATTTGCCAAACACAGTAACAAGTCTCACAGTGTTACTGGGCCCGCTTGAGCCAATTGATGAACAACGGGAGGACAGTGACAGTGACAGTTCTCTCACCCTAATGTATCATCTCTGTGTGAATCTCATGCTTTAATCCTGTATATCATTTTTAGTTTTATTTTGGTTTTGTTTTGGGTCATACCTGGCAATGCTCAAGGGTTACTCCTGGCTCAACACTCAAGAATTACTCCTGGTGGTGCTCAGGGAATTCTGTGGGATGCCAGGGATGGAACCCAGGTCAGTCTCGTGCAAAGCAAGCACACTATTCCCTCTGGCCTCTCTCTGCATCTCTTAAGAGTTCCCCTATACTCAAACCAAAGCGTTTATGAAACAATATTTAGATTTTCCTAAGCATGTCTTGAGGAATGAAAAGGTAGGGGCTAGCATCATATAACCACCAACATGTTTATTGTTTTATTAATGCTTCTTGTATGGGAAGAATTGTCATTCCTTACTAACATCTACATTCTCCCCCTGTGAATTCCTGTTCTTCTGGTTTCTTTCATCTCTCTCCCTCTCTCTCTCTCTCTCTCTCTCTCTCTCTATATATATATATACACACACACACACATATATATATGTGTGTTTGTGTGTGTGTGTATTTGAATAAGTGAAATCCTATGCTTTAAAAAAATTATGTATGTACTTATATACTGATGTTACAGTAATGCTTACAGTAGAAGTTTAGATAGGATAGCCTAAAACAGGCTAAAGCTTATAGGTAGGGTTATAGTTGAATGCATGAATTTCAGTCCGATAAGTGGAAAGTTCCATATGTTAACTAAGCAGAAGATTTTAGGAGAAAATAAGCTGTGCTGGAGTCTGACTCCAAATTTGCATATGGAAGACAAAGGGGCTGTCTGCCAAACAAAGGCTATTCTAATAAACTGTTTGGATCCTTTGGGAAAACAGTTGAGACTGTAACTAAAAAGGAAAACATGGTATATGGTATTGTGGAGAAAAGTTGATATGATTTAAAAAATTTATAATCTTCAATGTATTGATTGTCCACCACTCAAATCAAATTTCTTTCAACTAAACATTGAGAACATTTTTCTGAAGTTGAGGGACTGAAGCAATAGAATAGTAGGCAGGGCATTTGTTCTTCATGTGGCCAACCTGGGTTCAATCCCACTACACTATATGGTCTTCCCAGACCTGTCAGGAGTGATCTCTGAACACAAAGCCAGGAGTAAGCCCTGAGCATCTCCAGGTGTGGTCATCCCCCAAAATTAACTCAATGTTTAACTCATTTTGTTTATCACCATTGCTTATGTGATTGTAGTATTTGATTATTCTGATAACATATTTCGATATTTAATGGCTCAAAAACAAATGGACTAAATGAATCATGTTTTTATTTGTTATTATTAAAGATCAATTTTAGGAAGTTCGTTTTCTAAGTCAACTGCATCAACTATTGAGTCAGATGACCTAGAAGAACCATCTTTCAAACGGGAAGGATTACCTAGTTTTACAGGTAATAAAAATGATAACTTCAATAGCAGATACAAATGTTTTCTTTTATTTGAAGTAAAAACATTTTATTTGGAGGTTTTTAGGAAGGCAAAGGAGGGAAAGAAAGTGAGAGAGAGTAACACATTCAGGAGAGAATGTGGGCTTCTCTAAAGGCAGAGAGATCCCCTATACCCATCCCAGCATTAGATATGGAAACATGAAAGTACACATCTCAAGAGGGGCAATGTGGGTGCCACATGTGCTTGGCCTGTGGGCATAAGTAGCTACGTGCCCACAAATGTTTCCTAGTTCTACCTCCTGAGGGATAGAATCAAAGACATCTCAGTAGCAACAGCAACAGGCATACCTGGTAACCAGAGAATAATTTTAAGGACATTTCTTGAAATATATGAGATGTACAAAGCAGGAAATAAACAAGATGAATCAAAATCAACAAGCACAAAAAATAAGCAAAAATGGGAATTGACTGAATGCATTGGACACGGTGGCCAACAGAAAGAGCTCCCTGTTGGTCAAAAGTGAATCATTGTCAGCAACAAAATGAATCATGGAATATAATATTCTAACCTAAGGTGTTATATTTAACCAGAAGTCCATTTTTATATAAATAAGTGAATAAAAGTGAATAGAAGTATCTATGGGAGAAACAGACAAGCTCTAAAAAGTTTCTGTATGTAGATATTCCTCATGAAGATGGAGTTTAACTATGTCCTGTTACAGAGTTTGACTTAGAGAGTCCTGAGCAGAGGGGTACAGAAGAGAAACCTGACATATATGAACACAGATCAATTTAACATCATTAGTGGCAATTCATGATGCAAGCACACGCTTTTGATATGCTAGGAAGAGGTTCTTTCTCTCCACAACTATCTCCTAGATATCCATAATTCCTGTCCAACACCAAACCCAATTTGAAGACCATTCTTCAAAATACAATCCCCTTAAAAACTCTAGGCAAGTCTGAAAAACAATCTGGAGATGTCTAGAGACAGGCTGACTATGTGTGTCTTAGATTATTAGGTCCTAGAACTGGAAAAGGACAATAGAAAACCATAGAAATTGGGATAGAGTAATAAATTATGGGCTTTGATAATAACAAAAGGTTGACACTGGTTTATAACTTATGATATATGTACCAGAGTAATATTAATCACTATCACTGTCCTCCCGTTCATCAATATGCTCGAGCGGGCCCAATAACATTGTGAGACTTGTTACTGTGTTTGGCATATTGAATACGTCATGGGTAGCTTACCAGGCTTTGCCATGCGGGTGAGATACTCTTGATAGCTTGCTGGGCTCTCTGAGAGGGGCGGAGGAATCAAACTAAGGTTGGTCGTGTGGTCTGCTGCAAGGCAAACACCCTACTCATTGTGCTATTGCTCCTAGGAGGATATAAAGAAATATTTGTAATATTCATGTACGTTTTCTGTGTATGTAAGTAATTATCAAAGAAAAAGTCAAATGTTAGGGATGAGGAGTTATATTCAAAGGACTAGAGCACAAACTTTGCACACAAAGGCCCATGTTTGGTAACCTCTATGAAGTTCTCTAAACACCACTGGGAGCAACCCCAAGCCCTATACTGGTAAAGCACCCAAGTATCACTGGTTGGAACCCGAAAGCCACACAACCAAAGAGCTTAATGTTAAAAAGTGGATGGGTGTGAGTTTCAGCAATCTTCATCAAACACTCCAGATTTGAACACATACTAAATTTTGAAAATCACGGCTTTACTTTTTTTGTATTGTGTCACACCCAGTAATACTCAAGGGTTACTCCTGGCATTGTACTCAGGAAGTTTTCCTGGCAGTGCTTGAGGAACCATGTAGGATGCTGGGGGTCAAACCCAGGTTACCCAAGTGCAAATCAAATGCCCTACCTGCTGTACTATTGCTACAGGTCCAGGAATATTGCTATCCTTACTAACCAACATTAGTTATATGGTTAAAATTTGTTAATTGAAAAGTATGTACTAAAGAGCATTTATGTGCAGATATTCTTTGGATAGTCCCAGAGAACAAATGAAAGAGGTAGATGTATCTTGTGAACTTGATTTGATTTGATCAAGTATCTTGATGTGAACATAAAAGACTTTTAATTTTTTGATTCATATTAGGTTACTTCCCAATAATCTCAGAAAAGTGAAAATATCTTTAGTCAAAAAAACCTCATCATTAGTCAATACACCTGACCTACCAAATATCATAGTTTAGATGAGATTAGTATAGCTTAAATATACTCAAGGCATTTATATTAGTCCACAGCTGGGCAAATCATCTAACAAAAAGATTATTTTACAATAAAGTGTTGAAAATATCAGGCATACATGAGTGTTTTGTAGACATGATGGGAGGCAAGAACCCAAAACATGATATCCAAAATATATTGACTCCACACAATCAATTATTTCTTGTCTCTTTATTACCTATTGGGGCTGGAGCAATAGCACATCGGGTAGGGCATTTGCCTTGCACGCAGCCCACACGGCCAATCCAAGTTTGATTCCTCCGCCCCTCTCAGAGAGCCCGGCAAGCTACTAAGAGTATCTCACCCGCACGGCAAAGCCTGGCAAGCTACCCATGACATATTTGATGTGCCAAACACAGTAACAACAAGTCTCACAATGGAGATATTACTGGGCTCGCTCCAGCAAATCGATGAACAACGGGAGGACAGTGCAGTGCAGTGTTTATTACCTACTCAACCAAATCCAAAATGTCTCAGCCAGGAACCTCTGTCCTTAGAGAAATTTTTTAAGGACCTTGAACCTTTGATCAAACTAAAAGCTTGATGTGAACTATTTGCATTACATTATTTGCATGGATATTATATGCCTTCTTTATTTGTATACATATATATGTGTATATATATATACACATATGTATGTATGTATGTGTGTATATATACACACACACACACACACATATATATATATAAAACTTTACTATTTTAAAGGTAAAGGCCCTCCCGTTGATCCTCGATTTGCTCGAGTGGGCCCAGTAACGTCTCCATTGGAGACTTTGTTGTTACTGTGTCTGGCATATCGAATACTCTCGGTAGCTTGCCGGGCTCTCCGAGAGGGGCGGAGGAATCGAACTCGGGTTGGCCATCTTGGCCGCTTGTAAGGCGAACGCCCTACCGCTGTGCTATCGCTCCAGCTATTTTATTTTCGTTTTGGACCTATACCCACCAGTGTTCAGGGACTCCACTAACCTGGCTCTATGCTGTTTCTGTACTCAGGTGTTACTCCTGCTGCTGCTCAGGAATCCATATGTGGTTCCTGGATTCAAATTAAGATCCTGGCCACAGCTGCATGCTGAGCAAGTGCCTTAACCTTTGTACTATCGCTCCAGTCTTTATTTGTATATTTAAATAGAACTTCCATGAGAGACTCTTTTTAGTTCCCAGGAAATATGATTAGAGATGGGCTGTAATTCAAATTAAATGACAACTAAGGACAGACAAAGAACAAAAGGTGGTAGTTAATAGGCTAGACTCAAAGAAGGGCTTATACCATGTTTTAAGACTCAAAGAAGAGACTATACTATGTTTTAAGACTCAAAGAAGGGTGTATACCATGGTTTAAGACTCACAGCAGGGGGGGGCTGGAGCAATAGCACAGCAGGTAGAGCATCTGTCTTGCACATGGCCGACCCGGGTTCGATTCCCAGCATCCCATATGGTCCCCTGAGCACTGCCAGGGGTAATTTCTGAGTGCAGAGCCAGAAGTAACCCCTGTGCATCACCAGGTGTGACCCAAATAGCAAAAAAAAAAATACTCAAAGCAGGGTGTATAACGTGGGCTCCTGAAACACTTTCCTACTAGTTGTCACTCATTCTCTACTACCAATGAATATTATAAAATAGAGGTACTAGAAGACCTTTTAAGTACTGACTACATAATGAGCCTGGAGTAGTCCTCAAAAATTTGCACCAAAGACTGTTTTTCTTTGTTTTTGTTTGGGAACCACAGTTGGTGGTGTTCAGGGCTTACTCCTGTCTCTGCACTCAGGGATCATTCATGGAGGTACTGAGGGAATCGTATGAGGTGCTGGGGACTGAATCTGGGCTGTTGCATGCAAGGCAAGCACCCTGCCCATTTTACTATCCCTCCAGTCCCACAAAGAACTGTTTGTAATTCCATGAGATCTGGTTTGGTTTCCAGAGAACTGAATGACTACTATCTCACATGTCCTGTTCTTGATCATGCAAAGTTACCTGCAATGTATGATTTACAGTAATTGTGTGAAAGAAAAATAGCAATTAAAAATGATTTTTAATTATGTTAAAATTATTTTTAATTATTTTGTGCATTTTAGATTTACGAGTTATAAGATCAGCAGCACCTGGAAAAATAACAAAACAAGAATTGGAGGAGACTATAGATATACTTCTCACAGAGACAGAAACAGTTATATTTTTTAACTTACCAACAGTCATGTTTTCTACAGATTCTGAAGAAACGGAAAAAATTATGTATGTTTAAAATTTCATTGTCTGCATTACTTCTCTGATTTAAATTGTGATACCTATATATAGTGATATATATATATATATATATATATTGCTTTTTGAGTCACACCTGGAGATGCACAGGGGTTACTCCTGGCCCTACACTCAGGAATTATACCTGGCAGTGCTGGGGGACCATATGGGATGCTGGGAATTGAACCTGGGTTGACCGCATACAAGGCAAATGCCCTACCTGCTGTGCTATTGCTCCAGCCCTCTTCCAAAAATTCTTATCCTTAGACATTCTTGGTTTGGTGGACATTAGTGGTGTATGCCCTCAATCAAATGATACATAAAAAAGTGACCTATAATACTGGTGAAGTGTTCATGCTTTATGTATTTTATTATTTTTTAAAAATTCTTTTTATTTATTTATTTTCGCTTTTTGGGTCACACCCAGCGTTGCACAGGGGTTACCCCTGGTGGTGCTCAGGGGACCATATGGGATGCCGGGGATCGAACCAGGGTCGGCCGCATGCAAGGCAAATGCCTTACCCGCTGTGCTATCACTCCAGCCCCTTATTTTTAAAAAATATTTTTGGTCATTCCCAGTGGTGCTCAGGGCTTACTTTGACTCTGCATTCAGAAACCACTTCTGGAAGGGCTTGGGGTGCCAGGGATCAAACACAGGTCAGCTGTGTGCAAGGCAAGTGGTTTACCTGCTTTGGCCCCTTATTGCATTTTCTTTTACAGAAAGAGGCCTTATCATTTAAAAAGGTGAATTGCTAAGTTAAATAATAATTAGAGAAATCTTGTAAAGTCTCAGTATTAAGTGATTTAATTTTGCTTTTATGCATATAATCATTCTCTTTTATTTTTTTTAAACTTTCATTTTATGTTTATAAAGTTTTTCAGAATAACCTATTATACTCAATGTTTCTTTCCCTCTTGGAGAGCCTGGCAAGTTACCGAGAGTATCCTGCCTGCACGGCAGAGCCTGGCAAGCTATCCGTGGCATATTCAATATGCCCAAAACAGTAAATACAATGGGTCTCATTCCCCTGACCCTGAAAGAGCCACCAATACGGCAGCATTAAGAGGCAGGATGGGAAGGGGGGTGGATTGAGGGTTGGGGGGGGATGCTGGGACCCGTGGGGATGGATGACGGGCACTGGTGGAGGGATGGGCACTTGATCATTGTATAACTGAAACCCAAGCACAAAATTTGTAAGCCTATAACTGTACCTCATGGTTTTTCACTAATAAAAAAAGAAAAAAAAAAAGAAAAACTAAAAAAAAAAAAAAAAGGATGAGGAATGAGAGACTGATAAAATCTCAAGGCCGAACTAGGCTGCCAAAACGAAGGACTAATATGACTGTCTATACTTTCAATGCACATACACTCGCATTGGATGTATCCATTGAGGACCTGATGGTGCAAGTGTGAAAGATCAAGTACGACATCATTGGTCTGACCAAGATGAGAAGGCATCAACCACATCATGCCATTTTCAACACTGGAGAAGAACTGTTCCTCAGAACATGCAACAAAAGAGGCACTGGTGGTGTCGGTGTCCTTGTCAACACGAACTTGGCCATGAACATTGATTCATTCGAATGCCTAACAACCCGAATTGGACGATTACACCTGAATAGATGTGGCTCACTGCCGGCAGTTTCTATCTTTGTTGTCTACACACCAACATCCAATTGAGAAGATGTTGAGAAGCTCTACATGGAGCTGGAGAAGTTCTATAAAGAAGATCACACCTTCTACAAGATCCTTGTCGGTGATTTTATTTTTTTATTTTTATTTTTATATTTTTGCATTTTGGGTCACACCTGGCGATGCACAGGGGTTACTCCTGGCTCTGCATTCAGGAGTTACTCCTGGCGGCGCTCGGGAACAAAAGGGATGCTGGGAATTGAACCCTGGTCGGCCGCATGCAAGGCAAATGCCCTACCCACTGTGCTACATCTCCAGCCCCCATTGTTGGTGATTTTAATGCCAAGATAGGACCGAGAAGATCAGCTGAAGAACTCCACATTGGGACCCATGACCTAGAATGGAACAAACAGTGAGAGACTGTCTGAGTTCATCATGTTGACCAAGACCATCCATGGTAATTCACAGTTCCAGAAGGCTGAATCTAAGCATTGGACACGGGTGTCTCCCAGTGGACGGTTCCACAATGAAACTGACCACATCATATTCAACTGACGTTTTTGCCTCACCGTTGTCCGAAAATTTCAAATGGGATCAGACCACTGTCTCCTTCATGCAAAATTCTACTTCACAGAGTGGGGAGAAAGGACTTCAAAGTTTAAGAAGAGAACTCGCCGAACGACCACCAACTGGGACCTCTTTGGCACTATTGCGGGAACATGGGAAGACGCTGTCATTGAGAACATTGATGAAGAATATGATCAATTGGTTCAGCACCTCCACGATTGTTCGAGGAACATGGAGAGAGAGAGAGATATCCACAAAAAAACGCCTGTCTTCGAAAACTCTAAAGCTTATTCGCCAGTGTGGCTTGGCGCAAGCCTCAGGCAACTGCAAGCAAACTTCCGAGCTCGCAAAGCAGTGCAGAGAAGCAATAAAAGAAGACCTTAAAGAGAGAAGAGCAGCAGAGCTGGCAGATGTGGCAGAAGCCAGGAAAAGCATTCGCAACGCCCGCCTTTCCTTTGCCAAATATAAGACCAAGATAATTGCCCTTCGACGTCCTGATGGACCTATTACATCTTCCAGAAGGGCAATGGAGAAGATGATCCATGACTTTTTCTAGGATCTCTTCGATAGCCACGTCCACCTGCCAATATACCGAATTCCACAGGATGAAAATGTCATTCCCAATGTTCTCCCTTTGAAATCTGACATGCCATTTCATCGGTAAAGAAACGAACAGCACCCGGCCCAGACAAGGTCAGACCCGAACATCTGAAAAAACTGCTGTCAGTACTCATCAATACACTGGCTCGGCTCTTCACATGCTACCTGACTGAATGCAAGATTCTGTCCCAATGGAAAATCAGCAGGACCGTTCTACTGTACAAGAAAGGAGATTGGCAGCTACCTCTTGATCTGCCTGTTGTCTGTCGTCTACAAGCTATTTACTCTAGTCATCCTGAATAGGATTGTCAGAACACTAGATGAAGGATAACCATGCGAGCAAGCCGGGTTTTGAAAAGGATTCAGCACGATTGACCATATCCACACGGTAACCAAGCTCATTGAGGTTTCTCGGGAGTTCAAGATGCTGCTCTGTCTAACATTCATTGATTTGAAGAAGGCCTTTGATTCTGTTGAGACTGAAGTGTTCATGAAAGCCCTAGCCAAACAGGGCGTTCAAACTCAATACATCAGGATCCTCCGTGAGCTGTATTACGAATTCACTACCACGATCTCACCATTCTACAAGGAAGTGATCATCTATGTCAAGAGGGGTTCAGCAGGGTGACACCATTTTACTGAAACTCTTCAGTGCCACCCTCGAGAACATCATGCGACGACTGGAATGGGAAGGAATGGGAGTGAAGATAGACGGTCAACAACTACACCACCTCCGCTTTGCTGATGACATTGTTCTAATAACACTAAACATTAGCCAAGCAGCACAAATGCTGGCCGACTTCCACCATGAGTGTGGAAAGGTAGGACTACAGGTGAATCTCATGAAGACAATGTTTATGAGAAACGGACTTGTTTCTGACGTTCCATTCGCTCTCAATGGGGCAGACATCTCTGAATGCAACAGTTACGTGTATCGAGGTCAAGAAGTCAACATGATGAATGACCTGGCACCTAAGTTGTGCAGGAGGAAGAGAGCGGCTTGGAACACCTTCAAGAGCATGCAAGATTCAGCTAAAGAGGACGAAGAACCTCCGGCTCTGGGCACATCTCTTCGATTTCACTCTTCTTCCTGCATTAACATATGCCCCAGAGACCTGGACTCTATGAAAACACTATTTGGGTCTCCCAAAGAGGAATCAAAAGAGCTATGCTTGGAGTATCACGCTTCACTCAAATAAGAGAAAGAATCCAGAGTTCTGACCTCCGTCGATGATCGAGAATCAGGGACACTGTCTTGTTTACCAAGGCATCAAAAATCAGATGGGCTGGACATGTAATGCAATTTGGTCACGGCTTGGCCTCATGCAACACAAACTCACTGGCCTCTGTAATATCATTTCAGCCCTGCTTCATGTATTTTGATGCTCTGCTGTTAGATGCATCCACATTAGGTATCTTTTCAGCTTAAAGAATTGACTCTTTAGCATTAAAAATGTTTTTTAAATCTCTGATAATAGTAAGAAATATTTACAAAGAAGGTAGAGTTAAAACAGTATTAATGTTAAGAAACTATCTAAATGATGACTCATTTAGAAAAGTACTGAAAATGTGTAATTATAATATTTATACAATTTCTGAAATTAAGGTAAAAAGGTAAAGGTAAAGGCCCTCCCGTTGATCGTCGATTTGCTCGAGTGGGCCCAGTAACGTCTCCATTGGAGACTTTGTTGTTACTGTGTCTGGCATATCGAATACTCTCGGTAGCTTGCCGGGCTCTCCGAGAGGGGCGGAGGAATCGAACTCGGGTCGGCCATGTTGGCCACTTGTAAGGCGAACGCCCTACCGCTGTGCTATCGCTCCAGCGATAAGAAATTAAGGTAACTTCTATTTAAATAAGAGTATTGAACAGAGCATTACTAAGTTGGGATATCAATATGAATAAGTTATGAAAAGTGAATGTTGAAGAAAAATAGAATATAAAGCCTGAAAAAGAAGTTTGAGAAAGATGTTGATAATAGAATGAACATATATCACATACATCCAAACAGTTAAGGAAAAAGGGGAATAGAAAGAATGGAGAATAAAGGATCTATTCAGAGAGTAGGTGAGAACTTTCCCAAACTATTGAAAAACAATATTCATCAGTTAAAGGAATAAGTTAAAAGAAATTCTCAAAAAGAGAAATGGACTTAGTACACTGTACTAAACATGCAGTAGACTAAGCAAGTGCCCTACCCCCTGCGCCATGTCTCAGTCCCTCAACGTTATTTTCTCGATTTTCACATTACTTTTTGGTGCACTGCACATTTAAGAAGGTAAAAGGTAAAAGGTAAAGGTAAAGGCTCTCCCGTTGATCGTCGATTTGCTCGAGCAGGCCCAGTAACGTCTCCATTGGAGACTTTGTTGTTACTGTGTCTGGCATATCAAATACTCTCGGTATCTTGCCAGGCTCTCCGAGAGGGGCGGAGGAATCGAACTCGGGTCGGCCATGTTGGCCGGGTGTAAGGCGAAAGCCCTACCCAAAAAATCCTACTATGGTATCAAAGCGTTTCTACAGGTGTTAATTAAGCATTTTCCTAACATGTGACCCACACAGGTTCATTCCCTGAGTGCCCCTCGGTTCCCCTAAAGCATTATATCAAGAAGATATGTGTGATGATAATTTTATGGTTAATGAGTTAACATGCTTTGTTTTTTATAGTGAGAAAAACAAGAATTATGAAACCCTTTGTAAAAATAGATTAGGCAATGACTTATATGTTGAGAGAATGATGCAGACTATTAATGAACCATTAAAGAACAAAGATGTTCAATGTGACAAAATTCTAAAGGAAGATAAAGGTAAGTTACATTTTATTCTGCTTGATTAACCCCGAAATTTATAAAATGTTCTTTATTAATAAATAAATATCAAGATAAATAAAGTAATAATGGAATTAATTTGGCCAAATCACATGATTACTACGACCTATATAGCTTTCAGCATTTAACAAATAAACTAACAAGTGTTAAATATGGATACAGAAGATTTTTAAAAAAATCTGTTTCCTAGAACATTTTATTTTGTTTGGAGGTGGGGGAGGGCCACACCTGGTGATGCTCAGGGCTTATTCCTGGCTCTACACTCAGGGATCACTCCTGGCAGGACTTAAGGGAACACATGTAGTACTGAGGGTTGGCTATATGCATGACAAGCACCTTGCCCCTATACTCTCTCCCATATTCTAGAATTTTGTGGTCTTTTTGAACCTTTGTGAACCACTCATAGAAACTGATTTTCTATTATGCTACAAGACTATTATCCACAGCTAATAACTCGTTTTTGCTCACACCTGGCATTGCTCAGGGGCCACACCTGACTCTGTGTTCATGGGATCATATGCAATATGGGAATTCGAACAGAGCCAGCCACATACTAGGCAAGTGCACTAACCATTGCTCTTTCTCTCCCACCTCCATTTAATAACATGTAAAATATGTCAAACATAATTCTCCATCTTTCACATAAATGAACCGGTTGAATAAATGCAGTTTTCCACGAAGTAGGTGCCATTAATATTCCCCATTTTGTGGAGGAGGAAATAGGTAGAGGGTGGCTAACTCGCCCATGGTCAAACAGCAGGTGTGGTGAGCAGTAACTGACACCCTCTGCCCATGCTTAGAAGGGCTCCAGAGTCTGTACTCTTGACTACTACAAATTCATAAACTTTTTGAGTTTATGTATAAATAGTTCCAAGAATATTACAAAGTTCCAAGAATATTACAAAGCAGGTGTGGTGAGCAGTAACTGACACCCTCTGCCCATGCTTAGAAGGGCTCCAGAGTCTGTACTCTTGACTACTACAAATTCATAAACTTTTTGAGTTTATGTATAAATAGTTCCAAGAATATTACAAAGTTCCAAGAATATTACAAAGCTAAAATCCTATAATATAAAGTCAACGTGGTAAAAGAAGTGTGGCTTTTTTCCGCTCAGCAAAACTGTAAATCAGTGCTTTGGAGAGACTAAAATAGATAGTCATCTAAACAAGGGCTAAATGAAGAGAAGTGTAACGAATAGGAAAGTTTCGTGACGTCTCTTGCTCTTGCTTCACTGTCCTCCCTCATCATAGGGGTGGTCTTTTTATTTATTATTTTATTTTAGAGGAAATAAAAATTGTGATAGTGCTAACACTTATGGTTTTGATGTACATCATTACTGCACTTCACCATCAAGTATTAAGACCCTCCATCAATGTCCTTATTTTCCTTCCAGTTCATCTCCTCATTTCCACCCCGGCCTAGAGCCCTCCTGTTTCTGGACTGCTTGGTAATTAGAACTTCGTAGTCAAAAGTCCAGGGTTAGTCATAGTTCAGTACTGTTGATTCCCTCATTTTATGTCTCTATTCCATAGATAAACGAGATTATCTGGTATTGGTTCTTCTCTCTCTGACTTAGCATGCTCTCTGATGTTGGTCTTAAAGATAACAGCGTGCTCCCCAGTATGAACCCAAGGTCTCTTGTTCTAGAAAGAGCAGAGTAGACCTTATTCTCAAAGAATTTAGTTTGTTTTAGCTAAAAGACTGACACAAAACATTTGGCTGTTTTTCAAGGAGAGGAGGAAGGCATTGTGTCACACCCAGGGTTCCTCAAGTCTTACTCTTGGCTTTGAGCTCAGGTATCACCCTTGGCTGTGTTCAGGGGACTGTATGTGGTGCTGAGGATTGAACTGGGGTTGGAGGTATGCAGGGCAAACACCCTAACCCTTGTACTCACTCTTTGATCAGGGCACATGCTCTTTTGTCTTTACTTAGAATTCTCTCTCTTCCTCTCTCTCTCTTAACAAAAATTAAACTTTGCAAAAAATAGTTTAGAAAAATTACTAAACAAATTAGCACTCATAGCAGACTCCAAAACCTCTGAAGACCAGAAGAGTTTGAGATTAAACGTAATTGTATTCAAAATATTTGGTTTCAACAATGACAAAAATTTACATAATTATAGAATACAACAAACCAATATAGTATGACCCATTCAAAGAAGAAATTTTCAGAAAATGTCATTGAGGAAGTACTGATGTTCATTTACCTGTGAAAAAAGCTGAAATAAAGCAAATTACGCATACTCAAAAAGCAAAAGAAAGCTATCTTGGTGAATGGTCAATGGAAGCTAAGAATAATGTGCATTCTGCTATTAGTGGATGAAAGTCTATGGATATCAGTTGTATCCAGTGATTGATGGTGTTGTCGAGTTAACCTATCTCCTTACTGACATTTTGCCTGCTGGATCTGACCACTTCTGATAAAGGGATGTTGGCATTTTCAACTGTGACAGTGCACTCATCAATTTCTCTTTGCAGTTAGATCTATCCTTGTCTCATATAATTGGACACACTATTGCTAGGCATATACATATTAAGGATCACTAGGTCATCTTGGAAACTTGACCCCTTGTCATTAAAACACCCCTCTTTATTCCTGATATATGTATTGAATATAAGTGTCTTATGTATTCTTATGTGAATAGTATATAGTTCACAACAAAGAGTTTATTAAAATGAGAAACTGCTTATGCTAGGGGCTGGAGTAGAGTGGGTTGAGTGTTTGCCTTACATGTAATTGACCGGGGTTTGATCCCTGGCATCCCATATGATCCCCTGAATCAATCAGGAGTAATTCCTGAGAACAGAATCAGGAGTAAGCCCTGAACACAACCAGGTGTGACCCAAAAAGGAAAAAATAGAGAGAGAAAGATGAAACTGCTTACGTTAAAATGTTTAAATACACATCTAAATAACACAAAACACAAATTCAAAGAGACCTCTGCACCTTCATGCTCACTGCAACATTACTTACAATAACAAAACTTGTAAATAATCTATAGGTGACTAAATAAAGATGGGACATGGGACCAGGGATATAGCTCAAGTGGTAGAGCAATTGCTTTGCATATGTGAGGCTCTGTGTTTAATACCGGCACCACAAAATGACAACAACCATAAGACCTAATGCAAGAAGATGTGGTGTACATATACAATGGCATTCTGTATGCTAAGAAAAAGATTAATGTTGCCATCTCCAACAGTGTGGCTGGAACTGGAGAGTTTTCACGTTAAGTGAAATAAATGAGAAAAGCACTATTTAATTCCATATATATACACACACACATGCATATATATCACTTGTATCACTTGTCATCCTGTTGCACATCGATTTTCTTGAGCAGGCGCCAGTAGCGTCTCCATTCGTCCCTTTCCCGCGCTAGTGTAGCCCAATGCCATCTGCTAGCTCCAGGAACATGAAGAGTATCAAACCGTTCATTCAGGGTCCTGACAAAGAGGTCCGACCATCTTGTAGGTGGGCAGCCAGGTGTTCTTTTGACGTCCCGTGCATATATATGTATATATACTGCCACTCCAAAACATGTGTTATGAGATTATTTTATCAAAGAATATACACATATACCCCTGTGTAAACAAATAAAATATAAACAGTCATTATCTCTGGGTAATGAAAATAAATTCATATTTAGCTCTCCTTTATTTGAAGCAGTTAAAAATAAAATTTTTTTCTAAGTATTACATAGTCATCAGATATTCTCTTAAAAGTCTGAATTAAACTAGTAGGTAGAAAGTTTTAAAATTTGCAAAAAATTTAGAGATTTTTTAACACAAATGCTCAAAATTCTGATATAGGGAAATTCTTTTTTTTTTGATACCCATTTAAATAAATTTTTAAAAAATTTAGGGGGGTCATACCCGGTGATGCTCAGGGGTTACTACTGGCTCTACACTCAGAAATTACTCCTGGCTGTGCTTGGGGGACCATATGGGATGTTGGGGATCGAACTCAGGTTGGTCCTGTTTAAGGCAAGCAGCCTACTTGCTGTCCTATCTCTCTGCCCCCAAATAAACTTTCTTTAATAACATATAATAGTATAAAATTGGGAGGCGGCAGTCATTTATTAATTTTCCATTGTGCACATGATATTCTGGCATGTGGTTTTAGATTTTGTTTCTTGAATTAGTAAAATTTAAATGAACAAATGTAAGAACCCAAATTAGAAGTAATAATGTTACTTTCATATGAAAAAAGACTTAAGCTATCATAACATCTTATATTGCTAGCTTATAACATTTATTTATGTAAAGGTAAAGGCCCTCCCGTTGATCGTCGATTTGCTCGAGCGGGCCCAGTAACGTCTCCATTGGAGACTTTGTTGTTACTGTGTTTGGCATATCGAATACGTCACGGGGAGCTTGCCAGGCTCTGCTGTGCGGGCGAGATACTCTCGGTCGCTTGCCGGGCTCTCTGAGAGGGGCGGAGGAATCGAACTCGGGTCGGCCACGTTGGCTGCGTGCAAGGCAAATGCCCTGCCGCTGTGCTATTGCTCCAGCCCATTTATTTATGTATTAATTATTTTATTAGTGACGATAAGTAAGAATACAAGAACATATTCTTTTATGCTGCAGTAAAAAAAAATTCAGTACAGAAAGTAAAGCTTAGGTAATTCAGTATCTAAAGACATGATTTCTTTGTATACTATTCTGACAAGAAATTGTATCTACTTTGGCAAGACATTTGGGTATTCTGTGCATGAGTTTATTAGATACTATTAAGATAAATTCAATTAGAGAATTGTTGTTACAAAATATGAGTGGACATTTTTATTTATTGAAAACATCAAATGCTATAGTTCTCACTTTTTACATTACAAACATTAAAATTCTAACTCAGAAGAAGGAGTATTAATTAGATATAGATTTGTTTTATTTTTAGGGAGAAAAATTTTGTTATTAAATTACTGTAGGGCATTCGCCTTACAAGCGGCCAACATGGCCGACCCGAGTTTGATTCCTCTGCCCCTCTCAGAGAGCCTGGCAAGCTACCAAGAGTATTCGATATGCCAGACACAGTAACAACAAAGTCTCCAATGGAGACGTTACTGGGCCCGCCCGAACAAATCGACGATCAACGGGAGGGCCTTTACCTTACCTTACCTTAACTGAAAATTTAGTAAAATTTGTAGGAATATTTTGTTAAGTGAACACTGCAAAATGATTGTCATTGTAAGGATTTTATGGTTCTATCAGTAATAAAAGCAGTCAGAAGCCTCTTTTTCATTTTATTTTTACATTTTTTTGTTGATTTTTTTGTTTGCTTGTTTGTCATCATACCCAGCGATGCTCAGGATTTATTTTTTTATATTTAAAATTTTTATTTTAAACAATTATGCATAAAAACATTTTATTAAAGTTCTTTTTTTTACATTTTTATTAGTGAAACACCATGAGGTACAGTTGTAGACTTACAAATTTTTGTGCTTGGGTTTCGGTTATGCAATGATTGAGTACCCATCCCTCCACCAGTGCCCATCCTCCACCACCACGGGTCCCAGTATCCCTCCCACCCCCCACCTCTCCCATCCCACCCTGCATCTGTGGCAGGGCATTCCCTTTTGTTCTCTCTCTCTCCTTTTGGGTGTTGTGGTTTTCAAAAGAGGTATTGAGTGGCAATCTTGTTTGGTCTAGAGTCTACTTTCAGCATGTTTCTCCCATCCTGGGATGATCCTCCCAACACCCTTTATTTGGTGCTCCCTTCTCTATCTGAGCCCCCTTTTCTCCTAGCATGTGTGACTGGCCTCCAAGCCATGGAGCAAAATTCCTGGTACTAATCTCGGCCATTCTTGGGTGTTAGTGTCCTATTTTGTTACTTTATGTTCCCGAGATGAATGCATTCTTTCTATGTCTATCCCTCTCTTTCTGACTTATTTCGCTTAACATGATACTTTTCATGTAGTATCGCTTGTATGCAAATTTCACGACTTCATCTTTTCTAACAGATGCTCAGGATTTATTCCTGGCTGTGCACTCAGGAATTACTCCTGGCGGTACACAGGAGACCATGTGGGATGCAGAGAATCGAACCCGGGTCAGCCATGTGCAATACCAATACCCTAGCCGCTGTACTTTTGCTCCAGCCCTGCGTCTCTTTTTTTAAAATCTGAAGATACATAACATTGACAATTTTTGTTTAAAGACTGTTGTTATAGGTTCTCCTTGAAGACACACAGATAACTTTAGACAAAATATTTTAAAAGAAAATAACTAAGCTACAACTTGGTTGCGGAAAAGGGATCTATCATTTTCTAACAAGTGTAATCTTTCCACACAAGTGTATAGGAAACTTTTGTGGCTAAAAATGGAATTAGATGATTAAAATAAAAAGTCCTATAACATGCTATATGTTGGCCGTAAGTAAAGGAATATGTTCTAACATGGACATGCTGTTAAAAGATAACACTGAAGGGAAAAACTAATTAGTTAGAACCACGTCAAGGCAGCTCATCAGAAAATGAGCAGGAAATGACAAATCTGATGAGGACTTTGTGGCAACGAGAAAGGATGATGAGGATAATCTGGGACTAGTCCTAAAACCCAAAGCTGTTTGTATCCAGTAAAGAGTGTGACAGCTAAGAAACTCTTAAGATATCTTCATGATTTGTATCTTTCATCTTCATTTACTTCCCACTGTTGTGAACTAAAAATCAAATTTTTCTGTTAAGCTGAGCTTAGAATTATTTATAGCTTCTTGGTTTAAATTAATTTTAATCTTTTTTTCTCCTTTACTTAGGTGTAATGTCGACTGCTTGGGATATATATGATTCTTTTAATGCTTTGGAGCTTTCACCTGTAACAGCAAGACGACCTATTCTTGACTCAAGAAGCAAAGCAAGTTTAAATGCTAAAGATTGGGACCCACAAATGCAATCGACTACTACAGAAAAAAGTAATATTTCATTTCGTTGTTTTTATTGGGGGGGATAGTGTTTTCCCATGGTATTTTAATTTTTAGAAGCTGCCACATTCTTTTCTGTTGAAATATGCAAAGTACAAGTTTTATTCAGATTAATATTGTTATTCTTTTATATCATCTTGGGCTTTGAACTGAAAGATTAGTTTTATCCCTGGACCTCCAGCATTTTCTCTCCAGGAATAGAGAAATCTATCATTTTATGAATTAAATAACTCATAAGTGAATATATACTAGCTCTCTGATAACTTAAAAGAGATTACTAGTAATAAAAGTCATTACTAATAGTGATTTTCAGTTGGGAGATTTTGCTTTTCCAGTGTGTAGAGAACTGTTTTGTTGTCAATACTATAGGGATGTCTTTTAGGTACCCTGAAATTCCTGAAATCCCTGAAATTCCTTCAGGATAGGGTACCCTGAAATTCAGGATAGGGTACCCTGAAATTCTTTCAGGATAGAGGACAGGTGTCATATAAAAAGTATTCAACCAAGGGCCAATACTACCAAGCTTGAGAAATCCCACCTTACACTCTTAGAGTTTAAAATCATAAATTTTCAGATAAAGTGTTATAACTAACATCAGCCTCAAATTATAACTTCCCAAATAGATTAATGGACCTGGGAGAAATTTCGTCAAATACCAGTTTGTCAAATTACAGTTCTGATTGGTGACTCTGGGTTTACTCTCCCTACTCTAAATTTCTGAGTCTCTTTCTTGTCAACGTTACTACTACTACTACATTGGTAGGCTAGTTATAACATTGTCATAACATGCTATATGTTGGCCATAAGTACAGGAAAAGCTAGAGAGATTTTTCCATCCAGAGGTTTTTACAGAACATGTAAAGTTTTAATAAATTTTCATAAATTTAAACTGAAATAGTGCCCTACTCTCATTGTTTTTTTTTTTGAACTCCAAGATGTCTTTATTTATTTCAAATTCCAATAGAATGAATATGCTTCATCTAAATATCTTTATCACACAAAGGCGTGGAGGCCCGGCAGCCTGGCTCTCCCCTTCAGGATGCCCCTGAAGTAGCACATGTATTTTACTGCTTGGAACTTGGATGAGTTTCCTCACAGGACATTCTGTTCACTGAGCAAAACTGAGAGCGAACCCCTGCCCCGGGGCAGGGTGGCGCCCAGTAGAGCCCCCGTCCACACGAGGGGACGGGCACTTGACATATTCCTTCTTGCCCCCCTCCAGGACTTACGTTCTCATTGCTTTTGACCTGAAAACATATGTAATATTTGTAGCACTGTAGCGCTGTCTTCCCATTGTTCATCAATTTGCTCGCGCGGGCACCAGTAACATCTCCATTGTGAGACTTGTTGTTACTGTTTTTGGCATATTGAATACACCACGGGGAGCTTGCCAAGCTCTGCCATGCGGGCTGGTTACTCTCCGTAGCAGCGGGTCTCTCCAAGAGGGGCGGAGGAATTGAACCTGGGCCAGCCTCGTGCAAGGCAAACGCCCTACCCTACCCGCTGTGCTATCGCTCCAGCCCATGTAATATTTAAAAGTAGCAAATCAATATTTTTGAATACGAAGTTTAAGAAGCAGAGAAATCTTTCAGAAAATAATCACCTAATTTATTATTAATATGTCTCCTTTAGATATGAGGGATCCACGCGACTTACCTTAAAATTTTTTTCTATTATTGTATTCAGTTGTAATATTTAAGAGATGTAAACTTTAGATATGTTGCCTGTATTATTTTCATTTTGAAATTATATTTACAATCATATGGACTATAGCCAGATTTTTATGGAAAGGAAAATCAGATAATTTCTCTCAGATAACACTGAAGGGAAAAACTAATTAGTTATTACTAAAAAGCCTATTTTTTCTGTTATTTAAAATATTCATAAAATATATTTGCTTTTAGAAGCTACTAAGAATTAGCAGGAAAACCTTTTTGGCTAAAATTACATTGGGATTTCTTGGATATATACAGCCCACCCCAATATTGTCATTGATACATATACAATAGTTTAAGTGAAAGGTCTTAAAAGAACTAAAAGAAAAAGAAAACACATTCCTGTCTAACTCTGGGGTTTTATATTACAAAAAGAAAAAAGTTAAATATTTTTTGTATCAAAAATATTTGTATTCTTTTAAACATTATTAGGGTGTATTTTAACCTCATACTATATCTAAGAAAAAAGAGGCTCAGAATTTTTAATGTTTTAAAACATTTAGGGCCACCAGACCTAAAATCTATCTCCGGAGATAGTACATCTATCTTCAGAGATCGTATAGTGGGTAGGTCACTTGCCTTGCATGGGGCTGATCTGGGTTTGATTTCTGGCACCAAATATGGTTCCCTGATCCCTGCCAGGAGTGATCTTTGAGTGCAGAGCTAGGAGTAAGCCCTGAGCATCAACAACAGGTGTGACACCCCCCCCCCCCCCAAACACCCAATTTTGGCAAGGTTGGAGGAGCAAGTAGAGGATCCAAGATGTGGAAGTAGGCCTTCAGATCTCGAATATTTTCTTGTTGGTCTTCTGGTCATTTAGTCTTTTACAGTAAATATTTTCTAAATAGTCACTGTCACTGTCACTGTCCTCCCGTTGTTCATCGATTTGCTCAAGCGGGCACAGTACCATTGTGAGACTTGTTGTTACTTGGCATATCAAATACATCACGAGTAGCTTGCCAGGCTTTACCCTGCGGGCGAGATACTCTTGGTAACTTGGCAGGCTCTCCAAGAGGGGCGGAGGAATTGAACTCAGGTTGACTGGGTCAGCCGGGTGCAAGGCAAAACGCTCTACTCACTGCGCTATCGCTCCAGCCCTTTCTAAGTAGAATGATAGGCAAAATAATAGTTCCCCAATATGTTCACACTCCACTTCCTGGATACAGTGAATAGGGCACATTCTAGAGCATAAGAAACTGTCCAGGTTTGATTATTTTAAAATCCTCAAAGCAATAGATCGTCAAAGTATCTGAGCGTGCCTAGTCTAATGATCAGATATTTATTATTTTATTTCACTTTGGGGGTTTGGGGGCCACACCCAGCAGTGCTCAGGAGTGACCTCTGATGGTGCGCGAGCAGTTATATGCAGTGCGACAGGGGTGGGGTGAGGGACTGGTGGAAACGTCCTGGGCTGCATTGCAAGGCAAGTGCCTTACCTCCTGTACAATCTCTCCAGTCTTCGCCGGCGGATTCTATTCTTGTTTCCCTCATCTTTTATCGAGGAAGAATGATGTACCATACTGGTAATGATAGAATTTCATGTGTAAATTCAGTGTTCTAATATCACATGCTCCATCAGAGTGTCAGTATCCCTGAACCAAAATCGCCTTCCCGGCCACAACCATCCCTCCCCCCACAATCTCTCCTTGGCAATCTCAATTCTTTTTTTTTCTTTTTGGGTCACACCCAGCGATGCTCAGGGGTCACTCCTGGCTCTGCACTTAGGAATTACTGCTGGCGGTGCTTGGGGGACCGTATGGGATGCCGGGGATTGAACCCAGGTTGTCCGCGTGCAAGGCAAACGCCCTACCCACTGTACTATCACTCCGGCCTGGCAATCTCAGTTCTGTAGTCAAACTCTTAGGTTTTTATTGCCTTGGCCATTTGGTATTCCCTTCCTATGTTTCTTCATATATATATATATTCCACATACGAGAGAGGTCATTCTGTATTTGTCTTCCTTCTGACTTCACTCAGCATGATACCCTCTAGTTCCATCCACATAGAAGTGAAATGCATGATTTCATCTTTTCTTCCAGATGAGTAATATGCCACTGTCACATGGGTATTTTTAAATAGAAGGACTTCTGTAGACAGAGATGTAGTATTACTGCCTTTGAAGATGCAGAGATATTTAGGGACATTTGGAATTGGAAAAAAGTAAGGAAATTAATTTGGAGGCTTGGGGGTTGGGCCACACCTGGCTGGTGGTGCTCAGGGATTACTCTTGGTTCTGCACTCAGGAATCACTCCTAGTGGTACCATTGGGGTGCTGGGAATTGAATTTAGGTCAGCTGTGCACAAGGCAAATGGTCTACCTGCTATACTATTGTTCCAGCCTCAGGAGATGAATTCTTTGGAGTTTCCAGAAAGGAAAAATACGTATTATGTTCCTAAGATAGCAAATTTTTATGATTTTAATACATTGAATTACTGCTAATTAAAACATCAATGAAAACTAACTTAATAAGTTATAACTAACATAATATGGAATTCTTATAATCAAATTATTTATAATAAAATACTTATAATTTTTGTAATTATAAATATTATAAATAAATGTAAATAAAATATAATTATAAATAATATAAATAAAACAATTACAAACCACATCACCTATCTGTAGACTGTTGATAATCTTTTTCTTCTTGTTGGTTTTGGGCTAAACCTGGCAATATTCAGGAGACACTCCTGGTTCTGCTCTCAGGAATCACCCAGGGCAGTGCTCAGAGAACCATATGGGATTCCACGGATAGAACCCAGATCGGCCTCATGCAAGGCAAGCACCCTACCTGCTGTAAAATCACTCTGGCCAACTGATCATAGTCTTATTTTAGTTTGAACAAAAATATAGAAAGATGCAAATGAACCCATGAGGTTACTATTTATCTTCTGAAAGCTATTATATTTTTGAGTAGTTAGCACTGTAGCACTGTCCTCCTGTTGTTCATCGATTTGCTCGAGCGGGCAACAGCAATATCTCCATTGTGAGACTTGTTACTGTTTTTGGGATATCGAATACGCCACGGGGAGCTTGCCAGGCTTTGTCGTGCAGGCAGGATACTCCCGGTAGTTTGTGGGGCTCTCCAAGAGGGACGGAAGAATCGAACATGGGTCGACCATGGGCAAGGCAAACGCCCTACCCGCTGTGCTAGCGCTCCAGCCCTTTGAGTAGTTAAAATTCTAAAATGAGAAAGTAATGGACATCTTCTTTGTGTTTGGTCCATAAAGAATATTCAGTAAATATCTTTTGCAGTTGTTAATTCTGGACTAAAAACATACAATATGGTATCATGCCATTTAAAAAACATTGAGAATTCCCAGAGCATGCAATATTATTTTATCATTGCATCATATTTGTATTTTACAGGCGGTGGAAGTTCTCTGATGGATATAGAAAATGTAATTCTGGCTAAAATCCAAAATGAAGAAATAAACCACATAGATGCAATACTGAAATCTGACAAGTTTCAGCAGAACTTATTTTTCATGGAGAGAGTTCTAATGGAAAACATATTTCAGCCCAAACTGGCAGCTTACCGTCAACTTCCTGTATTTAAAGGTATTTTTAAAAATAAACCACATTTTGATAATCTCAAATGGGTAAGAAAATATAAATAGTGCTATTAATTACTTCTAAATAGGATCTCCGGACTGTACTTGTCTATGAGAAGATGTGCTTTTACAAGGATGTCAGCACAGAATTTAAGTATAGACTAGGGTTCCTGCTAGGGTTCCTACATAAAGATATTGCTTCCTTGGATTTCAGAACATGTGTCTCTGTGACTCTTTCCCTTCTCTTACCTTGTGTTGAACTATTCTCCTATTCAGACCCTGCTTCCGTCTGCCACTGACTTCCCAAGTCTGATTTTCACTGTTGCAGGGGAATCCTTCCTGTTTTTATCATTATAAATCCTGTCTCATATATCCACAAGCTATTTGAAAGATTTTAGAGTGTAATTTGAACTTCCAATTTATAAGTGAGTAAAGTGAAAGTTGCAGGTAGTTTCTAAGGTTACATCCCATGTGACAAAGTTAGGTATTCAGATAAGCTGTTTGATCCCATTCCAATTCTCTTTCCACTCTACTATCCTGAATTGCTGCTGCAGCACAGACACACATTTGAAGATAGTATTTAAGCACTCACAAACCATCACCACCTTCCAGTGCATTCCTTAGAATATATTATCAACCTCATAGCATGTCATTCAAAGGCTCCTGAAATCAGACACAGACAGGACTTGATTTCATTATATTACTTAAGAGACACTCAAAGTTAGCTTACCTGGTACAAGCCTTATGGGTCACCCCCAAACCCTATACTTTCTGCCTAGAAACTTTCACTGAGAAATGTTCAGCAGTTTTTCCTTGTGTTTTTCTTGTCTTTGCACACTGTATCGTCATTTTCAAGTAATATGGAGAGGGTATTCACCTTTGTGGAAATTTTCTTGGTCCTGAAGTTTAGTATTTGTTTCTATATGACTGCATATTTGCAAAATATAATGTTTGACAAATGGTTGTGAATATTTTGCTTATACACCCCTAGAAGAATATGGAAGAAATATTCTTTTTTGTACTAGTTTAATAAAAAATTTTGTCATATGTGTAGACTTTCCCTTCTGCATTCCTAGACTTATATACTTAATATTTACAGAGTATAGTATGACATTGGAAAAACAACTGTTATTACTTTAAATAACATTGAACAACAGTGCATGGTTGGAGGTTGTAAATATCTTTGTTTTATTTACTTAATTTAGAACAGAGGCATTCATTATTTGTTTGATGTTCAGTGTAGGTATTGTTGGTTTATTTATTTCTTTGGTAGAAGTGTTTTGTTTATGAAGAAACCGCTCTTTTACCAGTACACCAGGAAGTTTTTAAAGATGAATGGAAGTAGAATTTGTCCATTTGGGGTTCATATGTTAAAATTATCATATAATTGCCCCCACAAATTTCTACTTAGGCATTATGATTTACAAAATTGATAATAATAATAAGGCATACAATGTTCCAACTCCACACCCACACCAGAGTTTTAGCACTCTTCCACTAATGTCTAAAGGTGTCTTCCAACACTTGGAAAACTCAGTTCTGTAGGAAGTTCTTAAGTTTTCTTTTCATCAGTCAGCTGTTATTCCCTTCCAATGTTTCTGCAGGTCCTACATATGAGAGAGGTCATTCTGTATTTTTCCTTCCCTATAACTTCACTCAATGTTATATCCTCAGTTCCCACACATGTGGCAATGAACCATATAATTTTATCTTTTCTTATAGTGGAATAGTATTCCGTTGTGTCGCTCTACCCTGGTTTCTTTCATCCTCTCATCTGTTTGGGGGCACTTGGGTTGTCTTCAGATCTTGTCAATGTGACCAATTACATTGTTTGATTATACAATGTTATATTATACTAAATACTGGGTGTTACGTTTTACTTTGCTAACATATATTATCCTTTTAAATATTGGTAAATAGGGTTTTCTGACATTCTGTTAACATTTTTTTATTACTGGGTACATGAAGCATATTTTCCCATGATTTTATTTTCTTATTAAGTCCTTTGAAAGGTATTTTTGTGACAGTATTGTGATGGATTTATAAAATGAGTTTTGAATTCTTTCATCTATTTTCCAAAATCAGTTTTGCATTTATTTATTTTCTTTGAATGTCAGATAACATTTACCAGTAAAACTGGGGTTGAGGCTAATTTATCAAAAGTTTACAAATCACACATGAAATTTCCTGTAATGATACAGGGTTAGTCAGACATTCTGTTTGTATTGAGATTATTTCAAATAAACTTAACAATGGTTCAATCTCTTTGTAATACAGTTTGACAGTTTCTTACAAAGCTAAACATACTGTTATCACATGGTCTGCATCATTCTCTTTGTATTTTCCCAGTGGAGTAGAATACCTCATATCCACACAAACTTGCTTGCACAGAGAAATAACAGTTCCATTGATAATTCTTTTTTTTCCATTGATAATTCTTAAAACTTGAAAGCAACCAAAATGTCCTTTATGAGGTGAATGAATTAATTGTGGTGCAGTTAGACAATGAAATATTATTCAGCATCAAAAATAAATTAGTTGGGCGAGAGCCATAGTACAGCGGGTAGGGCATTTGCCTTGCACGTGGCCAAACCCTGACAGGTTCGATCTCTGGCATTCCATATGGCCCCCCAAGCACCACCAGGAGTAATTCCTAAGTGCAGAGCCAGGAGTAAGCCCTGAGCATTGCTTGGTGTGACCCAAAAAGCAAAAAAAGAGAAAAAAAAAACAAAAATAAATGAGTTATCAAGTTGTGAGCAGACATGGAGGAAACATAAGTGCAAATTATGAAGTTAAAATGCTTTATTTCATTATGGAATGCTGACAAACATGCACCTGCCTGTGTGTCACTGACAACTGGGTTCCATGGGATGTCAAAAGATTGCCAGGCCACTCATCTATGAGATGGTCGGACTTCTTCGTCAAGACCCTGAACGAATGGTTTGATACTCTTTGTGTTCCTGGAGTGAGCAGACGATGCCACTGGGCTACACTAGCATGTGACAGGGACAAATGGAGACATTACTGGAGCCTGCTTGAGCAAATCGATGAGCAACGGGATGATAAGTGATACAAGTGACATTTCATTATGGAAAAAAATGCGGATAACAACCCCATCCCTCCTTGCCCACCTAACAACCCTCAAAAAGCCACAATGCCCGGTCAACCTCTTTTCATTTTGGAGGCAAGACATTCTTCACTTGTCCTGCTCTTCCAGTGAGTCCCAAAAGCAACAGAATTTTCTGCCAGTAGTCTAGACAATTGCTCTCGATGCTCTGTGATTTGGACCATGTGATTCCACATATGCATAGTGGCCCTTAACATGATATTTAATAGACAGAAACTTTGGTAGGTCCTTGCCGGTTTAGGACACTTTGGAGTACTTTGGAGTACAGGGTCCGGAGGTGCTCAGGGCTTACTCTTGGCTCTGCACTAAGGGATCACTAGTCCTGGGGAGGCTTAGGGGACTCTATGGGATATCAGGGAATGAACCCGGGTCGGCTTTGTGCAAGGCAAGCTTGTACCCAAGGTAAGCTTAATACCCGCTGCACTATCCTCCAGCCCTACGGGCAACTTTTTATTTGCTCTTATTCATCTTTTCATTTGCTTAATTTTAGAACGTGAACCTGGAGAGCCTGACAAATTCTTAGGAATTGAAAATGTTGAACAGATACCAGAAGAGGCAAAGAAAGAAGAGGATGAAGAAATACAAAGAGAGCAAACAATACCAGCCAATTTGGAACGGCTTTGGTCTTTTTCCTGTGACTTAACCAAAGGCTTGAATGTGAGCAGCCTTGCCTGGAATAAGACAAATCCAGTAAGTTAGCAAGCATCTGAGCAATTCCATTTCTGGCAGTGGAAGGCAGCTGTCAAGCCCTAATGAAAATAGTACTTTTTTAGGGAGTAGGGGAACAATTTAAAGAGACATACCCCCATTTTAAATATCTCTCATGTACATTTATATTCTTTAAAAACGGGAAATGTAAATAGTTACAAAGGATGTTTCCCCCCTTTAATATAAGAAAATATTTTTATTTTAGGACATGTAACTGGGATATGACATTCTCCAATTCTAAGGTACTAAGGAATGAGCTGGAATATGTGTCTGATTTATTGTAACATATGCCAAATTCATGTACCCAAGTATTTTTCTTAGTAGAAGTGCTCATATTCCAGATTCATTTACTTATTACAGTTGACCATGCAAAAATGAAGACAGATCTTTTGACTTCTTAAAATACTTTAAATAATTGCAAATATTTAAATGGCACTTACTGTATACCAGGAACAGTTGTACACATTTTGTTTGTTTCACACAACTCTACTAGTTCAGTATTATTTTCTCATTCTCTTGGTAAGGAAATTAAAGCACAGGAAAGATAACTAACTTGCCCAGAGTTACACAGCTAACTTGGGAGACAAGCCAGTGATAATTAAAACCCAGACATGGGGCTCTGGAGTTGTAGTTCTTAATTGCTGCAGTGCCCAAAATCACCTTGAGACAAATGAGATGTATATTGTCAAGCTGAGGAAAGTGTTCTTCCTTGTGAAAAAAATCATGGTTCTTTTATTTATTTATTGCTTTTTGGGTCATACCTGGCAATGCACAGAGATTACTCCTGGCTCTGCACTCAGGAATTATTCCTGGCGGTGCTCAGGGGACCCTTATAGGATGTCGCGAATCAATCCCTGGTCTGCCGCATGCAAGGCAAATGCCCTACGCGCTGTGCTATCGCTCCAGCTCCAATCCTAGTTGTGTTAAAAACACAAAAGACTGATCTGCTCTTGAAGTTTATGAACTAGTTCTGGGTGTGTGTGAGGGGTATGGGGTGGGGCTGTACACATCAGGGTTTGGAGCTCCCACACTGGGCTGAGGTGCTCACTGAGGGTTGCAACTGATGGCACTTGCACAGGTGTTTGCCAAGTCTCACGTATTCTTCAGCTGTGGTGCTCACTCACGTTATAGCTACTATTCCTGATTGCACTGCACGCAAATCCATTAGTGGCCGCACACTCACTCATCACACTCTGTAGTCATGGTGCTTCCACACACACACACACACACACACACACACACACCTGGCTGTGCAAGGTGGCGGGAATCACAGACAGCAGGATGCCCAGAGTAGTACTGTGTATGTGCAAGGGATTAAACTCTTCCGCTTGCCAGACAGACATTCTGTGCTCTTCTCCCGGGTCCTCACTTCCTGTCTCTTACATGTTTTCCCGCCGTGTTCTCATGTGGAGAGAAGAGAGCTCAGCTGCGTCTGCTGCTTGCAGGGTCACCAATCCTATTAGATTAGGACCCTAGCCCAATTAATTTAACTCTAATTACTTTATGAAAGTCCTATTAATAAATGTGAATATAATCTCATTGGGTTGGAGCCATAGCACAGCAGGTAGGGTGTTTGCCTTGCACGTGGCCAACCCAGGTTTGATTCCTCTGCCCCTCTTGGAGAGCCTGGCAAGCTACCGAGATTATCCCACCCGCACGGCAAAGCTATGGCAAGCTGCCCATGACATATTCAATATGCCAAAAACAGTAACAAGTCTCATAATGGAGACATTACTGGGCCCGCTTGAGCAAATCAATGAACAGCGGGAGGACAGTGGACACTGGACAGTGGATAATCTCACTGGGAGTGAGAGCTTCGTTCAGCGTTCTTTGTATCACATCATTATCATCATCCAAGTACTGCCAGGAGTGACCCACAGGCTCTGAGCAGAGCTTGGAGTGGTTCCAAACCAAGCCCCTTCCTCCCGGGAAGGATTTCAAAATAGGTATTTGGGACTGGTATAGGCTACGGGAGAAATATAATTCAGTCGTTAACTCAGTGTCTGTATTTTATGCTTGAAATGGTTAGGTTATTCTTGAAGAGCTACAAAACATAGTGTAATTTGTAGTACAATCTGGGGAAATTACCACCATTTGTAAAATAATTTGTTAGTTTTTTAAAAAGTTACTTATTCCTCAGTCTGAAAGGGTGACTATTGTTACTATATTTTGCTTAGGTAGTTGGAAGTGGAGTAGAAATTGAGAGAAAATGTGTAACCACTTTTTAACATAATTTATAAATCTTGCTTAGGTAGTTGGAAGTGGAGTAGAAATTGAGAGAAAATGTGTAACCACTTTTTAACATAATTTATAAATCTGTATGCTTTTACATTTTTACACTATTTCTACACCTTCTTCTTATTTAAAATTTTTCTCCTACTTTTTAGGACCTTTTGGCTGTTGGCTATGGACACTTTGGATTTAAAGAGCAAAAGAAAGGATTAGCTTGTTGTTGGTCATTAAAGAATCCCATGGTAACCCAAACAGTTATTTTACTTAATTAAATGTTGACATAATTCCAATAAAGTAGATAATTGTATGTGATTACACAAAAGCAAGACAGTTTTAGCTCACAAGGTTTTATTTTCTTCTATTTAAATTCAGGACAGCTAAAGTCTGTTCTTTTCTATATACAAGAAAGAAAATTTATTTATAACTAATTTTGATAAATATTTGCTGAGCATTAGTAGGCTTGATGATGTAGTTTTGAACCATTGTTATGCCTGCTAGTTACAAACACAAATATATTTGCAAATGAAAATCTTTTGTAAGTTAGATTTTAACACTGGGTTGTTTCTAAATAAAGGAATTGCTCTTCATCATCTTATAAAATAGATTTTTGTCCGGTTGAGAGACAGTACAATGTATCCAACCAGGGTTTGATTCCTGGAACCATGTGGTTCTTCAAACCATAACTGGATACAGCCCTGGATGCCCTCAGAATTTCCAGTGTCACTTGGATACTCAAGCAATGTTGCGCCCTTGGACCCTCATTCTGAGAATCTCTAGCGGGTCCCTTGGACCTTCTGAGCACCCCTGGGCAGCCTCCTTTCAATAGTTGTTTTTGGCTCTTCTTTTGTGGTTCTCAAGGTATGCTAGTGGAGGCTCTTGAGGCCATCTTGGCCATAATCAACCAGGCCTGTTAGTCCAGTGTTGGCACTTCAGCACTCCTGAGGCTCAATGGTGGAGTGGGCACACCCAGTGCCTGGAAGTCTCTAGGGCTATACCCAATCGTGCTTAAGGATGTCATGCAGTGCTGTGGATTGAAGTCAGAGTCCTGTGCATGTGCTCTTTCAACTGAGCTATTTTCTTAGCCCTATCTATTTTTAAAAAATTTCTTTTGACTTCTATTGTCTTTGATATCAGATTAATATTACCATCTTATTATCTCATTCCTACTTTGGACAAAGTGGCAGGCTATCGAATGTAGCCTGCCCACACAGCAGAGTCTGGCAAACTCCCCATGGCATACCCAATATGCCAAATACCAGTAACAATGATGGGTCTCATTCTCCTAAAGAGCCTTGAATATAATCTCAGGGCTAGGATGGAGACATTACTGGGGCCTGCTCGAGGCAATCGACGAATAACAGGATGATTTGTGATTTGTGATTTGTGATTACCATCTTATTGCTATTAAGTTATTAAAGCAGATAAATATGATTCATGGTCCAGAATTTTTGCTATCACTTGTTAGTCTGTTACTTTATCACTTTATGTTTATTTTCAATCCACTTTTTTTTTCTTTTTTTATTAGTGAAAAACCATGAGGTACAGTTATAGTCTTACAAATTTTGTGCTTGGGTTTCAGTTATACAATGATCAAGTGCCCATCCCTCCACCAGTGCCCGTCATCCATCCCCATGGGTCCCAGCATCCCCCCCCCTCATCCCCCCCCCCGTCCCATCCTGCCTCTGTGGCAGGGTATTCCCCCTTGTTCTCTCTCTCTTCTTTTGGGTACTGTGTTTTGCAAGAGAGGCTTTGAGTGGCAATCATGTTTGGTCTATCGACTACTTTTAGCATGCTTCTCCCACCCTGGGAGGACCCTCACAACACCCTTCATTTGGTACTCTCTTCTCTATCTGAGCTTCCTTTTCACCTAGAGCCTGTGGCTGGCCTTCCATTCATGGAGCAAAATTCCTGGTACTAATCTCAGCCATTCCTGGGTGTTATTCTCCCTTTTTGTTGCTTTATGTTCCCCAGATGAATGCAATCTTTCTGTGTCTATCCCGCTCTTTCTGACTCATTTCGCTTAACATGATACTTTCCATGTAGTACCACTTGTATGTAAATTTCATAACTTCATCTTTTCTAACAGCTACATAGTACTCCATTGTGTAAATGTACCAAAGTTTCTTTAACCAGTCATCTGTTCTCGGGCACTCAGGTTTTTTCCAGATTCTGGCTATTGTAAAGAGTGCTGCAATGAACAAACAATTGCAGATGTCACTTCGACTATACCTTTTTGCCTCTCTGGGATATATTCCCAGGAGTGCTATAGCTGGGTCAAATGGCAGATCAAATTCTAATTTTTTGAGAGTCGTCCATACTGTTTTCCAAAAGGGTTGGACCAGCCGGCATTCCCACCAGCAGTGAAGGAGGGTCCCTTTCTCGCCACATCCGCGCCGGCATTGGTTGCTTTTGTTCTTGTGGATGTGGGCCAGTCTCTCTGGTGTGAAATGATATCTCATTGTGGTTTTGATCTGCATCTCTCTGATGATTAGTGATGTAGAGCATTTTCTCATGTGCCTTTTTGCCATTCGAATTTCTTCTTTGCGAAAGTTTCTGTTCATTTCCTCACCCCATTTTTTGATGGGGTTGGGTGATTTCTTCTTGTGGAGTTTAACCAGTACCTTGTATATCCTTGATATCAACCCCTTGTCGGATGTGTACTTGGTGAATATCCTTTCCCATTCTGTAGGCTGTCTTTGTATTTTGGTCAATGTTTCTTTTGAGGTGCAGAAGCTTCTTAGTTTAAGATAGTCCCATTTGTCTATCTCTGTTTTCACTTGCTCGGCCAGTGGCGTGACATCTTTGAAGATGTCACTTTTGAAATGTGGAATGGAAGATTTAAAAATATTAGAAGAACATATATAAAAATTAGAATTTTTATATGGCCCCAAGTATTTGATATTGAGTTTATATAGCATATCAGAAAAAAAACAACAAACAAATCATTTAAAACCCAAGGAAGGACTGATATAGAATTCTTCATCAGAAATTTGTTTTCTATGCAGATTGTTAGATTGTTAGAACCAAGACAGGATTTAGATTAGGCATTACAACAAAAAAGAAGGCTGGACAAGTTTATCTTAAAGAGTCCTGGAGCTTATATTATGCATTGCTTAGAAATTATTAGACAACCAGAGCACTTGAAACAAATACTGCAAGATAGGAACAGATAAAAATTAATTTGGAGCCCATTATTTGTTTAAGAATGTGGATCTGTAACGCCCAAAAGCAGAGAGAAAGTATGGGGGAAGTTGTCTGCTATAGCGGCGGGGGGAGGGTTGGAAAAGGGGGTACACTGGGAACATTGGTGATGGAGAATGTGCACTGGTGGAGGGATGGGTATTTGATCATTGTATGGCTAAAGCTCAAACGTGAAAGCTTTGTAACTCTGTATCACGGCGATTCAATTTAAAAAAAAAAAGAATGTGGATCTGTGATGAAAGATTAGCAAATTATGGGAATTACTGTAGATGCTTGTGTTACTTCTTTTAGTTATTGCGTTTAATGAAAATTTTGATGCCTTTTCCTCTCCCCCACTTTTCTGGCAGTTAGGAAGAGGGGAGTAGGCTGACTTTCACTCTACTGCTACCATTCTAGCCTGTGTACCCTCAACTCTCCCTAACTGTGTTCTGTAAAGCCAAGTTTCAAATGTAATGTACTGATTTCTTTCTGCAGTGGCCAGAACGCATTTATCAGAGTCCACATGGTGTTACTGCTATAGATTTTTCCATTGGGTCACCTAACCTTTTAGCAGTGGGACATTACAACGGAAACATTTCAATTTATAATGTACAGAACAACAATAGCGCCCCTGTTCTGGATAGTAGGTGAGATTTTAAGAATTAAATAGTATATAATGCATCCTACTTAGGGGATTATATACTAGTATATAAGCTGTTAGATGTGTATCTGTGTGTGTTATATAATTCTACCAATCCGTAATATATAGATATAGATATAATCTAATGTGTTTAATTTTGAGAGAATGCTGTTTTTATGGGTGATAAGATTTTTAAAAATTTAATAATTCCAGGGGCTGGAGCGATAGCACAATGGGTAGGGCATTTGCCTTGCATGCAGCTGAACCGGGTTTGATTCCCAGCATCCCCTATGATCCCCTGAGCACCGCCAGGAGTAATTCCTAAGTGCAAAGCCAGGAGTAACCCCGGTGCATAACCAGGTGTGACCCAAAAAGAAAAAAATTAATAATTCATAATTATATAGAATATTCTTTCCTAATATTCTCTTTACCTTCTCTGCACACTTCCTAAGCAAACTTAGTTGGGTTTAACAGTTTAAACTTATTTGTTCTTAATTTATTTATTTGTTCTTCATTTCAATTTTTCACTTTTCTTTAGCAAATCGATGAACAACGGGAGGACAGTGCTTCTTTGAAAAAAAAGTTGCATATGTTAGGTTGAATAAATGTGATTTTTCCAAGGTGTACAAAACGTTTTTGTTGTTGTTTTTTTTTTTGTGGGAGGGCTCACCTGATGGTGTTCAGGGAGGCATGCAGTGCCAGGGTTCAAACCTGGCTCTCCCAATGCAAAACCTATTCCCCAGATCTTTGAGTTGTCTCCTAGGCCCAATAATGTTTTAAAATATGGATATATTATGAAGTGATCACCACACTCCAATTAACACATCATCACCTCACCTAGTCACCATCCTTTCGAGGGAGAACATTCAAGATCTGTTTTCAAAAGAGAAATACTAGTTTGCATATCAGCAGATGGAAAAATTTCAAGGCAATGTAATGTAAATTATAATCACCATGCTGTACATTGGTTTGTACAAAGAACTTCTTTGTCTTATAACTGAAAGTTATAAAGCTTTATTGCTTCTAAGCTTTATTGTTTTACCTCTGCCAGGAAACTTTCCCATTCCTTTTTATTTGTCTGTGTATTCTACAAATACCTTTTCATAAAACTTATCATACTGTATATATACATATATGCATATAAATATATGTATCTTCTTAAGGAAACTAAATTCCCTTAAGAAGACAAGGAAACTAAATTCCCTTAAGAAGGTCTTACTTTACCTTTGTATCCTCAGTATGGCATATAATATCAGGCTGATAATAAGAATACACTAAATATTTGAGTACAGTGAATGAATGACTCATAAGGAAATCCAAAGTTAAAGGTGAAAGATATTGAACATATTGAATTTTTGTGAGATATCAGACACCAATGGAGTGAAAATGAGGTGAAATATTTATATCAAATGTTTGAATAAACTTAGCTAGAACTTGAGATAGGCATTAAAACACAGACTCTTTAGATTTCTCTGAGATTGTTTGCCCAAAATTGTAAGCATGGGGGAAGTAGATCCATAATTTTTACTAAATAACAATATATACGTGTACATATATATGTATATATAGGCACATATGATTTTACTGATTCAGAACTCTTGTTTTAGAAATCTTACATTAAAAAAACCAAGTGAGTGAGTACTAGATCTAGAAAAACTCATCATTCTGACTGGAAAGAGTAATCTGAAAAGTTATTTTAATTCTTCAGAGGAAATTTTAAATATTTCTTCTGATAATCAAGGCCAGAGAATCATGTCAGTGGTCATTCTTAAAATACAGGCAGAAGGCTGAGACAATTGCTTATTTGAATAAGATTTAAGTAACTTATTTCAGCTATAAAAAACCAAATGCTTGAGAAGATGAAGATACTTATGTTAAATGTGTCTAAAATAAAAATAGATTTATTCCATGCAACTGGGAAAAAATGAACAAATGAAGAAAAGTTGAATCTGAAAAAAAAAGTATGCATTTATATTCCTGGTCATCGATTTGCTCGAGCGGGCCCAGTAACGTCTCCGGGCTAGAGCGATAGCACAGTGGTAGGGCGTTTGCCTTGCACGCAGCCAACATGGCCCACCCGAGTTCGATTCCTCCACCCTCTCGGAGAGCCCGGCAAGCTACCAGGAGTATCTCGTCCGCAGGGGAGGGCCTTTACTTACTTACTATATTCCTGGTATGCAGCTAATATAATTATGGAGCACTGTCCTCCCATTGTTCATCGATTTGCTCGAGCGAGCCTAGTATCGTCTCCATTGTGAGACTTGTTATTACTGTGTTTGGCATATCAAATACATCACGGGGAGCTTGCCAGGCTCTGCCATGTGGGTGAGATACTCTCAGTAGCTTGCTGGGCTTTCCGAGAGGGGCAGAGGAATTGAACCCTGGTCGGCTGGGCCGGCTGCATGAAAAGCAAACACCGTACCACTGTGCTATTGCTCCAGCCCCAGATGTAGCAATTTTCCTATCATCTTGATTTTCATTAATTTTAGTACTTGATGATGAGAATTCTCCTATTATTCCTTTATAATTTCTTTTTTTGTTGTTTGTTTTTGAACCACACCCGGTGATGGTTAAGACTGACTACTGGCTCCGACCGAGTTCAGGGATCACTCCTGGCCGGAGGACCATATGGGGTGCTGGAGATTAAACCCGGTCAGCCACACGCAAGGCTAATGTCCTACCGGCTGTACTATCTCTCCAGTCGCTAAATTGCATATTATATTCTATTTTTGGTTTTGGGGGGGCCATACCTGATGGTGCTCAACTCCTCTCTTTTTTGACGGGTGGGGGGGGGTCGGAGTGAGAGAGGTTGTACCTGGCTGTACTCAGGGCTCGACCACTCTGGGCAGGCTCGGGAACCCATATGATATGCCAGGAATCAAATCAAGTTCAGTTGGGCAAGGCGAGCGACCTACCTGCTGTACTACTTTCCAGTCCTACTCGGGGTCACTCTTGGGGTCCAACTGTGGTACTGGGGTAAAATTCCCATTGTCCTATCTCTCTAATTCCTTTATTGGGGTCACACTTGGTGATGCTCAGAGCTTAGTCCTGGTCATGTACTTAGGGATGACTCCTGGGGACTTGAATCCCCAGTGAAACCTGTGGTGACCAGGATGGAACTGTAGTTGGCCTTGTGCAAAGGAAGAGGTGCTGGGAATCAAACCTGATTCAATTGTGCAAGGCAAGCGATTTACCTGCTGTACTATCTCTTCAGATTCTAAATCTTTTTTTATTTGTAATATTTTTTGTTTGCTTTTTGGAGCCACACCTAGTGGTGCTCAGGGTTTATACCAGCTCTGTACTCAGGGATCACTCCTGGTGAGTTCGGGACCATGTGGGATGCTACGGATTGAACCTAATATAATTAAGGGCAGTAAATTTCCTTTAGTAAGGAAGGAAAAAAATCATCAATGAATATTAGGTGACTAAGTTTTTCTTCTTTCTCAAAATATTAAGAGTAAAAGACTAATATTGAACAACCAAAGCACCAGTCTGTAGGTTCATTTAAAGTGTACTTGGGAGCTACGTTTATCATATAGTTGATTTTACGCAAAATACTTTTGTCTGTTTCAGTGAATCACCACAAAAACACTGGGGACCTGTATGGCAACTCCAGTGGATAGAACAAGATCGGGGAACAACAGGTGATGACAAAAGAGAAATACTAGTTTCCATATCAGCAGATGGAAGAATCTCAAAATGGGTTATCCGAAAAGGACTGGATTCTCATGGTAAAGAACATACTGGTTTTTATATATAACCTAATGTTTGCTATATATGCAGAGACTTACATACATTAACACATAGAAATGTATATATACCTGTTCATACACCAAATTCTCTTCCTATGTCGTGAATTAATTCCTACGGAACCCTGTATGAGGGGTTGGACTAAATTTAAAAAAAAAACACCAAAAACTGGGCCTGGGAATTGTTTTTCTAAACATCTAGTTCTGGTAGTTTCTAATATTAACTGAATTACAAAAGGCGGCAAAAATCACGCTACAATTTGTGGGCAGGTCATACATAATATCTGCAGTAGTTTTTTTCAGTGTCATACAACGAAGATGATTCTTTTTTCTTTAAACAAAGATTTGATGCGTTTGAAAAGAACCTCTACTATCAGCAAGAAAGGAACAGAAAAGGAAAAGAAAGGTGAAGCTTTGATATCTCGACAGGCTCCTGGAATGTGTTTTGCTTTTCATCCCAAGGTAAATGATTATTTACTTTTCACTCCAAGGTAAGTGATTTCAACTCATTATATATTATTCTACAATAGCATCCAACAATTGAAGTGTAGGAGGGAGAAAATAAAATGTTAATCAATATCATGACTTGTAAGTGAAAGCAAAAAACAAGCAAGCATAGGGGTTGGTGCCAAGTCAGGTAGCCTGGTTCATTCCAGTTGGCTGCTCTATGTCTTGTATCTTTTTCCTTGGAGAAAAGTTTGTGTCTCTGAGGAGTTATGGAAGAATTCTCCTCCTAAATCTGTGCTTGAGTTGAGGACCTCTGCTCTGCCGCTCTCTCAGAATCAGATCCTTTATACTGTCACTGTCACTGCCCTCCTGTTGTTTATCGATTTGCTCGAGCGGGCCCAGTAACATCTCCATTGGAGACTTTCTTGTTACTGTGTTTGGCATATCGAATATGCCACGGGTAGCTTGCCAGGCTTTGCCGTGCGGGCGAGATACTCTCGGTAGCTTGCCGGGATCTCCGAGAGGGGCGAAGGAATCGAACTCAGGTCGGCCATGTTGGCTGCGTGCAAGGCAAACACCCTACCGCTGTGCTATCTCTCCAGCCCATTCTTTATACAGTCCTCTGTATTTTAAGATGAATGGTGACTATCACACAGGAAGACTACATCCACTCCTGATGATCAAGACCAGAAACAAACCAGAGCACAGTTCCTTGAAGTCAGGGAATTTAGTCACTAGACAGAGGAATACAGTGGGTAGGGGACTTGCATTGGATGCCACTGGCTCATATTAGATCCCTGGCATTCTGTATAGTCTCCTGAGTCCTGTCAGGAGTGATCCCTGTGCACAGAGTCAGAAGTAAGTCCTGAGCACTGCCAGGTGTGGACTAAAACATGAAATGAAACTAAAACAAATAAAACATATTCTGGATGTTTTCAGTTACATGTTGGCTCATCTCTTAGAGATACTGTCATGCACCAATTGATGCAAACCCAAACTTGAGTTCCTTCTCTGTTCTATTCTTCCATCAAAATGCTATTTAAATCTTATTGTGCCACTACTTCCAACCCCTGTTTGGATTTTTATTGTACTTCATTTTTGCTATCATAGTCATATGTTAATCACATACGAATGGACTCCAATCTCAAAATCCCACAATATACTTCTCACCTTGACTTTAGAACAGTGATTTTCAATATGGGAAGTGTGGGGTTGTTGTTCCTCCAAGGGCACAATTCACAGTGTCTTGGGATAATTTTTGTTGGTGAAGTTGAAGGTTGAGTAGGGGCAGATTTCTATTGACATCAAGTGGGCAGAAACCAAGGATGGCGTCAAACACCCTGCCAGACACAGGGCAACTGTACCCAGTGACATTCAGGGTACTTATGTGAGGCTGGATTCAAGACAGGGATGACTGCATGCAGAGCATTCCTCTTAAGTCCTGCACTCTCTCTCTGGCCCACAAAATACTTTTAAAATCCCTACTTACTACATATGTTTATAGATACTTAAGATTCCATCTGATTGTATCTTTCATTCCCAGCTAGAGTTCTAGCAGCAGATATGCAATAGTGATTGCTAAACCTTCCACCTGCTCTCTGAGAGTCATTCATTTTTTCATTTTTTTCTTTTTGGGTCACACCTGGCAATGCTCAGGGGTTACTCCTGGATCATGCACTCAGGAATTACTCCTGGCGGTGCTGGGGGGACCATATGGGATGCTGGGAATCCAACCGGGGTCGGCCGCATGCAAGGCAAATGCCCTGCCCGTTGGCTGTGCTATTGCTCCAGCCCCTCTTTGAGTCGTTCTAATGAATGAACATGCACTCTTTTCCTTAGACTGTGTCCTAGCATTAAGTGTTAGGATATTTCTTATTTATTTAGGGTGGGGAGTGTTCCCAAACTCAGGAGGCTTGAGGGTCACTCCCAGTCACTGCCAAGTTGTGTAGGTCAGACAGCTCAATGCTGTGCCTGCTGTTACAGTGCTGCTCAGGTGGGAAGGTTCTATACAGCAAAACAAGGATTGAAGGCCTCCCCTTGAATCCAGTAAGGAAAAAAAAAACTCGTTCTTTTTTTTTTTTGCACAGTAGTTTTGCAGGTGATTTGATTATTGCAAAGCAAGGTAAAGAACATCAGAGACTATTTTCAAATAGTATTTACAGGTTTGGTTCTTGAATTGATTTTATAGTCAGTAATTTGGGTAATTTGACATTTCTACAAATGTATCACAAACCGATGCATTTTGACTTTTTGTGTTATAGGACACAAATATCTACTTGGCTGGCACTGAGGAAGGTCATATTCACAAATGCTCCTGTTCATATAATGAACAATACCTAGATACCTATCGAGGACACAAGGTTAGTTTAATTGTAACAGGTGTGGAAATTTATATTTACTTTGTAATAATTTTTTTTAAAAAAGGGATTGTTGTGCAAAGTAGTTTTACTTACATTTTACCACACAATAAATTCACAATTTTGGAGTTAAACATGCCAACTTGAATTTAGTGCTGTATTGCTTGGTAACCATCGGTAATGTGTGATATATTTATTTCTAGATGTCTTAGATTAAGCTTTGCAAATTATGAAAATCATATTTAAAAATTTACAGCAAAGAATTGTATATGTTTATGATAACAAGTGCTCCCAAAGTAAGATGGTTTCTTGCAATAGCTTATTTTCTGACTCTTTAATATTTAAATTTTTTTTTCTCATTTCTGTTTTTTTCTCAAACTTTTATTTTTATGTTGGAACATTGTGTGACTGAAGCCCAAACATGAATAACTTTGTAACCGTGTATCTAATGGTGATTCAATTAAAAATTAAAATAAATTGAATCAGCATAATTTATACTTAGGGATTATTGTAACAGATACAATATTGATTTTTTGACATACTTTATGGATGACTTAATTTATAACCTACTCCTGGCTAAAACAAGTACCCAGCCATATACAGCACAGTAAACGGTACATAAATCTGCTAGAAATCTGAGCGTTTTTAGTCTGTTTGTCATGTTTAAAGTTGAAAATGTAAAGTGCTGTCTACCTATGAATTCTAATTATGTTTCTATTTCTAGGGTCCTGTGTATAAAATAACATGGAATCCATTTTGTAGTGATGTATTCCTGAGCTGTTCTGCAGACTGGGGTGTTATTCTCTGGCAACAGGAGAATCTCAAGCCATTTTTGAGTTTTTATCCTACTACGTACGTTGTTTATGATGTTGCTTGGTCCCCCAAATCGTCCTACATATTTGCAGCTGCAAATGAGAGTAGAGTGGAGGTTTGGGACCTTCGTGTGAGCACGTAAGTGCTAATATTTTTCTTTGGAAAACTTCTGGTGGAAGCTATTCAAACTAAATGAAACTTTAATAGTTTTGACATAGGTAGAAAAAACCAATGTCACTCTAAACAAGTATTAGTCTCTATGATAAAAGTCCCCTAAGAATCAAAACATATTCTAGGGCATCATAACAATGTTATTTACTTATGTCATACCTGGCTTAAAACATTTTGAAAAAAATAGGTTGCCTTAGACTTTTATAGGCAGACATAGAATATTGTCACTATGTTAATTTCTTTTTCATTGCCTGATTTATGTAAGAATGCAGTCAATAGAATTCTTTTTTTGGGGGGGGTCACATTTGGTGATGCTCAGGGTGTGTGCTATCAGGAATCACTCCTGGTGTGCGCCTAGGACTATGTGGGATGCACAGGTTGAACCTGAATGCCATTGCTCTAGTCCATCAGCTGAATTCTTAATTAAAAGTTTTCTATAACATCAAGAAGAAAGGGAATATAAATATATATGTATATAGGATATGTATTTATTACCTCAGTTTATTTTAAAATGAGACCTATTGTATTTACTGGGTCTTATTTTAAAATAAACTGAGGTAATAAATAAAATGAGGAATCAAAAGAGTTATGCTTGGAGTATCACGTTTCACTCAAATGAGAAAAAGAATCCAGAGTTCTGACCTCAGTCGATGGTCAAGAATCAGGGACACTGTCTCATTTGCCAAGGCGTCAAAAATCAGATGGGCTGGACACATAATGAGATTTGGAGACGACCACTGGACTAGAGTTGTTACCAAGTGGATTCCATGGGACGTCAAAAGACTGCGTGGCCGCCCACCTACAAGATGGTCAGGCTTCTTCGTCAAGACCCTGAATGATCGGTTTGAGGCTCTTAATGTTCCTAGAATGAACAGACACCATTGGGCCACACTAGCACACGACAGGGACAAATGGAGACGTTACTGGTGCCCGCTCGAGCAAATCGACGATTAATGGAAAGTCAAGTGATCAAGTGATTTTAAAATATATTCAGGGAACCTGAGGAGTGCTTAGGACATGCATGCTGGCAGTGTGAGACTGGTAAACCTATAGTTGTATTCCTGGTACCACCCCACACTCCATTACTGATTGTAATTCCAGTGTCTTTCTCTTCTTTCTCTTCTGCACAACAAAATATACAGTCTCCAGCATGTCACAACCAGTGCGTGGAGCACCCAGCTAAAGGCTGGGACTTCCAGTGCTACTGCAACTATGTGTGTAAGCCCAGGTCATTGTAGAAACAACAAAAAAGGGAAGAGAAAGGGAAAAAAGAAAATTTAGAAAGGGAGAAAAATAAAATTTAAAATGCTGAAATTAAAACAATGAATAGGGGCTGGAAAGATAGTACACTGGGTAGGGCACTTGGGTTGCACATGGCCAATGAGGATTTGATCCCTGGCACCCCTTATGGTTCCCTGAGTGCAGAGCCAAAAGCCTCTGAATACTGCTGGGTGTGGTCTCCCCAAAAGTAATGGCTGAGGGACTGGAGTGATAGCACAGCGGGTAGGATGTTTTCCTTGCACGCAGCTGATCCAGGTTCGATTCCCAGCATACCATATGGTCCTCTGACCACCACCAGCGGTAATTCCTGAGTGCAAAGCCAGGAGTCACCCCTGTGCATAGCCGGGTGTGACCGAAAAGAAGAAAAAAAAAAAGTAATGACTGAAAAAGCATATTCAAACATAATTAATGTCTTTGATTCAAGGGACAATACCATTTATTAGAATGGTTTATAATGGTTTACCATTATTATTGTTTTTTTTTAAATTTATTTATTGAATCGCTGTGGGAAAGGTTACAAAGCTTTCAGGTTTATGTCTCAGTCATGCAAATATCAAACACATTTCCCTTTACCAATACTTATTTTTTACCCTGAAGAACCCCAATAAAACCCCACCCCCCACCCCTCCCCGTCCCTGTGAGGCAGATGAATTCTAGTTAACACTCTATCTGCTTTGATTAGATTCATTGTTTCAATAAGATTCACCACTATTATTTAGAGTTTACCCCCCTCCCCCAAATCAGACATGCTGAAAAAGCATTGTGAAGTGATTTGCTTTCTACAGCTGGGTTCAAGAATTAAATGTTGGTTTTGGATTTCTGCTATTTTACCTATTGACCCTGGAAGTATTTCTACTGAAAGTCAGATAGTTAAGAAATTGATTTCTGTGTTCTGGAGTCGTGGCCGTGCTGGAGAGCCGCTCGCGGGGGGCAACCGGTGGCCTCGGTAGGGCGTGAAGGGCGGAGCGAAACGCCCCCCTTCCCATGAGGTTTTAGTCACCCCCACACTCCCGGCTCATACCTGCTGTCCACAAGGCTCCCATGTGGCCGCCATCTTTCTTTCCAGCGAGGAGAGGGCGAATGGGGCAACACCCTTTCCCCTCTGGCAGACTTGATGGCCTGGATCAATGCATAGTCCGTTCACTTTTCTGCTCTAAGCTGCTGGGTTCTGCATTAAGTCCTTGTGCTTCTGGGGCCGTGGCTGTGCTGGAGAGCCGCTCGTGGGGGGCAACTGGTGACCTCGGTAGGGCGTGAAGGACAGACCGGAACGCCCCCCTTCCCATGAGGTTTTAGTCGCCCCCACACTCCCGGCTCATACTTGGTGTCCACAAGGCTCCCATGTGGCCGCCATCTTTCTTTCCAGAGGGAGGAGGGCGGAAGGGAGCAATACCCTTTCCCCTCTGGGCAGAAATGATTGCCTGGATTAACGCATAGTCCTTTCACTTTTCTGCTCCAAGCTGCCGGGTTCTGCATTAAGCCCTTGTGCTTCTGGGGCTGTGGCCGTGCTGGAGAGCCGCTCGTGGGGGGCAACTGGTGACCTCGGTAGGGCGTGAAGGACGGACCGGAACGCCCCCCTTCCCATGAGGTTTTAGTCGCCCCCCACACCCCCGGCTCATACCTGCTGTCCACAAGGCTCCCATGCGGCTGCCATCCTTCTTTCCAGAGATGAGAGGGCGAATGGGGCAACACCCTTTCCCCTCTGGGCAGAGATGATGGCCTGGGTTAACTCATCGTCCGTTCACTTTTCTGCTCTAAGCTGCTTGGTTCTGCATTAAGTCCTTGTGTTTCTGGGGCTGTGGCCGTGCTCCAAACTTAACTCTGATTTTCAGGGAGAAAGATTGGGTGGTTTACTTCTCATTGATCACTTTGTATATAGAGAGATGTCGCGCGGCCGCATAAGCGGCCGCGCGGTTTTGAGAAAAAGTCCTCGTTCCCGCATACTCGAGCTGTGTTTTTAGAGGCTTCTGGTCACCGGGGTTCCATCTGGCGGAGGCGGGATGCGGAGCCTACTCCATCTGGAACTTGCCGGTGATCTCGGCTCTTTTTGGAACCTGTTTTTTCCTCCGGGATCCCGCACCCTCCATGTGTTCCTTCTCTTATGCTGAACGCTTCAAAGATGGCGCTGGGGGGCGGGCTGTGGGCGTGACTTCCGGAATCAGAGGTTACCTGGGAGGTGTAGTCCGGCAGATTTGAGAAAAAGTCCTCGTTCCCGCATACTCGAGCTGTGTTTGTAGAGGCTTCTGGTCACCGGGGTTCCATCTGGCGGAGGCGGGATGCGGAGCCTACTCCATCTGGAACTTGCCGGTGATCTCGGCTCTTTTTGGAACCTGTTTTTTCTTTTTTTTTTCCTCCGGGATCCCGCACCCTCCATGTGTTCCTTCTCTTATGCTGAACGCTTCAAAGATGGCGCTGGGGGGCGGGCTGTGGGCGTGACTTCCGGAATCAGAGGTTACCTGGGAGGTGTAGTCCGGCAGATTTGAGAAAAAGTCCTCGTTCCCGCATACTCGAGCTGTGTTTGTAGAGGCTTCTGGTCACCGGGGTTCCATCTGGGGGAGGCGGGATGCGGCACCTACTCCATCTGGAACTTGCCGGTGATCTCGGCTCTTTTTGGAACCTGTTTTTTCTTTTTTTTTTTCCTCCGGGATCCCGCACCCTCCATGTGTTCCTTCTCTTATCACCATTATTATTGTTACAAACAAATTATTCCAATGGTTTATTAGAACCAGTTTAAACCCATATATCCTTTTCAATATAGAAATTGATGCATTAGGGAATAAAATTTCTCATAACTCTACTTCAAGAGAAAAATATTGTAGATCTTTGTGCTAATACTTGTCAGAAGCACATTGTAAGGAAATACATTCCCGTTTATAATAGATGAAGTGAAATTCAGTGGGGGGGGGGGTGTGTGTGTGTGTGGTACTGCGATCAAACACCAGGGCCTCACTAGCAAGGCAAGTGTATCACTGACCTACATTTACAGCCCTCTGTGATTTTCTTCTTTTTGTTTGTTTATTTGGGGATTAACGTCATCTCTCCTTTACCTTATTTGGGGATTAGAACCAGCAGGGGTTGGGGGCTGCTTTTCGCAGTGCTATGGAGACCATGTAGTACCTAAAGATTAAACCCATACCACAAGAAAGCTAGTTCTCTTAATAATGGCTAAAGTTTTTCAAAAGGTTAAAAATTCAGTAATGTTTAGGTTTTTGTCATGATAGCGATAGCACAGCGGTAGGGCGTTTGCCTTGCATGCAGCCGGACCGGCTGAGCCCGGTTCGATTCCTCCGCCCCTCTCGGAGAGCCCGGCAAGCGACCGAGAGTATCTCGCCCGCATGGCAGAGCCTGGCAAGCTCCCCGTGACGTATTCGATATGCCAGACACAGTAACAACAAAGTCTCCAATGGAGACGTTACTGGGCCCGCTCGAGCAAATCGATGATCAATGGGAGGGCCTTTACTTTACTTTACTTTATTCTAAAAACAGTTTGCACCCTGAATCAGGGATTGTATCACCAAATAAAGCATCTTTGAGTATGAGAGCACTCACACATTTAACATTGTCAGTGTGACTACCTAAATGATCCCACCTCTGATTTAAATTTTTCTGGTACTCCTATAGTTACCAGGGCAACGTTTCTTCAGAACTATATAAGTTGCTGCTCTTCTAAGGGCATCAGTGTATTACTTTGCATGACCAAAAAAATATCATTAGCCTAATATTCCTTCATGTTTTAGGTTCCTTTGGATCAAAACAGTGTTCCACTCTTTTATGAAAAGACATTTATTGATTAGGAGATTGTATTAATCAGGGATTTCCAGAGAAACAGAATCAAGAGATAGGGAAAAAACTATGTATATGTGTATCTTCATTTACGCATTTGTGTATCTCTAAATCCATATCTATCTAGAGAAATTTTAAGCAGTTGACTCATGGTTGTGGGTTGGTCACGTTCCAAGAAGTCTGGACAACAGATTGAGATGAAGGCAGTTTGGAGAATATTATTTCACTTTTGGGAACTCGATATTTTCTCTTAAGACCTTCTGCAGATTGAATGAGACCTACTCATGTTAGAAAGCATATCTGCTTATATAATTCTACTTATTGAAATGTTAATCACATATTAAGAAAAATCAAACTACCTTCACAGCAACCTGTAATATGCGGTTTGACCAAATACTTGGTTATTTTGGCCTAACCAAGTTAATATTCACAATTTGTCATCATGAGAAGTTAAAATTTAGGACTTCACATTTCAAATGGGAATCGCTTTGATTTACATGGCTGAAACTGGTTCACAAAAGAAATGAAAATGTTAAGTGAATGAAGAGTGAGAATGAGAATCAGTTATTCTGAACTTAGAAATAGATAGAGAAACTTAAAAAAAAAGAAATCTCAAGACCCATCCCAGACTTGTCTTAGTGTCTCCATATAAAGAGATAGCTCTGTTGGCTAAGCATACCCTTGCATGCAAGAAGTCTTGAGTACAATCCAGGAACATCATGAGTATAGAGCCAAGAGTAGCCCCAGAGCACTACTGGGAGTGATCCCCAAACCCAAAAATAAAGCTTATAGAAAACAATCAAATTTACAAGTTAAATATTTCATTGCAGTTTGGACCCTCTTATTGTGTATCTTGCTAACCCTGGAATCAAGTTCACGACTGTGCTGTTTGCCAAGCATACAGACTGTCTTCTCGTGGGAGATAGTGATGGACAGGTGGCTGTGTATGAGCTAAGAAATATGCCTGTTATTTCGGATACTGGCCGGGTAAGATACTCAGGCAATTTTACTTTGCTTTATGATTCCTTAAGTTGGAATTTTGGAACCTGCAAAAAGGATTTACATCCCTTTAGTCTCTTGAGTCTAGCTGGATGGAAGAGTTCCCAAAGTCACTACTTACTGGGCATGTTAAATGGTGGATTTTTCCTTTTGTTTTCTTCCAGATTATATCCCCATGGTCTACTAGAATATCTGGCCTGTGAAAGTTTCCAACATATGTTTTTGGAATAGACATTGGAAAAATAGAGGAAAGTTTGAACATATTAGAAGCAGAGTTTTTTAAGGGTTGGGTCATGGGTTTTAGTTGATCATTTTTACATTATTGTTTTCTAAATCATGACACTGCATACAATAATTTTTCGAAATATCTTGGTCTCTGGGCTGGAGCGATAGCACAGTGGGTAGGGCGTTTGCTTTGCACGCGGAGGATCCGGCCAACCCTGGTTTGATTCCTCCGCCCCTCTCGGAGACCCCAGCAAACTACCGAGAGTATCTCGCCCGCATGGCAAAGCCTGGCAAGCTTCCTGGGACGTATTTGATATGCCCAAAACAGTAACAACAAATCGCACAATGGGCCTGCTCGAGCAAATCTATGAACAATGGGAGGACAGTGCAATGCTACATTGGTCTCTATATACTTTCATATACATTGAAGGATATTCCCTAAGAATTTAAGATTTTTTATTATATGTCATGTTTTATTTAGTTTCTTGAACATTTATTGAGTAAAAAATATTTTAACAGGTCTTAGGGGTACTTGTATCCTCAAAGACCCTGTTTCAGAGAGATAGCCAAAAGAGCCAGAAAGAAAATTCTATTTTCTATTCATATCTCTCAAAAAACATTAAAGCTGCATTCAGATATATAGTTTGTAATAATTATTTTTTTCTTCTGTCCATATATCTCAAATCTTAAATGCAGCTCCATTGCATATATCTATTGCATTTGTCTTGCAGACTCTGAATTTGGTAGAGAAGGGGGAGTTGGGTTGTTTCAAAAGTTTTTAAGTGTGTACTGGAAAAGTGGTAGAAGAGAAAACTATGAATGTGTGAGCATTTTTATAATATATATTGTCACCATATTTATATAAATAACACAGAATAGACATTTTATATGTCTATTATACAAATATATAATATATAAAAGTATATATAAATCTTTATAAATACATAGTTATATCTTATTTGAATAATACAAATTATTAAACACAAACCTTGAAGCTGAATTCTTTATCCTTAATTGTGAGTTTTGAGGCCACACCTGGTAATTCCCAGCTCTATCCCCTGGGGTCTCTTCCAGCCATCCTTGGGGTCGGTGTGCCAGATAATGAACCTGGGTCACCGCGTGCAAGGCAGGTGGCCTGTTTTTGGTTTTTTTTTTAAATTTTTATTAGTGAAACACCAAGAAGTGCAGTTGTAGACTTACAAATTTTTGTGCTTAGGTTTCAGTTATACAATGATCCAGTACCCATCCCTCCACCAGTGCCCATTCTCCACCACCACTGATCCCAGTATCCCTCCCACCCCCAACCCCCCATCCCACCCTGCCTCTGTGGCAGGGCATTCCCTTTTGTTCTCTCTCTCCTTTTGGGTGCTGTGGTTTGCAAAAGAGGCAGTGAGTGGCAATCATGTTCGGTCTATAGTCTACTCTCAGTACGCATCTTCCATCCTGGGAGGATCCTCCCAACACCCTTTATTTGGTGCTCCCTTCTCTATCTGAGCTGCCTTTTCCCCTAGCATGTGTGGCTAGCCTCCAAGCCATGTTAACTACCTCTTTGGCAGACCCAGTATTTTTTAAAAACTCACTCAGTTTGTCTTCATTTTTTTAATATATTAACATTTTACTGAGAAACAGGAAATGAATACAAATGGTTACCTATGGGATAAATGCTGGGTAAACCAATGGATAAGGGTGAGAGCAAATGTTTTGGTGTCTGTCTCGTAGGATAGTTTTGATTTTGTGAACCATGAAACTATGCTAATTATTCAAGTATGGTAAAAAGGTAAAGGCAAAGGCCCTCCCGTTGATCTTCGATTTGCTCGAGCGGGCCCAGTAACGTCTCCATTGGAGACCTTGTTGTTACTGTGTCTGGCATATCGAATACTCTCGGTAGCTTGCCGGGCTCTCCGAGAGGGGCGGAGGAATCGAACTCGGGGCGGCCATGTTGGCCGCTTGTAAGGCGAACACCCTACCCGCTGTGCTATCGCTCCAGTATGGTAAAATTATATAAAGTTGTTGATCAAACTTCATTAGAAGAGTCATTAGGAAGAATAGAGAAGTTTGTATTTTATCCTAGAAAGTGACTGCCTTTACTTAAAATTACCTCATTTTGTTTCCTTTTTACAATTTAATTGAATGCCCTTTTTAAGTGTATCACTAACATAAATTTAAAAGGCATTTTAAATGTGACTTTTTCTCTTTGTATTTTATTGTAATTATGTGACATTTTTCTTTCAGGGGGATGCAATAGACACTTTGCTTGGTTCCAATTCAGACCTAAAAGGATAATACATCATTACTGATATATTTAAAGAAAGAACAATGGTGCTTTGTATATAATAATCTGATTTGCATGCAGTAAGTTGGGATTTTGATTTTAGAAAACAATATCATATATTTACATTCTTTTAGTTTTGATGTCAATTTTAAAAGCTTTTATTTCAGAGATATGAGAGCAGTTTTTTGATCTAAGGTAATTATAGTTTTTCTGTGATTTTCCTAATTAGATGTTCCTCCTTTATTTCTCAGTTGTGTTCCAAGTATACCGAATACATTTATATACTTATAAATACCCAAAAAGGTAAAAATAATTCTTCTTTTAGAAAAATGCTTTAAAATGACCAGAATTACCTAACTCCAAATCTGTATAATAATTCTATAGGATTAAAAAATTTTTTTCTTTCCAAGTCTTATGAATTACACAACTTTTAGTATTATAAAACTATTGGATTCTCATATTCAACTTTAAATCAGAATTTTGCTTGCTTTTAGATTTGAGATTTGAGAGATGAAACAATAGAGCTTTGTTAGACTGTTTGACCAGCAAAAGATTTGTGAGCCAATGTTGGAATTTGCATTGTTTGACCAGCAAACAGCGAGTCCCAGTTCGGTGAGAAGTGTTAGCATCAGTGCGCCCTTCTCTGTCTGCCTAGAATCTGCTCTGGGCTCTCAGCCCAGACTTGAGTGGGCTCAGAGAGAAACTAGAAAGTCTCTGATTGACAGTTTGCCACAAGACATTATTTTATGAAAAGTTGTAGCTAGCTTGTAGAAATAGGAGTGGGAGGTAGAATCTCTTCCAAATATAGGTTATAGCAGTCTAATTCATATCTTTTGTTCTATAAATCCTGAATTTTGTAAAACAAGACATGGGAAGAGTTTAGAAAGCATTCTAAGAGAAAGGGAAAGAATAACTCACTAAAACTCTGAAAAAATATTAAAGCCAAGAATATAATTTGCAATAAGAGCTATCTTTTATAAATTTACATTTCTTCGTATTCTCCATTTCTGTAAGTTTCATGTCATTAAAAAAAGTCAGGTAATTTTTGAAAATGGGAGCATAGGTCCAGCTATTAACAATTAATTATACATTTTATTCCAGAATATCATTAAAATTCTTTCTTTTTGCTTTTCTGAAAGGTTGGATTTCCCATGAACTGTAATAAAATAGCAAGTTAGTTGACAAAACAAGTCTCTTTGTGTTGATCTTTAAAACATTTTCACATGCACATTTTCACATGTTTTATTCTCAATGTTCTTTCAATTTAATTGAGAAACAATGCTATTTTTCCTTGGTTTTCTGATTCTGAACACTGAGCTCCTATTTTACATATTTTTTTTACCCTTAAAAAAATCCTTCTGGGGCCAGCATGAAAGTAGAGCAGGTAGGGTATTTGCCATGCATATGATGGACTGGGTTTGATCCCCAGCAGGAGTGATCTCTGAGTGTGTATACATATGTGTGTGTGTGTGAGAGAGAAAGAGAGAGAGAGAGAGAGAGAGAGAGAGAGAGAGAGAGAGAGAGAGAGAGAGAAGGAGAGGTAGGGATTAGGAGGAGGGAGGGAGGGAGGGAGAGAAGAGAGAGAAAGAGAGAGACAGAGAGAGAGGGAGAGGGAGGGAGGGAGGGAGGGAGGGAGAGAAGAAAGAGAAAGAGACAGAGACAGAGACAGAGACAGAATATGAGAATATTCCAGCTGAGTGGAATGAGGACATGGAATCAGAGATTACAGAAAATAAATTTCTTGAATACCTAAGTGCTAAATATTGGTGTGTTTTCATTTACTTAATGTCTGTTCCTCTACACCAGATTTTCACAATTGGGGGCCATAGCGCCTCCCCATATGGACTCCCAGGATGAATTGAGGAACTAGGGTGCTGACCCTTAAGACAGGGAACTACAAATAACAGAAGATCTGAAAGCCATAATATGAAAACTGATTTCTAAAGAAACTGCTTTAGACCATGAGCAGCTTGTGTGCAGTTACTTGGTGTTTTTCTCAACACTGTGCCTCCAATACCTAGAGCAGTATTTCCAAAGCAGAATGATTGGAACAACTCTTTGTAGAATGAGTAACAACTATTTGTAGAATGAGCAACATTAATGAAATAATTGGTAGTTTCATGTCTGTCCCATATTTTAACATGATATAATACTTTTTGCTTGAGCGGGCCCAGTAACATCTCCATTGGAGATTTTGTTGTTACTGTGTTTGGCATATCGAATACATCATGGGTGGCTTGCCAGGCTCTGCCGTGCGGGCGAGATACTCTTGGTAGCTTGCCGGACTCTCCGAGAGGGCGGAGGAATCGAACTCGGGTCAGCCTTGTAAGGCAAATGCCCTACCGCTGTGCTATCGCTCTAGCCCTTTGAATATTATTTCTTCAATATCCTAATAAATTAGCATCATGGGACTAAAACACTTTGAGAGTGGAAAACATATAAAATCCACCTTGGAAGATGTTAAGCATTAGGTCATAACTTTCTTTGTTTTGTGACAATATAAAATCAAGCTTTCCTCCTGAGAGCAAAAACTTTTCTTAGGGGCCTTAGTGGCTTGTGAGATTGTGCTGACACTGTTTAAGGCACAGCAGACTTCTGATGTAAGGCACTATAAATGCCTAGTACAAGAAGTGTGCTCAAAAAAGATAGTGCAAGCCATAGACATAGAACAGAGGGTACACATGGCCAACCTAGGCTCCCTTCCCAGAGCCACATGTGGCTTCCGGCCATTTCCTGAGTGCAGAGCCTGGAGTAAGACCTGAGCACAGCTGGGTGTGGCCCTAAAACAAAACAAAACAAAACAAAAAAAGCATAATGCTCATTAGGGTGATTCTAGACCCTACCTTTGGTTTGAGAACTTCTTTGCCCCTTACTCATGGAAAGGTCTTTACTAAGGCCCTTCTCTTCCCTGGGAGAGATTGATTGTACTAATGACCTCATTTGCTGCTTTATACAACTGTGAACTTTGTGTCTTATTTGGGACTTAGTACTACATTCTATCCCACCCTCAACTCTGTACAGTACTTACAACATTATTAGCCTTCATTTGCTTAGGTTGGCACACTTGGTTGATAAAACTAAAAGGCGAACAGTTTACTTGAAATTAATTCCTTGCTTAAACAGAAAACAGAACATGTCCATTAAGTTGGAACACAGGAAACATAGCTATGAATCTTTAAAAAAGGAGCACTGCTTTTCCTAAATTGGTTAGAGATTCATGTCATTTTCAAATCAACTTGTGGAAAATGAACTCTTGCCAGAATAGCATTTTCTCTGGATAAGTCAACTAGTAAAACACATGGTGCCATCAGCCCAGGAAGAATAAAGGATTTCAGATTCTTGAGGAAGCATAATTCACTGAGAGTGATTTCACTCAGTTTTCCAAACGATTGCACATATTTTGATTATTTTTTTTTCTTTTGCACTTTTGGACCACACCTGGCAGTGCTCAGATTTTACTCCTAGCTCTGTGTTCAGGGCTCACTCCCGACCATGCTCACAGAAAGGTGAGAGGAGTGGGCTGAGAATTCCAGCAGTAGAAATTATGTGATCCATATGTTTAAGGTGGGATGGAACTGAAGGAGTTTCAGGAATAGGTTATGGACTTCACTGCATTTCTTCATGCATCAATTCATGAAACTTAGAAGATGAAAAAATTCTTTAATGGTGTATTAAAATATGAAGTATCATTTGTTTAAGAGTTTTAAAAATTGTTGGTTACATTTTACAATAAAAATTTAAAAATGGAAAACATAGAATATTGAAGCTATGTGATCACAATAAATTAATGTTGGTTTTCATGTTTTGTATGCTAGTATCATAAAATGCTATAATCCTACCCCTACCACTTTAATAGGCGTTAATACATCACAGTTGCGAGGTATTAACAGAAAGAGGGCTTGATTTCAAGAGAGTAAGCACAATTGGTGAAATTCACATTAATTTATCAATGTTTGGATTAGGAAACCAACATGCATAAGATATTTGGATTATCTTTGAAACTGGAATTTGAAACTCTCAGTACTTCTGATATTACATTTATTTAATCTCCCAGAAAATTCCAGAGCATTTTCTCCAAACATTATTTGGTTAGTTATGGGCCTACCAAACAGCACTTTTTTTTTTTTATCTAAGTTCTCCTGGTCCTTGACAATGTGCTGCAATTCTGAGAAGTTTATCTGAACAATTTAACATGAAAGGGGCTCAAACATGTACTTGGGGAATAGCAATGATGAACGCTGTGGTATGAGTCTCTTCTCAAAGTTTGACCAGTTGAAAATTTTCAGTGCTCTGCAAATCTAGAAGAAAAATGCCGTAGTGATTTTCCTTAGAACAAACACACACAAACAACCAAACCGAAACTCTAAACATCTTTAAAACAGCAGAAAATGCTCATGGTAGGAAAACTATGAGTAAGCATAACAGGGCCACACAGAGAGAAAATGAGAGAGAGAGAGAGAGAGAGAGAGAGAGAGAGAGAGAGAGAGAGAGAGAGAGAGAGAGAGAAAGCGCTGTATGGGCTGAGCACATACTTTACATGCAGGAGGCCTGGGTTCCAACCCTGACACTATGTGGTCCCTTGAACACCCCTGGATCTACCTCTGGGCATTGAGCTGGGAATAGTCCCACTGGGTATGACTCCAAAACAAACCGCATAAAAAAGAACATTTAAATAAAACTAGAACTTCATTATCCCAAAAGAACTGTCTGCTCATGTCTGCTTATTACTCTGAAAATATAAATATCAAGTCATGGTAAAATGTAGGAACTGAAACAAAGACTTTTCTCCAAGGAGCTTTGAGGGCAGGATAAATGTTTCTCAGCATCTTGCAGTCCTTCATCTCTTACTTGAGAAGGGCTGAAGCATCCAGGAGGGCCCCCAAGACCCTGATACCCCAAAAATGTTTGAGTGAAAAACCATCTCAGCCTACCGACGACTGAGAGAAAAGACTTTCTTATTCTGCAGGTTGAAAAACAAAGACTTAGATGACCAGTCATTGAGAAGTGATGAAGTCTTCGCAGGAAAAAAAGACAGTAAGGATGTCATAAAACTGTGTTTCCTCGGCTAAGCTCACAGCCTATTCCCCAGAGGGTTGCAGTAACAGACTCTCCAGGTTTTGGCAGCTTATTAGTCCCCGACTCAGTGCTTCAAAACCAATGACTACCTAGCGGGCACCTGAGTGATGGGGCGAGACAGCAACTTTCAGCTCTGGCCAGGGCACCAACCAAGGAAGGACTGCCAAGCCGTAGCAAGTCAAAAGTGTGATCTAGTTATAGCCAACTTGCATTCCTCCCCCTTTTTAAAGTCAATTCCACTGTAGAATGCTCTTAATGAAGCAGAAAAATGAACGCTAGAGTTCAACCCCGTCCTTTCAATACCCCAGGTGATGAAATTAAAACATTCTGGGTGAATTTAGAAAGGAAAAAAAAACTTGTTTGACTGTGGTTAAAAACTAGTGCTTTTTCATGACATTTTAATTTACCTATTTATTTGTGGTTTTGGAGTCACATCCAGTGGTGTTACTATGGTGCTACTTATGGTGGAGCTTGGAGGTTGATTCCTACAGTGCTTAGGGAATCATGAGGGGCTGGGAATTGAAGCTGGAGCTTCAACATGGAAAGTTTTTCTGTGATGCTGTAATTCCTTAGCCCAAAGCACTTATTTATTGGTTTTTGTCTGTTGGTTGCTTTGTGGGGGCCACACCCTGTGGTGTTCATGGTTAACTCCTGGCTCTGCATTCAGGGATCACTCCTGAGAGTGCTCAGGGGACCATATGGGATGCTGGAGAGTGAACCTGGGTTGGCTACCTGCAAGGCAAGTGCCCTCCCCACTGTACTAGATCTACAGCACTTATTTTTTTTAATTAAAGAAAGACTTTAAAACTTTATTATTTAAAGTTGGGCATTTGAAATGAAAAAATATTTAAGTAAAGTAAAGTAAAGTAAAGGCCCTCCCGTTGATCATCAATTTGCTCGAGCGGGCCCAGTAACGTCTCCATTGGAGACTTTGTTGTTACTGTGTTTGGCATATTGAATACGTCACGGGTAGCTTGCCAGGCTCTGCCGTGCGGGCGAGACACTCTCGGTAGCTTGCCGGGCTCTCCGAGAGGGGCGGAGGAATCGAACTCGGGTCGGCCATGTTGGCTGCGTACAAGGCAAAAGCCCTACCCGCTATGCTATCGCTCCAGCCCTGCTATCGCTCCAGCCCTCAAAAAATATTTGAAATTGCACAAAGCGAGTCCATCACTTTAAGGAAATATTGCTAACGCTGTTCATTGCTTAGGGCAGAACAAATTCTTCTGATCAATTTTGAACACTTTTACCCACTACTATTTTATTTAATTGACTCGCCATGAAAAAACGCAGTTACAAAGCTATTTATGATCAGGTTTCAGTCATACAGTGTTCTAACACCCATCCCTCCACATTTTCCACCACAGTGTCCCCAGTTTCCCTCCCCCCACCTCCCACCAGAATTTGTTTCCGTGGCAGGCACTTTCCTTTCTCTCTGTCTCTGTCTCTGTCTCTGTCTCTGTCTGCCTACCTGTTTGTCTTTCTCTCTCTCTTCCTCTCCTTTTGGGCACTGTAATTTGTAATATATATACTGAGAGGTTATCACATTCCTTTTTCTACTTTCAGCACACAGTTCTTATCTAGAGTGATCATTTCCAACTATCTTTGTCATACTGGTCCCTTCTCTATCCCAGCACTTGAGGCAGGCCTCCAACCACTGACCAGTTCCTCCTGGCCCTTGTTTCTCTTGACCTTTGGTATTAGTCTTATAATATGTTTTCTTAATCCTACAAATAAGTGGAATCATTCTATGTCTGTCCTTCTCCTTTGGATTTATTTCACTCAGCATGATACTTCTGTCCAAGTCCAACCATTTTTTTCTTTTTCTTTTTTCAATTTTTTTATTTTTAAATTTACTTTCATAAGTAGTTCACAATAATGGATGACATTCAATATTTTGACACCAATATTTTGTCATTCAGTATTTTCAATATTTTGACCAGGACCGGCTCCACTCCCATGGCCATTACACCTTCCCACCACCATTATTTTGAATTTTCCCATCACCACTCAAATCTGCTGAAAAGGCAAGATGTTAGATAATTTATTTTGTATTACTTGTTATGAATAGCATAAGATGTTGCACCACTGCAAGAGTAGACGAGACCTCCTGGAATTCTAAAATTTTAGATAATTAGGCTCTGGAAAAATCTCTACAGCAAGCTGCTTGGTTCCAAGATGCTTTTGTGTGTCTCTGGATCATGGACGTCAAGGAGCTTAAATAGCAGCCAGAGGAAGTTCATGGTTATGACCTCCAGGGTCCCATAGGGACAAGGAGATGAGAAGGACCAGTCTATCCCCTAATCCTTGAGGCCTGGAGTTTGCTGTCACTGATCCTGCATACCTGAACTTCTCTGAAAGTTGACGGCCACCGAGATTCTTAGGGGGCACGTGGAGGGATGACACCTGCTCCCATCTGAGGCACTCTGATGAAATCAGCCTGGCACAAAATCAGGAGGCATCTCTGCAGTGAGCTACTTGGTTCCAAGATTCTTTTGTGTGTCTCCATGTCCATCCATTTATAAGTGAATTTCGTAACTTCATTTTTTCCCTAACAACTGCATAGTATTCTATTGTGTAGATGTACCATAGTTTCTTTAATCAGTCATCTGTTCTCTTCCCACTATTATTGAGTATACTTTATGAAGTTCATTTCATGTTACTGCAAAATGAATCGGTTGCCATTTGCACCATCTGTGTAATTCAGAGAACCAGTATTTCCTAAATCATCAGTGCCCAGTATTCCAAAATCATGAAAGGAGAAAGATTGGCTCAAAGGGTAAAATATATATGTTTAATCATCTAAAACTAACCATTTATGGAGAGAACCTTCAGCATTTCACTAATCTTCACAAGCAACCATTAGTTAAGTTATGATGTAATATCGAAAAAGAATGTAAAAATATTTGAAAAGAATATTACAATGATCTTCTTGTTTCCAATCAAATATCTCCCTTGGTGGTCGGGGGGCTTTCTTCATATATGTCAGGCAGAACCATATGCTTCATCTGACGATGGCAGAAATCAAGAGGAGAACCGAGCGGTATTTGTAAAAACCCATGAGCAAAAGTATAAAGCAACGCTACTCTGCCCACTCACTGTTGCTTCTTTTGTATAAATATGCATTTTATACAATAAGCTGTTTGAGTGTGTGGTGAACATAATGTTTTAAACGGGCAATTATTTTTAAATGTCAGTTTTTTGGTTTTGTTTTTGGATCCCTAAGTGCTGTTCAGGAGATGGGGGACCTTCCTGGTGATTCTCAGCCAGCCAGGCTGGCGACTGAGTGCAAGGGTGCCCGGATGCAGTGCTGTGGGCCCTCAAATGCTGAGACTTACCTGGATCACCCCAGCAGTGCCCGGGGAACTGTGTGGAACCAGGCATCAAACCAGGGTTGGCCACACTGCAAACAAAGCACCCGAACTCCTGTCCTAGATCTCCAGCCCTTAATATCTCAGTTTTAAAGAGCACTACCAGGAATATATTGCTCCATGGTTGGAAGCCCTCCTCATGAGCTGGGGGAGAAGGCAGCTGGAATAGAGAAGGGATCACTAAGTCAATGATGGTTGGAGGGATTGCTCAGGATGGGAGATATGTGCCGAAAGTAGATAAAGGACCAAATGTGATGGCCTCTCAGTATCTTCATTGCAAACCATAATGCCCAAAAAGTCAAGAATAAGGGGGAAATTGTATGTCATAGAGGCAGGAGGAGGACTGGGAAGGTGGGGGGGAGGGATACTGGGGACATTGGTCGTAGAGAATGTGCACTGGTGGAGAGATGGGTGTTCAATCATTGTATGACTGAAACTCAAACATGAAAGCTTTGTAACTGTAAGACATGGTGATTCAATAAAATTAAATAAAGAGCACTATAAAAATAGATAAATTCAACCCATAATATAAGATGAACTCTTGGAAGTTCTTAATCATTTTCTACCTTCAATTCCCTGTGCTGATGACACTGTGCATGACACAGTGATGACACTCCCTTCAACCCACTGTGGTGGGTTGTTGTTGTGTTGGATTGAACACACACTTGGCGAAGTATTGGGGTAATTGGCTGAGGTGCTCACATATTTCACTGTGGTGCTTGGCAGACTGTGGCAGACTGTGGTACTCCCACACTCAGCTGAGGCGCCCAGGAGTGGAGTTGCACTCTTGGATCTGGTGCTCGAATGCTCCTAGCTGCAGTGTGGCCAGAAATGGTTTGTAGCTCTGGAAATGTGGCTGGAAATGGTTTGTAGCTCTGGAAATGTGGCTGGAAATGGTTTGTAGCTCTGGGTCTCCCAAATAGCAGAGCTGCCCTAACTCAGCTCACGGCACAAGGCTGCACCATGGATTGAACCTACAGCATCAGGGTTGTCAGACAGGCACCTGTACCAGAGGTCATCTCCTGGCCCCAGCTATACTTTGTTTTGCTTTGGGGCCATACCAGGTGGTGCCCAGGACTTACTCCAGCTCTGTGCTCAGGGATCACTCCTTGTGGGATTAGGGTGGACTATCTGGGGTGTTGGGGGTTGAGCTGGGTAGATCTTGTGCAAGGCAAGAGTCCTATCCACTGTACTATCACTCCACTCCCTCGCCCCACTAATTTTTACAAGTATTAAGGGACTTCTGGATGGAAAAGTTTGAAAATTGCTACTTAATGATAGTTATGTGTGGGAACATATTAGGTTCCATCAAATAGATATTCAAGTTTGTCATTCAAAGATAAAATGAAATAAAATGAGGCAATAAACAGCCTACTTTATGTATTCATAGGCAATAGCTGCCTTTCATTCCCATGGGGTAGTTTCCCACACTTTTATTTATTTATTTTTTATTGGTATAGCGTTCTGCATTTTGGGCAGGAAAGAGGGTTGGAGAAACTATGTGTATTTTTCAGCCTATTTTTAATTCATTATTTTTTATTTATCTACTTATTCCTTAAACAGGAATTTAGACTCGAGTGCATGTTTAGATACAATTTGAGTATGTAGGAAAACAAAGAAGTAAAATGGGATTAGTTACTTCACTAAGCCCTGTAACATTTTGGGCAGGGATATGTCATTTGTGGAAAGACAGTCTAAAGAAGGATACTATAAAACAAGATCCCCTTTATTTTTGGTTTGATTCTAAAGTAACTGCTTGACCATTATTAGTAAGAGTTCCTTGTATATTCCAGTCAGGAAAGATCATATATAAAAAACAGCGAGAGAGAGCACACTCAATGCATTGATTGCATACTTTGCATGCAGGAGATCAGGTTTTGATCCTTGGTTCCTTGAGTACCACTAAGAATGATCCCCTTGAGAAGGCAGCTGGAATAGAGAAGGGGGTCACTAAGAAAACGATGGTTCCAGTATGTAGGTGTTACACACACCAACTGCCCCGGCGCTGTGTAATCCCATCAAGAGCCAAGACCCAGAGACTATAAAAGCCTGCTCCCGGAAGAGAACAGCACAGAGTCTCCTGCCTCCGTGCCTGACTGTCCTCACTGGGGCCGCTTGGAGGAGAGTGGGTTGAGTTTCCCTCCCCACCCCAGGCAGAGTCCCGGCAGCTGAAGACCTCCAGTTCCAGCCACAGCCATGCTGAAGACCACTCTCCACACATTCGGACAAGCCTCACGCATGAAGGAACCAGCAGATGAACCCAGGTGTGCGAAACCCGGGGCGTAGTCCTCCAAGCCTGCTCAGATTGGGACTAGGGCCTCCTCCGCCCAGATCCCCCATCTTCCAGTATGTAGGCATTACACCCACCAACTGCCCCCCGGCGCCGTGTAATCCCATTTACGGCCAAGACCCAGAGACTATAAAACACTGCTCCAAGAAGCACGCGGCCACATTTCCAGCTGTGCAACATCTTATTATCTAGTTCTTACTCTAGAGAACCTGACAGGCTACCAAAAATATCCTGCCCAAACGGCAGAGTCTGGCAAACTCCCCGTGGCATATTCAATATGCCAAAACCCAGTAACACTGATGGGTCTCATTCTCCTGACCCTGAAAGAGCCTCAAATGTGGCACTTTTTAAAATCTCAGGGCTAGGACAAAGGAGACGTTACTGGGGCCTGCTCGAGGCAATCAATGAACAACAGGATGACAGTGATATATATATATAGCACAGCGGGTAGGGCGTCTGCCTTGCACGCAACCAACATGGCCGACCTGAGTTCGATTCCTCCGCCCCTCTCAGAGAGCCTGGCAAGCTACCAAGAGTATTCGATATGCCAGACACAGTAACAACAAAAGTCTCCAATGGAGACATTACTGGGCCCGCTCGAGCAAATCGATGATCAACAGGAGGGCCTTTACTTACTTTACTTTTATATAATGTATATAAATTTTAAAAAATGATCCCCTCAGCTAAAAGTAGCCCATGAGCACTGCTGTGTGGTGTGTGGCAAAATTTAAAAAAAGGAAAAAGAAAAACCAACAGTAGAGAAAGAACATATTAGCATAGTAGTTATGTAGTAAAACTGCAAAAGAAATAATCCTCTATCCATCTGAAGTCCATATATATATATAACAGACTTTTGTTGCCCATCAAAGCTTCTACTCTTGAGCACACAAACTATATTCTCAGTCTTCTCTGCAGTTAGTGTAGGCATGTGACTAGGCTCTAAGATATCAAATGTGAGCTGTACTATTCTAGGTAAGCAGGTTCTTTGTCCCTCAAGAACTCCACATTTACCAAGGCCAAAACTCTTTTTCACGAAGTTGGTTAGGGGAAGGGATTGGTGTCAAGATGAGAGGGGACCTCCAGGTCCATATGGTGAAGTGCTGGGGGTTGAGCGTGGACTGTGCACTGCCGGAGATGTAACTTAAGGCCTCTGTGTACAAGTCAGGCACTTCATTCCTTTAAACAGTCTCCCTCATGGGATAGAGGATGGGGCAGGACTTCCTATCTCCTCACCCTCATGGGACCCTGGATGTCATGCCCACGAGCTGCCTCCAGTGACTACTTACGCTCATTAACGGCCATAATCCAGAGACTGTATCACTGTATCACTGTCATCCCGTTATTCATTGATTTGCTCAAGTGGGCACCAGTAACATCTTCATTCATCTTAGCCCTGAGGTTTTAGCAGCCTCTCCTTACTCGTTCTTCCCAACGGTGCCACATTGTAGGCTCTTTCAGGGTCAGGGGAATGAGACACATCGTTGTTACTGTTTTTGACATATTGAATATGCCACAGGAGCTTGCCAAGCTCTGCTGTGTGGGCAGGATACTCTCGGTAGCTTGAAGGAGAACTAGACTATAAGAGGTTCCATAAAACAAGATCCTTTTTCTTTTCGGTTTGATTCTAAAGTAACAGCTTGACCATTATTAGTAAGAATCTCTTGTATATTCCAGTCAAGAAAGATCATATATAAAAAAACAGAGAGAGCGCGCACTCAATGCATTGAGTGCATACTTTGCATGCAGGAGATCAGGTTTTGATCCTTGGTTCCTTGAGTACCACGGAGAATGATCCCCTTGAGAAAGCAGCTGGAATAGAGAAGGTTTTATAGTCTCTGGGTCTTGGCCGTTGATGGGATTACACAGCGCCAGGGGCAGTTGGTGGGTGTAACGCCTACATACTGGAACCATCATTTTCCACTAGCTTCCGGGAGTGACTACTTAAGCTCACTAATGGCCATAATCCAGAGACTGTTTTATAGTCTCTGGATCTTGGCTGTTGATGGGATTTCATGGCGCCAGAGGAAGTTTGTGGGTGTAACTGCCTAGCTACTGAAAAATGGGGGATCTGGGTGGAGGAGGCCCAGTCCCAATCTGAGCAGGCTTGGAGATCTCAGCCCCGGGATCCAAGCACCTTGGTTCCTCTGGCGGCTATTTCATGTGTGAGGCTCGTCCGAGCATGTGAAGACTGGCATTGAGCACAGCTGTGGCTGGGTACCAGAGGTCTGTGGCTGCTGGGGCACTGCTTGGGGCAGGGAGGGAAACTCAACCCGCCCACCTCAAAGGGGCCCCAGTGAAGACAGCCTGGTGCGTGGGCTGGAGACTGTCAATCCAGAGACACACAAAAGAATCTCTGAACTGAGCAGCTTGCTGCAGAGATTTCTCTAGACCCTAATTACCTAAAATTTAAGATTTCTAGGAGTGAGTGACTGCTCAACATCATATTTATTCATAGCAGGCCATACAAATAAATTATCTAGCATCTGCCTGTTCAGAAGGTTTGAGTGGTGGTGGGAAATTCAAAATAATGGTGGGGGGATGGTGTGATGGTGGTGGAAATGATGTTGAAATATTGAATGTAATCCATTATTGTGAACAAATTTATGAAATAAAATAAAAAATAACAGTCACCCTGATCCAAATTGGGCTTCTTGACTGGAGTGAGAAGCCAGGGCAAGTCCTTATTCTATCTCAGTAATGAAATATGACACTTCTCAGCATGGCCTACAATAGCCTTCAATCTAGCAATGGTCTTTGACTTGTTATTATTTGATTATATTTTTCATAGACGTTCACTTGATCACTTGTATCACATTACACATCTATTTGCTTGAGCGGGCACCAGTAATATCTCCATTCGTCCCTGTCGTGTGCTAGTGTAGTCCAATGGCATCTGCTCATTACAGGAACACAAAGAGCCTCAAACCTATTGTTCAGGGTCTTGATGAAAAAGTCTGACCATCTCATAGGTGGGCGGCCACGTGATCTTTTGACTATCTTCTTGGTCCGATCTTGGCATTAAAATCACCGACAATGATCTTGTAGAAGGTGTGGTCTTCTTTATAGAACTTCTCCAGCTCCATGTAGAACTTCTCAATTTCTTCTTCATCATAATTGGATGTTGGTGCATAGAAAACGAAGATAGAAACTGCCGGCAGTGAGCCACATCTATTCAAGTGTAATCATCTGAGTCAGGTTGTTAGGCATTCAAATGAATCAATGCTCATGGCTAAATTTGTGTTGACAAGGACACCGATACCACCGACGCCTCTTTTGTCGTATGTTCCGAGGAACAGTTCTTCTCCAGTGTCGAAAACGGCGTGATGTGATTGATGCCTTCTTTTCTCGGTCAGACCAATGATGTCGTACTTGATCTTTCGTGCTTGTACCATCAGGTCCTCGATGGATGTATCTGATGCCAGCGTATGTGCATTGAAGTACAGACAGTCTTTTTTTGTCTTTTTTCATTTTGGTAGCCTAGTTCGGCTTTGAGATTTTTTCCAGCCTCTCCTTCCACATCCTTCTCAACGCTGCTGTATTGGTGGCTCCTTCAGAGTCAAGGGAATGAGACTTATTGTGTTTACTGGATTTGGCATATCGAATACACCATGGATAGCTTGCCAGGCTCTGCTGTGTGGGTGGGATACTCTTGGTAGCTTGAAAGCACAAATAAACTTTACAGGTGTTCCTATTCAGGCGTATGTGCTGGTATGATACTCTCAGTAGCCTGCTGGGTTCTCTGAGAGCGAGAACTAGAGAATAAGAAGTCTCTTCTGGGAGCTTGGTGTTAGAGTCTCTGGATCCTGGCCATTGATTCATCGGAGTTAATTCACTCTAATAGAATATCAACAGAATTATCATCTTACCCATACAAAAAGGACCATACCACCCTACATCACTGTCACTGTCACTGTCCTCCCATTGTTCATCGATTTGCTCGAGCAGGCCCAGTAACATCTCCATTGGAGACTTTGTTGTTACTGTGTTTGGCATATCGAATACATCACGGGTAGCTTGCCAGACCCTACATCACACTGGAATTATTTTGAGATATTTTGGTCACATCTCAGAATGTATATTTGTTTAAGCATGAATACATATGCAAGAGATTAGTAGATTTGTAGAAATTTATGAGAATATCCATTCTCTACATTCTCATCTTTACATAATGTTATTAGACTTTTAAATTTTTTATTTAAAACAAAAGCTACAAATATGAGAATGACACCCAAGGACAGTAGACACAAGAGCCAAGAATATTGCTCCATAGTTGGAAGCCTATTTCATGAGCTGGGGGAGAAGGCAGCTGGGATAGAGAAGAAATCGCTAAGTCAATGATGGTTGGAGGAATCATTCGGGTTGGGAGATGTGTGCTGAAAGTAGATAAAGGACCAAACGTGATAACCTCTCAGTATCTGTATTGCAGACCATAATATACAAAAGTAGAGAGAGAGTATTGGGGAAATTGTCTGCCATAGAGGCAGGGGGAGGATTGGAAAGGGAGGCAAGGATACTTGGGACATTAGTGGTAGAGAATGTGCACTGGTGGAGGGATGGGTGATCGTTGTATGACTGAAACTCAAACATGAAAGCTTTGTAACTGTATCTCACAGTGATTCAATTAAACAAAAAAGGCTACTACACTTTTATAATTTTTATAGGTGAAATGTTAAATCCCATTTTTGTTTTATATGCACTATTGTGACTGTGATCACTTTCCATAGTTCTTGAACATTTGCATTCCTCTCCTGTAGATAGTCTATCCATATTCTTTACCCATTAAAATTTTATTTTATATATTGAAAACTTTATTGCTTTATTGTATATAAGATGTTGATTTTTTGATAATCACTTGATCACTTGATCACTTGACTTCCCGGTAATCATCGATTTGCTCGAGCGGGCGCCAGTAACGTCTCCATTTGTCCCTGTTGCGTGCTAGTGTAGCCCAATGGCGTCTGTTCGCTCTAGGAACACAAAGAGCCTCAAACCGATCGTTCATGATCTTGATGAAGAAGTCTGACCATCTGGTAGGTGGGCGGCCACGCGGTCTTTTGACATCCCATGGAATTCAGTCGGTAACAGCTCTAGTCCAGCGGTCATCTTTAAATCTCATTATGTGACCAGCCCATCTGATTTTTGACACCTTGGCAAACGAGACAGCATCCCTGATTCTTGATTGTCGATGGAGGTCGGAACTCCGGATTCTTTCTCTCATTTGAGTGAAACGTGATATTCCAAGTATAGCTCTTCCAATTCCTCTTTGGGAGACCCAAATAGCATTCTCATCCTGTTTCCGTAGGGCCCAGGTCTCTGAGGCATATGTTAATGCAGGAAGAACAGTGGAATCAAAGAGATGTGCCTGGATCCGGAGGTTCTTCATCCTCTTAGCTATTTCTTTGACGCTCTTGAAGGTGTTCCAAGCCGCTCTCTTTCTCCTGTGCAGCTTGTGTGCCAGGTCATTTGTCACGTTGACTTCTCGACCTAGGTACATATAGCTGTTGTATTCGGAGATGGTCATTCCATTGAGAGTGAATGGGTCGTCAGGAACGAGGCTGTTTCTCATAAGCATTGTCTTCGTAAGATTCAGCTGTAGTCCGACCCTTCCACACTCACGGTCGAAGTCGGCCAGCATTTGTGCTGCTTGGCTAATGTTTGGTGTTATTAAAACAATGTCATCAGCAAAGCTGGAGGTGGTGTAGTTGCCGACCATCTATCTTCACTCCCATTCCTTTGCATTTCAGTCATCGCATGATGTTCTCGAGGGTGGCACTGATGAGTTTTGGTGAAATGGTATCACCCTGCCGAACCCCTCTTGACATCAATGATTACTTCTTTGTAGAATGGTGAGATTCTGGTAGTGAATCCGTTAATACAGCTCACGGAGGATCTTGATGTATTGAGCTTGAATGCCCTAATTGGCTAGGGCTTCAATGACTACTTCCGTCTCAACAGAATCAAAGGCTTTCTTTAAATCAATGAACGTTAAACAGAGCGGCATCTTGAACTCCCGAGAAACCTCAATGAGCTTGGTTATCATGTGGATATGGTCGATGGTGTTGAATCCTTTGGGGAACCCGGCTTGCTTGCATGGTTGTCCTTCATCTAGTGTTCTGCCAATCCTATTCAGGATGACTAGAGTGAACAACTTGTAGATGACAGACAATAGGCAGATCGGGCAATAGTTGCCAATGTCATGGATGTCTCCCTTCTTGAACAGTAGTACAGTCCTGCTGGTTTTCCACTGGGACGGAACCTTGCATTCAGACAGGTAGCATGTGAAGAGCTGAGCCATCGTATTGATGAGTACTGATGGCAGGTTCTTCAGGTGTTTAGGTCCGACCTTGTCTGGGCTGGGTGCTGTTCGTTTCTTTACTGACGAAATGGTGTGTCAGATTTTGGAAGGGAGAACATTGGGAACGACATATCCATCCTGTGGAATTTGGTATGTCGGAGGGTGGATATGGCTATCGAAGAGATCTGAGTAGAAATCATGGATAATCTTCTCCATTGCCCTTCTGAAAGATGTGATAGATCCATCAGAACGTCGGAGGGCAGTCATCTTGGTCTTGTAGTTGGCGAAGGACAGGCGGGCGTTACGAATACTTTTCCTGGCTTCTGCCGCATCTACCAGCACTTTTGATAATCAGTCAAGTAAATTAGTTTTTTGGTCTTTGGTAGGTCTGGATTTTTTTAACCATACAATATCTGATTTTTCCTTCATGGATTTATGGATTTCCTGTTTTACTTAGGAAAATCTGTCAATTGAGGGATTATGCAATAGTTCTACTAAATTATATTCAATAATTTTATTTTTATCCTTTGCAATTACTCCCCCCCACCTTTGCATTTAAACTTAAACATTTAACCTATCTTGACATGGAGAGTGTCATACTAAGTGAAATGAGTCAGAGAGAGAGAGAGAGAGAGAGAGAAGACGTAGAATGACTGCACTCATTTGTGGAATATAAAATAACATAGTATGAGGCTAATATAACAAGAACGCTAGAGACAAGAGCTAGGATGTTTGCTCCACGGTTGGAAGCCTGCCACATGTGTTGGGGGAGAAGGCAGTTGGGAAAGAGAATGAACCACTAAGTCAATGATGGTTGAAGGGATCTCTTGGGAGAGAAATGTGTGCTGAAAGTAGACAAAGAACCAAACATGATGGCCTCTCAGTATCTGCATTGCAAACCATAATACCCCAAAGTAGAGAAAGAGTAAAAGGGAGAGTGTCTACCACAGAGGCAGAGGATGGAGTGGGGTGGGGTGGAGGTGGCAGGAGGGATACTGGGGACATTTTTGATGGGAAATGTACACTGGTGGAGGGATGGATGTTCAATCATTGTATGACTAAAACTCAATCATGAAAGCTTTGTAACTGTGTCTCACAGTGTTTCAATAAAAAATAATAAAATTTTAACTTTGGCAGCAAAAATAGGAAACTTATAAAATAAACCAGAAATTCCAAGTAGGAAAAAAAAACTTAATCCATCTTACATTAGTACTTGTACAGCCTGAAGTATTTGACTTCATATTTTTACAAATAAACATTTTCTCTACCATTCAGAAACTGACTCCCCGCCATGGAAATTTCTTTTTAAAAAATTAACTAAATAATTTTATTGAATCACCAGTGATACAGTTACAAAATTGTTCATGATTGTGTTTCAGTCATGCAATGTTACATCATCCAATGGAAATTTCATGTCAATTTCAGTCATATGTTGTTCCATTATATTTGGAACTATGCTAGGCCCTTTAAATGGTATATTTATGCTGAGTTAGTCTCAAACTTATTTTTTTATGGGGATAAAATTCAGTGGTGCTGGAGGGTTCAAAGTCACTTTCGGTGATGCTCAATGCAGAAGTTCAAGCCTGAGGACCAGATAGACAGTACAATGGTTAGGGAGCTTGCCTGGCATGTGACTGACCCAGATTCAGTTCCTCTCATCTCATATTTTTGCCCGCTCCTGGTGGATCACTCACCAGCAGTGATCCCTGAGCACAGAGCCAGAAATAAGTTTTGAGTACTTTTGGGTATGGTTCCCAAGCAAACAAACAAAATCAGAAGTTCAAAAATCAGAAGTCCATTATTCAGTTCTGGTGTTGCTCTGCGTACAGGATCTAACTCAGGGTCTCACACAGGCTAGCACGTGTTCTTCCACTGAAGCCTCAACCCCGCTCACTGCCCATGCTATGTGACCTTTGTAACTTTAAAGTAAGTTTTAATATCTTGTAAAGAAAAAAATAGTTGTCCATTGGTTACAGATTTTAGGTGGTACTGGATTTTTTTTTAAATGATTATTGTGAGAACTATATTATTCTAAGTGAATTTGATAATTATTTTATCCTGTTTCCCCAAAACAATGAATTCATTGCACTATGTCTGCCAGTATAGGAAACACTTTATTTTGTGATTATTAAGAAGTCTTCCATAAAATGTGTCACTCTAGCTTAGTATTTCATTTCTTTTCATAATTTTAAATTATATTCCGCCTTTAGCTTGCTCGAGCGGGCCCAGTAACGTCTCCATTGGAGACTTTGTTGTTACTGTGTTTGGCATATCGAATACTCTCGGTAGCTTGCCGGGCTCTCCGAGAGGGGCGAAGGAATCGAACTCGGGTCGGCCATGCTGGCCGCTTGTAAGGCGAACGCCCTACCGCTGTGCTATACCGCCTTTAGCTTAGCACTGTGATTTCCCACTATGAGCAAGAAATCTTTTCCATGTTCCTTTCTAAGTGCTTGCTGCAGTAAAAGAACTATCATTCTACCTAACATCGTTTAACACAAATCTGAAGATTCTTTAACCTTCTTTATAAGTCTCACACAAAACTTGCTGATTGTTCTACCTGCATTAGAAACTCTCTCTCCTTTTTTTTTTGGTACTGTTTTGGGCCACACCCAGCAATGCTTAGGGGTTACTCCTGGCTCTGTACCCAGTTATTACTCCTGACAGTGCTCTGGGGACACTATGGGATGCCATGGGTGAGCTGAGTGCTAGGTAAGCACCCCACCTACTGGACTAACTCTCTGGTCCCTAAATGTTCTCCTTTATACTGAGTGAGTTAGCTTGGCTGCCTTAACAAATACCATATTCTAGGTGTTTAAGCAACAGAGCTTTATTTTCTCCTAGTTTTGTAGGTAAAAAGTTCCAGACTTGGGGGAGTTGGCAAGGTTATGGTCAGTGCCAGAGTCAGTGTGCTCTCTTCCCAGCTTGCAGAAGGCCACCTTCTCCCTGTGTTCCCAAATGGACTTTGGCTGGTATATTTGAGGGGATCAGGCTGGTGTGGGGAGAGTGTAGAGACAGGCAGAGAGATAGACCATGTGACGGTCACCATTTCTTCTTCTTAGCAGACTACCAAGTTGATCAGATTGGGGTCTCACCCTTCCTGCCCCACTTAATCCAATGATCTTCTCTCCAAATGCAGTTACACTAGGGATGAGCGATTCCACATAAGAACTCAGAGGGAGGCACACTGGGCACACTTCCAGTGTGGAGCAGTTACTCTCTTTTTCTCTTTCATGCTTTTGGCCTTGAGATTTGCTTTGTCCAAGGGTATTGTCGACATTGCCTTTGGCTTGTGTCTATTATCTCGCATTGTTTCAAATTTCAAATTTAACGGAACTTGAATTTGAATCTTTCTTTGTCTCAGTGTATTTTCAGTTTGTTTCCTAAAATCACACGCAGCTTGCTTTTATTTGTTCAGGCAACTCATATAGGATGAATGATACCTGATATATCTGATACAAGTCTCAATCGTCTAAGGTTTGCTTTAATGAGTTTGCATGGCGAATTCTCCTCCCTTCCCTGTTCCTTTAGTAAGACTACTCTTCTTTTCCACTACTTGATCATTACTTCCCACTATTAGATATTAACATTTTGACTTCTTCCCCATCCCCTTTTTTCTGGTTTTGTGGTTACACTCAACAGTGTTCAGAGTTTCTCGGCCATGAGTTGTCAACAATGAGCAGCTCTCTGGCACGACCATGGCACCAGAGGCACATGGAACTAATCCAGAGAGCCCAGCAGCTTGCGGCAGAAATGTGAATGGACTATGCGTTAAATTCTGGCGCCATGCCCCCGTGGGAGGGAAAGGGTGTCTGTCTCTTCTTCTTTTCCCCTTCCCCGTGCCACAGCAGCACGGTGGCCGCTGTCTCAGAGCTTATTGGAAAGCCAGATATGAGCTGGTGGTGACGGGGCAACTGCAGCCTCATGGGAAGGGGGGCAGAACTGGCTCGTCCCTCACACCCAACAGAGGCCATGAGTTGCCCCACCAAGAGCGGCTCTCTGGCATGGCCATGGAACCAGATGCACAGAAACCAATCTCATAATTATCTGGCTCTTGGCAGAAATTCCCCCGGATTTAATTAATAAAATATCAGAAATCCAAAATTGCGTGGCCGCGACATCATATGGTCTGCATAACCAGCAATAGAAAACAAATTATTTCACAATGCCTTTTCAGCAGTTCTGAATTTTGGGGGGAAATTCCAAACAATTTCCTGGCTGTTCCTCGCCGGGGCCCCTTGGAGGGGAGCGGGTTGAGCTTTCCTCCCCGCCCCGACCAGGGCTCCGGCAGCCGAAGACCTCCAGGATCAGCCACCACCATGCTGAGACCACTCTCCGCACACATGAAGGTACTGGCAGAGGGACAAATCCACGCGGGTTCCGGGGCCAAGATCTCCAAGCCTACTCGGATTGGAGTCGAGCATCCTCCACCCAGATCCTCCAAATTCCAGTAGGCGGGGGTCACACCCACCACCTGGCCCCCTGGCGCCGTGTAATCCCATCAACGGCCAAGACTCAGAGACTATAAAATCCAGCTACCGGAACCGTGTGGCCGCATTCGCTGCCGCGCGACATCTTATCAGGACATCTTTTTTATGACATCTTATTATCTCATTCCTACTTTGGACAAACTTGCAGGCTATCGAATGTAGCCTGCCCATAGGGCAGAGTCTGGCAAACTCCCCGTGGCGTACCAAATATGCCAAATACCAGTAACAATGATGGGTCTCATTCTCCTAAAGAGCCTTGAATATAATCTCAGGGCTAGGATGAAAGAGACGTTACTGGGGCCTGCTCAAGGCAATCGACGAATAACAGGATGATGAAATGAAATGAAATGAAAATGGTGCATCTTTTGTCGAAATAATGAGTGTATTCACAGTAGTTAGAGTAAGTAGAAATCATCTGCCTCACAGGCATCGGGAGGGGTGGGGGGATATATTTGGGTTCTTGGTGGTGAAAAATAATTACTGGTGAGGAGAGGGGTGTTTGATTATTGTATGACCGAGACTTAAACCTGAAAGCTTTGTAACTTTTCTCACGGTGATTCAATAAATAAAATTAAAAAAAAAAAACAATGTTCAGGGTTTACTCCTGGCTCTGTGTTCAGGGATCACTCTGTGGTCAAACATGTGCCAAGTGTCTTAATCCTGTACTATCTATCCAGCCACAATCTGGGATTATCACAGTTCCCATTCCCATTTGCCTGAAAAGGGAAGGTGAAATCTCATCAGTTAGAATGGTATAACTGGCCCACTGCGGCCAAGACCACTCTTCCATCTATTTTGCGTTGTTCACATGTAGAGAAGGGATTTTACTTCTTAAATGGTGGGAAAGGAATAAAAATAATAAAAAGATTAAGCTATCAAATAGGTGAAAATTACATACAATCAAAATCTCAATTATATCAAATTTGGTGGGAAATCCTCACTTGGATGAAGATGACTTCTTGTGGCTGCTTGTGTGCTGGAGGGACAGTGCTGAATTGTTGTGACATCAACCGTTGGGTTGACCAAACTAAAAATGTTTAATATCTGCTTTCTGACATTTGCTGAACTGTGTGTTACAATATCTGAATTTCCTCACACTGACCCAACTCCCTAGAACAAATCCTTAGAAAGTACTAACTTAAGCTTGTGAGCACGAATGGAGGGGGGAAAAAAACCCAAAACAACCCAATTAGCTTGGTGACATACCATTCATAGTTGACCTAGCATAGGAAGTATTTATAAAACAAATTTTCTTTCTGTTTTGTGGGGGTTGGTGGTAGAGAATATGGGCTGATCACACCCCATTGAGATTAGGGTTGATTCCTGGATCTGTGCTTAGAAATGACCTCTGGTGGCACTCAAGAACCATCTGTGGTAGTAAGGAAAGATGGGCTGCAAGCAAGACAAATGCCTTATCCCTCTGTACTCTCTCTTCCAACCCAGAATAAAACTTCTTAAAAATTATAATGATGCATTTTTATGATCAACTCACAAAACATAACTTATCATTTAATTTCAAAATAGAAGAATGACTTCTTATATGTAATCTTTCTGACCTGAATTTTAAGATCTGAATTTGTAAAACTAAAGCCTGTACAATTTTAAAATTATTACCTGAATTTTCTAGCTCCCCAGCACTCCTCATATGAATCTAGCTGGATATTCTGCCTTTTGGATAATTACAGGCTCCACCCTCCTCCAGGTCTGGGGAAAGCAGCACATTTTCTTTCTTGATCTAATGTGGGTAGTGAAGTTTGGTGCTTTCCATACTGGTTGGACTGGTTCCTAACCTTGTTGGGTAGGGAAAATAGGTTTGTGGGTGGGTGTAGAGACATCAGTTTCAAGTTGTGTCCTGTACGAAAATTAGAAATACTTGTTTATCTAAGTTCGCCATAGCGAGGAGCGAAACTGAGGTTCCAAGGAAGCATTAATAAAATCCTGAACATATTTAAGACTCCACCATTTCTCTCGTTGCACAAGATCTGAAGATGCGAAGATATCTGTTCACATGGACACTAAGCCAGAAAACAAATAGGAGGCAGCACGTACAAACTTAAAAAGGAATCAAGAAAGGGCTCAAGTGGAAAGCAAAGCCTTGCTTTAGCTAAAAGCAAAGCACTGGTATGAAAACCTGGCAAAGGTTAACAGAGAGACTAAGTGTCGGGATGAAATGGGATTTATGGCCAAGGGGGCCTTGGGCAGAAACTGTCATTTAAAGGAGGCAGTCACAGATGATTACAAGTTGGCAAAGAAAAAAAACCAAGCACTTTAGGCTATTTTTATATTATGACAGTGAACAGCAGCGTCTAAAAAAACGCCTAGATATTCAAAACTTAGACTCCGGCAGGACAAAATGGGAGGTTGAGCTGGTCAAACACTTTATGGAAACGTTACTTTTCTGTTTCCAGGGAAGATGATTCCTCAAAAAGAGAGGTCATTTTCATGCCCACTCTCTTCCTTTGAGGAAACAAACTCCAGACATTCGCCACTTTGCTCAACATCATGCTAGTAGGGTTGGAAACTAAAGTGAGACATTTACCTGTCAACTTTGGACTTTTGAAAAGAAGCTGTCATATTGTTACTCAAAAAAAATGGGTCTAGTAGTTGGAGAGACAATCCCAACCCCAACTGGATCTCCAACACTGCGTATAACCCCCACCCCCCAATTACTGCCAAGGGGTCACTCCACTCATAAGCACAAGCCAGGAATAAGCTCTCCAACCCAGAAACACAAGGCGTGGTTGCAACCCTTAGCCCCCAGGAAAAATTCGTTAAAAAGTAATGAAGCTAGAACCAGGGATATGGCTCAGTAGTAGAATGAAAGAATCCAAATTTTGATCTTCTGCTTTTAAAAGCCAGTTACTCAAGAGACAGTAGCTGCTGCTGGGGAAATCTTGATTTGTTTAAGTCTACAAACTTGAGAAGATGGTGGTTCTTCTTTCTTCTTCTTCTTCTTCTTCTTCTTCTTCTTCTTCTTCTTCTTCTTCTTCTTCTTCTTCTTCTTCTTCTTCTTCCTCCTCCTCCTCCTCCTCTTCTCTTCCTCCTCTTCCTCCTCTTTCTTCTTCTTCCTCCTCCTCCTCCTCTTCTCTTCCTCCTCTTCCTCCTCCTCCTCCTCCTCCTCCTTCTTCTTCTTCTTCTTCTTCTTCTTCTTCTTCTTCTTCTTCTTCTTCTTCTTCTTCTTCTTCTTCTTCTTCTTCTTCTTCTTCTTTTTCTTCTTCTTCTTCTTCTACTCCTCCTCCCCCTCCTCCTTCTCCTTCTCCTTCTCCTTCTTCTTCTTCTTCTTCTTCCTCCTCCTCCTCCTCCCCCTCCTCCTCCTCAGCTGCCGCTTCTGCTTCTGCTGCTGCTTCTTCTTCCTCCTCCTCCTCGTCTCTTCCTCCGCCTTCTTCTTCTTCTTCTTCTTCTTCTTCTTCTTCTTCTTCTTCTTCTTCTTCTTCTTCTTCTTCTTCTTCTTCTTCTTCTTCTTCTTCTTCTTCTTCTTCTTCTCCTCCTCCTCCTCCTCCTCCTCCTCCTCCTCCTTATTTTTCTTCCTCTTCCTCCTCATTTCTTCTTCATCATCTTCCTCTTCCTTTTCCTCCTCTTCCTCTTCCACATCCTCCTCCTCCTTATTCCTCCTTCTTCTTCTTCTTCTTCTTCTTCTTCTTCTTCTTCTTCTTCGTCGTCGTCGTCGTCGTCTTTCTTCTTCTCCTTCTTATTCTTCTTCTCCTCTCCCTCCTCCTTCTTCTTCCTCTTCCTCCTCCTCCTTCTTTTTTCTTCCTCTTCCTCTTCCTCCTCCTCCATTCTTTCTTCTTCTTCCTCTTCCTCTTCCACTTCCTCTTCCTCTTCCACTTCCTCCTCCTCCTCCTCCTCTTCCTCCTCCTCCTTCTTCTTCTCCTTCTCCTTCTCCTTCTCCTTCTCCTTCTTCTTCTTCTTCTTCTTCTTCTTCTTCTTCTTCTTCTTCTTCTTCTTCGTCTTCTTCGTCTTCTTCTTTGTCTTCTCCTTCTCCTCCTCCTCCTCCTCTTCCGCATCCTCCTCCTCTGTCACCTCCTCTCATCCCCCTCCTCCTCCCACTCTTCTTCTCCTCCACCATTTATTCCTCCTCCTCCTCCTTCTGTTTTAGGCCACACCTGGCAATACTTAGGGGTTATTTCTGGCTCTGCACTCAGAAATTACCCCTGGAAGTGTTCACTATTGCCTTGTCTGCTGTCCTATCTTTTTGGCCCCGATGGTGGACTTCTTGTCCCCCACAAAACCATCTTTATTTCTCTTGGGTTGGGGATTGGGGTTTTTATAGGACTGGTTGAGAAAGTCTGTTCAACTAAAAATGGACTGTGAGTCACCTGAGGACAGGCTCTAGATTCAAACCATTGAAGCTGGCTTTGGTGTTTGAATGAATCTGGGAGCAGAAGTCTGTTCCCTGTGAAACTTTCATATAAGATAATTTAACAACATCTACCTTAAGGGGCCACAAAGACGGCCTTTGGGAATCTAAATGGAGAAACCAGATCCCCTCCTTTTGTGACTGGACCTGGTTTAAAGTTAAAGATACAGCATGTGAGATACAAATTCTGCCTTAAGATTTGGGGTAGAGTGAAGGCCAGTGGGGAGTGAGAGGTTCTCAGAAGCACAGATGTGTTGCAGGAGTGGAGTGTCATGCTTCCCAACAAGCATAGAGAAGAGCACATGGGTGGCATGAGTGAGCACTGGTAATGCTGGCACTGCAAGGCTACTGAACAGCACACGAATAGTTGGGTATGACTCTGGCTATTCCCAAGCACTTTGAGGGTTGCAGGGAGGAGAACCACCCTTCTGGAAGTGGAGAGTTAAAGGTAGAGTGCTTGCCAAGATTTCAGGAGCACAAAAGCCTCATGAATTATGACTAAAAATTGAAAAATTATCACTAAAACTTGAAAGTTTTCTTGAGGGCCAGAAAGATAGCTTAAAGGAAATGGCATGTATATGCTCCCTGGGAGAGTCCCGAATTTAATTCCCAGCTCTGTATGCTCACTGGAGCATAAGAATGGTCCTAAGCAAGGCTGGGTATGGCCCAAATTAAAAAAAAAATCAAGATATTTTTGGATAATATTTAAATAAATAAATGAATGGTTCCTGATCAAGACAGTGCTATTCTTTCAAATAATATATCATTCCTCAACTGTTACTTTTATTTGTTTGTTTATTTATTTTTATTATTGAATCACTGTGAGATAGTTACAAAGCTTTCATGTTTGAGTTTCAGTCATATAATGATCCATCCCTTCACCAGTGCACATTCTCCACCACCAATGTCCCCAGTATATCTCCCTCTTTCCACTCCCCCACCCACCACCTCTATGGCAGACAATTTCTTCCATACTCTCTTCCTCTCTACTTTTGGGCATCATGGTTTGCAATGCAGATACTGAGAGGTTATCACGTTTGGTCCTTTATCTACTTTCAGCACACATCTCCCATCCCATTTGATTCTTCCACCCATCATTGTCTTAGTGATCCCTTCTCTATTCCAGCTACCTTCTCCTCCAGCTCATGAGACAAGCTTCCAACTATGGGGAAATATTCTTGGCTCTTGTGTCTACTATTCTTGGGTGTCAGTCTCATATTATTTTTTTATTTTTTTAATTTTGCGGTCACACCCAGCAATGCACAGGGATTACTTCTGGCTCATGCACTCAGAAATTACTCCTGATGATGCTTGGGGGACCATATGGGATGCTGGGAATCAAACTCAGGTCAGCCACGTGCAAGGCAAATGCCCTATGTACTTACTGTGCTATCGCTCCAGCCCCTCATATTAGATTTGATCCCACAATAACATTTCTGGGAATAGAAATTACATCTGCACCTGTATGTTCATTGCAGCACTGTTCACAATAGCCAGAATCTGGAAACAACCCGAGTGCTCGAGAACATTTCATTTCATTTCATTTCATCATCCTGTTATTCGTCGATTGCCTCGAGCAGGTCCCAGTAACGTCTCTTTCATCCTAGCCCTTAGATTATATTCAAGGCTATTTAGGAGAATGAGACCCATCATTGTTACTGGTATTTGGCTTATTTGGTACGCCACGGGGAGTTTGCCAGACTCTGCCCTGTGGGCAGGCTACATTTGATAGCCTGCAAATTTGTCCAAAGTAGGAATGAGACAATAAGATGTCATAAAAAAAAGTTCTGATTAGATGTTGCGCGGCCGCGAATGCGGCCGTGCGGTTCCGGGATCTGGATTTTATAGTCTCTGAGTCTTGGCCGCTGATGGGATTACACGACGCCAGGGGGCCAGGTGGTGGGTGTGACCCCCGCCTACTGGAATTTGGAGGATCTGGGTGGAAGATGCTCGACTCCAATTCGGAGGTCTCGGCCCCGGAACCCGCGTGGATTTGTCCCTCTGCCAGTACCTTCATGTGTGCGGAGAGTGGTCTCAGCATGGTGGTGGCTGGTCCTGGAGGTCTTCGGCTGCCGGAGCCCTGATCGGGGCGGGGAGGAAAGCTCGACCCGCTACCCTCCAAGGGGCTCCGGGAAGGGACACCCAGGCGCGGGGCAGAAGACTGCACTGTTCTCGTCCGGGATCTGGATTTTATAGTCTCTGAGTCTTGGCCGCTGATGGGATTACACGGCGCCAGGGGGCCAGGTGGTGGGTGTGACCCCCGCCTACTGGAATTTGGAGGATCTGGGTGGAAGATGCTCGACTCCAATTCGAGTAGGCTTGGAGGTCTCGGCCCCGGAACCCACGTGGCTTTGTCCCTCTGCCAGTACCTTCATGTGTGCGGAGAGTGGTCTCAGCATGGTGGTGGCTGGTCCTGGAGGTCTTCGGCTGCCGGAGCCCTGGTCGGGGCGGGGAGGAAAGCTCAACCCGCTACCCTCCAAGGGGCTCCGGGAAGGGACACCCAGGCGCGGGGCAGAAGACTGCCGAGTGCTCGAGAACAGATGACTTAAAGTTAAAGAAACTTTAGTACATCTACACAGTGGAATTCTATGCAGCTTTTAGGAAAGATGAAGTCATGAAATTTGCTTATAAGTGGATGGACATGGAGAGTATCATGCTAAGTGAAATGAGTCAGAAAAAGAGGGACAGACATAAAATGACTGCTTTTTATTTATTTTGGTTTTGGAGTCACATCTGACAGTGCTCAGGGACTACTCATAGCCCTGTGCTTGGCGATTGCTTCTAGTGATGCCCAGGGGACCAGTGGTTCCAGGGACTGGCCACAGGGCTCTTGCAGACAGAAGATGTGCTCCAGTCCTTTGAGTTATCATCCACATCTTCTTTCCAATAACGCCCTAGACTGGAAAATCCTCAAAGTTTTAAAATATGAATGAAGTGACATCATGTTGAATTTCCCTGAACATAATCTCTTGGACTCCACTATCAGAATTCCCTGTCATATATATTATTTTAAGTACTACTATTGATAGTGACAACAAACTGTGAACTCACACTTTATTCAAAGCACTCACATACTTTGGATATTTTAGTTGTTGTTTTTGGGTCATTCTTGGTGTAGGTATGACCCCCAAACATAATAGTAACATTATTGTAGTAAACAGTACTTACTCTGTACTCTGCACTCAGGGGTCACTCCTGGCAGTGTTCAGGGGCCCATTAGTGGTGCCAGGGATAGAACCCAGGTCTGCTGCATGCAAGGCAAGGACCTTATCTACTATACTATCTCCCTGGCCCCAAGGATTTTGTTTTAAGTGAAGGAAAAAAGAAGGAAGGCATTATTTAATTTTGGTTTTAGGGGAACATTTTGACATTGATTTGGGGGGAGGGTCTTCTGCTAACATTCCCAGAGTTAACTGAGCTTTCAGTAATTTGCTATTAGTACCGAGGATATTTGCTGAAGCAGCCGCTGATGAATATTTCATGATGCAGGAGGAAGATGGACGAAGTCTGGATGACTGCCAAGTCCCTGTCTCTTGATCAGTCATAGCTCAGCCCCATCCCACGTCTGCAGTGGGATGGCCTGAGGCTATCTCCACCTACCTTCCCCTCACATCCTTAAGCTCAGGGCTTGTGCAATGGAAGGAACTCGTTATTCCTCACACTCTTCCTGCTGGCTTCTTTGAGCCTGCCAACAGGTCCATCGATCCCTTTGCCCACATTCGAATTCTTCAATGCCAATAGGAGGAAAAACTCATGCCAAGTTGCTAACTCCCTGTCTGACACTGTGACGTCCAATGCCACGGAGACACCTGCATTCAGTCCTCACCCAAACACTGTCAGGGAAGTCCCAGCATGCTCATTGCTTTTCTTTGAGGTGGGGAAGCTGGAAAGACAGTACAGTGAGTGAGGTGCTCGCCTGCATGTGGCACACCCACGTTTGATCATTTGATTCGCTGCATGGGTCCCCTGAACACCCCCAGAAGTGATCTCTGAGCATAGAGTGAGGGCATAAGTCCTGAACATATCCAAGTAACACCCCCTAACAAACAAATGGGGAATCTGAGGGGCTAGGGATGGCTCCGTGGTAGAGTTAGAGCCCCAGCAGCACCCCCACACAGCTGTGTGCAATCTTTTGAGCTGCCCTTGTGAGATACAGGTCTGTGATCCTGAATATGTCACCACCACAAGGGGGATGGGGAGAATGTTTAAAAGGCCAAAGCACATGTGAATCATACATCTGTGACCCGGTAGGTTTCTCCTCTTCCTTCCCCTGCTCCCCCTCCTCCTCCTTCTCTTCTTCCTCCCTCTTTTTTCTTCTTCTGGGCTAGGGGACCATTTAAGGTACCAGTGGTGGGACCTATGTAGATCGCATGCAAGGCAAACACCCTACTGTACTATTGCTCTGGCATTTCACTGTATATTCTTTTGGGAGGAAGGCACATCCAGAGATGTGCAGGGCTTATTCCTGACTCAGCACTCAGGGATCACACCCTGGCAGGCTCAGGAGATGCTGGAGATTGAGTCCGGGTCTGCTGCATGCAAGGCGATCTCCCTACTTGCTGTGCCCTGATTACTGTATATTATTAGACTGTTACCTACTTGCTAGAATTCATCCCTGACCATCTGAATTGTAGTCCATGGCGCTGTGAGTGCAAACTGCTTTTATTTTCTGACTTTTTAACCACTTTATCATTTTAAGGTTCTGGTTCCAAACACAGTATTGAGCACAGTTGGTAAGAAACTATTTCGTGGATGAGATTTAAATATTCTTTTTTTTAAAAGAGTTTTTATAGTAATGAACTATTATAGCCTGCTTGGATCGGGGCTGAGCATCCTCCACCCAGATCCTCCAAATTCCAGTAGGCAGGGGTCACACCCACCAACTGGCACCCTGGCACTGTGTAATCCCATCAGCGGCCAAGACCCAGAGACTATAAGACCCAGCTCCCGGAAAACAACAGTGCAGAGTCTCCTGCCCCTGCACCTGGCTATCCTCACCAGGGCCCCTTGGAGGGGAGCGGGTTGAGTTTCCCTCCCCACCCCGACCAGGGCTCTAGCAGCCGAAGACGTCCAGAACCAGCCACCACCATGCTGAGACCACTCTCCACACGCATGAAGGTATCGGCAGAGGAACAAAGGCATGAGGGTCCCTCCCGGGGCTGAGATCTCCAAGCCTTCTCAGATCGGGGCTGAGCATCCTTCACCCAGATCCTCCAAATTCCAGTAGGCAGGGGTCACACCCACCAACTGGCCCCCTGGCACCGTGTAATCCCATCAGCGGTCAAGACCCAGAGACTATAAGACCCAGCTCCCGGAAGCGCGTGGCCACATTTGCAGCCGCACAACACCTTATTATCTCATTCTTACTTCAGACAAAATGGCAGGCTTCCGAATGTAACCTGCCCACATGGCAGAGTTTGGCAAACTCCCCATGGTGTACCCAATATACCAAATACCAGTAACAATGATGGGTCTCATTCTCCTAAACCTGGAAGAGCCTTTAATATGGCACCTTTTTAAAAAATCTCGGGCTAGGACAAAGGAGGCGTTACTGGGGCCTGCTCGAGGCAATCGATGAACAACAGGATGGTCGTGATCGTGATCGAACTATTATAAAAACTAAAGTTTTTAAAACTAAAAACTAAAAGTTTTTATAATAATGAACTTTTATAAAAACTATTATAAAGTACTAAAGAATTTTTTTCATCAGGAATTTAGCTCTATTCATCTCTATGTGTGTGGGTGTCACTACCTCCACAATAAATTTTTAAAAAGAATGTTTTTCATTCTGATTTGTTCATGCAAAATTGCTACGTGATTTCCCCTGCTATTGTTTTGAGACGGAAGAGGGCCACAGATGCGTAGTAAAAATAGGAAACTCATTTACTTACTGTACTTAGAATCTAAACAGATTCAAAACTGGCCCACGGAGATTGATAAATATTGGTTGTGATAAATTATTCCACTTACATCCCCACAAAAGCACTAAGAGAAAAAAAATAATAAAACCTAATTCATTTTGAAGAACCACCTTAAAAGTCAGAACAAATGGGAAAAAAAGAGAAATATTTAAAAACATGCTTAAAAAAAACTACATTGTATTTAGGGGGAAAATAAGAAAGACATTAAAATATTTTTTTAAAATGATAAAGTTTTGAGTTTTCCCCATTTGTTAAGTTCCTTTTGATATGCACGAGCCATCATCTTTTACTTAGGACAATGGCATGTGCTAATTTTCTCCATATGTGTTCACTTTGTCTTTGACCTTGAACAAATGGCCTCTAGGCAGCCCACTTCCCAACCAAGAACAACACCATGGAATCATTTTCTATGCACACAAAGGTTTGAAAGCTCCATAAAAATAAATGATCCATGGTACAAGATACATTAACCAGCAGAATAATAAGCTATTTTGGCCCCGTAAATTTTAACATCAGCAATCCAAACCCTGCATTTGGTCACTTTAGTATTAAATTCATTGGAACGAAATAGTAAATACACATGTTTTATTGCTTACGCTGTCCACTCTGTATTTTGTGTAAAAGTTTGTTAGCCTAGGAAAACCTATTCTAAGGCACATGAGGCAGTGCAATTTCAAAGCCGTGTCTCTTTCCAGTACACGATTTGATGTGTTACAGATACACTTACTATTAAGCATCATGTATATTTAATATCACAATGTCTACTTCAGGACCCTAAAAAGCCTTTGTTCTCTTTATAGTCCCCATTATTGAAAAGCCAACATTCAATTCTCCCACGATTTTGTAAAGTGCAGGCAACCCACAAGAGCTTCTTGTTTCAGCGAACAGCCCCTTCGAGACAACGATAATTGTTATGAAATCATTCATTCTACCTCTGCAGTTTCAACTGTCAGGTACACGTAACAATAATTGCAGTTAATGAATGCAGCTCAATTTATTAAGTGCAAAATGAAAACCAGTGTTCTTCTACATGCAGCTCTGAGACATATTAACATCTATCATTGTGTGGGCTGTGTTGAATATTCTACTGTCATTATTGGTCAGAGTATATAGTTAGATTTTAAAAGAAAGCCTTGTGATTCAAAAACAATATGGGAATTTATAACTCTAATTAAGGAGAAATTCAAAGGAGTAGTACCAAAATCATAGTTAGTAAGAATCCCTATCTGTGAGAAGCAATACAGCAGAACCAAGACTTTTTCCCTTCCCCTTTTTATTTATTTATTTTTTTATAAACTATATTCTTTCTTGGGACACTCTCCTCTTTTCTAATCCTTAAGAGTATGAAAAGTTCCCAAACTTCCAGTTACTTGAAATAATGATGTTTCTTTCTCAAAAATTTAGGCAGTGAAACTTCTGTGTCTAGAGATAAAATGTACTTCTTGCTTTAAAAAAGCAAGAACGAGAGCTCTTATTTTCAATCACTCAAAGTAAATGGCATAGACACTTGCAAGAGCAAAGAGAGAAGAATTTCTGAAAACATAAGATGAAAAGGTATCATTTTTAGAATCCCAGAGGCATCTGCTTCCAATCAGTATGCTCTGATTATCCAGTTGTCCAATGTGAACAGTCACAATTAGCTTATACCGTGGGATGGTCAAGTCCTTGACCCGGGCTTTAATAACCTAGATTGAAAAAAGAAAAAGCAAGTTTCTCACTTCACAATACTGAAATTTGAGTTTTGAATTTCTGTCATGAATACAGTGGATAACTTCAGAAAATAGCATCACACATTGTGAAGACTTTCTGTAAACGGTGTAGAATCATAACCATGATTTGCTTTTTTTACCATCCTCATGAGCAAGGACATTCAAGGACAAAATGATAGCATCAGCAATAAATGTATATTTTTCTAAGGTACAAGAAAAACAACCTAGGAATGTGAAAATTAACTCAGAGTTTGAAACTGAATGAATTTCTTCGTCTCTGAAAATATACGTGAGGGTGGATTCTCTTCAAAGTATGTTAACATTGAAATTAGACCATTAAGCTTACCTCTAATTAAGGAACCATAATCTGGAGTTTCCTGTAGCCTGGCTAATCATGAATGTTTATTAAATACTTTGATATAAACAAGACAGAATGGGAAACTTGCCAGCACTTTAGTTGATAAAAACAGAAATACATTTAAACATTAAAAGGCCATAATGTTATGGGTACTTAAGTAATCAGATAAGCTGCCTTGCTCATTAAAATACTGTACCCTTTACAATAGCACTGTGAAGTAGCACTGTCTCCCCATCGTTCGATTTACTCAAGTGGTCCCAATAACATCTCCATTGTGAGACTTATTACTGTGTTTGGCATATCGAATACATCACGGGTACCTTGCCAGGCTTTGCCACAGGTGAGATACTCTTGGTAGCTTGCCGAGCTCTCTAAGAGGGGCAGAGGAATCAAGCCTGGGTCAACTGGGTAGGCCGCATGCAAGGCAAATACCCTACCCACTGTGCTATAGCTCCAGCCCACCCTTTACAATATATTTTAAAAATTAATTGGGAAGTTCTATATTAAAAATTTTTTTTACAGAATAAGCTCAATGGTACACATGATTGTTTCAAAGACTACATATACAGAGATATGCCTGCACACCAATTATGAACCAATAAATCTCATAAAATATCAATAATATCAATAAATATCTTTACTGCTACTGCAAATTAATTGCTTTTATCAAAAGTTGGGAGCAGTGCATCCAAGAAAGTGTTCTAATTAAAGTTAACCTTGGACAAACCATATACATACCTCAGAAATCATTTTAGTCATCTGTCTACAGAATTCCGGTTCATAGTGCTTCTCTGTTAGGTAGTTGGTTAACACGTCTTTCAAAATATCGTTAACAACTGCAGTAGGAAAAAGTCTGGCAGGACCTGAAAATACAGATGAAATTCCTTTCTAAGAAGTAATTTTTAAAAATTTTTATTAGTGAAACACCATGAGGTACAGTTGTAGACTTACAAATTTTTGTGCTTGGGTTTCAGTTATACAATGATCCAATATCCATCCCTCCACCAGTGCCCATTCTCCATCATTTACATTTTTAAAAAATTTTTGTTATTGAAACACCATAAGGTACAGTTGTAGATTTACAAATTTTTGTGCTTGGGTTTCAATTGTACAATGATCAAACACCCATCCCTCCACCAGTGCCCATTTTCCACCACCACGGGTTCCAGTATCCCTCCCACCTCCCATCCCCGCATCCCACCCTGCCTCTCTGCCTCTGTGGCAGGGTATTCCCTTTTGTTCTCTCTCTCCTTTTGGGTGTTATGGTTTGCAAAAGAGGTATTGAGTGGCAATCATGTTTGGTCTATAGTCTACTTTCAGCATGCTTCTCCCATCCTGGGAGGATCCTCCCAACACCCTTTATTAGGTGCTCCTTTCTCTGTCTGAGCTCCCTTTTCCCCTAGAGTGTGTGACTGGCCTCCAAGCCATGGAGCAAAACTCCTGGTACTAATCTCGGCCCAATAACTCTTGGGTGTTAGTCTCCTATTTTGTTACTTTATGTTCCCCAGATGAATGCAATCTTTCTATGTCTATCCCTCTCTTTCTGATTCATTTCGCTTAACATGATACTTTCCATGTAGTACCACTTGTATGTAAATTTCATGACTTCATCTTTTCTAACAGCTACATAGTACTCCATTGTGTAGATGCACCAAAGTTTCTTCAACCAGTCATCTGTTCTCGGGCACTTGGGTTTTTTCCAGATTCTGGCTATTGTAAAGAGTGCTGCAATGAACAAACAAGTGCAGATGTCACTTTGACTGTACTTTTTTGCCTCTCTGGGCCTAAGAAGTAATTTTGAATTCTCTCTGCCTACCCAGAAGCTAATCAAGAGTTCTGAAATATGGAGAGATGTTTAGTCTTTGGGGAGGAACCTCTCTTTAAGAAGAAAAGGATTTCTAATGAGGTTTCCCGTCAGGTTCTAGGGCAGCGAAGTCAAAAGCCTCTCCAATTACCAGAATGTGTTCAGGACCACTGGGACTTGACTTTGAAAGGATCATTCTTTCCTGGTCCTTACTATGAATGACTTAACTTCAAAGTCTCTGCATCCTTCAAAGTGTCTCCCTGCCCCCCAACCCCCCAGTTCTCGAATCTTCCCCCTTCAAACTGTTGGTTACATCATAGCTTGGAGGGGTGGCTTTAAACTCCAGCTAGATAGTCTCTTCAAAGAGGTGTGAGATTGGGCTCCTGGTCAAGCCATAGCCTCTTAACCATCACCACAGTTCCCTGTCTGCCTGTGGTTCCAGGTTCAGTCACTTCTCCTGTCTTTTAAAGGCATATATATATATATATATATATATATATATATATATATTTGTGCTTTCTCTTTTATTTAAATAAACACTGCTACCCTCCACATCTCAAATGCTGCCTTTCTCTTCTCCTTAGGGAAAATCGGATTCTTTGACTCTGTACTCCTAAGGCATTGGGGCCCCACCACTATTCCAACTTCCTAATAAAAGTATAACATCATTCCCCCCAGTGAGATGATAAACAAGATCAGAGTGTCCTCATGGTATAGAGCCTTATACCATGCCCAGGGCAGAAGAAATATTTCACATATGTTTTCAGAATTCAAATGAAGGCAAACATTTTGTAGGTAATCCTCAGGGAAGAGATAATGGCTACTACTATTGAGCATTTTCCACATGTGAGAGGTTTATATGGAGCGATAGCACAGCGGGTAGGGCGTTTGCCTTGCCAGCCCACATGGCCAACCCGAGTTCGATTCCTCCACCCCTCTCGGAGAGCCCAGCAAGCTACTGAGAGTATCTCACCCACACGGCAAAGCCTGGCAAGCTACCCGTGATGTATTCGATATGCCAAACACAGTAACAAGTCTCACAATGTTACTGGGCCCGCTCGAGCAAATCGATGAACAATGGGAGGACCTTATAGGAACCTCCAATACATCTCTAAGGTGACTATTCTGGTTATCTACATCTCGCAGATGGGAAAAGAGACATTTATATGCATCAAGTAATATGAATAACATGGTGGCAAGGGCTGAGATGCATGCTCGGGTTGATCTGCCTCTATTCTTTTTTAAATTATTAATAGTGTTTTCTGGGCTGGAGCGATAGCACAGCAGTAGGGCATTTGCCTTGCACGCAGCCAACATGGCCGACCCGAGTTCGATTCCTCCGCCCCTCTCGGAGAGCCCGGCAAGCTACCGAGAGTATCTCGCCCTCACGGCAGGGCCTGGCAAGTTACCCGTGACGTATTCGATATGCCAAACACAGTAACAACAAAGTCTCCAATGGAGACATTACTGGGCCCGCTTGAGCAAATCGATGATCAACGGGAGGGCCTTTACTTTACTTACTTTAATAGTGTTTTCTAAAAATTTAGTGACATGATTTACAATACTGTTAATAGTGGTGTTTCACGGATACCATGTTTAAACACTACACCTTCCACCATGGCCTGTGTTCTCCTCTACCTTCCCCCCGCCCCCAACATCTCCCTTTTCTGTGGGAAGTTCAGCTCTGTAGAACCATTTCTCAGGTTCTATTTCCTTTGGGCATTTGTTATTTCCTTATTATGTTTGTATCCCATATATGAAAGAGATCATTCTGGCTAACTTCACTATGCCTGACATTCTCCAGATCTATCCATGTAGCAGCAAATTGTAGGTTTCGTCTTCTTAGAGCTGAATAATATATACCATAGGTTCTTCTGTTTTAGTGAAGTAAGACCAATTTATTTGAAGAAATTTACTTAGATAAACATGAGGGATGAGAAAGGAAGAGAGATACGTATTCAAGAGAGAACACAGGTTTCCCCAGAGTGGAAAAATCCTTTACCACATTTTTTTTTTAATCCAGTCATCTGTTCTTGGACCTGTGGTTTGTTTCCAGATTTGGGCTATTTTGAAGAGTGCTGGGATAAACTCAGGAGCTTAGGTCTCTTTTGGAACAGGATTTTGGGGCCCTTGAGGTAGGTACTCAGAATTGAGGATTATTGGATCAATTGAAGCTCAATTAGTTGTTAGAGAAGTGTTCAGATTGTTTTCCAAAATGGTTGAGCCAGATAATATTTCTACCAGCAGGGGATGAGACTCCCTTCTCCCCCACACCCACGGCAACATGGATTGTATTTTTAACCATATTAGTCCCTGCCCAGAGCAGAAAGATCAGATGAACCAGAAGCTGCCACACACAGATGCTTTATCACTTAGCCATCCTGGGGGCCGCTCAGCATCCCAATCTTTTCCTTACACCCCAGGAATCTTTCTGAACCTCCCAGAAGCCTCATCATCTTTCTAGTGACATGCCCATGTCATTGCACAACACACAGGTATGTCTGGGATTTGGCATACAAGAGACTCAATCGTTATTTGCCAGATTGATGTGGATGAAGGAACATGTTCAAGATTTATAGCCAATTCTATTTTAACCACCACCAGTATCTTTTAAGTGTTTATTTTTATGACTGTATCAGTCAGGGTCTAAGGAGACATATGGTATACTAAAGTTAGAATAATTCCAAGAAGGCCCAATCAGGAGACTTCAGAAGGACTAGATGGAAAAATGAGGAATAATAATATCGCACCCCTGAGCTACTGAAAGCCAGGATGTCATTGCCAGCACACCCCAGGCTTCAGGAATCTGAGAAGGGAACTCTCCGAAGCAACTTGAGAGCCTCTGTGCCCCTGTGTCCTTCTGTTGATGAGTCTAAGGAACCTGAAATGAACCCAGGGGCAGGAACAGGGGAGAACAGACCCTGGCTCACACTCCCGCTCCTCACTTCCTGCTAATACTCCAATTGGTTTGAGTAGCATCATGGGAAGTTGTGTGTTTTTTTTTTTTTTTGCCATACCTGGAGATGCTCAGGGGTGATTCCTTGCTCTGCACTCGGGAGTTACTCCTGGTGGTGTTCAGGAGACCATGTGGAATGATGGGGTTCAAGCTGGATCAGTCACATGCAAGGCAAGTGTACCTGATAGTACCTGCTGTACTATCTCCCCAGTCCCTCCATAGTGTTCTTTTTTTTCAATTTTGAGAAGTATACAGCAATCATTCAGTTGAATTAAGATCCAGGAGAGGAATGAACAGCACGCAATGCCAAGACAGCTAATAGAATGCTTTGGAGTGTCCATTTGCATGTTTTGGCACAGGAATCTTTGTTCCACAAGTGTCCTTTAGCATTTTGACACCAACGAGCTAGCATCTGTTCTGCAAACTCCCCCTCAGATAAGCAGTTGTAACCAAGATGGTGGACCAGGGGCCTCCAACCCTTCTCTGGCTATGCACTGGCATAGGTCCATGATGCAGGAGCTGAACACCTCTGCTCTACAGGCCAGTACAAGCGTTTACACGGGGAACCTTCATTGTTTTTGATTCGTGGGGCTAGGAAGAGGGTGTCAGGCCATAGAAGAGCAGGCTCAGGTACTCAGGCCTCTGTGGCATTCTCCTGGGCTACTGTTGGTTAATTTTCACTACACACTATGTGAAATGAGGCTACATTGGAAGGTGATTTCCTCCTATTTAAGAAATTAATACTACCCAGGTGAGCTGCATGGAACAACTTCTGTCTTTAGATAAATTCCTTTCTCTTTTCACTCACTAGTACCATAAAAACCTCAAAGGTACTCTTCATAGACATCATTTATTCACACACACTCATACTCACAGTTGTATCACACACGTTGGCTGTGTGTGACAGGAATGGGGCCGCATCACTCCTACAGAAAACAGATTCTTCCAACCCTCCAAGTCTTTAGTTGTAACTTACTCCTAGGAGCTGTTCCCCTTCCTAATCGACCCATGGAGCAATTTTTCTTGGAGGGGGAATAGTGTTGGGTCACACCTGGTGATGCTTGGGGGATACTCCCATCTCTGTGCTCAAGAGTAGCTTCTCTCCCCTCCCCACTCCTCCAATCTCCCTTCCCCTCCTCTCCTCCCCCACACCTCCCCTCCTCTATCCCCTTCCCCCTCCCCTCCTCCCTTCCTCCTTCCCCCTTCACCCCTCCCCTCCTCTCTCTCCCCCTATCCCCTCCCCTCCCTTCCCCTCCCCTCATCTTAACTCCTCTCCCCTCCTTCTCCCTCTACTCCTTTCCTCTTTCTTTTTCATTTGGGTGGATTCTGCCAAGCAGTGCCTGAGTGATCATGTGGTGCTGAGAGGTAGCTCAGAGCTACTGCTGGAATGATCCGTGAGCCGTGGGGTGTGGAAGTGCAGAGGCCATTTTGTCTCACTGGGAGGGAGCAGGACACAAAGATAAGAGGCCCCCTCTCACCGCCACCTTGCTGCTGGACACTAAACCCTGGTACTGCCAGAGTCCCTGTGCCCCGGACTTCCTACTGTCCTTTCTGCACTTGGCTCAGTTTTGTTTGGCTTTTTGTTTGTTTGCTTGTTTGTTTGGTGCGGGAGGAAACTCTCAAGCACTGCCCAGGGAACTGGGCGGGGTGGGGGGGGTCACTCCTGGTGATAGTTGGCCAGTCCACTCAATGCTCAGGCAGAGGATGCAGTACTGGTAGGGTCCCTTCCCAGTGTCTTCCCAGTTCCACTTGGCTTCGTTTTTTTCTTTTTCTAAAGAACCTCATTAATCAGATTCTGTCCTGAAAAGATTTGAAATATATAAACATTTCTTTTTTTTTTTATGTCCTTGTTTCTTGTTTCCTCCTACGGCCAGAACGATGCAATGCCATGTTTGGGCTACAACGCAGAGGCAAAGAGAGGGCCAGGGTCTAGCATTTGATCTCCAAAAGAAGCCCCCAAAAGCTTACTTACTCTCAGAGCCAACTGAGAATAACGTGAATTCTAAAACTTTCCTCCACATTTTTTTTTTCAGAGCAGATTCTGTTTAGGAGGAAATTAAGCAACAACAACAAAAAGCCAACAAGGAAATAGAATGAAGAAGAATTTATTCATAGAAACAGACTTAAGAGAGAATTTTTAAAAATCTGGTATTTAGGACTGTGAGGTGGCTTAAAGGGCTGCATCATATGTCTGACATGCTTGAGGCCCTGGGTTCAGTCCTGGGAAAATATGCCTGATTCATCCCCACCCCTCTGCCCCTAGCACTGCCAGGCACATGCTGGAGCTCCTGGCACTGATGAAACAGAGCAGCACTTCGCTCTCATGAGGAGCACAACTTGGGAAGCCCCCTTCACTCAAAATCTGGTAAATCAATAGATAAGTGTCTCAACTCCCTCAAGCTGCAATAAAAATAAAAACTACACATTGGCTTTTGCTAGAATTCAATGCGATATATATATATACACATATATATACTTATATATATCCTTTTTGGGTCACATCTGGCGATGCACAGGGGTTACTCTTGACTCTGCACTCAGGAATTATTTCTGGCGATGCTCGGAGGACCATATGGAATGCTGGCAATCAAACCCAGGTTGGCCGCGTACAAGGCAAATGCCCTACCCTCTGTGCTATTGCTCCAGCCCCAGTGGGCAACATTTTTATAACCAAACATGATGGTCTCTCAGTATCTGGATTGTAAATCATAATGCTCCAAAGTAGAGAGAGAATAAGAAGAAAAGTGCCTACCATAGAGACAGAGAGTGGGGTGAGATGGAGATGTTGGGAGGGATACTGGGGACATTGGTGGTGGGAAATGTACACTGGTGGAGGGATGGGTGTTAACCATTGTATGACTGAAACTCAATCATGAAAGCTTTGCAACTGCATCTCAGAATAATTCAATAAAAAAAAGATGAAAGTGAAGCTATTTACAGTGGAAATTTGCTGTAAGAATAAATATCAAGATTTGATAAAATAGGGGGAGAAAAGAAAGATTACATAGTATCCGATTATATTCAATTTTTACAAATTTCTTTAAAATGTACATAAAGATGCTCAAAATCAATACAGAGGTGTCAGAGAGGTAAAATATTCTACTGCAAATAAAGACATGAACTTGAAAAAAATAAATAAAATGCTTAGAATAGTGTCCGCCATAGCACAAATACATCCACTACACTTGTTAGTGTTGCTGTCTATCTATTGTCAGCTGTGTTGCCTTTTTCGGCTGCTACCTCACACTGAGAGAAGGCGTAGAGATGGCATTGCTTGAGAGCACAGCAAAGTGGGCAAGGGCAGAATCAGGAAGATAGTCCAGCTCCTCCACATTGGGGAGGGTCCCCTCAGGAATAAAGATGCTGAGAGACAGATGGTCTACCTTAGAAAGCAGGTGAAGCTGAAGAGACAGTACAGTGAATAAGGAACTTGCTTGCACATAGATGACCCAGATTCAATCTCCGGCATCCAGAGCATGGCCATGAGTAAGCCCTGAGCGCAAAGATAGAAGTAAGCTCTGAGCACTGCTGGGTTTGGCCAAAAGACAAAGCAAAACAAAAGCCAAAAAAACAAAAAGCATCTGATGGCAGAACTTGAGAATCTTATGGAAACTGAACGCAACTGATGTTTCTGTACAACTCTCTTCTTAGAGAGACAGGTTGGCTTAGGTTGCTAAGGAACCCTACCCTTAGCAGACTATCAGGATGTGAGGGCAAAGATGGCAGCCTACAGCTCCTACCTGACAAAATGTTCACCATGTCTTTAGAGAATTCTATTCCTCTCTAGTGGTGGCTCTGCACAGAAGGAAGTTGCATGGAGAACTCATTATTTAATTAATAGGAAGTCCATATGATGGTTATAGAAGGTTTTTAGAACCTGGCAAGCTACCGGGAGTATTCAATATGCCAAACACAGTAACAAGAAGTCTCACAATGGAGACGTTACTGGGCCCGCTCGAGCAAATTGATGAACAATGGGAGGACAGACACAGACAGTGTACTTTTTGATGAAGTCCTGAAGCTAGTGACTTTAAGAATCACCAGTGCAATGAAGGAAGAAACAAGTCAAAGACATAATGTCCTTGGCATCATCTCCTGGGATCCCTGTGGTGTGTGGACTCATTCCTAATTATAGATTAAAAAAACACTGAGATACAAGGATGCTAAGTACCTTGCCCACACATCTTTATTTGGCATCTGTCAAAGTAGCATTAGAACTATTGGATCCACCCCATAGCCTACATTCCCCCCCCCAACCCCACCACGCTCCTATTTCAGTAGTGAGAATGTTAATGGTGCTTAACTTGTAACCCAGACTTCCTATCATTTCACTTTCGGTTCCCTTCTTTTTTTTCATCCTCAACTTGAGCCTCATCCTTGGTGGATGCCATCATTCAAAGAGGGGCCAAAAGTGCACAACATTGAATATATGTCAGAATAATGTGAATGTTATGGAACAGAATGTGAAGAACAAATTAAATGAGTAAACCTCTAATGGCCTAATTTCTGCCCCCCCCCCATTTACACTTCTTGCCAGCATTGTGTAGAGAAGAGAAATCTTTACCAGCAGTGCACAGAATGCTTTTCAGATGCAAAAAAAGTAGAAGTGGAAATATGTTTTTGATTGAGGATTAGTAAGATGGCTAGTTGAACTGTCAAGCATACAGTACTTTAATCATAAAGGCATAATTCAGATACTTTTTTTTTGCAAGAAAGCATGAGTAACACTATTCACACAAAGTGTTTCTAAAATTACTTTTTAAACTTGGTTCGACACCACCTGATATTTCTAAAACTGAATGTTTTGTTGATTTGAAGAAATAAGTTATGAAAATAAGTCCTTGTGAAGCAGAAACATAATTCATATTTTGGTGGCGGAGGCAGTTTGTTGCACTCAGTGATTCTCAGGGCTTATTTACTATTTACTGGCTGTGTGTTCAGGGATCACTCCTGGTAGTGTTCAGAGGAACATATGTGGCCAGAGATTGAATCAGTGCTAGCCACATGTCAGGCAAAAACTTGAACTCCTGCATCTCTCTGGCTCAGGGATTCATATTTTAGTTCCCTTATCTTGTATTTCCATAGGCGAATCAAGCCCTATTGGCATGCAGAGCCCAAAGGCACTCAAAGTACCCAGTGGCCAGGTTCTCAGTCACAAGCTGGGAGAAAGCAGAGTCAGATTTGGCTGGTCTCACTGAGAAACCTCAGGGTAGCAGCTGGAGTTAGAACTCAAGGGGTAATATTAGGAGGTGGTTCACTCAGACTTCACCTGACTGCCAGATGTCAAGAGCTCCATAGCTCCTCCATGGTTTCATGGGTCAAGGCCCCATCAGGGCATTTTTTTTTCTGAATGGACTCTCAAAAATTCCGGGGCTTGAATAAAGATGGGATTACAAGATGTTCCCACAGCAATCCCTGTGAGAGCTTTGGCATTTGTATCAACTTCAGCAGAATGGAATGGGACAACGGCAATCTATGAGGGTGATGCTGGGGCTTCCCCAAAGGAAACTGAGAAAGGTTAAGAGCCAGGGGAAGGCAGGAAGATTACTTGTTTGCTTCAGGTACTATGAAAATACCAGTAGATTGATGACTAATGGAGCCTTGCACTTTAGGGAATCTTGGGGGATTATTGTAGAAACTGGCTACAAGACCCTAATGGGGAGCACTGATGCTCTATAATTTTCTTGGGGTAAACTGGCCACAGATGGAACCACTCTAGCCTACAGAGTCTTCTTTTGGTCATTGGGAAGTCTCTTTGGGATTTCTTGATAGCAGTGATTATATGTGGATTTTGATAATAGTGGGTTGGCGTGCGTTTAGTGAAAACAAGTGGGTCGATGAGCAAACGTGAATGGGAAAAGGTATTCGCTGTGGACTCCACCTGGGAGTATAGGGGCAGGTGCAAAGATCTTTGTTTTCAAAGACCCAAAACCTCAGTGGGAAAGGATAAACATCTCTATCAGCTGGGGACCAGGAGTCATTTGTCTTTGCCTTGAAGGCTTTTTTTCTCCACATATCAACAACATGGGGTGGTTTTGTTTGATTAAATTTGAACACCTCTTTCATTTAACTCATGTGCATCTAAAAATAACTCACAAGATCATCCAGAAATAGCCAATGAATTTCTTAATTCAGCAATACCCAGGACACGTAAGTGCTGCCCAGAGAGTTGCTTAGCATTGGAAAAACACTTGATAAAGAAGAGTAGGCAGTGGGTGTTGGTTACATGTTGCAGAGGAAGAATTGGAAGCAATATCAAATAACTCAACTCACCAAGGTCAATTCAAATGGTGCTCAAAGTTAAGATAATGTCAGATTATTAGATATTATTTTAAGTCCACATGCACACAGTTAGAAGCTGAATATAGAGGAATGATAAAGCAACACACCCAACTGGTAGGTGTTTTCCATCTGAACTGTAAGAAGAGAGACATCATGGCGCTGGTGAGGTTCATCCGAATGAGACACAACACTCACAGAGCTAAAAAGAAGGGAGAATACACATTTCAATCATACTTAGAACAATAAGAACACAATGCCACAATATTATTCTCTGAAAACTATTCCAACAGTTAAGTTTGCTTTGAGAAAATGTCAAACAACCCCCGCCCAAACATCCAACTGATATAGTTCAAGTTTAAAATATTTTAGAGTTGGAAACTTGAAGAAATATAGGGAACCCAGCAGAAATAACTTGCAAGCAGGTCTCAGTGTTCAAAGTGGTGGAAGCCCAGTGCCGTGCCTGGGCTGCTAGTCAGGAAAATGTGCCTGGATCCATTGACCCATGCACAGGGTGACCAGAGCACAGGTTTCAAAAGCACCGGACAGATGCATCCTTACTACAGATGGAAAGACTCTTCTTAACATGGGCAGGCAATAGCATAAAAGGGACTGAGAAATTTGGGAGGAAGCATAAAATATTGGGAAATGATATTGTATATTCATGGGGTATGAGAGTTCCCTGTACCTTAAAAATCTCCTTAGTTAAAAAAAAACAACCCAGAAATTTAAACTCATCTGCATGGCAAGAGAAACCACAATTTACCCAGCAATTGTAAATCAATAAACATCAACCACCCTTTTCAACCTTAAGAACAGGTTTGGGCTTGATTACCCAGGTAATATGAGCATATCCAGGTGCTGAATGGGAGACCCAAGCAAGCAGGAGACCCTAAGCCCCTTTACCGCTACTTATTTCAATTAATTTAGAGGAAATTTAATGTCATAATGGCAGTCTCAAAGCTCCCCACCGCCAATCTCCCACCTGTGAAAGTAGAGGTTAAGACAGATGTTGTTTCAAAGGAAATGAGATGTGAGTGTGTGTGTGTGTGTGTGTGTGTGTGTGTGCGTGCACACACACGCATGCACGCATTTGCATGTACGGGTCCACACATGCCCTCAGAGCCTTCAGACTCAGATTTGTTCTTAACCTTTTGAGATATTTTTCTCCCTTCTCTGCCAAGAGTTTAAAATACTTAAATACTTCATTCTCAGCTGTTTGGAATTAGCTTCTTGCAAATTGATATTCAAAGAAAATCACGGATCATCTATTTTTTTTTTAAACAAACCCTTTCACACAATACAATGGGCCTAATAAACTAAAGTTTACCCACTGGGCCCAAGAGAATGATGTAAGAAACTATGGTGGCTTTTTCACGATGGTTTTCTGGATTAGTGACTCGGTCTTCATTCTTGGAACACCTGCTTTCTTCAATTTTCGCTTGCCCTTTGAAGTAGCAACTAACCTGTTTAGCCACATTAGCTGCAGGTGTTGTGGGCAGTGCCAAAGATGAGAGATTTAGCTTAGAAAACCCAATGTTGCATAAGCCCCTTGATTCTAAGATAAGCTGGTGTGCCTCTCTACTTTTAACTGCAGAGCATTTCCCGTCTATGTTTTCAGTCTTGTGGCATAATAGGCTATTAAATAAGGAAAAAAAGGTCATCATTCCACCCATTCCAGAGAAATGGGAAATAAAGGGAATAAAGCAAAGTGATTACTATTATATGCATAGGAAAGGCAGACTTAAGATACTAAACACCCTATTTATCTCCAAGAACCAAGTCCCACATACAATCATATCTGACAGATGGAAACGGGGTAATGACTACTTGAAATACTCTAATATAGGATAAAATGTTCCTGCACAGATATGCAGAAGATATTATTAAAACCCAGACTCTTTTCTGCTGCTGTTGAAAAATCACCAGTAAAGAAGCAGAGACAGTACAAAACTGATTCAACTACAATAAAAGTCTAAGGCAAAAAAGTCTTAAGGATCCCAGAAAGCTAGTTCAAAGGCTGGAACACATGCTCAGCAGGCATGAGGCTCACGTTTGATACCTAACATTGCCTGGTTCCACCCCAGTACCACCAGGTTTAGCCTCTGAGTATTTCTAGCATGTCCCCTTTCCTCCTTGAAAGCCTAAAGGCCTTTACAATCAATCTTCCCTATCTCTTTGTTTCATGTTATTGACAAATTGATAATCAATCCAGTTTAATATTATCAATATGAAATTGATAAATGTCACAAGGCAGCTTTATGAAGCTTGCTAAAGATTGGTGTGCAAACGGAAAGCTTTGCAAACTGACTATTTTCGATTTACAGAAGATAATTTTTGTTCATATAATTTATTTTACCTTTCTAATTTCATAGTAATCATGTAAATAGTATATGCTGATTGTAAAATGTTCATGTCATACAGAAAAATAGAAATGATATAGTAAAATAATGGGTTGGAGTGATAGCACAGTGGGTAGGGTGTTTGCCTTGCACACGGCTGACCCGGGTTCGATTCCTCCGTCCCTCTCGAAGAGCCTGGCAAGCTACTGAGAGTATCCTACCCTCACGGCAGAGCCTGGCAAGCTCCCTGTGGCGTATTTGATATGCCAAAAACTGTAACAAGTTTCACAATGAAGACATTACTGGTGCCCGCTTGAGCAAATTGATTAACAATGGAAGGACAGTGCTACAGTAAAATCACACCAAAAATGACTAATCTTGAAGTTATTCAGCAACTGAAGTCATTTAAAAATGTAGTGTTATTCTATGCATGGATTTGCAAAATAGATGCTTAGTTTTTTTTCCACTCAAAAATGTATCATTTTCAGACCACCTGAAAATGATAGGGGTTAAACACTCACCTGGCATGTAGCCAAACTCAGTTTGATTTCTGCCTCTCCAAGCTATAGCCAGGAGTGATCCCTCAGTACCTCAGGCTGTGGCCCAAACTACTCCATCTCCCCAAATGTGTCATTTTTTTGAGTGGAAAAATAGTAATCTACATTAATATGTTAAATATGAAGATAGTAGCATACGAATATACTTCATTTTATTTAACCATTATTCTCCGGGTCAGTTGATTGTTTTCAGTATATCCATTATATTTTTTTTGGGGGGGGGTGAACTTGGGCCTCACCAGGTGCTGCTCAGGGCTTAATCCTGCTTTTGTGCTCAGGGTTGAACTCCTGATGATGCTCAGGGGACCATATGCGGTGCAGGAACTGAACTGGTCACATGCAAGGCAAGCCTTCAACCCTTGCTCTGTTTTCAGCCCTCCAACTCTTTCACTGTTATAAGGAAATGGTGTTTATTTACTGTAATCAAAATTGTGGCAGAGACTGTCACGAGCTTTTCAGCATTGTTCTTTTCTTTCTGGTAACAGAATCCTAAATTTGTGGGAATATTTAATTCCAAATTAAAGACAAATCAAATATTAAATATCTTTGGTGCTCTCTGACTCTGTGGCTTTATGAACCAGTGAAATGGAAGTGGAAGTTTTACATGTGAATTCAGAAAGAACTTCCTTGAAAAAAATCTAGAAGCCCGTTTACATATGTCCTTCTTGAAGAGTGGATTGAGACTAAGGCAAATTTGATGGCAAGAGTCTAATAATTCTCTTGGGTCTTGCTCCGGATCACCTAAAATTACAGATCATGGAAGGCTAGGTCCTTGAGCTATTTTCCGATTCTTCTAAATAAGAGAAAAATAGAATTTCGGGCCAGAGCAATAGTACAGTGGGTAGGGCGTTTGCCTTGCACATTGCTGACTCAGGTTCAATCCCAGCATCCCATATGGTACCCCATGAACCACCACCAGTAATTCCTGAGTGCAGATCCAGGAGTAACCCCTAGGTATCGCTGGGTGTGACCCAAAAAGAAAACAAAAGAAAAATAGAATTCTCTTTTGTTAAATTACCATTGAAAATAATTGCTATTACAGGGTTGAGAATATGGTTAAGTTGGAGAACATTACCTGCATGTGTGGGACCCTGGGTTTGGTTTCTGGCACCACATGGTCCTCCGAAGACCACCAGGAGCAACCCCTGAGCACTGAATCAGGAGTAGTTCTCAAACACTGTTAGGGTAAAGCATCAGAACCCCCTAAAAATCACATAAGAAGCACATAGAACTGATAAAAATCTAACTCTGTTTGCCTCCTGAAAATGGGGTGCTGTATGTAACAGCGCATGGAACTTGGAGATGATTCTGTGGGAAGGATAAGGACTTGGAGAGTCGGTGTCAGATATTTGTTGGAAACATAGTATCCTTTATCACACAAAAGGGAAATATTTGTTGAGAGTGATACTTTCTTGAAAGGTTGATCACGTACTGGCTAAGACCATAACTTCATGGACACTTATACAAACATTTTCTATTTCTTTTTTTAAAAGTTTTTTTGGTATTAAGGAAAAAATGATTTTTAATGGTGGTTAGTGTTTATGCCTTTGTTCTATAAAGTTCCTGCATATTCATCACCACTAACCTGTCTAAGACCCCCCCCCCCATCGTCCTTATGTCACCTCTAATTCACCCCATTGTTCTACCCTTCTAAAACTCCCCAGCCCTTGGAAACCACAGTTCTGTTTGTTGTCAGACTTCAAGGGTTTGTTTTCATTGGCTAATGACCTACTCAGCTTTTTTTAATATACCACAAGAATGAGATCATCTGGTATTTATTGTTCTCCCTCTAACTTATTATCCTTAACATTATACACTTTAATTTCATTCAAATTCTAGCAAAGGGCAGGATTTCATGTTTTTCTCTTGTCTAAGTAGTATTCCATTGTGTATACCAGTTTGTTTGTTTTAATCCATACATCTGTTTTTGGGCATTTGGGCTGTTTTTAAATTTTGACTATTGTAAATAGAAAAACAATGAACATAGCACATATCTTTTAAAATTAATATTTTTATGTTCTTGGAATAGATGACAAGGAACAGGATTACTGAGTCATTTTAAGGTACAACATTTCAAAAATCTTTAAAAAAACTCCTTTTGGATAATGTTTTTTAAACTGAGGTGTAGTTGACATATGACATGAAATTGATATCACAAATATAAAGATATATTTGTATAGATTGCAAAATGACCACCTCAATAAGTCTAACATATATCTAACAAGTTAACATGCGTCTCCATACCAAGTCATAAGCCTTTTTTCCCCTTGTGATAAAAACTTTTAAATTCTAGTCTTTCAGCAACTTTGAAAATATGTAACACAGTATTATTATTATTATTATTATTATTATTACTATTTTGCTTTTTGGTTTACACCTGGTGATGCACAGGGGTTACTCCTGGCTCAGAAATTACTCCTGGCAGTGCTCAGGGGGCCATATGGGACGCAGGGAATCGAAACCGAGTCAGCCGCGTGCAAGGCAAACGCCCTACCTGCTGTGCTATCACTCCAGCCCCAATAACACAGCATTATTACAGCCCTGCTGGGGAGCTACTTCCAAGTCAGTGTTGGTGGTCACTTTTCATGCTCAGATACCACGCTGTGCTAGTGATGGAAAGAACCCAGGACTCTCACGTGGTAAATTTTTAGAAGTAAAAAACAAATCTTACATTTTAAATTTGGGGTTGACCAAATGAGTTCAGAAAACAAGCTTAGGAAAAAATTGTCCTTATTTCCCCATGAATAAAAAAGGCTATCCAAATCTTTAAGAAAAAAATGTAAAGATAGAAATGAGAGTTTTGGGACCTGGGGATTGATTCCACGGTAGGGAATCTGCCTTGTATGTACGAGGCCCTGAGTCTGATTCCTGGCTCTTCTCCACAGTGCGTGCTTATCACTGTGACCTCTGCTTCTGGTGAGAGCACTTCAAGCAGATGTGTGCACCCTGAACATGGTAGCAATAGCAAAATGAAGGGAAGAAAAGAAAAAAAAACCATGAGAGGTGCAAAAATTAAATTTATGGTTCTAATTACCAGGGTTATATACACAGCATAATAAATTAATTGGGTGTCTGTCACAGGGAATGAATTTCTGTTGTCTCTGACTATGTTTTCCTAAGTTCTAATGGTAATCTGCCTAGATGCATGATCTTATTACAAAGAGAATGCTGTAGTTGATTTAATTTTGTACAAGTGAAAAATGTTTCTGCTGTCTATGAATTTCATCGGCTTATCATTGTTGATAGGGAGAAGAGATTACTATGGGCAAAACACATTCAAGAGAGGGATTGAGTTTTAGAAAGGAAGTCAGAGAAAAGGTAAATGCAGAAAAGAAAATCAAAATCTGGCATCAACTAGTAGTAAACACAAACAAATAAATGAATATATTTTGGAAAGTTTAGTCAATTCTTGGACTCATAGGCACTGTTGCTGAGGTCACAGTTGGAATGAACCTGGATATAGAAGTAACATGCATAAAATTGGTCCATAAGAACAAAGTTTCAAAACTCCTATCTTGTACTTGATTGACAGTGTTAATGTCTTATAATAATCCAATGGTATGCATTCTGGCCATGGTCATGCCAAAAATAAATAAATAGAAGGAAAGAAACAAAGAAAATTAAAAAATCAATTATGAAGTTGGAAGAAGCTAATTTCCCCATAAAACTCCATTTTCTTAAAAACAGCATATAGCTCTGGAAAGAAAGATGGCGGCCGCACGGGAGCCTTGTGGAAAGCAGGTTTGAGCCGGGCTCGGGGGAGCGGCGGGGACCTCATGGGAAGGGGGGCTTTGTGGGCCGTCCCCCACGCCCCACCGAGGTCGCCAGCTGCTCCCCACGAGCGGCTCTCCGGCACGGCCACGGCCCCGGAGGCACAAGGACTTAGCACAGAGAACCAGCCGCTTGGAGCAGAAAAGCAAATGGACTTGTGTTGAACCGCGCCACCAAGCCCGCCCGGAGGGGAAAGGGCGTTGACCAGCCCGCCCGCTCCTCTCTGGAAAGAAAGATGGCGGCTGCACGGGAGCCTTGTGGAAAGCAGGTTTGAGCCGGGCTCGGGGGAGCGGCGGGGACCTCATGGGAAGGGGGGCTTTGTGGGCCGTCCCCCACGCCCCACCAAGGTCGCCAGCTGCCCCCCACGAGCGGCTCTCCAGCACAGCCACGACTCCAGGGCACAGAAACCAATCTCTTAACTAGCTATCTTGTAATAGAAATTCTTCCAGGGTCAATAAGTAAAATAGCAGAAATTCAAAACCGCGCGGCCGCTATTGCGGCCGCGCGACATCATTCTATTCTTAAACCAAGTTGTAGAAAGCAAATCATTTCACAACGCTGTTTCAGCATGTCTGATTGTGGGGGGTGGGTCGTAAACTCTAAACAATAATTGTGCATCTTCTATCGAAATAATCTATCTAGTCAAAGTAGATAGAGTATTAACTAGAACTCATCTGCCTCACAAGAATTGGGAGGGGTGGGAGGTGGGGGTCTATTGGGGTTCGGGGTTAAAAATGAGTATTGGTAAAGGGAAATGTGTTCAGTATCTACATGACTGAGACCTAAACCCGAAAGCTCTGTAACTTTTCCCACAGTGATTCAATAAAGAAATAAATTATAAAAAAAAATAACTTTGAACAGAGCTAAATTCCTAGAGTCAAAAAAAAAAACCAGCATATAAATTCCCCAATTTACATGGAATACATACAAGTCACATCTTGTTAAAATTATTTGAGACAGAGTGAGAAAGATTGCCCAATGGGCTGAGCTTGTGCTTTGCATGCAGAAGGCCTTGGTTTGATCTCCAGTACCAGATGGTTCATTGAGTAGTGCCGGGAGTTACTCCTGACCACAGACCCGGAGCACCTGGGTGTGCCTCATGCCCCACCATCTGCAAAAACTACCACCACCACCAACCCGAAGATGTTTTGAAGCTGCAAAAACATGCAATATTTGAATGTTTAATTGGCCTAGAGCCATTAATATAATGATGTCGTAGATCAAAATATTATCTGTTTCTTCTATTTGTAACCATGAAATACTCAAAACAAGTATATTTGAAGAGTATTTTTAAGCATGCTTGTTTGAAAAAGAAAAAAAAAATTACTGAAGTCATGTGCTGCCTCCCAGTGGAAATAGTTCAGACTACACAGAGGGAAAACCGCTTCTGAGCTCACTGATTCGCTCCTCTATTCATTGCTCCCCCCCCCCCTTTTATTCGTGTGTGTGTGTGTGTGTGTGTGTGTGTGTGTGTGTGTGTGTGTATAATATTATTCCAGCCCAGGGCTGGAGTGATAGCACAGTGGGTAGGGCGTTTGCCTTGCACGCGGCCTATCTGTGTTGGATTTCTCCACCCGTCTCGGAGGGGCAAGCTACCAAGAGTATCTTGCCCGCAAGGCAGAGCCTGGCAAGTTCCCCATGGCGTATTCGATATGCCAAAAAACACTACCAACAAGTCTCACAACAGTGAGACATTACTAGTGACCACTCAAGCAAATCGATGAACAATGGGAGGACAGGGGACAGTTCTATATATAATATATACGGATTTCTATAACATATGTAAATGTATATATAATTTTTTTGTTTACTCTGTGGCAGGCAAAGTGGGAGTATTGATAATACACAGGAGAACCCCATGCTCCAGGACATGATGTAAGATCAGACATGTGTAGAGACTCACTTGGAAATTCTTTCCCAACATATATGAAGATATGTTCATGACTATCATACATAATTAAGAGCGAAAGTATGCAAATTACTCTCCTATCTGTAGGTGGTGTTAGTAGGTTAGTAATATAATTCAAGTGTGGTCATTTAATTTATACCACGTTTGCTGGATTTGTAAGAAATTTTGAGATATTTTTCTCGCTTGATTGGCCTGTTTTACGAAGAAGAGAAATTATAGAATGGAAACAAAATTTCAAGATAAATTTTCTTTTTTAAGGGGCTGGCTTCTACCCAGTGGTGCTAAGGGGCAATCCCTGGAGGTGTCAGAGGCCAGGCAGTGCCAGATGTCCTACTGGAATGAGCTGCATGCAAGCAAGTGCTTTTTTTTTTTTTTAATAATTTTTATTAGTGAGACACCATAAGGTACAGTTGTAGACTTATGCATTTTGTGCTTGAGTTTCAATTATACAATGATCAAATACCCATCCCTCCACGAGTGCCCATTTCCCACCACCACGGATCCCAGTACCCTCCCACCCCCCATCTCCCCCATTCCACCCTGCCTCTCTGGCAGGGCATTCCCCTTTGTTCTCTCTCTCCTTTTGGGTGTTGTGGTTTGCAAAAGAGTCAAGCCTGATTTTCAGGGAGAAATGTTGGATGATTTACTTTCCATTGATCACTTTGCATATAAGAAAATGTTGCGCGGCCGCATAAGCATCCACACAGTTTGGAAAAACTGTCCTGGTACCCACGTGCCAGAGCCATGCTTGTAGAAGCTTATGGTCACCGGGATTCCATCTGAGAAGGCAGGACGGGAGCACCTACCTCATCGGGGACCTCCCAGTGATATCAGCTCTGTTTGGGGCCCAGAGCATTCTATGGGAGCTGTGGGCCCTCCAGCCAGTTTTCTTCTTTGTTCAATGCAAGTTCTTTAAGCCTGGTACTATCTTTCTGGAGATTTCATTTTTGTGTTAAAGGCAATAAAATGAAATGCTAGTGTTGAGGTATCTGTTTTTCAAGAGTCAGAGTGATTCTGAAGGATGAAAAATGAACCATGCAGTCTGTAAAAAGGTTTGCTCTGATGAGATTGAAGACAAGCAGGAAAGATAATGGACAGCATAGAACAATTTTGAGTGTGTGGACAGAAAATCCGAGTTAGCATCTGAAGTCAATTGATTTATACTCAGCCATAAGAAGTTGATGTCAAGGTCAAAGGCAGCTGATGATTTTGTTTTTAAGATTTTTGTTTTGGGGTCATGCCTGGCAGTGCTCAGGGCTAACTATTGGCTCTATGGGATTTGGAGCGTAGAGTGCTGGAATTGAACCTGGGTCGGTCACGTACAAGGCAAATGCCCTACTCACTGTACACTCTCTGACCCAGATGATGAGGCTTCTGCTATAGTACACGAATGTATAGGTTCACAGTGGCATCTCCCATTGGCAGTAAACCAAGGCAAATTTGGGAATTGGAGGTGTCATGGAGACCAATGAGGAGCCTGTCAAAAACTCAAGATATTTCAGTACAAATAAAGGTATTATTTAAAAGAAAACATGGGGCCAGAGCAATAGTACAGTGGGTATGGTTCTTGCTTTGTATGAATTTGATTGGGTTTGATCCCCAGCACCCCATATGATCTCCTAAGCACCACCAGGAGTAGGGTGTGCCGCAAAAAAGAAAAAAAAAGAAAATAGATGTACAATGGAATGTTTCAGCAAGAAGAAAATTGTGTTTTTAAAAAACGCAAACCAGCTCTTTCCATTGCTGTAAAAATCTTGTGTGCCTACAAGATGGAAGCTATTACTCTCCTGATCTTGAACACTTACATTGTCTCAAGAACCCAGCCCATCACGAGCAAGAATGAGTCTATTAAGTCATATAATGCAGCAAGTCTTTATTCCATGCCCCAAAGCCACTTATGAAGTCATTGCTAAGTATCAGGCTCTATTCCAGGTCCTTGGGTTGTAATACTGAAAAGAACAAACTAAGTACTTCTGCCTCGTAGATCTTATATTTCAGGGGGCAGAGTCAGGTCATAGATAATAAAATACTGCATATATCAATGGTCTAGTTTGTTAAAAGGCTATGCATGGCGCTGGGCAAGGAAAGCTCCGTGAAGGGAGTTTGGCAGTGGATGGGGGAAGAGGGTCCGATTTGCATCTTCAGAAGGAGAGGTCAGAAGGGGCCTCTGGGAGCAAAGAATTGAAGGATGTGCAGAAATGAGCCACATGGCTGTCTGGGGAAAGAGTGTCCAAGGTTGGAGAAGTGCATGCACAGGCTTGGAGACAGGGCTGTCTGGCATGTTTGAGGAAGAGAACAGAGCCCAGATCGTCCCAAGGGAGCAGCAGAACAAAAAGACATGGTAACTAAGGCCTAGAGAGCTCTGTGGGCCATTGTGAAACTTGAGCTTTCCCTCTGAGACACTAGGGCCCATAGATTTTAGAGCAAAGGAATAGCAAGATCCAATTTATAATTTACAGTGATCACTCCAACCTCTGCTCTGAGAGCAGATGGGAGGCTGGCCTGTGCAGAATCAAGAGATCACAGTGAGGTCTTTCAAATTCAGGCATCCCAGTGAAAGATGAGAGTGACTGCAATGGACTAAATTATGGCCTCATTAAATTTACATGGGGGAGCATTATCCCCACTGATTGACTACTGGAGATAGAACCTCTAAGGAGGCAATGAAAATTAAACGAAGTCTAAGATGAAGCCCAAAGAAGGGATATTCTTAGAGAAGAAGAGACACCAGGTGGAAGGTGTGGTCAAGATGATGGCAGCTCTTGGAGCTCTGAACAGCTGAGGGGGCCATAAAATTTCTGTGTGAGTGAACATAGGTACCCCCCTGGATATTAGGGCTCGGGGAGAGTGTCAATAAACAAAACTGTCTGGTTGCCCACGGTAGAGCACTGATTGGGAGTGGGATAACGAGGATGGCAGCAGCATGATCAATGTTGGCGGAGGTTCTGCAGCTCTCCACACTATGGGTGTTGGTGGAGATTTAAGGGGTTTGGTACCAACTTGGCACCACTGTGGTAGGTGGGTGTTGAGATCCCAGAGTTGAGGAGGCACTCCAGGTCCCCACCTTGGAGCCCTGGCAGTTTCCCACAAGCGAGATGGTTCTACCACCATTTCCTCTCCCACAGCCCATTATGGAGGAAAACCTCCCTGAGTGCCAACATCTGGAGACTGTAGATGGGGATGTGTGCCCCCGGGCAGGTTCTGCTGAACTGATGGCTGTAGCCCACTCAGAGTGCCCAAGATGCATAATCTAGCAGTGCTGGACCGGGTTCTGGTCCCTGCTCAGTCTACTGCTACTGTCACTACTGGGGTCCAGGGGGGCATGGTTCTGCAGGCAGGTCAACTTGGACCCACAGGGTGAGTGCTTCAGCCGACTGATGGTGACCTTGGGCTTACTGACATTCCAAAATCACTACTGTGCTTCTGTTCAGACCCCAACAACTCAGAAACAAGTTTCCCCTGTAATTAAATCGCCAAAAGTTAGATATTTGGAGCCACACCCACAAACCACCTCCAGTTTAGCTATATAAGCTCATTTATTGGCCTTACTTCGAGACCCACAAATAAATCTCAAAAAACAAGAAAAGGCACAGCAAATCTTGGACCCGTGCAAGGCTGTACAAAGGGAGTACTTTGGAAGGGATTTGGTCAGCTTGGTGCCCACTCAAGCAGAGACCCCCCCCCTCCCTTCCGCAACTGCTTGCTTCCACAATCCAAAATTGCTGTCATGCCCCTGACATTGCCCAAGTTGGGACAGACTCCACTCTCTACGGTCTCCATAGACTCCACTGTCTCAGGACAGACATCACCAAGATATTAATCTGCTGAAAATTTGGGTATGCGAGTTTTGTGACTGAAATCTCCAGACTTGCTTGGGGTCAGGATGGGCTACCTCCCCCCACTTCCCTGCACCTACAGAAGCCCTGGTAGTCATGTCCACAACCCAAAGCGGCCACTCAGATGCAAACCATAAAGCACAAAAGGAGGAAGAGAGGGAGTGAGAGAAAGAGAGAGAAACAGAGACAGAGAAAGATAGAGCACGCAAGAAGACAGGTGCCTGTAACAGAGATAGAAAGGGTTGGGGGATATAACAGGGGGTGGAGGGGAAACTGGGGAAATTGTTGGTGGGAAATGTACATTGGTGGAGGGATGGGTGTTGGAACACCGTATGGCTGAAACACAATCATAAATAGCTTTGTGTTGGTCTATTTCATAATGATTCAATACAAAAAAAAAATGGAGAGACACCAAGTTTTCTCTCTGCCATGTGAGGACAAAGAGAAAAAGTGGCTGTCTAAAATTGGAAATAATGCATTTCTCTTTTGTCATCCATACAGTCTCAAAAAGATACAATGCTAGTCTAGCTAAGACAGCCACATAGACCAGGGAGGCAGCTGTGAGTTGAGAGGGACATATAGTGCTTAGTAGTTGGGTCCTGGATGTTTTCGATGTCAAACCAACAGAAATTTCTGATGAAGAAGGAAGCACTGAGAGAAAGAGAAATGGGAGCTTGTTGAGAAAGAGATCAACAGACATTGAATTAGCAGGTCAATCAGCTGTTAGATGTTATGTCTCAACCACCGAAGGGCAGAAGAGAAAGGACAAAATACTGCTCCTTGCAGAAGCCCTACATTAAGAAACTGGAAAGAGAGAGTATGGAGGTGAAGGGTTTTGTCTTGAGTGGGACCAACCCCGACCCTGCATATGGCCTTCTAAGCATTGCCAGGAGTCACTTCTGAGCACTAAGCCAGGAATAGCCACTGAACACTGCCAACAATCCCTGAACAAAGGAAACTTGGAAGAGGATGAGGATCTAGGCAAGAAGGCTAAGAAGGGTTGAAGGAAGACGGGAAGATGCAAAGTCAAGAGAAGACAGAGTTTTTAGGAGAAAAGAGTGGTGGGCAGTATCAAATGTTTTCAAGCAGTCAGGTGTGATGAGGACAAAGATTGAGCCCCAGAGCAGCAATAAAAAGTATCAACAAGCTCTTGACAAGAGTGACAATGTAATTTCAGCGACAGACTGTTTTGTTCGCAACTGTCTAGCGTTGCCCAATGCCCACAACCCAGGCAGTAAAAAATGGGTCATTATTTTCATTTAATAAATAACAGAGCAAGACTCCAAGAATATTAAATAATCACCAGTTAAGCAGAAGCTCTGGGATCCAAACTCAGGTCTAGTTTGAATTGAAAGTTCTCTGTAATTATAGTAATTCATACTTGCTCTGTACTTTGATATGCCAAGAACCTTTCTCAGTGTTTCCAAGTATCATTTTAATACAGTCTCACCATACCCTGACCCACTATTATTTTTAATCTATTTTATAAAGGAAAGAACAAAGACTGCTTAAGAACTCCTGCCAGATGGGCAATTTGGAAGTGACCAAGCTGGACCCACTCTGGCCTGTCTTCAGGGGCAAGTCTTGGAACCCTTTGTGCTTCATAAGCAACAGCTGCTACTCGAGACTTTTCAGAACAATGCAGTACTGAGCACAGGTTGCCATCACAAAGCTACGGATGGGGTGGCTATTTACTATCTCACAGCTTGAAGGCTGCAAGCCCCCAGAACAGAAGTTGGCAGCTCTGGGTGAGAGCTGATATGGAAGATCCTGTTCCAGGTCTCCCTGTGCTGGTTGATAATCAACATTCCCCACCTCTTCCTATTGTTTCTTCTATGCTTGTTTATGTCCACCTCAACCTTTCTTATAAAGACCCCAGTCACATGGGATTAGAGGTCACCTTAATAACATCATTGACAGTTAATTACAGGGGGATGGGACTGGAGAGATGGTACACCAGGTAAGGTACTTACCTTGCACACAGCCAACCCAGAACCCCATGTGGTCTGTGAAGGCTGTCAGGACCCCTGAGTATACAGCCAGGAGGAAGCCCTGAAACACTGCTGGGTGTAGCCCCCATCCCCGCTCCCCACAAAAAAGTTAATTATGAGAGAGAGGAGAGTGAGAGTAAGAGAGAGAGACAGAGAGAGACATAGACAGAGAGACAGAGAGAGAGAGACAGAGAGCAAAAGGCTGGAGTGCACGTAATGCCTGCACTCATTTGTTGAATATAAATAACATAATATGAGACTGACACCCTAAAATAGTAGATAAACACAAAGGTCAGGAATATTGCTCCATATTTTTTGGAAGTTGGAAGTTGGAAGCCTGCCTCATGAGCTGGGGAGAAGGCAGCTGGCATCATCACTAAGTCAATGATGGTGGGGATCATTTGGAATGGGAGATGTGTGCTGAAAGTAGATAAAGGACCAAATGTGATAGTCTCTCAGTATCTGTACTGCAAACCATAATGCCCAAAAGTAGAGAGAGAGTATGGGGGAAATTGTCTGTCATAGAGGCAGGTGGAGGGGATACTGGGGACATTGCTGGTGGAAGATGTGCACTGGTGGAGGGATGGGTGTTTGATCATTGTATGACTGAAACTCAAACCTGAAAGCTTTGTAAATGTATGTTAAGGAGATTCAAAGATCAATTTAAAAAAAAGATGGACTCCCAAGCAATAAACTGGTAAAAGTTGCTTCTCCCCACACCCCACTGCTCCTTCTGCCCCCCCCCCGCCCAAATAAAACCCAACCAACCAACAAGCAAAAAAAACCAAATTTAGTGACCTCTGTAAAAATGCTGTCTCCAAATAAGGCCCCCCTCCATAGGCCTGGGCAGTAGGACTGCAACATATGAATTAGTGGTGGAGAGAATGGAACAAAACGGCAGCTGATGACCAACCAGTCTGGCCCTCATTTCCTCCTTGGTTCATCCATGGCTTCGGCCATCCTGGGTCGGGAAGCAGCGAGAGACCACCGAATGCAGGCGGCAAGAGAGAGCCGTGGGCCTTTCCTAGGCGCCCGGTGATTATACAGTGGGATTTCCTCAATCGCTAGGAGACTACACAAGCTACATTCCCAGTTTATTTATAACCATTTTCACAATGACAGTTTTGTGCTCTATGTTAACATCTGACAGGTAAGTCCCTCCTCTGTGCTCATGCTTCAAAGACATTCTGATCTTTTTTTTATGTAAACATTTTAGAGTTAGTTTGTGAAGTTTCAAAAAAATACATATGGATTTATTGATCTATCTTTAATTTGTAGCGTAATTTGAGAAGCATTGCTACATTGATGGAGCACATTCTTCTATGGCTTTTTGCTCCATGAATTCAAATCTTCCATAGCTTGAATGCCTTTGCCTGAAATCTCATTCTAAGGCAGGTTATATGAAGATGTCAATTATGTACAGAAACATTCCAAATGGATTCGTATGCCTTGGCAGGGAGAGAGTCAGTCTGGGCATTTATCACGAGGGACGTGGACAGGAATAGAGGCATGAGATGCATTTGAAGACCCATGTCACAGCAGCATGAGGCAAAGTGCCAGAGAGCCATAGTTGCATAGGTAGATAAAAAAAAGTGTTTGACTATATGAGGTTGAGAACATTGAAGGAGATTCATAGCACAACATTGTTCATGGAAATTGCCAAGACCCATATTTGTGGAGTTTTTGTTTGTTCTGAGCCATATTTCAGTGGTGCCACTGCTCAGGGTTGTATTACTGGTTCTGTGCTCAAGGATCACTCATGGCTCTTCCCTGAGGCCATGTGTAGTGTGGAGGGGCTCTAACCAAACTCTGTGCAAGACAAGTGCCTTAACCCTTGGGCTAACTCTCTATTCCCTATTTTTCTTTGAAAAGGAAATGTTCTGTATCTTTTACAGATGATGGTCAGTCAGAGGAGGGAGATTAAAGGAACAAAAGAGAACTGTCACTGTCAACTATCCTCCTGTTGTTCATCGATTTACTAGAGCGGGCCCAGTAATGTCTCCATCGTGAAACTTGTTACTGTGTTTGGCATATCGAATACATCACGGGTAGCTTGCCAGGCTTTGCCGTGCGGGCAAGATACTCTCCGTAGCATGCTGGGCTGCACCAGAGGGGCAGAGGGATTGAACTCGGGTCGGTCATGTTGGCTGCTTGCAAGGCAAATGCCCTACCGCTGTGCTATCGCTCCAGCCCAACAAAAGAGAAGAGAGAGGAAAATAGTTTACTCTACTCAGAGGTTTCAGGCTTAAAAGCCATAACCCATCATGCAGACACATGGTAAAGCCTGAGGGGACTCCGGGCCACACCTAATTATTGGGGTAACTGAGGAAAAAGCACAGGAGGGCAAGGGAGGCTGCTAAGGACTATCTAGTGGAATCATTTTACTGGGCTCTTAGTTAAAAGACTTGTGCAGTTTGCCAGACTCTGCCGTGTGGGCAGGTTACATTCGGTAGTCTGCCAGTTTGTCCAAAGTAGGAATGAGATGATAAGATGTTGCGCGGCTGCGACGCTTCCGGGAGCTGGGTTTTATAGTCTCTGAATCTTGGCCGTTGATGGGATTACATGGCGCCAGAGGGCCAGTTGGTGGGTGTGACCCCTGCCTACTGGAATTTGGAGGATCTGGGTGGAGGATGCTCAGCCCCAATCTGAGTAGGCTTGGATATCTCAGCCCCGGGATCTGCGTGCCCTCATTCCTCTGCCGGTACCTTCATGTGTGCGGAGAGTGGTCTCAGCGTGGTGGTGGCTGGTTCTGGAGCCAGAACCATATTTATTTAATATATAATTAAATATATTAATATTTAATTAATAAATATTTTATTAATCTAATAAATATGGTACTAGTCATGATTGTGGTTTCATTCAGGAACATACTCATTTCTGTTTTCTCAAACTTCTGTCTTTTGGGGGATGCAGTGTCTTGAAGAGTGGGGGGCTTAAGTTTGACTTGGCTATGTGACTGACCTCGATCCCTCTCTCCTCTTTCAGCTTATCTCCCCATTGTCAAAATGAGAAAACAGGCTAGGCCATCCTATCTAAGTGCATATCTGTAGCTCTGTAGTAGAAATGGGACTCCTGGAATAAGAACACCTCATTTAAAATGACTCAGCCTTGGGGCCAGAGTGATAGTAGAGGGTAGGGCATTTGCCTTTGTATGCAGCAGACCCAGGTTGAATCCCTTGTATTCCATATGATCCCCCAAGCACCACCAGGAGTGACTTCTGAGTGCAGATCCAGGAGTAACGCCTAACTATAGCTGGATGTGACTCAAAAAAGCAATAAATAAATAATAAAACGATTCATCCCCTATCTTTTCCCACTAGAGTATTAAGCACATGAGCAAGAGATGGCTTCTATGTGGCTCACTACCCAGGAGAACGCCGGGGTAAATTCCTCTGGTCAACAAATATTATCACAAATAAATTAAAGAGTGCAATCATTTCCACTTTTGCAGGTTAAAAAAAGGATTGGGCAACTCTAAATAGTTGAGATGGGAGCTCCAAATTAGCACAGTACTGTAGCTTCCCTTATACATCTAAAATGTGGCACTTTCATTGCCCCCTGGTAGCAACTCAAGAAACACTTTAGGAGACAAAGAGTATAATGGATCTGAAGCCACCGGGGGGCTAAGAACAGAGCCACTCCATCTTCAAATTTCTGGTAACATGACATCATTGTCATTTTTGGTTTGAAGCATCAGAAAGACTCTTTGGTCACCAACCTTTCGACTTGACCTACCTGTGACCTACTGGCCTTGGAGATAGTAAGCCTGGATGTCATGTCACATTACCCTGGGAAAGGAACTTAACCTCATGCTTCTGTTTCCATTTTAAGAACATGAGAGCAGCACACCTGTTCAACTACTGCTAGCAAGCTGCAAAGGCTGACCTCCCAGTTAGAGAGATGCCATTAACCATGGAGAGTATCATGCAGAGTGAAGTGAGTCAGGAAGAGAGGGACAGTCATAGAATGACTGCACTCATTTGTGGAATAAAATAACATGCCAGATCCTGGTAAGCTACCCGTGATGTATTCGATATGCCAAACACAGTAACAACAAGTCTCACAATGGAGACGTTACTGGGCCCGCTTGAGCAAATTGATGAACAACGGGAGGACAGTGATCAGTGAAAATAACATAATATGAGACTGATACCCAAGGACAGATGACACAAAGGCCAGGAATACTGCTCCAGAGTTAAAAGCTTATATCATGAGCTCGGGGAGAAGACAGCTGGAATAGAGTGGGGATCACTAAGTCAATGATGGTTGGAGGGATTGGATTGTTCAGGCTGGGAGATGTGTGCTGAAAGTAGATAAAGGACTAAATGTGATAACCTCTCAGTATCTGTACTGCAAGCCATAACGCCCCAAAGTAGAGAGTATGGGGGAAATTGTCTGCCATGGAGGCAGGGGGAGGGTTGGAAGGTGGTGGGGGGGAGATACTGGGGACGTTGGTGGTGGAGAATGTACACTGGTTGAGGGATGAGTGTTCGATCACTGTATGATTGAAACTCAAACATAAAAGCTTTGTAACTGTATCTCATGGTGATTCAATTAAAAAAAGAAAAAAAGAAAAAAAGAGAGATGCCATTGGAATTCTAAATGCGTGGCCCTACTCCCGAGGGGCAGCTTAAGGTTCTAGTGAATGAGTAGAAGTGGTTTATTGGTGTCGGTTACACAGAGACTGCTGATTTGGAGACAGGAAAAGCCTTCACTCTAATTGAAAGCACGTTTTGCTGGCCTAAGCGATGGTATGGCAGGTAAGGGGTTTGCTTTGCACATGGCCAACACGGGTTTGATCCCCATCATCCCATATGGTTCCCTAAAACAAAATAAACAAGCAAGCCCATTTTGCTGTTTGCCAACTCTGTAGCTTTGTAGCCTCAACCCCGAAGCTTGTGTTTCCCCATCTGTAAGATGGGATGATAATAACATCTATTTGTGGAGCAGGGCCAGGAAGCCTTTGTGCAGAAAACTAAATTGCAGAACTTTTGGTTTTCCGGGTCCTACGGTTTCTACTACAATGACTCAGCTCTGCTATTTTAGTGAGAATGATGTCCGGGACCACACATAACTGAACAAGGATGATTGATTCCAATAGTATTTATGGATATTGACATCTAAATTTGTTACAATTTCCACATGAAAAATGCTATTCTATTTTTTCAACCATGTAAAAATCACATTAGCCAGAGGACCATAGAAAATTGGGTATAGTATGGATATAGTGTTTGGACTCTTTGTCAACCCTTATTTTGAGACATCTCTGAGGTCTAAATGAGGTTCATATTGAAGATTCAAGGAAAGTCAGCCATTGACAACTTATTATAATCAATCAGAGGAAAATCAAGAAAAATCCAAAATTATATCTAAGTACTACAACAGTTATATAGGTGCAGAAAGAAACACAAGTAGTAAACTTGCTAACAGTTATGATGTTAGGAAAATAATATTCATGTTCAGATTCTTTCCTATAATAAGAATAAAATGTAGGTCTTTTTATTTTAATGTTTCTATTTAAATATATCATGTTAATATGTGTAACCTATAAATCCGTATTGATAATAAGTAAATATCAATTTTGTTTTTATCATATACATTTATAAACATATTAATTTATAAATATGCAAGTATGTTTATAAATGTATATGATAATAAAAACAAAATTGATATTTACTCATTATCAATTAATACGGATTTATAGGTTACACATATTAACATGATATATTTAAATAGAAACATTAAAATAAAAAGACCCAATCCTAAAACAACTAATAATATTATTAAATATAAATTAAGACTTCCTTTCAAAATTCAGGAGGCATTTCAGACAGTCTTCTTGCCTGGAGAATCACTGTACAGCATGAATTACTACCGTTAATGAGCATATACTTAGAAAGACTTGAGCTGAATCCTTGAGTACTGTATCCCACACCCAAGAAACTGCTTTTTAAGTTGATCTCCCCCCGACATTTCTTTTCCTTTCCTTACCAGTATGTTTATTTCTACCAAGGCAGACAAATTCACAATCTAAAGAAAGAGATAGACAAAAGCCCCGAACTGTACAGGGGGAAATAATAGGAGCGAAAAGGATGAGAGTCCAAGCCCTCTGAAGGTGGCAATGAGGTTGGGGGGCTGGGAAATTCTTCTCGGAGAGGGAGAAATGGAGCTAAGTTATAAGAAGGAAGTTCAACTCTAAGTAATGGATTCCAGAGAAGGGTATCCCATAGGAAAGCAAGATGGGATAAAGGCTGGAAAGAACACTGAAGTTATAAATACACTGACAAGTAATGAGTATGATTGGATACAAGTGGTGGGGATGATGGTATTAAGGAGGTAAGAACCGGTTGTGGATCTTTTATCTCATATTTCTTATGACTTAGCTCTATTCTAGTCATTGTATCAAGTTACATGACCTAGAAGCCTCAATTACTACATTAAAAATAGTAAGGAAGAATGATGTCTCTCTATATTGAATGGATACTGGTAGATTAAATGAGAATGTATTCTATTTAAACTATGTAAATACACCACTGTGAACGTATTTAATTTAAAGGCTATCCGTCACTCCACTGAAATGGATTCATGAATACTGTTTTTGAAATACTTTCTAATTAACAATAGATTATTTTTTCTTAAAACACAACAATTTTCAAACAATGCCTACATTAGCTAGTCATAGATTTTCAGAATCGTTTGTTTGGGGGCCACATCCAACTGTGCTCAGAATTACTCCAGGTTCTGTGCTCAGGGATCACTCCTGATAAATCTCTAGGGACCAAATGGAGCAAGTGGGCCACTTGCAAGGCAAATGCACAACATGCTGTACTATCGCTCTGGCCTGCATTCAGAATTTTTTTAACAAGTTGAAGGCTCCTTTAATGAAGGACAATCACCTTTATGTAGTCTGATCTCAGTGAGCAAGGAAGGTCATAAAAGTAGGAAGGGGTTTGACTTGGGGAGGAGAACCCTTAAATTGTCTGCACATTGCAAAGGAACTTGAAAACTGTTCATGTGCTATTTTGGGGTTGGGGGTGGTGGGAGTACAATACAAACAATTCTGATTTGAAGAGTTCAAATCTTTCACTCCAAAATGTTTCAAAAATAATTATTACCCAACTGTATTTGTTCGTCAAAACAAATTGTCCTAATGTGTTGGTAAAAACATCTTGTGTTTTTGTGATTTTTTTATTTGAATTTACACTTCAGTGATCCGTTGAAAGGGGGCAATTGCTACTTCTTCAAATTTCACCTCATGGCTTTCTACTTTTCTGAAAAGAAAGAAGTAAGTGAAAGTTATGCAAATAAGGATGAGTCTTTGGACAATTTTTTTTTGAGGGGGGGGAAGCACACCAGGCAGTGCTTAGAGTTTACTCCTAGTTCTGTGATCAGGGGTTACTCCCAGTAATCCTTAGGGGACCATATGTAGTGCTGGAATTCAAACCAGGTAATGAATGCCTTAAACTCTGCACTCTCTCTTCAATTCAAATCTTTGAATGAAAAGCATTGTTTTTTTAAATCATAGATAAGCAATTTATTCTCGATTATTACGTTAAGAATTTTATCAAATCACCTCAATTTAAGCTAACAAATTTTTTTTGGCTTTTTGGGTCACACCTGGCGATACACAGGGGTTACTCCTGGTTTTGCACTCAGGAATTACCCCTGGCGGTGCTCAGAGGACCATATGGGATGCTGGGAATCGAACTCGGGTCAGCCATGTGCAAGGCAAATGCCCTACCCATTGTACTATCACTCCAGCCCCTAACAATTATTTTTAAATAATAAAATAATAATAAACTTTGTATTTTATTATTTATTATTTATTTTATTATTTTATTTTTATTTTATTATTTTATTATTATTTATTTTATTTTATTTTATTATTTATTTTTAAATAATAAAATAATAATAAACTTTTAAGTACTGTAAAAAGAAGTAAAATAGTTTATGATCAAAAGAAACAGTTACAGGGGTTAATATTCTCTCTGCTTTGCTTCTGACACTTGCTGATATTGATACTTCGTTTTATTTTCATGAAAGAGAAAGAGTTTGTATCTGTAATCCACAAACATCCAGGGCTGGAAAGTAGAATTTTACATAAATACATTAAAACATTCATAGAGTTGAAGCAAGATTTCAGCACCAGAATTCCAATGTAAATCAATTTTAGATCTTATGTTCATATCTATTCCACAGGAAATAATTCTCACAGCTTCAGTTCTTTCAATTTCTGTTCCTACTTCCCAACCACAGGGATCAATAATTCTGTGGAAACTAATAATGAAAGCTTATTACAAAAATTAATTAATCTCTGTTTCAGATCATTTGTCTTGTTTTCTTCACAATGGCAACAAGAATTAATTATAATTTAAGTTAAAAGAAAAGAATCTTTTCTTTTAGAAGAGATACTGAAATAGCCAAAACATGCTTGTTACCTTTGGATCCACTAATTTTATTTCTGGAAGCAAACAGGCAACGGCAGAGTGAAGAAGAAAAGAAAAGTGGAAACAAATTTTAATGCTCAATAATTAGAGAATGGTTAACTAGTCAAGGATTAGAAGCTGACAAAAGATGTTTCTATTGAAAAGGAAATGGATCAAAATGAAAAATCATTGCAAAATTGGTTATTGTTAAATGCACTGTACATGTACCTATTGTTCCAATTTTAGTATATGTGCTGCCGAAGCGAGCACATATGCCCCCGCGCCTGGGTGTTCCTTCCCGGAGTCCCTTGGAGGGGAGCGGGTTGAGCTTTCCTCCCCGCCCCGACCAGGGCTACGGCAGCCGAAGACCTCCAGGACCAGCCACCACCATGCTGAGACCACTCTCCGCACACATGAAGGTACTGGCAGAGGGACAAAGCCACGCGGGTTCCGGGGCCGAGACCTCCAAGCCTACTCGAATTGGAGTCGAGCATCTTCCACCCAGATCCTCCAAATTCCAGTAGGCGGGGGTCACACCCACCACCTGGCCCCCTGGCGCCGTGTAATCCCATCAGCGGCCAAGACTCAGAGACTATAAAATCCAGATCCCGGAACCGCACGGCCGCATTCGCGGCCGCGCGACATCTTATTACCTCATTCCTACTTTGGACAAACTTGCAGGCTATCGAATGTAGCCTGCCCACAGGGCAGAGTCTGGCAAACTCCCCGTGGCCTACCAAATATGCCAAATACCAGTAACAATGATGGGTCTCATTCTCCTAAAGAGCCGTGAATATAATCTCAGGGCTAGGATGAAAGAGACGTTACTGGGGCCTGCTCGAGGCAATCGACGATTAACAGGATGATGAAATGAAATGAAATGTACCTATTGATTGTGACAATGATATGTTTACATGATATGGAAGTGGAGAATTCACAAGACACATGAAATATTTGTCTACATAGCATTTCCTTTGAGTAGATGTTTTGAGGGAATGAATATTTAAATAAGGAATAAGGAATGATTTTCTTTTCTTCTCAAGCTAGACCTTAAGAACCTATCATTGAGTTACGTATGGGATGGTAATGACTCACTTTTTGGTGCGTCCTTGGGGTTCCTTCCACCCCAAATGCTGACTCTCTCTCTTCTTCAACACAGTAGCTGTTCTGTCTTTAACCATGTCCGACATTGTCAGCTAGGGAAGAAAAATAGCAAATCAAAGATCCGAAAACATTTTACTCAGAGACTTGTTCTACATAGAGCACACAGATACTTTTTCTACTGTTTTTGATTGGGGAGTGAGTATCCTTAAAGGGAGATATTTAACATGTGTTGCCATTCTGGTTAGTTATTTCTGTAAATAAAAGAACTCATAACTTAGGATGTAACAGTATGTTTGATTCACAATGGATACAAGTTATTACCAATAGGTTTAACTGTGGAAGAGTTAAAGTCATTGAGAAAAGACTGGCTTGGGAAGGCTCAAGAAAGAAGTCACTGGAGCAGAGGGATAGTACAGTGGATAAGGCGTTTGCCTTGCAGGTGGCCAACCCGGGTTTGATCCCTGGCATCCCATATGGTCCCCCTGCACCACCAGGAGTGATTCATGAATGAGAGCCAGGAGCAACACCTGAACATCACCAGATGTGACCTTAAAACAAAAACAATAAAAGAGAAAAAAGAGAGAGAGAGACAAATCATCACCCCACACCAGAAAACTGTACTTCTGTTTATTTTTTACTGCTGTGCCAACTCATTTACTTCGCTTGCCTTTTCAGGGGGCATACCTAGTAGTGTCAGGGACTACTCCCAGTTCTATGCTCAGAGTTACTCCCCAACAGCATATTATATCGGGTGGAGGGGAACCATGTGGTTCTGGGGATTGAATCTGGGCCTCCTGAAACAAGATGTGTACTCAGCCCATTGAACTCTCTGTTCATCTCTGCCTTTCCCATTCAGTAATGACAAAAGTTTGATAGTACTTGGTGTCACTATTACTCAAAAAATTGTCTTTCTCAATGGTATTTTTAAAGGGCAAACAACTTAACTTTTCCCCTTCCAAATGCACAAGATACTATTTTGGAGAACAGAAAGAAGTGGGGAAAGGGGGCAGCAAGGTCTCCATATTGTGGGAGGAAGCAGGATGCTCAAGACTGAACCTTTGTCCAAGTAATTATTAGAAACGATAGCACAGTGGGTAATTCGTTTGCCTTGCAAGCGGCCAACATGGCCAACCCAAGTTCAATTCCTCTGCCCCTCTCTGAGAGCCCGGCAAGCTACCGAGAGTATCTCGCCTGCACGGCAAAGCCTGGCAAGCTCCCTGTGATGTATTCAATATGCCAAACACAGTAACAAGTGTCATAATGGAGACATTACTGGGCCCACTAGAGCAAATCGATGAACAATGGGAGAACAGTGACAGTGACACTGACCTCCTTCCACAAGAGATTGTTGGTAAAATGAAAGTAGGAATGAACTTCCTAGAACTCAGACCGCAACTCTCCTCTACACAAATTTGCTTCTTGATCTGGCCTTGGCTTACAATACTATAGAAATTAAAGGTAAAGGCCCTCCCGTTGTTCATCGATTTGCTTGAGCGGGCCCAGTAACGTCTCCATTGGAGACTTTGTTGTTACTGTGTTTGGCATATCGAATACGTCACAGGGAGCTTGCCAGGCTCTGCCGTGTGGGCGAGATACTCTCGGTAGCTTGCTGGGCTCTCCGAGAGGGGCGGAGGAATCGAACTCAGGTCGGCCATGTCGGCTGCATGCAAGGCAAACGCCCTACCGCTGTGCTATCACTCCAGCCCTATAGAAATTAGGGAGTGTACATTCACACCTGAGTGTTCACCTACAGATGCGGCTAAGTTCCTCAACACTCACCACCTGCTGAGATCTAGTGCCATCAAAGTCAAAATGACCCCCTCTTCTATCTTCTTTCTCTAACCAGTCTTAGAAATATAGTGCTAGTCCAGTAACCCTGATGATATAAACTCACCACAGGCATGCATTCATCCCTACATACACATTTAGAGATTTTTTTTTTTTTGCTTTTTGGGTCACACCCGGCAATGCTCAGCGGTTACTCCTGGCTTTGCACTCAGGAATCACTCCTGGTGGTGCTCAGGGGACCATATGGGATGCTGGGAATCGAACCTGGGTCGCCCGCGTGCAAGGCAAACGCCCTACCCACTGTGCTATTGCTCCAGCCCATAGAGATTTTTTTTTTTACTCTTTTGTCTTTGTGTCTCACCTGGCAGTGCTCAGGGCTTAGTCCTGGCTCTATGCTCAGGCATCACTTCTGGAGGGACACTCAGGGGACTATCTGGGATGCTGTGGATCCAACCCAGGTTAGCCACACGAAAGGCAAATGTCGTACTTGCTGTACTATCTCTCTGGCCCCACATTTAGAGATTCTGTAAGATTATTTTATAATCTGCAGACCTGAGAGTTCTAAGCAGAAGACACTATGCAGACAATGAGACAGGGAACTAAAATAGATGACCACCTCAAACCCCCCGAGTCCCTAAGAATCAGCAGCTGAGCAGGAAAGACAGATAAGCACACAGTCTTGCACCCCAGACTCACTGAGCGAGGAAAGAGAGAAGCCAGGTTGCTGAAGGACACACAAACAGGGGAGACTTGTTATGAGCTGAGAATAGGTGTGTGTGTGTGTGTGTGTGTGTGTGTGTGTGTATCTTCCCATGAAAATGTGAGTCGGTATAGATGTGCCAAGTGCCCACAGGAATGTGTCTGTGTGTGTGGGGGTAGTCTCTTTCTCCGTGTTAATGACTATCTGGGTACCTGAGAATGTGGTTTTGTGTGCAATGTCATGTCTATATACTAAAGGTATGCAGTGCATGAAGGGAGCGTCTATGTGAGTGCACGTACACCGGCATGTCTGCGTGCACACAGTGTGCGGCCCTGTGTCCCTGGGTGTGCCTTTGAGTGTGAGCATAGGATACGTAGGTGTGTGGACGGGGCATACTGACCTTGATAAAGCGACTCATTCAGGTTCTGCTGCCAGCGCCCTATCCCACACACCAGGCACTGCAACCATTGGTGTCCAGGGGTCAGGGCAAGGGTTGAGTGGGGCCGGCAGGAAGGTGACCCCAGACTCACACAGGGCACCCCGAGCAGCATCCTGGGCTGGCAGCTCTGCCCTGGGCATCATCTTCCAGCTCAGCCATGCAGGCGAGCTACCCACATCCGGTCCCCAAATCTGGGCTCTCTTTTTCTGTTGGTTACCAGGATTGGGGCGGGGGGCTTCCCAGGGCTTTCTCTCCCGCGACTGTCCTGGCTGATGCCCTCCCCTACTTTCTCCCGGGGCGCTGCCGAGAAGGAGGGTCGACTTACAGCCTGGCAGGAGCTGCGGGGCTCGACCTGGCTTAGGGAGGCACCCGCAGAACTCCGGGTCCGCTTCTGCTAGACGCCCAGGCTCTGCGGAATCTCCCCGGCTCTGCCCGGGACTGGCCACCCGTCTCCATAGCGACGCCTTCAACAAAGTGCTTTGGGCTGCTCCGGCCGGATCTAGAAGCTGCGGGGGTCCTTTGAGGGTGAGGAGGGAGGATCAGAGTCCTGCTACTGCCCAGAAGGGTCGCCCCAGCCTCGCTGCGTCCCTGGGCGTGAACCGGTTCATCCCTGCGCGGGTACTCCAGAAAGATCTCCAGCTCGCCTTCCCGCAGGGGTCAGGGTCGGGGGTGGCCTGGGCTGGGGGAGGTTGCGGGTTCCTAAAAGGAAATCCGAGGCACAAAGAGGAATGACCCTCCCCCCACTCCCTCCCCGACCCTTATCCCCGACCCTGCCACCACTTCCCACTGCTGTCCAGGTGCTCGCGCTTAATGCCCGTTTTGGAGAGTTTGCACTTCCCAGCAACTGACACGGGATGCTCGTTCTGCTTCTCTTCCTCCCGAGTCAGGCTTGTTCTCCCTTTTACAGCTGGCAAACCAGGAGCGACCAGGAGTTCAGGTGCTGACGCCAAAGTCCCCAGGAACCAGGGTGTCTGCACCTTCCCCATTCCATCCAGGGAATGCGTAAGCAGCTGTGGGCTCGGGTTCTTCCTTCTCCTTAGAGACTCGCACTGGGAGCCAAGCTTTCCCGCCCATCCAAACCTCCTTTCCAGGACAAGGCTAGAGCAGGAAAGGACTGTTTATTTTATATATATATATATATATATATATATATATATATATATATTAAAGGCCCTCCCGTTGATCGTCGATTTGCTCGAGGGCCCAGTAACGTCTCCATTGGAGACTTTGTTGTTACTGTGTTTGGCATATCGAATACTCTCGGTAGCTTGCTGGGCTCTCCGAGAGGGGCGGAGGAATCGAATATATATATATATATATATATATATATGTATATATATATATATATATTTTTTTGCTTTTTAAGTCAGTCCTGGCGACGCTCAGGAATTACTCCTGGAGGTGCTCAGTGTTCAAACCCGGGCCGGTTCGATGTGTGCAAGTCAAACGCCCTACCCCGCTATACTATATCTCTCCCAGACTCCAGAAAAAGATTATTCATTGACTCTCTGCTCTGATTTTGGTAGAAAACTGTTGGGACTACGGATGCCTGTATAGTATCTCATTTAATCTGCTCAATGACCTGATAGAAGGAACATTAACTCCACTTATTATTTTTATGAATGTCTTGCTTCTTGTTTGGGCTTCCCAGGTGGTACTCAGGAGGCCTGGAGTCCAATAGCCATTCTCAGTCAGCCATAATTTAAAGCAGGGCATGAGAGCCGGGTACTGCGCTGGTCTGTGGTATGTGTGTGTGTGTGTGTGTGTGTGTGTGTGTGTGTGTGTGTGTGTGGTTACCTTGGTCACCCTGCAGTGCTCAGGGTCCACACCCAGAGATGGTCAACCCAGATTGGGCACAAGCAAGGCAAGCATCTTAACCCTTGTTCTCTCTTTCTCTCTCTCTCTCTCTCTGCCGTTTATTTTTGGGTGGTGGTAGGGTACTTCCTACAGTGCTCAGGGCTTACTCCTGTCTCTAGACTTGGGGATCACTCAGTGGGCTCAGGGAATTATATGGTGTGCTAGGGATCAAACCTGGGTCAGCCGCATATAAAGCAAGTGTCCTACAAGTGTACTATAGTGCTAAGTGTACTATTGTTCCAGCCCCGTCTTCATTTTGTTTCTTTTTGCAGTACTGGATTCAAACCATTACCTGATGCTTCTAAGGCAAGTGCTTTGCCGAGTGCCATAGCCTCTGTCCGATTAGCTCCATTATTTCCATTCTGTTGATTTTTATTTGGTGGGGAGCTGGGCCACACCTGACTCTGCTTGAGTCTTCTCCTCCCATCAGTGCTTGCATGTAGTGCTGTGGACTGAACTTGGGCCTTCTGCATGAAAAGCATGTATCCCAGTCCTATTTTCTGGGCTCAAAGTAATTCCATTTATGTTTGTGTGGGGGCCACATACCCTGCAGTTCTTGGGGCTTACTCGTGGCTCTGCACTCAGGGAATCACTCCTGGCTATACTCTGAGGGCCATATGGCATGTTGGGAATTGAATCCGACTGGCCAAGTTCAAGGCAAGCACTCTACTGGCTGTACTATCTCTCCGACTCCGAGTAACCCCATTGTTAAAAAAAAGGATTGGTCATTGAGTGACATACTCAAGTTCATCGTCAAACGAGACCTGGGTTTGTCTGAATCTTGAGTCCTGCAGTCTGGTAGAAATTTAGACCATGTGACCCACCATAAACAGGCAGTGACCTTTGTCAGAAATGTGTGTGCAATATTCAGAGTCCAGAAATCAAAGATTCACAGTTTAATTGAATTTTATGATTTTCATTTATTTTCCAGGAAAAAAAACACATTTAATAACAACTTACCCAGATATTTCATTTTGTTTTCATGTATAACTAAATTTTGTTCTGTAATGGGAACCCTAATTGCAGTCATGTGTCATGAAAAAAAAAATCATTGCATATTTGGAATTTTATGAGGTGGGGCTTGGGGAAAGTTATGAAGGAAAAATAATTTATTAAGAGTATACCTTACAAAAAAAGGTGATATTCCCCCTGCCCCTTTTTTTTTAAGTTTTAAACTTATAAGGCAAGTAACTTTAAAACATTCTCATGATTATCTCCCAAAAGTAGATACTACACATTTGTATCACCGGTGCTCGGCAGAGATGACGCTGATCTGAAAAGGAGCAAGATCTCATTGCCTTCACTGGTCTCTTGAGCACAGCCTAGAAGCAGCAACGCCTTCATCGAAGACAAAGGATGGTGAGGATAAAGAAAAGTGTTTTTCTCTGTTGAATTACACAGGTGGGAAAAGAATCAGGCATTGACATGTCTACAGAATGAAAAATGGTACAGTTGCATATTTTAATGCACAATTCCATGTATAAATATTTTATGCCCAAGGTATTTTGTGAATCACATACTCCGTACAAGGTCATAAAGAAATTCAGTTTACTTTGGTTGCAAAGATCAACAGCATTCTAGAATTTGGAGAAATCTAAGTAAAAACTATCACTCCACTCAAATTAAAGCACATGCTAATAGCATTTTTCTTTAAGAAAGACAACTGATTAAATTGTACTACCTTCAGGAACATGAGTAAATGTCTCATATTTTTCCCCTAGTTTCTTTTCTTATTCAGTAGAAAAAAATCATTGCTTTATGTTGCTAATTAGCAGGCAAGAAAATTAAATTTTGATCATTTCATTTATATAGTTTTTTTCTGTATAAAATGGAAAAATTCTCTTACTATTGAAACATAACCAGGTTCAAACAGTTTGAAAAACTAGCTCTATAAATTAGTGCTTGGTCTGTAGTGAAACTCTACTCAAAGATAAAATTAACATACTTTCATACCAATACTTAGCTTTATCAAGAAAATTATTCAGCAGCAATTCCCCAGCTTTGAGAGAGAGAGAGAGAGACAGAGGGAGAGAGAGAGACAGAGAGAGAGAGAGAGAGAGAGAGAGAGAGAGAGAGAAGGAAGATAGGAAGGAAGGAAGGAAGGAAGGAAGGAAGGAAGGATGAAGGAAGGAAGGAAGGAAGGAAGGAAGGAAGGAAGGAAGGAAAACAGAAATAAAGAAATAGAGGAGGAAGAAAGATGGAGAAGGAGAGAGAGAGAGAGTGCTCAGATAGAAGTCAGTTCCTTTTATGCATATCTATTTAAGGAACAAGAACTAAATACTGATAAAATCAATGCAGTTACAAGAATTGCCATTCCAGCATTTCATGAAGAAAAACAAAATCTGACTTTGGACCTGGAAGTCCAGCGGTAGTCATTTGGGATATTATTTAGATTTAATGTTAAGCAATGTAATAATAACATGAAGGATCTATTTTTGCCACCTCTGTCCCCTCCCCCAAATGGAAAAGAACAGAAATATCAATGAAGTAACATAAACTAGTGAGGTGGAATGAATATTTGGCTTATACAATAATTCAAGGTAAAAGCTTATGAACTCTTTAGGTTAATTCACAGATTCTGAATGAGTCAAAACTTTAACTACATTCAGGGATAGGCAAAGTGAGTGATTAAGTTTCACTCACTTCCTGTCTAATAATAATATACCCAGGAGTTTTCAAAAGAATTTGCTGGTTTTGTGTCAATTGATTTATAAAATAAGGCATAAAAAAACCGTGAAACGCTCAGGGAATAAAATTTTAAAAAAACTAACTAAATATTGAATTTCCCTTAGCATTAACAAAAATACTTTTTTTCATGGATCTTTCACAAGATTATATAAGAAATGCTGTCAATATTGATCATGATTCAATTTTTTAAAGCTGAAATACAATATCATCAAAGATTGTTCTTAGCGTTATTCCAACACTGCAAAACTCTTGGACCATATTCAAGTATAGTATAGGTCACAATCTTAAAAGAACACTTAAAAATAAAAGTAATAATTTTATTGTTTTGGATATTTTAGGTGAACTTAACCTGTTAAAATATCCAAATAAAATTAAAAATACTTCTTTTGAAATATCAGAAATTTCCCTTAAAATTAAAACAAAAATTGAGAAGTCTCTTTTCAGAACATTGCTGGTTATTTACAGTATTGAAAGACATGTAAATTTGAGCTGATTTTTTTCAAGACATGTCTAAGGAAGAGCATTTTTCTGATCTAATAACTTCCTTAAGCTTTATTAATGCACTAACATTTATTGCTAACATCCAAGGAGTAAAAATTATGAAGTAAGTCATTTATTATTGGACTGTAATGAGCATTGGCCAGAAATAGAAGACTTTAACATTATTTTGAAAATGACAGATAAAGGTGAATGCAGTAGAAATATCTCTGACTTATTTTGCTTTCGTGTGAAAGGGACATATAAAAATATATTTGTTTTTCATTGAAACATCTTTTCTTACAAGATTAAAGATGTACTACTGTAGGAATGGATGGAAGCAAAAAAAAAACACTAAATAAAAATGACTTTAGGGCTGGAGAGATAGCATGGCGGGTAGGACATTTGCCTTACACGCGGCCGACCCGGGTTCGATTCCCAGATTCCCATATGGTCCCCTGAGCACCGCCAGGAGTAACTCCTGAGTGCAGAGCCAGGAGTAACCCCTGTGTATCGGCAGGTATGACCCCCAAAAAAATGACTTTAGAAGTTAAATCTAGAGAAAAAAATGATTATATCTGGGCTAATGTCAGTAAGGAGGTGCCTGTGTTACTATAGTGATATTTTTAAGATAGAAACCAGACACTAAGTGTGAGGGATGGTCAAGAGTTAGGACTATCTTTTTGTTTTGGTTTTTTTTTTTTTGCTTTTGGGGTCATGCACAGGGGTTACTCCTGGCTCTGCACTCAGGAGTTACTCCTGGCAGTGCTCAGGGAACCATATGGGATGCTGGGAATCGAACCTGGGTCAGCCGCATGCAAGGCAAACGCCCTACCCACTGTGCTATCTCTCCAGCCCCGAGTTAGGACTATCTTAGAGTCAATTTACTAGACCTTAAAATTGGATATTCCTTTAAGAAATATTTAGATTTAAATTAGATATTGAAAATGTAATTCTAACATGCAGATGATAGGAAACCAAAGGAATGACACGAATATTCAGAAACGTCTCTGACTTATGCAGAGACTTAAGCATCATACATCTCACATTACCACTGTACATTTGTAACTGAGTGGCCATGTATAATTCAGAACTGAATTGATAGGTATTCAAGTGCTGTTTGCCAAATGGAAAAACCAAAGGAGTAGGAAAATGCAACAAAGGCTCACAAAAGAATGAATGGAAGGGGCTGGAGCGATAGCACAGCGGGTAGGGTGTTTGCCTTGCGCCCGCTCAACCCGGGTTCCCAGCATCCCATATGGTCCCCTGAGCACCACCAGGAGTAATTCCTGAATGCTGAGCCAGGAGCAACTCCTGTGCATTGCTGGGTATAACCCAAAAAGAAAAAAAAAGAATAAAGTGGGCTGGAGCGATAGCACAGCGGTAGGGCGTTTGCCTTGCACACGGCCAACGTGGCCAAGGCGAGTTCGATTCCTCCGCCCCTCTCGGAGAGCCTGGCAAGCTACCGAGAGTATTCGATATGCCAAACACAGTAACAACAAAGTCTCCAATGGAGACGTTACTGGGCCCGCTCGAGCAAATCGATGATCAACGGGAGGGCCTTTAAAAAAAAAAAGTGGGTGGGGGTGATATGGTGTAGTTGGGACATTGAAATAACTTTTTAGATTGATGTAACATGTACTATTTATTCATTGGTATCAATAGTTTAACTGGACTAATTTCAAGGAAGTGGCACATTTACTTCTGTTAACTGTCAGAGCTCTATTTAGAGATTCTCCTCATTTTGCTATTATCAAAGTTATGCTTCTTTTTTAAAAAAAAAAAAACCCGTGGATCAGAAAACCATGTAGGGGCCTGATTTCTGATCCACAGATTTTTACAGTATTGTACAGTGGGTAGGGCATTCGCTTTGTATGCGGCCTACCCCGGTTGGCTTTCCGGTATCCCATATGGTTCCCCAAGCACCACCAGGAATAATTCCCGAGTGCAGAGCCAGGAGTAACCCCTGGGCATCTCTGGGTATGATCCAAAAAGAAAAAAGAAAAAAAAAGATACCCAGGTAGCCAAACATTCAGTCAGATTGGGTTTTGCTTAATTATCTAATGTTTTGGGAGAGTAAAAGATGACAAACCCCTCTAACAAACTCATGTCCTTATTAGAGATATTTGAACAAGTTATGATGACATTTAACTTTAACTGATAGTCTTCGATTGTTTTTTAAAAAGGAAACATGATTAGTGTAGCTCTTTTCAGAATAATATGGGGTCATGTTTGTGAATTTTTTTTATAAAGTGTCCAATTCAAAAGCCTACAAAATAAACTTAGTGAACTTTATTCTTTCTATGTCTCATTGGCCCACACTAGGAGGGAGAGTTTGATTAGGAATCTCATATCCAGAAAGCTCAATAGTGTGCAGCCTCTCTACTGTGATGCTTTCAGTTTTTAAGACAGAGAAGAAAGAAACAAAAATATGAAAATCAGAAAATACATTTCACTGTGAAAATGAAATAGCATAAATGAGAATCTTAGGAAAAAATAGGGAGATTTTTAGGAAGTGTTCCCTATTTTTTATTTTAAGGTTGGAGGAAATGAAACGGACTGAATAAGACATAAACCTACTAGAATAGGGGCTGGAGCAATAGCACAGTGAGCAGGGCATTTGCCTTGCACGAGACCAACCCAGGCTCAATTCCCAGCATCCCATATGGTTCCCCGAGCATCACCAGGAGTAATTCCTGAGTGCATGAGCCAGGAGTAACCACTGTGCATCGCCGGGTGTGACCCAAAAAAGCAAAATAAACAAACAAACAAAACTTACTAGAAAATAATTTTCCACTTTTAATCTGATATGATGTCAGAACTAATAAGGACCTGAGAGGGTCTACCTGGGCTATGATTTTGTTTGAAAACTAAGTACATAGTCCTGGGTTTGTCCTATAGATTTGAGCATTCAATATAAATTTATGGACTCCTCCTACTTCTAGACTTTAAGGATATAGTGATAAGTCAACATCATTGTCTATTCACCATAAATGACAATACAAATGAGCCACAAATCATACTTTGAGAAACACTGAACGTTTTTGACAATATTGCTATTGGAATTATCCTTATCTTGGTACTAATCTTTCACTGTGCTTTTTTACCTTCAAATGGGCAGGATATAGTATAGTTTTACTTTATAATACCTTGTTCAAAATGAAGATAATTGTCTAAAAATGAACAACAAACAGTGCAGAGGCTCCCTGTGAGGGATAACTGTGTTGGCTCCAGCAACTGCATCACTTTGGAAGATTTAATTCATCTATCTAAATTGCAATGTCCTCATGTATAAAGTTGTAATTGAAGAGTACAGACAATTTTAGGGTTTCTATAAAGATTAAATGAACAATTATTAAGTCTAGTGGCTGGCTTATGGTGAAAAATCAAGCAACTTTTGCTGTATCAATCACCTTGATTATAAATATTTCCATGGAAAATTCGCAGGGGTGAATGTAGCCAAGTCAAATAGAACCCTAAGCCACTGCAGATTGTAGCTACATTATTATGGTGTGCAAGCAGTGTACCCGGAGACTCAGATTTAAGATGCCGGAGCAACTCCTGCATTGCGTTCAGCTACTTAGCTTACCAGGTTTCCATGTGCTATTTTAGTACAAATCAAATCCTGCAGTTAAGAAACATTTGAAAACCACTGGCAATCCCAACCTCTCATTCCACAAGGATGCCCACTTTCACCAGTTCTGTTCAATATAGTTCTGGAAGTACTTGCATTAGTGGTTAGGCAGAAAAAAAGATATTAAAGGCATTTAGATAGGAAAGGAAGAAACCAACCTCTCATTTCAGAAAAAGGAGAGAAAATGGCAGTGATTTATCTGTGGTCACAAGTAGGAGTTTATGGATAACAAATGTAGTGAGAAGCCTTCACTGAAAGTATTTAGAAATGGAAATCTATAGAATTATGACCACAGCAAATGTGTGTTGAGTGAAAATACTAAAAGACAAAAGTAAAACTTTTATAGTTTGAGTTTCTGAGGGGTTCCTCTTTACTTGAATTCCCTGGAAATGTGGACATTTTTCTTTTTCAGGTGAAGTACATTCTCAAACTCACCACAATGTGAAAACAGTGAGGTTTCATCTTGGCTCTAGGCATAGAGAAGAACAGAGATTGAAAATAATGAAAAAGTTGACTTTTAGAAATAATAAATCCCAATTATGATACAATTCAGACTCAATAGGAATTTATTTAAAAATATCATGAAAACGTGGAATTTATTTAAAAAGAAAAAAAACATGTTTTTACTGTTGCCAACATAAAACGGGATCATTCAGACTTTCTATTCTGTTCGAGCAAACAATTTTTAAATCATAAAATTCAGGAAATGGTGTTCCAGCTAACAACAACCATTTCTTTTGATTTTCATGCCTGGTATTAAACATCTTAACATGTACTAGTCCATTTCTTTGGGTTTTAGGAGTTGATCCTGAACCTGACCTCTATTTCTTTGATAACCGAGATTCTTGCAGTGTCATGGAACATTTTTTCCTAACACAAGTTCTTATTGTACAGTACACTGGATACAGGTATAGCAGAAGATTACAAACTACAAGATTAGAAAAACCCACCAAGATCTAAATCCCTGATATGACTTTATTGTGTTAGTTTATGACCTATTTTATGAAAGGAGAAGGGCCCCATATATATATATATATATATATACACATATAGGTATATATATATCCTGTTGAGAATTTGATTATTTATGGGCTTATAATTTTGAAATCACCGACTCCCATTCTATTTCACAAAGACCAATTAAGAGATCTTAGGATAATTTCATAGTCTCAAATTGCTGAAAATATTTGAATAATGTTAGATATTATTGTGATCTATGTTTTAAATTACATTTTTTTACAATATCAACAAAATTATTCTCTGAAAATAAAACCAGTGTTTACTAATTTACTCCAGAACTATATAAAATAAAATATAAAGAGCAAGACATGAGAACCAGTAATATTTACACATTTTAATATGCTTCATATTAATATTCAGTATGTTTTCTCATGAATCAATGACTTAGAAACACATTTTTAAATTCACAAACAGAATAAATCAATTTTCTGCTGTTCACTCTCCACCAATTTCAGTGTTTGAAATGACCTCATGTTTCATGGGACTCAAAAGTTGTCATTTTCTGTTTTGCTTTCAAAGTCATATTGAATGTTTTTACTTAGAAGAAACCTTTAACCCTTTTAAAGTTGTTTAAAAAACTTTAACAGAGGGTTGCTATTGGCAGTCAATAGAGAGTTTAAGTAAGAATAATCTTTCCAGAGTAAAACAATCATTTTTTACATTCTAATGGAAGCAAGCACTGATTGAGAGGTACAAATAATAATTTAAAAGTTCTACTATAAACAATTGCCAGTCAACCTCATCTGAAAAGTAAAACTTACAAAATAATTTGTTCTACAACTTAAAGGGAATGGAAATTCCTGGTAAAAAATGAGTGAATGTAAAATAAAACTTAACATTGAATGGGAAATATAACAATTTAATAATTATAGCTACTGAGAAGTGTGACTTAGTAATTGGATTTGGGGTAAAACTAATTCTGTCACTTAATGGAAAAATCATGTTTCCTGATTCTAGTAAAGAAAATATTTTAACTGGGAACTCTGAGGAAGGACTTCACCATTCTGAGTGCTTTTGTTTGGTGGGAAAGGGCAGGTTGAGAAACTGCAATTGTTTATTAAACCTTGTAACAGTGAAAAAATGACATAAGTGTTGGATAACTCTCTCTCTCATTCCCTAAGATTGGCAAAGATTTTTAGCTACATACAATGATTTTGCTCATCCAAAAGGAAATTTATTGCACCATGATGGTGATTAGAATTTCATCTGTAGTTGAGCATTTCCTTTTTCATCCCAAGTGATAGAAATGACAATGAAACAAATTATCCTTCTGGATCTGATTGGAGGACATTTCTCACCACTGCCCCTAGGCTTTCATTCTCAACATTTTGACACCTATGGGTTTAAGATAAGAGGTACCGTTCCCTGGGCAAGATGAGTCAGACTCTGTGTTAGAAGTTGTCATTGTGCAAAAATTATTGACCAGCACTGTGGAAAGTTGGGGAATCTTAAAGTCACAATTTTGGTTTCAATCTGATTACTCGGCAATCTCTACATTTGCTAAACTGTAGAGAGAACACATGGTTAAGACTTCATCTTCTTCTCTCTTGATTATAATTTCATATACTTAAACTTTAAATATGAATTGCTTTCCCTTTTTACACAAGTTATAAAAATAAGAGGTCCTGTTTACACAGTTTGCATTTTTATGAAATTTGCAGTTTGAAAAAAAAGCTTTTTAAAAAGTGGTAATTAATGCTTTTTTTTTTGGAACAGGCTGTAACCTTAGAGTTTTTCTTTTTTCTGAAATAGTTCTTAATTTAACCCATTAAACATCTGAAGATAGACTTTTTAATTTCACACTAGAGTAAAACATACTAAGGACTGAAGAAAAGTAATTTTTTTTCTGGTTCCACTTAGTTTTTTTGATATGTGGCACCCCCTTTATGACAGCTATCCATATTATCTTTAAGTTTTATATATTGACAAAATGCAGTCTACCTCTGTAAGCATTGTGTCAGTCAACAGTGCTACTATTAAATTTACATACCACAGTTTAAATTACATCCATTTCAGGAATGGCAAAATGCTAAAACTCAAGTGTCTAACTGCCTTACTGGAATGAGTACAATATACAAATACAATAATTACATTTTAAAACCATTACAATATTACACCTAGAAGTAAATACTGTAGGACGTATGTGGGAGGGAATTGTTGCTGAAAGTCATCGACATTTCCAGCAGAGATATCCCCAAATGCAGATTTTGGTTTGCTTTCACCAAACCAAAATGGAAACCTGTTTCTCACACAACAGTTCTCCATGAGAGGACTCTTCCAAATCCTTGCATAAATTTTTATTAGTTATCTGCCAAGTATTTTCCTGAAACACAAAGCAACATATCAACAAGTTACCTGCTAATTTGATAATGAGATTATTACATGGGCATGGGTAACATTTCTATTTTTCCAGTTCTATCCCCAGGAACTAAATATTACATACTGTGGGGATCAAGACTAATAAAAAAACAGAAAGAAGCATAATAAGGCAATAACAAATGGCCAAAGGCAACAAAAGCTGAGAATGGGTCTGCAGAACTGAGCTTCCCCAGGAGGTAGGGGGATCGGGGAGTGGTAGGTCACTGGGGGTGGAGAGGAAGGGGGTGGGGGAGAGGATAATATTGGGGGGATGGGCTGAGATAATGGTAGAGGGAAGTACATGCTGGTGGAGTGTATAGAGTTGAAACGTTTTACATAAAACTTATTATTGATGATATTATAAACCACAGTGACTAAAACAAATAGAACCGAAATTCACTTTGATCATATATCCTGGAAATGGCATTTTTTTAAAAAATTATTTATTGATTTATTTTTAGTGAATCACCATGAGATACAGTTACAGACTTAACAAAGTTTCGTGATTACGTTTCAGTCATACAATGATTAAGTACCCATCCCTCCACCAGTGCTCATTCTCCACCACCAGTATTCTCAGTATCCCTCCCGCCACCCCACTCCATCCTTCACATGCTTTTGTGATAGCCACATTCCCTTTTTCTCTCTCTCTCCTTTTGGGTGTTATGGTGTGCAATACAGGTAGTAAGTGGCCATCAGGTTTGGTCCATGGTCTACTTTCAGCATGCATCTCCCATCCCAAGCGAGCCCTCCAAACTTCATTTACTTAATGGTCCCTTGTCTATCCCAGTTGCCTTTTCCCCCAGCATGTGAGGTCAGCTTCCAAGACGTGGAGTGACCCTCCTGGCCCTTATCTGTATTATTAGAAATGGGATTTTTATAGGAAATGTTTACGATATCCACTCACCTGCAGCAAACCTTTTCTTGATGAGTGAAAATCGATACCCCGCTCCCACAAGTTCAATGTCACAGCCAGAAAGGGTGCTTCCTTCACTTGTGAACTGCACAACCAATGGGGAAGGTTTGCTGGGACCTTCAGATAACTGAAATCTTGCTAGTAAAGAACCCACACCTAGAAAAAAGATTGTTATTAGAAGAAAACAGTCACCACAAAATGCTGGAAAGGACTTTGGAAATTGCATGCCAAAGTTAACATACAAAATCCAAATGGAAGAAGACAGTATGCATTGTGAATTGAATGGTGATGAACCAAATTTAATTGTTTATAGAAGTAATTCTTTACAGGCTGATAAAGAGGGAATTCAGTCAAATGCCACTTTAAAATTGGGGCCACACTCCTTGGAAGGCAATGCATGATTTAGTTAATGATTAATTTCAGGTCTAATTTATCAGGGATGTGACGTATTCAATATGCGAAACACAGTAACAAGTCTTGGAACGGAGATGTAACTGGGCATGCTCCAGCAAACGGGAGGACAGTGCTACAGTGCTAACAGTGAGATGTAATAGCAGATAGAAACATGCTTCGTTCAAAGGTCTGCTCCCTAAAGAATGGTCTTTCTTATGTGGGATCTTGGGCAGAAAAGGAGGAGGAGGATTCTTTGAAGAACCATTGCTTCTGAAGGTCAAAAATATGTAAATTTTAAAAATGTGACGTTCAACATGATTTTAGTGCTAAGTGTATTTGATTAACACTTGATACTTGAAAGTGATTTCGACCTTGTATATTATTTAAAAAAGACTGTGATTACCTCCATTTTCTGATTTCTGAGAAATATCAGGAATCTTCCACAATATTCTTTGTTGTTCAGCATTCCTAAAAATAAAATAGATATAAAACATGTGTATCTTCAAGGTATTTTATTCTCCTTCCTTCCTTCCTTCCTTCCTTCCTTCCTTCCTTCCTTCCTTCCTTCCTTCCTTCCTTCCCTCTCCCTTCCTTCCTTCCCCTCCCTCCCTCCCTCCCTCCCTCCCTCCCTCCCTCCCTCCCTTCCTTCCTTCCTTCCTTCCTTCCTTCCTTCCTTCCTTCCTTCCTTCCTTCCTTCCTTCTCCCCTTCCTTCCTTCCTTCCTTCCTTCCTTCCTTCCTTCCTTCCTTCCTTCCTTCCTTCTCCCCTTCCTTCCTTCCTTCCTTCCTTCCTTCCTTCCTTCCTTCCTTCCTTCCTTCCTTCCTTCTCCCCTTCCTTCCTTCCTTCCTTCCTTCCTTCCTTCCTTCCTTCCTTCCTTCCTTCCTTCCTCCCTTCCTCCCTTCCTTCCTTTGTCTCTCCCTCTTTCTACTTCTATTTTTTTCTTTCTTTCTACTTCTCTCTCTCTCTCTCTCTCTTTTTTTTCTTTTTGGGTCATACCCGGCGATGCACAGGGGTTACTCCTGGCTCTCCACTCAGGAATTACTCCTGGCGGTGCTCAGGGACCATATGGGATGCTGGGAATTGAACCTGGATCTGCCACATGCAAGGCAAATGCCCTACCCATTGTGCTATTGCTCTAACCCTCTACTTCTCTCTTTCTTTTTCCTTCCTTCCTTCCTTCCTTCCTTCCTTCCTTCCTTCCTTCCTCCTTCTTTCCTTCCTTCCTTCCTTCCTTCCTTCCTTCCTTCCTTCCTTTCTTTCTTTCTTTCTTTCTTTCTTTCTTTCTTTCTTTCTTTCTTTCTTTCTCTCTCTTTTTCGATGATGCTGGGAATGGCACATGGGCCTCACGCATGCAAGAACACACTCTTGCTGAGCCATATGCCTGGTCCAACAAGGGTTGGTGCTTAATAGGTCCATCCACCCCTCAAATTTTTTTTTGCCACACCTGACTGTGCTCAGAGATTATTCCTAACTCTACACTCGAGAATCATTCCTGGCAAGACTTGGGGACCATATGGGGTGCCAGGGATTTAACCCAGGTTGGCCATTTGCTAGGCAATCACCTTACCCACCCTATTATCTCCACTCTTCAGTCCCTCCACCCACAAATTCTTCTTTCCCATCATAAAAAATATCATAACACTTCAAATAGACAAATCGTTAACAGACAATACAAAGTCAATTTTTTAAGTGAAAAAATTAATGGGAAGTGATAATCTGTTCAGTCAAATAATTTTTTGGTGTGTATGTGTGTGTGTGTGTGTGTGTGTGTGTGTGTGTGTGTGTGTTGGGGGGGGACCTGGTGGTGCTTGGCGGTTCTTCACAATCATTGTATCACTGTCATTCTGTTGTTAATCAATTGCCTCGAGCAGGCCCCAGTAATGTCTCCTTTGTCCTAGCCCTGAGGTTTTAAAAAGTGCCCACATTCGAGGCTCTTTCAGGGTCAGGAGAATGAGACCCATCATTGTTACTGGTTTTTAGCATATTGAATATGCCACGGGGAGTTTGCCAGACTCTGCCGTGTTCTTCACAGTCAGGTAATTTAAATTCGAGGTGGTTTATTATGTCCAATATTTAACTTTGAAAGATTTCAATTTTTTTTTTTGCTTCTAACCCCCTGTGCTAGCGCTCCAGCCCCTGTCAGGTTCGTCTTGGAGAATCATGTGAGATATTGATTGATTGATTGCTCTTAGTACCATTTTTTTTTTTGCTTTTTTTGGGGCTGGAGCAATAGCATAGCAAATGGGGTGTTTGCCTTGATGCGGCTGACCCGGGTTCGATTCCTCTGCCCTCCTCGGAGAGCCTGGCAAGCTACCAAAAATATTCCGCCTGCATGGCAAAGCCTGGCAAGCTACCTGTGACGTATTTGATATGCCAAAAACAGTAGCAACAAGTCTCACAATGGAGATGTTACTGGTGCCCGCTTGAGCAAACCAATGAACAACGGGAGGACAGTGTTACAGTGCTTGCTTCTAACAAGCTTATTGAAAAACAAAGGACAGTTCTACTGTTTTTTTCTATTCTGTTATGTTCATTTACACAAACCAAAAGGTTTTGCACTGAAAGCTAGAATTTTGCCAACATGCTTGTGGTGAGGATCCTGTTAACTCATGAGGGCTGCCAGTCACTCAGACTGGTGAGATCTGAAGGTGAAAAGGGAGCTATTTCCCTGCACTCTTGGCTGTTCTTTGCTGGTCAGCAAGTGGAGAGATGGACTCTCTTAACAGCTTTGGGAAGACAGCGGTAGCTGAAGTTTTCTTATTCCCGCAGCAGAGTAACAAAGGGGATTCTACATCTTCGGTTTCCTCCTTCTGGGTGTGGCAGAGGAAGCAGCTCCCGTCTGCCCAGCTGTGCAGTGCTCTGGGGAGCTTTCCTGGAGTTCCCACATATGGCTGGTCTCACCGACATTCGCAATCCTGACTCAGCATCACAAGCTATGCTAAATCATTTTTCTGCAGTTTCTACTGCAGCATCTACTGCACCCTGGTCCCTGACATGCAGACCTGCTCAAAAGGAAACACAAACGCTGTGTCTGTGTTCCTTTTGCCCACAGGAGCCTAGTGGGGAGAGGGAGGATCAGGATGAGTGGGTCTTTACCAGACTGCAGGTGGGAGCACAGCCTGGAGCTTGGTTACACCTCCATCAATGGGGACCAGGAACTGCACGTTATTGAGGGCCACGGCAGTGGTCATGGCGTCTGTGTTGTATTTGTAATCGATGCGCAGGTCAGTGCTGGCCAGCTCACACCGCCAGTTCACTGCCAGGTTTAGGGGTGTGGACTGAATGCCCTGGGCAGACACCTGGCCAGAAGACAGGAGAGAGAATACAGAAAGTTAAAGGTTCATCTAAAACAAAATCGAGAGCTCTGATGGTATTCAACAGGAACGCTCTTTGATGTGTAACTGTCACAAGGCCGCTGAGCTATTCATCAATGAGCTGGCAGTATCAGTCATGATGAAGGGGGGAGTCCATGCTTCCTGTGAATGAGGGGTGCCCTGGGAAAGTCACCCCCTATGAGTGGGTCCAGAATAAACATATAATCAGGGCCAAAGAGATAATACAGTGGGTAAGGCGCATGCCTTGCATCCTGCTGAACCCATTCGAGTTTCCACACCACATATAGTCCCCTGAGTACTGCCTGAATAGTGCACTCCTGAGCACAGAGCCAGAAATAGTTTCTCAGCATACTGGGTGAGGCCCAATGTCCTCAACTGACTCCCCACCCACGTCCCCCAAACCCCCTGCTCCTCACAAAATCCGTGACTAAAATCTCCATGGCTTTCTGTGCACTTAATTTTTTAGAGTAATTTGAGTCTAGTCTTTCACAATCTTCAAACTATTTTACAACTATTATCTGGAGAGGTAATCGAATAACACACAACTTACAACCATTAACTAGGATAGTTTTACTTGATATTCTCTCATCCAATAAAAAAGCTCATACAGAAAATAGGTCAGTTCTACCTACTCTCTAGGTTTAATTAACCACAAAGGTGGAATCAAAAAGTAGCACATTAATTCTTATTCAGGGAAAAAATATTCTGGCATTTTCTTTCCTTACTTCTCTCATTTCTTTCAAAATATTAAAGCAGCAACTAAATGTGTTAAAGTGCCTTGGAAAAAGGAAGTTAAGGAAAAACATGTCTTCTATTTTTGTTTAATCATAAAAGTGATAAATTTTTATCATGCTCTGCTTTTATTATTGGCAATGTTGAATGCTTAGATAATGCTGTTTTCACAGGACAAACATTGTTTTCATCTGTAGCCTGACTCTGTACTCAGGAATTACTCTTGACAGTGCTCTGGGGCCATATAGGATGCTGGGGATTGAATCCGGGTTGGCCATGTGCAAGGCAAATGCCCTAACTGCTGTACTATTGCTCTGACATCCTGTAGCACTGGTAGCACTGTCTTCCTGTTCATCGATTTACTCAAGTGGGCCCAGTAACATCTCCATTGTGAGACTTGTTACTGTGTTTGGCATATCGAATACATCACGAGTAGCCTGCCAAGCTTTGCTGTGCAGGTGAGATAGTCTTGGTAGCTTGCCAGGCTCTCCAAGAGGGGCAGGGGAATTGAACTCGGGTTGGCCAGATTGGCCACATGCAAGGCAAACGCCCTACCCACTGTGCTATCGCTCCAGTCCCTGACCCCCTGAAATATACAAGTATAGAGAATAATCCCTTTCATTGGTTATCTTACAACAATATAAATGTCTGTTGTCTCTTAGAAGACATCAAGATAAAGACACTTGAGCTTCATTTGATTCAGTGAAGCTAAGTCTCTAGAGTTGTCAGAGCTCTTTAATTAATTAATTTTGATTGAATCACCATGGAATACAGTTACAAGGCTTTCATGAATGAGTTTAAGTCATACAATGATTGAACACCCATCCCTCCACCAGTGCACATTTTCCATCACCAATGTCCCCAGTATCCCCTCCATTCTACCCCTCCCCCTGCCTCTATGGCAAACAATTTCCCTCAGATTCTCTCTCTACTTTGGGGCATTATGGTTTGCAATACATATACTGAGAGGCCATCATGTTTGGTCTTTTATCTACTTTCAGCACATATCTCCCATTCTGAGTGATCCCTCCAACCATCATTGACTTAGTGATCCCTTTTCTATTCCAACTGTCAGAGCTCTTTAAATCTCTGTCTCTGGATAGATTTTTATGATAGACATCTATCAATCCATCTACCTATCACTAGATCAGAATCAATATTTATTTATATGTTCTGCCTTGATTGTAAAATACAGTCATGTTTGAGATACACTGGCTTCTATTACATAACAGTTTAATGAAATACAGTTTTTTATCTTAAGGGAAAGAATTTGAACACATTTAATCACAAGTGTTATGGTAGCTAAAATACTATATAAAATCAAATACCTGGGAACAAAAGAAAACCTAGGTTGGTACTATTGATGCTAGCTAAAAATAGTCCAGTTTGTTTGATTAATAATAATTTTAAGTAAGGATAATTTTAGACACAAAATGTGAATTCTTATATACTATATTGTCTTGGTCAAAATAATTTTTAACGTTAAATTATTTTTTAAATAATGTTATAAAATATATTACAAAAATATATTTTGTAATACTATCACATTTTATTGGCTCTTCTAGGTTAACATTTAGTCATTGAAAAGAAGAGATCTTAATATAGTAATACTCTTAACAAAATTACAGCCATCTAGAGTATCAATATAGCATTGTCTGTAGCACTGTCCTCCCATTGTTCATTAATTTGCTCTAGTGGGAACCACCAGTAACATCTCCATTGTGAGACTTGTTGTTACTGTTTTTGGCATATCAAATATGCCACAGAGAGCTTGCCAGGCTCTGCCATGTGGTTGGAATACTCTCAGTAGTTTGCTGGGTTCTCTGAGAGGGACGGAGAAATAAAACCTGGGTCGGCCGCGTGCAAGGCAAATGCCCTACCTGCTGTGCTATTGCTCCAGTCATCCAAATTAATATAATTTCCTGTAATTTTAATTTGAGGGCTTGTTTTCCTAATACCTAATAAATATTTTACTTGAAGATTATTAATGAGGATATACAGGCATATTCTTGTCACTATGTAAGATCCTAATAGTCATTTATTAAAATAGAAGTCTATTTTGGGAGCCAGAGAGATAGTACAGTGGGTAGGGCAATTTCCTTTAATATGGCTGATCCCAGTTCAATCCCTGCCTCCTTATATAATCCCCTAAATCCCTGCCAGAAATGACTTCTGATAACAGAGACAGAAGTAAGCCCTGAGCACTACCGAGTGTGTTCCCCCCACTAAAAAGTTCTGTTTTCCCAGATGCAACTTATTAGCAACACCGACCAAACAAAAAAACACTAATTCAAAAAGACAGATGTGCACTTCAGTCCATTGCAATATTGAATACAACATCCTGAATATGGAAACAACCTAATTTCCAACAATAGGTGAATGGATAGAGAAGTTGTCATATATATACACAGTGGAATACCATGCAGCCACAAGAAAACACAAAATCATGTAGTTAGTGGCAAATTGGGTGAAACTGGAGTTTCATATTGTTAAGCTAAGTATGTTGGAGGAAGAAGATAAATACCCTAATAACCTCAGTCATCTGTGGTGTTTAGAGAAACGAGATAAGGAAATGGAAGGTATAAAATTATATAAACCTTTGGTTCTGGATACAAACCCGAGAATACTAAGTAAAGGTTTGTAGGATGAAGTGGATTGAATGTAACATAAGGACATTGGTGGGCACTTTGGTGGTGCTGAGGTAACTGTGTATACACATCAAAACCATAATTATTAACACTACTGTAAACAACTGACCCAAACTATAATAATTACATTAAAAAAAGAGAATCTGCCCAGAGATTGGGGGTAGTGGGTGGGAGAGGATCTTTAGATATTGGTGGAAGAACGTGGACATTAGTGACAGATGATGTGGAGTTGAAAGATTATATGACAAAAGACTATTAATAACAACATTGTCAATTACAATGCCTAAATAAAAGTTGGAAAGAAAAAAGTTCATTTGCTGCATACGGTACCTATAATTATTGAGAAAAAAACCCCACATAGCTGTGTTTGCTTTTAGTTAGTTTTAGGTATACATTTATACCCAAAGTTAGTTAGTTTTAGGTATATACAAATATACATTTGTAAGATGATAGCAATTCCCTGACCACATAAGTCAGCTTACCTGATATTTGAGCATGTCCACATTATAATATGTAGCCTGGGGTTTTTGTTCTGATACTTTCTTTAGGTGAGTCATCAAATTTGGCATGTTCACCCAGAATTCCTTGGTATTGGCATCATTTTGGGTATTATCACTATTCAATTGGGAAGAAGAAAAGTAATGGAATAATATCCAACAGAAAATATAAACCACACAAGAAACATTTTAGCACATTCTAATATTAGATCTATGTCGAACATTGACAATATATAGAGAGAAAATTAGTGGTAGTGTGATTTTATTATCCTTTAGCAGTTCAGAATGGTGATATGTTAACAGGTAAATACCCAGAGGGAGACATTAATGTCTTGCTATAAATCCCAGTGAGTAGCCAGTAATATTAACAAATCCTAATGATAGAGTTTGCCTCAAAGGGTGAATTATTTATTAACCCACACTTAACAGCCTTTTCTAAAGCACCAGTTCCCCCTGAATTAGTCTGTTTAATGCAGTCAAGGAACTGAGCGCATTGATTTCCTTTCGTGCTGGCTTCGACAGTAGTTTCTCAGAAGTCACCAATTTAAATAGCTGACCACATGCACGTGTAGTCTTTATCACAGTGAAGGAGCACAAGGAGATGCTGAAATGAACACGTTACCTTATGAGCACTTCACCCCAAAGCATCTACATCACCCAAAAGGCATTCTATGTACAAAATGATGCAAGAATTTAAAGAGTAATTGTGGTGGTTCGAGTAGTTTCCATTCCTATGAGAGCCCTTAGGCTTGCTCGGGGACCTTCCCCCAAGTCAGTCACTCCTGCATTTTGCAAGGAACCAGACAAGTGTGTGAAAGGCAACAGTCCCCGTAATGTGGAAACTGAGGGCCTCAGTAATTTAGTAACTTGGCAAACAGTTCATTTGTTGGCTGTTCACTAAACACACCATAAACGCTTATTAAAACTGAGCTGCAGAGGAAGAATTATATTTATGCTTATAGAGGTGAACCGGGTCTTCGGCTTGCTATGGGGCTGTCAGGAGGCAGGGTCTGGGGGACCCATTTTGGTGGAGTCACGGCGCCCTTTTATAAAGCTAGTGAGCTCTTGGGCTCTGTGCGTGGAGGAAGTGGCAGAGAAGACTCTGGACCCATTAACGCTGCCTTTGTTAAGCATAAAGGGCTGCTTAAGCCTTTAGTGATTTAAATCCTCAAGCCTGCAAGACCACAGTAGCACTGTAGCACTATCCTCCCATTGTTCATGGATTTGCGATTTGCTCGAGCTGGCACCCATAATGTCTCCTTTGTGAGACTTGTTGTTACTGTTTTTGGCATATCGAATACTTCACGGGGAGCTTGCCAGGCTCTGAGGTGCCAGCTTGATACTCTCAATAGCTTGCCGGGCTCTCCAAGAGGAGCGAAGGAATCAAACCCGGGTTGGACACGTGCAAGCCAAAGGTCCTACCCGCAAGACTACAGTGGGCAGTAAAATTAAATAACTGGCTTAAGGTTGAGTTGAGGAGCTGAGACCTGAAAAAATGGGCTGGAGGCAGGAGAAGCAAGGTGGAAATAGCATGGAAGACCGCAGAAAACAAACTCAAAGCCCTGCTGTGGACTGTTGGTAGCTCTGTGGTGGTCTCCCATGCTATTGCCGAGTCAAGCAAGGCAGATTGCTCATCTTAACATCAAGCGCATGCCACCCACACTTATTCGTAGCACTGTAGAACTGTCCTCCCATTGTTCATCGATTTGCTCGAGCGGGCCCAGTAACGTCTCCATTTTGAGACTTGTTGTTACTGTTTTTGGCATATCGAATACGTCACGGGGAGCTTGCCATCATTGCCCTGCGGGCGAGATGCTCTCGGTAGTTTGCAGGGCTCTCCAAGAGGGGTGGAGGAATCGAACCCGGGTTGGCCAAGTCGTCTGCATGGAAGGCAAATGCCCTACCGCTGTGCTATCGCTCCAGCCCGCCCATCCGTATACACACAAAAAAGTGCAAAAAAAGTATTTACCAGCAGAGAAGTTGGGGATTTGGCAGGACATGTTCTAACCTGCTGAAATTTAACACCCGGAAGGTCAGAGCAGCTGGTGAGGGGTTGTTGGCAAAGTGTCTGGTGATGCCAGCAGGGAAGGACAACACCATTTCTCCAGTTATCTTCACAATACATCTGGCATGGCAAAACACAGGTGGGACATGGGGATGGGGTGGGGGCAGAGAGGGTGGGGGGGAAACAGGGTCAGTAAGCTGTGAACCAAAAGTTTTCCAAAAGACAGGATGCAGGGAATGATCTCATACCTTGGAGGGGATGAAAGGTACATGTTTACAGTTCTGCTCTCAGCTACGAAGTTACTTCTAAGACCTGACAAATTGATGGCTTGTTTGAACATTTATCAGGGGAAAATAAAACATCTTTGATTGAAATTGTTCTGGAACCGTAGGAAGAAAAATCATTATGCTCACTGTACAAAAACCCCCATGTCTGGTGTTTCTCTCTCACCTTGGTTTCTGATGTGTGGGCAGCGTATTTGAATTGTAGTGTTTTCCCGCTACACGCTGGGACTTACTTCAGTTCTCCTGCTAATGTGATTGATATTCTGAGCACAGCCATTTATGTACCCAGGAGGGAAATTTCTTGCTTTCCTTTTAGCAAGATCTTCATTCCATTAACTTGTTTAATGGAACTTATTTGGTCAAAAATTATAAAATCAGTCAGAGAGGTTGGCATCGGAAGATAACAGTTGGGAAGCAAGAATCGTCGTTTTTAAAAAGTTCTCTTTAAAAAAATCATAGTAGAAGTCTAATATCTAATGCAATAGACATAAGGGTCAGGAGGATTGGTCCATGGTTAGGAGTTTACCACAAGTGGGCAGGGGAGTGCAGTTAGGACAGAGAAGAAAACACTATGACAATGATGACAATGATAGTTGGTAATAATCACTCTGGACAAGAATTGGGTGCTTCAAGGAGGTAAAGGAATATGCATGATAACCTTTCAGTAAAGTATTGCAAATTGAAGTGCCTAAAAGGATAAAAGGGAAGAGAGAGGAGACAGAGAGAGAGAGAGAGAGAGAGAGAGAGAGAGAGAGAGAGAGAGAGAGAGAGAAGAAAAAAGAAAAATAGAATAGAATAGAAGCAGACTGGGGGGATAGTGGGAGGGAAACTGGGGACATTGGTGGTGAGAATGGTACACTGGTGAAAGGATGGATGTTAGAACATTGTATCACTAAAACTTAATCATGAACAACTTTGTAACTGTGTCTCACAGTGATTCAATAAAAAATAATAAAGTAAAACAGTTTTTTAAAAAAGGTTTTGTTGTTGAGACTTAACAGACATATGCTAAACTGAACTTATAGCATACATCTCCAAATTTTTTAGCATAGTATGCACCTGTGGACCCACCACCAGGCAAGATGATAAATTTATTTATCACTCCTTTAAGTTTCCACAGTTCCTTTATTTTTATTTATTTATTATTGAATCACCAGGAGATACAGTTACAACACTTTCATGATTGAGTTTCAGTCATACAATGATCGAACACCCATCCCTCCACCAGTGCACATTTTCCACCACTAATGTCCCCAGTTTCCCTCCTGCCATCCTCACCCCATCTCACCCCCTGCCTCTGTGGCAGACACCTTCCTTTTTACTCTCTCTACTTTGGGGCATCATGGTTTGCTATACAGGTACTCCACAGTCTCTTCTTCATCTTCCTTCTGCCCCTTCCCAGGTAACTTCTAATAGGCATTTGGATACTATCCATTAATTTTTGTTCAGAATCTATATAAACAGAACCATAAACAACATGGTCTTTTTGTGGAGAGACCTAACTTCTTTCACTCAGCTAAGTATTTGGAGATTTACTTGTATACTGTGGGCATTGATCAGTTCACATTTTTTTTTATTGATGAGCAGCACAGAGATCAATTTTAGGGAATAAAAATATAATTTACTGATTTGTTGAAGAAACTGTGCTTCTTTCCAGTCTTGCTTATTAAAAATAAAGCCATGATATATCTGTACAAATATTTAAATAGATATATGCCCCTCCCTTTTTTTTTTTTTGTTTTTTTGGTCACACCTGGCATTGCACAGGGGTTACTTCTGGCTCATGCACTCAGGAATTACTCCTGGCAGTGCTTGGGGCACCATACGGGATCCTGGGAATCGAACCTGGGTCGGCCTCATGCAAGGCAAATGTCCTACCTTCTGTGCTGTTGCTCCAGTCCCTTTTAAAAGGGTGTATTTCTCTTGGATAAGTTTATAGGAATCAGTAGATCATGATACCTTTAAAATTTTAAGAAATTTTGAAATTGTTTCCTAAAGTGGAAAATACAGACCTGAATAGAGTTTCATTCCCACCAAGACTTTGTTGGATTTAAACAATTTTTAGCTCTTTTCATGGGTGGGTGGTGGGATCTTATTTTAATTTGCATTTCTCAGAAGGCTATTGATCTTAAACTCATCTTTTCATTGTTTCATTTCATTCAGTGTTTGTTTGTCATTCGATTCCTATGTTGGTGAAGCATTTCCTCAATATTTCTGCTAGTTTTTAAACGGAGCCTTTTTTTGTGTCTTCCTGTGTTGTGAGAATTGCTTATATATTATCGAACTATACATCACTAATAAATTCGAGCTTTGCAGTTACCTTCTCTAATCTGTGGTTTGCTTAATTTTTCTCTCAAGAAAAGAATAGGGGCTGGAGTGATATCATGGCAAGTAGGGCATTTGCCTTGCACGCGGCTGACCCGGGTTCAAGTCCTAGCATCGCATATGATCCCCCGAGCACCACCAAGAGTAATTAATTCCTGAGTGCATGAGCCAGGAGTAACCCCTGTGCATCTTCGGGTGTGACCCAAAAGAAAACAGTAGAAAGAGTAGAAGTTTTCAGTTAAGAAACCTTTGCCAAAGGCAAGCCCACCGTGTTTCATCTATATTTCCTATTAGAAGATTTGGAGCGATAGCACAGCGGGTAGGGCGTTCGCCTTACACGCGGCCAACATGGCCGACCCAAGTTCGATTCCTCCTCCCCTCTCGGAGAGCCCGGCAAGCTACCGAGAGTATTCGATATGCCAGACACAGTAACAACAAAGTCTCCAATGGAGACGTTACTGGGCCCGCTTGAGCAAATCGACGATCAATGGGAGGGCCTTTACTTTACTTTACATCAAATTTTATGATCTTTTCTTAGTTAATGTGGAATGTGAGGTATGGTTAGTTTATGGTTTGTGACTATGTCTATTGAATTATTTTAGCATTCATTGAATTACTTTGGCAATTTTGTTAAAGTTTCAGTTCAGTGTATATTCGCAGGTTTCTTTCTGGATTCTCTGACTTGTTCCATTGGTCTTATTTTGTCTGTATTTCTAAGCCACTGTCTTGTTTACTGCAGCTTTTTAATAGTCCTGAAATCATGAAGTGCTTGCCTGTCAATTTCACTCTTTATCAAAGTTGTTTTGACAACTCTATGCCATTTGCATTTCCAGGTGAAATTTAGAAAGCGTCCATTTCTACATAAAAATTAATGTAGTTCCAATTTTTTTTTTTTTTTGCATAGCGGGTAGGGTGTTTGCCTTGCATGCCCGACCCAGGTTCGATTCCTCCGCCCCTCTCGGAGAGCCCGGCAAGCTACCTAGAGTATTCCGCCTGTAGGGCAAAGCCTTGCAAGCTATTTAGCAAATCAATACGTGTATATATTTATTTATATGTATACACTTAAAAGCTGGAGCGATAGCACAGCAGGTAGGGCGTTTGCCTTGCACGCGGCCGACCCAGGTTCGATTCCTTCGTCCCTGTAGGAGAGCCTGGCAAGCTACCAAGAGTATCCTGCCCGCACAGCAGAGCCTGGCAAGCTCCTCCTGGCGTATTCATTATGCCAAAAACAGTAACAACAAGTCACACAATGGAAATGTTACTGGTGCCCGCTGGAGCAAATCGATAAACAATGGGAGGACATTGCTACAGTGCTTTCTCTTCTGAGAAAATGAATAGTGAGACCTAATTTATTATGATTGTTTTTTGCCAATAGGGGCCGTGTTAATCTTTGTCAGTAGAGGGCACTGCAGGAAGAGAGCGGAAAGAATTTTTCTTCCCTGATTCACTCTGCACTGCTCGGCCGGTAACCCCCCAGTGTATGGGTACTGCAGCCTCTGGCACACCAGACTTGGTCAGTTTCTGGTGATCTGCATAGTTTTCCTGGCATCAGCTTCTGCATGTAGCAGCACTGCTGTGGCACATATCTTGAAATGAAGGTGGATTTTTGCAGAATGTACCATGTGTGTGCCTTCTCCTTTGCCAACTTCTACAATGCGTGGTGGCCAGCAGTACGACCCGTCACTAGCCTTCTCTGGTGCCCCACAGTCTGCGCTGTGTCTCACCAAGTCACCTCTTCACCAACAACTGGGAGTCTGCTGGGACCCACCCACTCCAGGTTTGGAACTTGTCATGACAGAAGCCAGGGCAATCAGACGTCACATCTCACCTCTCAGGGACCTCTGTCCACCTGAAGTCTTTCTTCTGTATCAATCCCACCCGTTTTAGTGAAGGTTACACTGTTTTAGCTGTTTTAGGTAGATAGGTAAATTAATCTCTATGGATCCGCTTTACCCAGAAGCAGAAATATCAAATATCAAAAGGATTCTTCTTGGGGAAACAGCAAATACTTCAACCGAAGGAACTTTGTGATTTCCTATTTCTGGATAATTGACTATTTTACAAACTTCAAGCTCAGGAATGTACTTGAGGGAAATGGAGATTAATGAACAAAAGCTTTGTTCACATCTGAGTACAGGGAACCATTTGTCCATAAAATACTGTGTACCTGTGAATGAGATGAATATGCCTCAGGTACACAATCAGCCTAGCTTGTGAAGATGTAATAAAGTTGGGTTCAGGCAGAGGTCAAGGCAGGTAGGTTTCTTAAAATTGCCATGTGCTCCCTATTCATTCAGATACTATGATCCATAATTCTGCAGCTATATACTATTTTTTTTTTGAGCAAGGAAGCAACTATGAAAATGAGAAAAAAAGCTCTTGCTACCTGAGGAGAAGACAGGCAAGATATGAGTAACACAAATATCTTCAATGACATTATATATATATATTTTTAGAGTATGATTTTTATTGTATTATTATTATTATTATTTTAAAATAATGACTGCATTTTTGTAGTACATCTTAATAATCAGAGTAAGATCTTCACTATTCAGAAAATCAAGGGTCTAAGTTGATCTGAAATTCCCTGTTTAAATTTATATTCTCATTCTATGTATATTAAAGGAAAATTTTGTTGAGCCATGATAATTTCCATAATTCAAACTCAATGCTTTCATGTGAGTTTGAATTATGGAAAACTAGAATTGTGTAACAAGGACAGCTTTATAAATTTTTACTATTTGAAATTATTCTGAATCCCCACAATTGAAAAATTCAAAGAATGGCAACATTTCAAAGTCAACAGGCCAAATCACATAAACTGGAGGCACTTTCGCTGATTGAGTCAAAATATTGGCCAGCTTTGGTCCTGCCATGTGATGCGTGAATTTGATTTAGGTGAGGTCACTACAAATATCATCACATTAGCTGTCCCTTCCTTCTCTGTACCGTTTTTGACAACTAAACTCATGGGCTTCATTTTTAAGTGTAAGCCCTCCTTGTGTTAACTCTGTTTTCCTTTCCTTTAGTTAATATCCCTACTTCTCGCAATATATGTGAACAACCCTCTTCTAATATTTCAAGATTCAGTTCAGAAGGCAGGATTTTTTTGAACCCGTCCTTAACAGCTTCTTCATCTGGCATTGCTTGGATTTTCTTTCTCTAGTTTCCTTGGGTAAAATATATAGATTTTTATAAAAATGGATACTATAGTTTCTTGCTTAGATCATAACTATGATGATGAAGGTAAGTACTGAGTTCCACGTTTTCATGGAGGCAAAGGTGCAAAATATGGAATCTAGTATGGAGCAGAAATTCAAAGTAAGTAAGTAAGTAAAGGCCCTCCCGTTGATCATCAATTTGCTTGAGCGGGCCCAGTAACGTCTCCATTGGAGACTTTGTTGTTACTGTGTCTGGCATATCGAATACGTCACGGGGAGCTTGCCAGGCTCTGCCGTGCGGGCGAGATACTCTCGGTAGCTTGCCGGGCTCTCCGAGAGGGGCGGAGGAATCGAACTCGGGTCGGCCATGTTGGCTGCTTGCAAGGCAAACGCCCTACCGCTGTGCTATCGATTCTTGAAATAAGTGCCTGTACTAAAAATGATATCTTGGGTTCCTGTACAATCTCCGAAACTCTGTCCAATACATGAGCTGGGGAATGAGAAAGAGAACAAATTTGGTCCCTGATCACGTTTTCAATTTAAGTAGCGAGGTAGTCACTTGAATACATCACTAAAATATGATGAGGAGGGAAGAATAGGAAATATGTGAGAAACTTCTCCAGACCCTGATGTTTTTGCCGAGGCTGATTCCAATAGGAGCTAAGGATATGTTTCCCTAGTCAACAACACAAGTCTAGGAGTCCTCCATTATCTACTAAAAGGTCTCAGTTGTCACTTATCTCAGACAAATGTTCTGGATTTCATGTAAGAATGCAACTATATTTGAAGGACCTAGAATATAAAGAACAAAGTGGATTTCTGCTTCCAATAGATAATACAATAAAAGAGGGAAATCTGACAGTATGGTAGGGAACTACAGGCAAAAGAGAATCTGCATCATTTCCTACATCATTTCTCTGGATGGTTCATCATTTCTGTATTTTCATCTCTGTTCCTCTACATACCTGCCCCTCCTCATAATTAAACTTTTGACCTTGTGCTGTTTCCTTGAAAGTAAATAACAAAGGAAGAACAAATGAAATGATTAATTGCCCGGAGATGAAATTAAGTAGAAAAGAAGATCATTTGTTCATAAATTTCAGTCTAACAATAGCTGCAATTAAATACACAAAATCTCCCATCTTCCAACATACAGGACATACTGCAACTAAATAAAGCAGTCTAATTGAAAACAGACTCAATATGTGCTGCTATTTCCCCATCAAAGGCTCAGTTAGACTGTAACTGTGTGCAGATGTTATCCATAAAATCCCTGAAGATGCCAAAGTGAAACTCACAGAAACAATGAACCTGTACAGTAAAGTAGAAGTTAACAAATCAACGCACATGCTTCTGCTGCAGGTTTATATGCAGTGATGTAAAAGAGAAAGGAAACAACTCTAAATCCCATTTATGATTGTGTAAAAAAATTCAAGTACCTTGGAATGAGCTTAATAACAGAGATGAAAGACTTTTTTAGTGAGAACTAGAGATGACTACTAAAAGAAAACAAGGCAGCGGTAATAGAAGCATATTCCTTATTCATGGAATAAAAGAAATAAATGGGTTAAAATGACCATTCCTACTCAGAGCACTATATAGATTTAGTAGAATGCCCATCAAAATTCCCCTTCAAGAAAGCCATAAAACAAATACTTCTAAAATTTCTCTGAAGATATAAAACTCCCCAAACAACCATAGGAATTCCGAGGAAAAAGAAGATGACAGGTATTGCATGCCCTAACTTTAGATTATATTATAAAGTGATAGCAATCCAAACAGTGTGGTGGGCTGGGAGCTAGCACGGTGGTTGGGAACATGTCTAGCATACACCCAAGCAGGGTTCAATCCCCTGTGCCACAGGGTCCCTGGAGGAGAACATCTCTGGGCACAGCCCTGAAGGCCCCATCAGCTACAGGATGGCTTGATATTCCCACCACTGCAGGGCCCAGGGAACATTGTATCTGTGGAGTGCCTTGGGTGGAATCAATGGCCTGATAGGACAGGCATCACTGGTGAGGCTCCCAGACTCCCTAGAATCACTTGGGTAGCCCCCTTCAAACCTCTCTCCACAAATGGTGTGGTATTGGAATAAAGGGAGACACTCAACAGAATAGAAAAGATACTGAAGGTTAACCCTTAGATGTAGTGACAGTTAACATATAAAAGAGATAAATCCATTAAGTGGAACAAGTAAAGTCTTTTCAATAAATGGTGCTGGAGAAACTGATTAGGTACTTGAAAAAAAGAAACTAAACTCTTAACTCATACCATACACACAGAGAAATTAAAAATAAAGACCTTGTTATTAGACACAAATCTATAAAATATATTGGGAAAGACACACAAAAAGCTCTCCATGAGGCTAATCTCAAAAGAGTTGTCAATAATTTGACCCCAGCAGCAAAGAGATCTAAATATACAAACAAATAAGTGGGACTATATCAAACTAACATTTTTCTATATTGCAGAAGAAATGGTGAGTCAATGAACTCTACTGAATGGAAGAAAATATTTGCATGCCATACATCTGATAAATGTATACATATGCTAGTATACATATGCTAGTATCTCAGATATATAACAACAACAACAAAAGAAATAAACAACCACGAATAAATAGTCAAAAATGGGGAAAAGAACTAAAAGGATCCTTTCTCAAAGAAGATATAAAAATGACTAACAGGCTAATGAAAAAGTGTTCATCCTCACTGATAATCAAAATGGCTGAGATACCACCTCACCATAGTGAGACAAGCCTATATCAAACAGTCTGTCAAGAATCAGTATGGGTGGGGGATATTATGGTGAAAAAGTGAACTCTCATTCACTGTGGGTGGGAAATATCAGGTTCCATTAAGAAACTAATTTACACACTTATGTTCACTGCATGCCTATTTACTTATACCCCAGACCTGGAAACAACACAAGATGAGTAGGTAAGAAAATTGTGCTATATATTCTCAACGAAGTATTACTTAACTATATAAAAGGTGAAATACTGCATTTCATGGCAACTTGGATGGGACTGAAGGGCATCATACTCAATAAAGGGAGTCAGAAGGAGAAAGCTACTTTCCATGCTGCCTAAATATTAGATAATCTCACTCATAAAGAAACAGAGCAAGGAAGAAAATAGACAATGACCAATAAAAACAGACTGGAATAATGACAACAGAGTGGAAGAAGCTAAAGGGGCAGGATTAACAGAGCAAGGAAGAAAATAGACAACGACCAATAAAAACAGACTGGAATAATGACAATAGAGTGGAAGAAGTTAAAAGGGCAGGATTAATGTAGGAAGAGATGGAGGGATACTGACCTTCTGGTGGTGGGTTTAGAACAATGGTATTATAAGCCTATACCATCAACATTAATACTATTGTAAATCAAGATAGCTCAAAACAAAACTCTCATGAAAAAAAATTAGGTTTGGAGAGAAAGAACAGGGATTAAGGTGCTTGCTTTGCATGCATCCAACCCTGCTCTGAGCCCTGCCATCTGATACACATCATCCTGGCCCCCACCCTACCCCTCACCCAGCACTACCAAGAGTAGTCCCTGAACAAAGAGCCAGCAGAATGCCCTAAGCACTGCTGGGAGTGGCCTGAAAATCACTGTATCACTGTCCTCCCGTTGTTCATCTATTTGCTCGAGCGGGCCCAGCAACGTCTCCATTGGAGACTTTGTTGTTACTGTGTTTGGCATATGGAATACGTCACGGGGAGCTTGCCAGGCTCTGCCGTGCGGGCAAGATACTCTTGGTAGCTTGCTGGGCTCTACGAGAGGGGCAGAGGAATCGAACTCGGGTTTGCCATGTTGGCTGCGTGAAAGGCAAACGCCCTACCACTGTGCTATTGCTCCAGCTAGGCCTGAAATTATCCAAAATAAAGAAAAAAAAACAATGTTTAGTATTTTAGTGTCAAATTTTCTCAATAAAGAAGAGGTTGTATCTCATCTCTCTCAGGTTGATGAAAACTTCCAAACGATGAATTTAGACACTTAAAAACCAGCACTACCAAACCATTTTTGTTCAGTAAGTGAGTTAAATTTTAAGCAAATTTTATTGTCAAATAATGTACGAAATACATTGTACATGAAAACAAAACCTGGACAGCCATGAAAAAAAATGGCTCCTCAGTCTGGAGATAGAGGAAAAGAATATTTGCTTTGCAAATGTGGGGTCATGAGTTTGTTCCCTAGTGCCAACACTATGGAATCTTCACCCCTTTTCACATTCAAAAGCGAGAAGTTGCAGAGAACAGGAAAGGGAGGGAGGGAGGAGGCAGCATGGATTGTGAGGGACTTCTGTCCTTTCTAGAAGGTGGACAGGAAGTCACAGAGATGGCAGGGAGACTTGATCAGGGCAGAAGCAGAGAGAGAGATGCAAAGGCCCTGGGCTGCAGGTGACATTGGGTGATGGAAGAGTAACATTCATGCAGTCACCATGAAGATTCATCCTTGAAGATTGGAGTGGGGAGTGGAGACAAGACGTCGAAGGGGCAAGTGGAATGGGATAAGGGTGCTAGAAAACACTTCCTGTGGTACCTCTGAGACGACTAGAAATTATTTGGTTTTTTCCTTGGAATAAGATAGGAAGATCTTTCCACCCTTCTTTCGTCATGATGGGGGCTGAGTGCATATGATTAGCTGCAGAGTTTGTGCACTTGCTGGATAGAGGTTGTGCTCACTTAGCTGTAGTGCTTGTACAGACTGATTATAGTACTCCCTGGCTCGTGCACGGGGTGGCCAGAGACTACTCCTGGATACAGTGCTCATACGTCTTTCATAGTTGTGGGGCTTTCAGGGGTCACACACTTCAGTTGCATGGCTTGCACACAGCTCACCCTGTGCTGGAGATTATGAACTCTGTATGGCACTGGGGGTTACCAGGCAGCAGAGCAGCAACATGAGGTGGCCCTGGGGACCAAACCCATGGTCTCTGGCTTGCGAGGCGTGCTCTTCGACCCACTCAGCCATCTCTCAGACCAAAGAAGGAGGGTTTTGGGCAGAGCAGACCTGTTGAGAACAGATTTTAGGATGGGCAGCTATGAAAATAGACTCAGCTAAGTCTCAGAGGAATGAACGAATGACTGAATGGAAGCCAATTGAGCACAGCAAAAGAACTCATTCTGGTGTGAGTCCCAGGGCTGTGTAGACACCTCTTCACATACTGATTACTCTTGCTTTTGAAAAAAGAGCTGTGCTGGGCGGGAGGGGGGAGCGGGAAGATCCTGTGGGGGTGAGGGCACATGCTTATTTGCCTGAGCCTGACCCTGGTTTAATCCCTGGTGTCGCCTCAGAGCAAACCCACCTGTATGTGCATGAAGCACAGATCCAAACCATCTTCCTTGTTCTCACCCTTTAACCACATGCTCTGTGGGCGTAGCTCTGAAGGCAGAAGAGGAAGCACAGGGCAGAAGCCCGTGCTGGAAACGGAACATTCGAGTCCCCTGCCCTGTTCATGAACGGATGGATACGCCAGAGTGAGGGAATTTGGAGATGGGCACTTGGAAGTTGATCAGGACCTGCAAGTGGCATCCTTAGGCATGTGATATGGACCCCTTGATTAAAGAGATTCCTGCAGAACCTTCTAAATGCTTCTGCCCTGGACTGTAGCCAAAGCCATTTCTGAATGAAGAAGCGAGTTTTTTCTTTCCTTTTTGGGAGGAGTTCCACACCTGGCAGTGCTAAAGGTTTACACCTGGCTCTGTGCTCAGGGATCACCTCTGATGGTGTCCTGGGGACCCAAGCACTGATCCTGGCATCAACCCAGGTCGGTCCTGTGCAAGGCAAGCATCTTGCCCAAGGTACTATTTCTCCAGCCCCAGGAAGCCAGTTTTCATCAGCGAGCTGGCACTGGGAGCGCTGATCTTGAACTGTTAGGCCTCTAGCACTCTACCACTGTAGCACTGTCCTCCCATTGTTCATCGATTTGCTCGAGCAGACATCAGGAATGTCTCCATTGTGAGACTTTTTGTTATTGTGTTTGGCATATCAAATACGCTACGGGGAGCTTGCCAGGCTTTGCCATACAGGCGAGATACTCTTGGTAGCTTGTCGGGCTCTCTAAGAGGGATGGAGGAATCAAACCCGGGTCAGCCACGTGCAAGGCAAACACTGTGCTATTGCTCCAGCCCAGAAAAGCATTACCAAAAGTTGCTGAGCTCCCGTCTCTTTGGTATTCTGTTCTAAAAGGTCAAGAGGACTCAGACCTCAGCATCCACAAGACACTGTCACTGTCCTCCCGTTGTTCATCGACATCGATTTGCTTGAGAGGGCCCAGTAACATTGTGAGACTTGTTACTGTGTTTGACATATCGGATATGTCACAGGTAGCTAGCCAGGCTTTGCCGCTGTGTGGGCGGGATACTCTCAGTAGCTTGCTGGGCTCTCCGAGAGGGGCAGAGGAATCGAACTCGAGTCAGCCCAGTCACGTCTCCATTGTGACAATTGTTACTGTGTTTTGATATATTGAATACATCACGTGTAGCTTGCCAGGCTTTGCCGTGCAGGTGAGATACTCTCGGTAGCTTGCTGGGCCCTCTGTGGGGGCGGAGGAATCAAAAGTGGAGGAATCGAACTTGGATTGGCCTGGTCTGTGTGCAAGGCAAATGCCCTATCTGCTGTGCTACAGCTCCAGTCCCTACAAGACACACTTCTTTACAATTCTCTAGGCTTAGGAAAAAAACTAGGATGTGACATTTTGGGGATTAACAGATCGCAGGAGGCTGAGTAGTCCACTTAAAGGTGTAGGGGCTGATTATCTTAATTTTCCAGCATCATATTGTTAGATTTAGACTTAAGGAAAAAAACAAATAGGCGTTTGTGCAGTGTACAGAGAATTCATGATTAGTCATAGAGTTTTCCATTTAAGATGCATGTGGAAAGCTAAGCTCTAATTACACTTAATTATCACTGTTTCAACAATTTTTGTAAAAATAGTCTAGAGGTTTTTTTTTTTCAATGCAACTTGATTTTTCCTCTCATTCTCATTTCTGTAGATACTGAGATTTTCAAAGCTCAAGTCCTTAAGAAAGGAAAGAAAATTGATTTCCTCACCTAGATTTACCCATCAAATTCAGATCTGGAATTCTGTTACTGACACATCTGTAAATCAGTTTTACATAGCAGTTTTGTTTTCAGTATAGAGCATTAATCACTCAGCTAATTGGGGATCATGAACCCTTTGTGAAAGTTCACAAATGCACAGTCACATAAATATGCAATAGAAATTTAAGAGTCCACAAACTGCCTGAAATATATTCAGGGAACTGTGAAGAGGACACTCATTCTACTACCTCTGCATTCAAGTCCATTGTCAATTGGTACTAATTTATGTGAAATAGCATTCATGTAAACAGAGAATTGTGCATTTTCCTCAGAATTTTTGCTTCTTTTTTTTTTTTTTTTTTCGCTTTTTGGGTCACACCGTGCGATGCACAGGAGTTACTCCTGGTTCATGCACTCAGGAATTACTCCTGGTGGTGCTCACGGGACCATATGGGATGCTGGGAATCACACCTGGGTCGGCTGCGTGCAAGGCACACACCCTACCTGCTGTGCTATTGTTCCAGCCCTCCCCCAGAATTTTAAATATGTAAAAAATATATATAATTTTATGTCTGTGATTATGTTTTAAGGAAGGTAATTTTTCTTACTTAATGAGAGATAACTTGATTTTAAAGAAGAGAGATAACTTAATATCTTTTTTTTTTTACTAATCCAGGCAGAATAGAAGGTGTTTATATTTTTCTGATTTCTCATTCTATATACCATGATTTCGATTTTCTAGGAACTAAGATAAAAAAAATTGGTCTGGACATTCACTTTGGTCAAATAACACTTTTTCTTTCTGTGGATGGAATTAGGCTATAGTTTGCTACACCAAATTAAATCAAAGACTTCCAGATAATGAGATATAATCCTTTGAACCTTTTGGTGAATGATATATTTTTTTAGGTGGGGTTTTAATATCCATAATTAAATTTTCTTTTCCTTGTGAGGTTGCCAACAATCATCCTTAATTAGATTTTTAAAAAATCTGTTTTTAGGCTCAAAAACGAAATGCATTATGTAGAGTGTGCTTGCTCCCCTGACTTCAGAGGACAGTGGATGGAAGTCTGTGGACCCCATGCTGGTCTTACTTGCTTGGATCTGCTCCTTTAAAGTAGGCATTGACTGTCTCTGTAAATGCTGCTGCAACAGGGAGAGTGTCCTGGGCCCCCATAGTTAGGGGACTTGGTCCCCTGGAAGAACCTGCAAGAAATGAAAATTTTCACTTATTATGTGCATAGAAAAGAGCTTCTGTGGAACTAAAAGTCCATTCAAGAATTAAAGGTAGAACGCTATGAAACAAAAATGAATATACTAAGAACTACAACTGTCCACTCCACATAGAGCTCAAGTATTTAAAAGCAAATATTTGGCTGGTTTACAGACAGACACACTTGATATTATTTCAACTATGTAGTTTACTACAGAAAAAATCCAAGCAGAAGAATAAAGTCATGGGAACTTTTTGATTTTTTTCTTTTGTATAAAGTTTTAGGCAGTATTTGCATGACAGTTTGTACAGCAGGTAGTTAATTAAGAATTGATGAGTTTCCTATCTCAGCTAGTTGCCAAAACAATTGCTAATAGTTAAATATTTTTGCATTTGTTTTTCAGTTTTAAGTCACAGGAGACTATGTTATTATACACTGTCCATTTTTCTGTATTATTTCTATTTCAGAAACACAATTACCCTCTGATTAGCTTTAAGATGAACACATTCAAAATCAGATGCATCCAAAATGTGACCTTGACTTAGGAGAAACCCAAAATGCACCGATTTGCAATGTCAACAACTAAAGTAAACTTATGCTTGTTGAACACTGTCTATGTACCCCGAGCTGACATGGGAACCTTACGAGAATGATCTCATTAAACCCCACATGAGACCTGATGTTTAAACATGACTGTTCCCACTGGCAGAAGAGAAAATTGAAGTTCAACAACATTAAGTGACTTTCCAAATACAGTAGAATACAGGTCATTAAATGGCAAAACTAAAACTCAAACCTTATTTGTAACCCTCTGAAGCTTATGTTTTGTTTTTTGTTTTTAATATTACACAATCTCATCCCATACTATAATGTCTACATGAGACATTATATGATTTTCATATAACTTGAGGATTCTGAAAGAAGTGAAGTTTGAGATTGTTGTCTTTGTTATTAATTTCTAGACAGGCAATTACACAGTAAGGTAATTGCAAAGCATTTAATTAATCACATGCTCACTGCCTTTTCTTCCTACAAACAAAACTCATTTACTCTTTCCCACCACATCAGAGAACAGGCCATTCTTTCAGTAACATCTTTCTTGCACTACAGCAATAAAAGAAACCCCCCAGAACAAACTGCTATTTCTATGTCCCCATTTTTAATAATTCTAGTCCACAGTGTCTCTTTATATATTCTCTAGATTTTCAATATTTTTTGAGATATCATTTGTTGTCACAACTCTGCATGATTTCAGGGGTACAATTTCATTGTTCTTCAAAGTTCATTTTACCATACCACAGCCACCACCTAGCTATCAGTAGACTTGAACATGGTAACATATCATTACCCTAACACAATCATTTGTTTATTATCATGCACTGTGACAGGTGCTCAGAATCTAAAAGTAATCCTGTCCTCAAAAACTTCAGGGCTTCAGGTGGGTTTACCAGCGAGTTCTTCTACACATTTAAAGAAGACCTACTCCTACTCCTTTCCAAGTTCTTTCAGAAATTTGAAGAAATAGGGAATCTTCCAAACAGTTTTTAAGAGGCAAACATTTCCCTGATACCTAAGGCTGACAGAGACTGACAAAGAAAACTATAGACCTATATCCCTGATAAATATATATATATATACAAAGATACTTAACAAAATATCATATACCATGATTCATCATGGGGATACGGGAATGGTTTAACATATACAAGTCAATCAATGTAATACACCATACCATTACAAAGAAAAATAAAAATCATATGATCTTATCAATAGATGAAGAAAAAAACATTCAGCAATATCTCAACATCCATCATGATAAAAACTCTCAATAAAATGGAAGTTGAAGGAACTTTCCTCAACATAATTAAAGCTATTTACCACAAGCCTACAGCAAATATTGAACACAATGGTGAAAAAAATGAAAACTTTCTGTGTAAGATCAGGTAAATGACAAGGTTGCCCACTCTTAACACTATTATTCAATATAGTGTTGGAAGTCCTTGATATAGTAATTAGGCAAGAAAGGGCCAGAAGGATCACTCCACGGGTTGGAAGCCAGTCTCACATGCTGGGGCAAATGGCAGCTAGGATAGAGAAGGGACCACTAAGTAAATGATGGCTGGAGGGCTCACTTGGGATGGGAGAAGCATGATGAAAGTAGACTATGGACCAAACATGATGACCACTTAGTACCTGTATTGCAAACCATAATACCCAAAGTGAGAGAGAGAGAACATGAGGGAAATGTGCCTGCCACAGAGGCAGGGGGTAGGAAGGGTGGGGATGGCAGGAGGAATACTGGGAACATTGGTGGTGGAGGATGGGCACTGGGAGGGATGGGTATTCAATCGTTGTATGACTGAAATGTAATCATGAAAGTTTGTAAGTCTGCAACTGTATCTCATGGTGATTCATTAAAAATAAATAAAAAAGAAAAAGATATGAAGGACATTCAGATTGGAAAAGAAAATGTTTAACTTTCACTTTTTGTGGATGATGTGCTTATACTTTACTTAGAAAATCCTAAAAATACTACAAAGAAGATTCTAGAAAAAAACAGACTTGTATAGTAAGGGAGCAGGCTACAAGGTAACTCTCAGAAATCCATGGTCTTTCTACATACAAATAATGAAACAGAAGATAGAGAAATTGAAAAAAAAATCAAATAAACAATAATACCAGGTTTGTTCTCCAAGCCTATGTTCTTCCTTTAATATGTATCCCACTTGCTTGTCTTTGTTTCTTTGCTTAGTTATTTCTACTCTGGATCTCTCTTGAATCCATATTTCTTTCTCTCTCCTTACATCTTTCTCAATAAAAGTACATTATTTTAGCAAAAAAATCTAAAAATAAAAAAATACCATTCATAATCAAGATCCTGGGAATCAGCCTAACAAGAAAGGTGAAAAATTTATACAAAGACATCTATGTATTAAAAAGGAAAATATAAGTCACTACTGAAAGAAATAAAAGAGGACATGAGGAAGTGAAAACACTTTCCCTGTTCATTATTGGAAGGATAAACTTAGTCAAAATGACAATTTTACCCAAAGCATTATACAGATTCATTGCAATCCTTAAAAACATACTCATGCCTTTTTTATAAACATAAAATAAATGTTCTTAAAATACATATGGAGTAATAAACTCCCTGAATAGCCAAAGCAATTGTAGGGAAAAAAAGATGGAATGATTTTCTTTCCCCAACCTCAAACTATTCTATAAAATAGCTGTAATCAATTAGTGTGGTATGGAATAAGAACAGACTCCCAACTTCATGTATATATATGGACAGTTAATCTTTCATAAAAGAGCAAAGAAGTATGAAATGATCAAGGAAAGCTTCTTTAACAAATGGTGCTGGGATATCTGGTTAAAAGTGATCACATGCAAAAATAAATAAATAAATAAACAAACAAGTGGTGCTGGGATATCTGGTTAAAAGTGATCACATGCAAAAATAAATAAATAAATAAATAAATAAATGTAGACTCCTATCAACAAGCACATAAGTCAAGTAAAAAATGGATTAAAGACCCCTACATCAGTCCTGAATTCATAAATTATATTGAGTGAAACAGGTAGAACATTCCATGACATGGAAGCTAGAGGTGTCTTTAATGATTCAATGCCATTGACCAAGCCAACAGAAGTATAGATAAACAAATGGGAGTACCTCAAACTAAAGCTCCTGCACTGCAAAAAATGATGACCAGAACGAAAACACAGTCCACAGACTGGGAGAGAATATTTGCCCACCACTGATTGGATAAAAGGTTAATTTCCAACATACATAAAGCACTGGTAGAACTTTACAAGAAAAAGAACAACCAATCCCATAAAAATCTGGAAGGGGGGAAGATAAATGGAAACTTCCTTAAAGACATAACAGATAGCCCAAAGGTATATGTAAAAATACTCTACCTAACCTATTCATTGGGGAAATGCAAATCAAAACAGCAGTAAGATATCATCTTACACCAGAAAGACTGGGAAATATAACAACCAGTGTTGGAGAGGATGTGCTGCTGATGGGAATGACAACTGGTTCAGTCTTTTTGGAAAACAATAACAATATGGAAACTCCTCAAAATTCTAGAAATTCAGCCTCCATATAGCCCAGAAATACCAATTCAGGGCATACAACCCAAGGGTTCCAAAAGTCTTCTCAGAAAAAGTTTTTTTGCATTTCTATGTTCATTTTGCATTCCTATGTTCATTACAGCACTTTTAACAATTGCTAACATTTGGAAACAACCCATGAGACCAAGAATATACGACTAAAGAAAATATGGTACATATATACAATGAAATAATACATTATAATATCATGCAGCTTGCTGCTAAATGAAGGTATCTGCAGAGTACTCTGCTGAATGACGTTAGTCAGAAGGAGAGCTTCAGGCACAGATGTCTTTCATATGTAGGGCAAAAAGAAACAAAGCAGGAGAATAATAAATGCTTGAAAGCAACAGGAAGTGAGAATGGGTCTTTAATAGGAAGCCTGAAGGGAAGCGGGATGGTGGGACTGGGCCAATGGTAGAAGGAAGTGGACTCTTGGGGGAGGAAGTGGTGCTGGATTGTGTTATGCATGAAACCTTATCTTCAACATCTTATAAACCACAGTGTATACACACAAACACACACACACACACACACACACACACACACACACACACACCAAACGATATGTCTGGTTCAGGAAGGCAGGCTGGGAGATGGGAGGAACCCGAGTCATTGGTGGAGGGAAGGTAACACTAGTAAGGGGATTGGTGTTGGAACATTGTATGTCTGAAACTCAATTATTAAGTTTTGCAAATCATAGTGCCCACAAAATGTTTGTTGTTTCATTTTTAAAATAGTTCTGGAGTGATCAAGAAATGGGGACAGGAATGAACAGGCACTTCTCTGAAGAAGTCAGATGGATGGCCAATATGCACATTAAAAAGTGCTCAGCAAACCTTTTAAGGGAAATTCAAATAAAGACTACCGTGAGACATCATCTCATACTAGTGAGAGTGGTATATAACAAAAAATACTAGGAACAGTTAGTGTTGGCAGGGGTGTAGTGAAAAAGAAACTCTCATCTACTATCAGTGGGGATATTGTCTGATCCAACCTCTGTGGTAAACAGTATGGAGAGTTCTCAGAATAGCAGGAATTGAGAAATTCTTAACCCAGATATTGAACAACCCAGAAATTCCATGGTTGGATATCTGCCCCCAGGACACAAACCATTTATTCAAAAGGATGTAGATACCAATAATCACTACAGCACTCAGTACAGTAAGCAAGCTATGGAATCAACCTAGATATATAATGATGGATGAATGGAGTATTAACATGTGGTATATAAACACAATGCAGCTCCAAGGAAAAATAAAATTATGCAATTGATTGCAACTTGGATGAAACTGGAGGATGTCATGTTAAGTGAAGCCAGAGGAAGTAGAATAAACACAGGATCATGTGACTTATCTGTGGGACACAGAATAAATGGATGAGGGAATCCAAAGTATTCAAGTGGGGATAACTTGATTACCCCCGATCTCAGAATAGAGGAAGGAGAAGAACACAGAGAGAAAGAACCTGAGGTGAATAGCAAGAAGCAGCAGATGGAATGTAACAGGGGTCATGGGTCAAGGACCTCATGTATATCAGTGGTACAGAGGGCCAGTAGAGTTATATATCCAAGCCACAGATATATAACTCTAACTCTATATAACAACATTGAAAGCACACAATCCAAATTACAACCACCAAACTTAAAAATATACCTGCCAAGGAGGCAGGCTGGAAGAGAGGGGTATGGGAGGGAATTTGGGGACACTGTTAGAGGGAAGTTGACGCTGGTGGTGGAACTAATGCTAGAACATCATATGTCTGAAACTCAACTAGGAATAAATTTGTAAATCATGGTTCCTTAATATAAAATTAATAGTTTGGGACCTGTAGGAATAGCACAGTAGCTTAGAACACCTGCCTTGAAAGCATCTGGTCATGTGTTTAAATTTCTGGTGTCCAACATATGCTTAGCATGATTCTGGAAACTCTGAAGTCTGTGCTTGGAAGATCTGCCTTTAATTACCAGTGCCACAAGCAATTTCTGGATACACCACAGTCAGATATGTGAGAGCAAAGCAAAAGGAACGGCCTGCAGTGAGTGTTAACAATTTAAAATTTTGTGAGTACCAGCTCCAGAAAACAGAAGCTCTGACAAGCATATGTGTGAGTATGGCAGTGCCATCTGGTGATCCTCAATGACCATAATTTATGCGACCTAGAGCTTGAGGCCCAGAGAGGATAGCTCAAGCAACACAAATAAAGGAGTGCAGGCAAGTACATTAGCACTACAGTCACTGTCACTGTCCTCCCGTTGTTCATCGATTTGCTCGAGTGGGCCCAGTAACGTCTCCATTGGAGACTTTGTTGTTACTGTGTTTGTTCGATACTGGCATATCGAATACATCACGGGTGGCTTGCCAGGCTCTGCCGGGCGGGTGAGATACTCTCGGTAGATTGCCGGGCTCTCCGAGAGGGGCGGAGGAATCGAACTCGGGTCGGCCATGTTGGCTGCTTGCAAGGCAGACGCCCTACCGCTGTGCTATCGCTCCTGCCCAGCACTACAGTAGAATGTGCAATTCTTGGCAAGCATCCCTGCTAAAGAGGTGTGAGCACCTCAGCAGGTATAGGTGTAAGCCCTGGACACTGCAACATCATTAACAGCAATGACAATGAAGGGAAGGGGGAGGGGAGGAAAGAATTAAAAAAAAAAATAGAATTTAGGTTCAGTGTGTTCGTACCATCATCACCATGATTTTCAATATTCACTCCATTATTACCCCCACCTACATTTTGGATGCATAATTATTATGTGTTTTAAACATATAATCGACAAAACTATAAAATTAGCATGATTGTGTAGTTGATGGTACCAAGGTTATGCATTTATAAACTTGCTCAGACTAGCACAACTGAGATGCAGAGCATTTCAGATTGATATTCAGATGTGTCTAAGTATTTAGGCAGTGCTTAGGTGCCAAGCGTAATCATTACTGTGTGTCCTTAGTAATCTAGCATCCTTTGGGAGCAAGGAGACATTTATATTACCCTTGGATGAGCTTTAAGTTAGTGCCTACATGTCTATGTCCTGCTGCCCACAAAGCTGTTAAATTTGATTCTTCTAATTCAAAGGCTTGAGGGTGGCAGGTAGGAGGGAATCTGGGGATACTGGTGAAGGAAAGTTGACACCAATGGTGGCTGTGGTACTAGAACATTCTGTCACTGTCACTGTCAGTCTTGTTGTTCATCGATTTGCTTGAGTGGACCCAGTAACATCTCCATTGTGACAATTGTTACTGTGTTTGGCATACCGAATAGGTCACGGGTAGCTTGCCAGGCTGTGTGGGCGAGATACTCTCTGTAGCTTGCCAGGCTCTCCTCGCCTGCACAGCAAAGCCTGGCAAGCTCCCTGTGATGTATTCAATATGCCAAAACCAGTAAGAACAAGTCTCACAATTTGTTGTGAGACATTACTGGTGCCTGCTTGAGAAATCGATGAACAACGGGAGGACAGTGCTATAGTGCTAGACCATTATATGTCTAAAACTTAACTACCATTAACTTGGTAAATCACAGTTATATAATTAAAAAAATTTTTCAGGGCCACACCTGGCAGTGCTTAGGGCTTACTCCTGGCTCTGTGCTTGGGGGATCACTACTGATAAGTACAGGGGAACATATAGTGTGCTGGGGATGAAACCCAGGAAAGACTTTTAAATGTAGGAGGAAGGAATTATGACATAAAGCTTCCACAGTCCCCCAGACAGCCAGAATTACATGTCCTCTCATGGGACTCATGGTGAGGAATCCATTGTCGCATCTCCAAAGTAAAATCTACATGCATCTGCACATAATGAAGATTTCCAGAGAAGCCAGATGATAGGACAGTGGGTAGGGCACTTGCCTTGCATGCAAATGACCTGGGCTCAATCCCCTGCACCCATGTACTCAGGTTCCCTGAGCCCTGCCAAGAGTGATCCCTGAACACTGAGCTAGAAGTGAGCCCTTAGCACTACAGAGGATAGCCTGTGATAGACTAGCTCATTTGATGTCTTCATTTATTAGTTCTTTATTGAAAAACTATATAAGATCTTGGAGAGAAATCCCTTCCTAACTTTGGGATTTCTTTCTTTCTTTCTTTCTTTCTTTCTTTCTTTCTTTCTTTCTTTCTTTCCTTCTTCCTTCCTTCTTTCCTTCCTTCCTTCCTTCCTTCCTTCCTTCCTTCCTTCCTTCCTTTCTTTCTTTTTTTTTGAGAATCTGGGGAGGGAGAGATTTAGATGATAACTCTATCAGACTCATAGTCACCATGTTATTGAAATATGGTGTTTGGTAAGGCAATAGATATGACTGGAATAAAATAACTGATTATTTTATTAGTGCTTTGGTAGAAGCAAAGTTCTATGAAAATAAGGATAAAAGAATAAAGAAAGTCCAACAAAGGTATAAGTATAAAGGTGAGAATATAGATAACATTTTGATAAGCAAATGTGAGTCATTATTGTGTGTGTGTGTGTGTGTATTGATGGGTCAGATTTGGAAATAGACAAGGGATTAGGTTATAAGGGTTTTTTGTATAATATTTATAAATTGCCTTTATTTTATAAATGATTTACAGGCTTTTGAATCATAGGTACTGTTGACAACCTATAACAAATCCACAGCTGCTTTTCAGAACAGAGTGCACATGGCCCCCAACTGCAACCCCTCCCACCCAAAATGGCTGGTGTGGCCCCCAACCAAAAAAAAGCATTGTTACATTTGACGATTAAAAACTAATTAAACAATTGTCATTTGGTGGGAGAACATGAAAAATTGGGTTCCAAACATATGCAACATTTATATCATTTGAAATGATCAGAATCTTTTGAAGTCCTTGAGTGTTCTGATCTGAGGTTAAGACACACTCTGTGGCAGAGCAAAAGTCTGAAGTACTAGAACTAGGAGGGAGAGGGTTTACAATGGGTTTTGAATTCAGGTCACCGTGGCTTTATATGGAAGAAAATAGGGCAGGAACCCTCAGGGAGGTGAGGAAACCTCTCAAAGAAAATACAAAAACTGCAAAAACAAATTGCCCTCCCGTTGTTCATCGATTTGCTCGAGCGGGTCCAGTAACGTCTCCATTGTGGGACTTCTTGTTACTGTGTTTGGCATATTGAATACTCTTGGTAGCTTGCCAGGCTCTCCAAGAGGGGCAGAGGAATTGAACCCGGCTCAGCCGGGCTGGCTGCGCGCAAGGCAAATGCCCTACCGCTGTGCTATCGCTGGTGAGATTTGCAAGTGTTAGTAGATAAAGAGATGCCACAGCACTTTTCTTCCCTTTGCAAAGCATTGAATAGATTACCATGATGTTCTTTCGAATCAGTGGTTAATCGTCTTGTCAAGTAAATTGACAAGAGTGATTCATAATAACTAGGAACATGAATCAGAAATTCTGCATGTATTGGAAAGGAATTAATTAAGGATGTAAGGAAGTTCTCAGGCTCTGTTCTTTTTTTGGGGGGGTCACACCCAGCGATGCTCAGGGGTTACTCCTTGCTCTGCACTCAGGAATTACCCCTGATGGTGCTCGGGGGGCCATATGGGATGCTGGGAATCGAACCTGGGTAGGCTGCATGCAAGAAAAACGCCCTACCCACTGTGCTATCACTCCAGCCCCACTCAGGCTCTGTTCTTAGTCTGGGCTTCTCAGTACCTTGAAGCATCACTAGCTGCTGCCCCTCCTATCCCAACGGCTGGGTGTGGCCCCCAACCAAACAAAAGAATTGTTACATTTGAAGATTAAAAACTAATTAAACAATTGTCATTTGGTGGGAGAACATAAAAAATTGGGTTCCAATCAATTGGCCTATCGGGTTGGGTCAATGCCAAGTAAACAGTGATCTCTGGCAAATGCTGGTTTTATTGTCTTTTGCTTTATTTAAAAGCTCATCAGAGGGCAACATTTATCTCTAAGCCAAAAAGCAAATGTTTTAGTGTAATGATATCACATTGCCTCCCAATTCAAACCTAGTGTTGAAACCCAGAGAGATGGCCTTAAGAAGAGGGTCTTAGGGAGGTGATGAGGTCATAAGGCTGCAACACACATGAATGGGACTCAAAACCATATACAAATGGTTCCAAGGAAGGGCATGGTGAAACATTTGGCAACTCACTAGAGGGTTGGCACCAGAACTGACCATATGACAGCATGGTGATCTTGAACTTGAAGCCTTTAGAAGTGTGAGATACAACGTATTTATAAGCTAGAAAGATTCATGAAAGTAGATTACTCTCATGCCTGCCTTCTCCCACTCCTTCCTACAACCCAGAACCTCAGCCATGTTGACCACTGGGCACTAGAGTCCTTATTGTAGGCTTAGTCAAAGAGGCCAGGGAAGGAGAGAACAAGTGGCTCAGAGGGAGAAGCCTGCCTTGGAGGCATGAGACTGAGGGAGTGATCCCCAGCACCACCTATGTCCCCGAGGGCCATCCTGATGGCATTCTGCTTCAGATCTTTAGTATCACAACAAAAGTGTGTCATTCCAGACACTGCAAAATCCAGGAGAAGAGAAGGTAATGTAAATAAATATAATGGTTCTCTCAAAGGAAACCTCAAATTAACCAACAAATGTTTAATTTTAAAAGGAACCACAACTTAAAGAGTTATAATTTCTTCTAACTTCTCTATATTGCAATGAGTGTGACGTTTTATGTCTTACCTTTTCCCTTAGAGCATAAATTTCATTATTATCATATTATTCATGTCATTTTTAACCACCATACATTACTCTATAGCATTTTCTGACTCCTAGGTTACTTATATCATTTTAATTTAACTTTTTCCTGAATCAACATTCTTTTCCTTTGAAAGAAAAGAATACTGATTTCTTTTCCTTACACCTAAGGTCTTAGACTAAGGACTAAAGTCTTTTCCTTAGACCTAGTTTTAGAACTACAGATAGGGATGAACAAAGGCAGATAAAGTTCTGATCACTAAGTATGCCAGCTTAGTTTCACATTAAAATGTGCACTAAAACGTGTGTAAACACACACCATCTGCACTCCTATGTTCATTGCAGTACTACTGACCATAGACAGAATCTAAAACAACAAGAACAGATGAACGGATAAAGAAACTATGGCACATCTACACAATGGAAAACTATGCAGCTGTCAGAAAAATGAAGTCATGAAATTTGCTTATAAATGGATGGACATGGAAAGTATCATGCTGAGTGAAATGAAGGAGAGGAACAGATATAGAATTACTGCATTCATTTGTGGAGTATAAAAATAATATATAGTAAAAGACTAATATCCATGGCCAGAGAAAACAGGGTTAGGAGGACTGGTCAATGATTGGATCTAATCATAGTGTGTGTAGGACTGAGGGTAGGTAAGATAGAGAAAAGGTCAGTTTGACAATAATAGCTGGGAATGATCATGCTGGACAAGAACTGAGTGTTAAAAGTGGGTAAAGGGATATTCTTGATAATCTTTCAACATCAATATTAAAAACTACAATGCCCAAAATGGAGAGGTAGAGAGAGAGACAGAGACAGAGAGAGAGGAAAAGTGCCTGTCATAGAGGCAGGCAGGTGATGGGGTTTGGGGTGATGGGAGGGAGCCTGGGGACACTGGTGCTGGGAAATGTATACTGGTGGAGGAATGGGTGTTGGAACATTGTATGACCGAAATCCAATCATGAACAGCTTTGTAAGGGTCTATCTCACAGTGATTCAGTTAAAAAGTTAAAAAAAAAGACTTTTTTTGGTAATTGTGTAATTCTAATTGTGTAAACAATTAGACCACCCCCCCAAAAAAAACTGCTTTGAAAATAATAAGCATTCCCAAGAGGTTTGGGAGGACCCCATTTCCGGAGTATGTGCAAGGCAGCACTGGTGTGACACATGAGGCAAGCTTTCAGGAAATGAGGCAAACCTATGGAAACCCTAATAGCAATAACACGTGCAAAGGAGCTTAAGACAATAGCTCAAGTGACAGCACCATGAGATGATTTCATTGCAAGGCTGACTGCTAAATGAGCAGCAGAACAGATGCTGGTGCTCAATGATCTAAGAGAAGGAAGCTTGGGCTTGGGACTCATACAACGTTGGCCTTGAATCTGGCCCCGTCCACAATCTGTACGAGCACTGGCAAGTTATTTAATCCACTACTCAGAATATTCGACATGCCAAAAACAGTAACAACAAGTCTCACAATGGAGACGTTACTGGTGCCCACTCGAGCAAATCGATGAACAACAGGAGGACAGTGCTACAGTGCTACTCAGAATATATGATAATAGTATCGATGTCCAAGACTTGTGGAGAAAAGCCATTTTCTGTCAAAAGGAACAACAGTAGTGAAGCCTTTAGCTTGGCATGTCCTGGAAAAATCACTTCACTACTATTGTTTTTGTGACTGAGATTTTGTCAGGGTGAACTTTGGTTTTCTGTGGTTGTTGAATTAGAATTGGTTCTTTCAAGGAATTTTGGTGGAAAATAAAGGAAAACACTAAAACTGAGATCCTGATTTGTTTACTTGGGTCATGCCCAGTGGTAGTTGGGGGCTACTCCTGGCTCTGTGCTTGGGCTAGAACACAAGTCTCCATAGTGTAAAGCATGCCCCCACGGCCTCTCAGGAAAGAGATTCTTGACTGAAAACGAACGAGAGTTTTCAGGCCCCTTCAATCACTGATCTGTGATGGCCAGAACAATAATTCTTTACAAGAATCCTAAAATCAACAATTCTCTGTCTATGTGCATTAATTTATTTTTGGTCCAGCGCATTGGTGGATATTATAGCTGTTGAAATAGTTTGATCAAGGCTTAGAACCAAACAGGAGACAAATGTGCTGGTTGAATGCATGTGTCTCTTTTGGCTCATCCAAGTGTGAGTTCCTGTAAAAACTACATGTTGTGCTAGATTCAGGAGATATAGAGAATGCTTGGCACGTGTCTGTCCCTCTCTCAAACTTCAAGTGTGGAAGGGGGCTACAATTATAAGATGCTAATGGAAGATTAAGAAAAGATGAAGTTAGAGAACAGCTTTGTACTTATGATATTACAATCGGCAATAATCATTTACAAAATTCAAGATAGAAGCAGTATTGATGGTGTCCTTAGTAGATAAAATGCCAAATACTAACATGACCTGATGTTCTTTGTACGTTGAAGGGATCAACAGGATCAGTGTGTGATTATGATTATTTCAGGAGCTCAAGGTCATTCTGCTATGAGTAGCACTGCACTGTCACTGTCCTCCCATTGTTCATCGATTTGCTTGAGCAGGTCCAGTAACGTCTCCATTGTGAGACTTGTTACTGTGTTTGACATATTGAATCCGTAACGGGGAGCTTGACAGGCTCTGCTGTGCAGGCGAGATATTCTTGGTAGCTTCCAGGCTCTCTGAGAGGGGCGGAGGAATCGAACCCGGGTCGGCCAGGTTGGCTGCATGCAAGGCAAATGCCCTATCCGCTGTGCTATTGCTCCAGCACTCTGCTATGAGTAGGAAAATTAAAATACCGCCCTGTGTCTTCTGACTTACAAAAATGGTACTGCAACAACAAAAGATATCTATAGATTCGCTTCCTACTATGAACTATGGTAGGGGATTTACTTCACGATCACGACCATCCTGTTATTCGTCGATTGCCTCGAGCAGGCCCGCCCCAGTAACGTCTCCTTCATCCTAGCCCTGAGATTTTTAAAAAAGTACCATATTCAAGGCTCTTTCAGAGTTAGGAGAATGAGACCCATCATTGTTACTGGTATTTGGCATATTGGGTACAACACGGGAGTTTGCCAGACTCTGCCATGTGGGCAGGTTACATTCGGTAGCCTGCCAGTTTGTCCAAAGTAGGAATGGGATAATAAGATGTCATAATAAGAGTCTCCTGCCCCGGTGCCTGGCTGTCCTCGCCGGGGCCCCTTGGAGGGGAGTGGGTTGAGTTTCCCTCCCCGCCCCACCAGGGCTCCAGCAGCCGAAGACCTCCAGAACCAGCCACCACCATGCTGAGACCACTCTCCACACGCATGAAGGTACCAGCAGAGGAACAAAGGCATGCAGGTCCTGGGGCTGAGATCTCCAAGCCTACTCGGATCAGGGCTGAGCATCCTCCACCCAGATTCTCCAAATTCCAGTAGGCAGGGGTCACACCCACCAACTGGCCCCCTGGTGCCGTGTAATCCCATCAGCGGCCAAGACTCAGAGACTATAAAACCCAGCTCCCGGAACTGTGCGGCCGCATTCGCAGCCACGCAACATCTTATTAGGGGATTTACTTAATGAACTCTTAATCCTGAGCATAAACATTATGATTATCCCCTATTTACAGATGTAAAAATGGAGGCTTCGACTCATTCAGCAGTTTTCCCCTCTGCCTTCCCTTCTGCCCAACCTGTGAGAAAGCAGGAAGCACCTAGGTGACAACATTTTCTGAAAGAAAGTTTTCTGTGACTCTCATTACTAAGAAATCTTACACATACACACACACACACACTCACAACCTAAGGCGAAAACTCATTTGACTTTTTCACCACATTGTGGCATATTTCAAAGAAAGGTCCCTAACTTACAGAAGGCCCAGAAACCCCCACTCATGCCTGACATAAATAGCCCAGCTCCACAATCAAACTTCAACAAGCTGCCAAGCCACTAAATTATCCCACATCCACATTTCCTAGAGCATGCAACTGCATAGAGACTGTGTGACACTTCAAATTTCATAGTACCAACAGCCCAATCTCCCTCCCTCCCTTCCTTTCTTCTTCCCTTCCTTCCTTTTCTTCTTTCCTTCCTTTTTCTTTCTTTCCTCACTCTTTTTTTTCTTCTTTTAGACTTGTGTCTCAGCTGGCAGTGCTCAGGCTTCCCCTGGTTCTGTGCACTGGGAACCATATGCAGTGCTTGGAATCAGAGTTTGGATGTGAGTAAGATAAATGCCTTAACTCCTTTACTATCTCTCCAGCTGCAAAATGGGGACGTTTAAAGAAGTAAAATGTAATAAAATTTTATAATATGTGGTGATGAAAGGTTTGATTGGGATTCTAAATTTTCATATATATAAATTTGTTTAACCAACTCTCTCATTTACTAGTTCAATACATAGATGAATGAGTTCTAAACTGGACAAAAATACGATATTTTGGTTTTAGGGTCACACCTGGTAGTGTTTCAGGCTGTCTCTCGATGGTGCTCAGGGGACCATGTGGTATTGGGGGCTGAATCCAGAACTCCTATATGCAAAGCCTGTGCTCAGCCCACGGAGCTCTCTTTCTTTCTCCCTCCCCCCTCTCTCCCCAAAATAATTTTCAGTGATATTTTGAAAAATGGTGAAAAATAATATTTGTGTCTGTGTATGTGTATGAGGACTCCCAAGCAGTGCTCAGGAGGTCTGGGGTCCCTCCTTGCAATTCTCAGGGCTGCCAATGTGAGGGCATGTGGATGCATTGCTGCTCCAGCTCTCCAGTTATGGGATTATCCCTGGGCCACCGGGCAATACTCTGGGGCCTCCGAAGGCCTCTGGTATCAGGTGTTTGCAAAGCATGCATCGTAACGCCTGTGCCAGCTCCCCCCATTCAGAAGGAAGAACGTGTTTCTGGACAAAATAGTGCTGTATTACACAGCAGCCTCGGTTCCTTTGCCTGAGGTTCTGTCTGTAGTAGGACAGGGGGATAGTGCAGTTGGGTGGACGTGGAACCAGAAGGGCCCTAAGATGGGAGTGGAGGGATGTGGGCATGCCAGTGATGGGTGTGGAGCCGTGGCACCACATTCTTTTTTTTTCTTTTTGGGTCACACCCAGCGATGCTCAGGGTTTACTCCTGGCTCTGCACTCAGGAATTACTTCTGGTGGTGCTTGGGGGAACCATATGGGATGCTGGGGACCGAACCCAGGTTGGCTGTGTGCAAGGCAAAGCCCTACCCACTGTGCTATCCTTCCGGCCCCGGCACCACATTCTAACTCATTAACATGAGCACTGGTGGAATTCATGGGACCTCGATAATATATAAATAAATAAAAGTAAGTATCCTTGTTCCAGACAGAAATGGGCTTAGACATGGGCATTGCCTGCCAGAATCTTTTGGAATCACCATGCACTCAGGATGCCAGAAACCCTTGCTACCTGCAGCAAGGCTGCGGCTTACAAATTCTTGAAGGCAAGACAAGTTCCTTGCTCGGGCTCCGATCGGGCTGAACACAGCACCCCGAGGAGCAAGGCAGCGGGCAGATTGTTAGTCTGAACAAATCAGCTTTCCTGCCAGGCTCTGCGCAAGGAGAGGACAGCAGGGAAGAAGCATTCGATTTGCAAATCATTCCCACATTCCGGAAGCAGCAGAGAAACAAGGTTTGTCCTGGTTAACAGAACAGGACCGGGTTGCGGCTCACAGCAGGTCGAGTTGACAGGTGTGGAAGAGGCCGCGTGGCCCACCTGTTTCAAAGCAGGCGAGAATGAAAAAAAAAAAAGGGACATGACAGAAGGAATGAACTTACGGCATGAGGTTGGAGTGCCAACTGATCTCATGGCTTGGCCATGGAAGCTGGACCAGGCCCCTTTCCGCTACTGTGACTTCTACTTTCACAGGAGGAAACCAAGACGGTGGGATGGTGAGCCACTTAGCTAAAACTGCATTCTCTGCTGAGGCTCTAATTCAGACCTGGAAGGTGAATTCTAGAGCCCGGCCAGTATGTATCCATCACTGGACCCACTTTCACAAGCATGCATGCACGGACACTGGTTCTCTCTGTGCATATGCTACTAAAATGCAATCTGTATCTCTTTCTTCATTTGTTATGCATGTATGGATGTGGGTGGGTCTACTGAGAAAAAACAGATACCGGTTATTTGGGAACTCTTTCTCTATTTTAAGATAATGTCCAGTAGGTTGACATTTACATATTGTATGTTATGTTAGGATTCAAACACAGCAACATTTCTAGTTTTTCAGAGTAGGCTACACGCTGGCTTCACTCTTGCTCCCATCTCCTCCCACAGAAGGTCACCCTCAATTCAAAGCAGCCTTCCTGCTGGGGAGCTCCAAAATACCCGCACCTTTTCACCGATATTTTGGTTTTAGGGCGACGCCTGGTAGTGTTCGAGGCACATACTACTACACACACACAACATCCCCTGCACATTATGGCAGCTCCACATTTAATGCCTGACTTCTGTGCGCTAGGAAGACAGAAATGTGTCTTCCTGTTCATAACGGTGACTCTTGATGAATTGTGCACATAAACCCTGTGAGAGACTCGGTAAGTACTTGCCAAGAATGATGACAGCCATAGCAGTCACCTTCTCTAGAGCAGTCCCATCAAGGCCTTACAAATAATTCATTGTTTCCTGTATTCGAGCCACAGGGAACAGAGCACAGACTCTGAAAGTGATTGCAGAATCAGTAACTATGGAGAAACTTGGACATTTACAGTTGTATCTAGCATAATATATTTTTAAAAATAGGGCCCAGGCTTGGGGGACTGGGTGGGGGTGTCCTGATAGGCATGAACTCCTGGGTCCCCCCATGCATGGCCATAATACATTTTCCATTCAATATACACACAAAAAATATGAGGATGGGTCTGGGGGAGCATCACTGAGGATTGGGTTGCATGCCTTATATGAGCAAAGCCCTGAGGTCAATGCTTGGTACTTTATGAGACCAGCTCCACCCTGACCACTGTTTTGTGAAGTCCTGGAGGCCCATGAGCATTGCTGATCAGGATGGTCTTGGCAGTCTACAACACTGCAGAACCCTGAGAAACACCACAACATAGGACCCAAGAACTGAACCGTCTGGTTGGGTTGGCTGAGTATTACTAGAATATTTGGCCCTTGAGCATTGTTTGGGAGACCTTCCCCACAAAATGACAGCATTACTCATCTTTGCTTAAAAATATTAGCTATTATTATGTCTAGACCTATGTATACTGAGGCGACCATGAGAGGTAGTTTAAGTCAAGGACTAAAATGTCATATAAACTACCAATTCTTCTGAATGTGACTTTATGCCAGTCTCTAGACTTTCTTCAGGTGTCGTAGGAAATTTCAATGTTATTTTAAGGCTACCAGCACACGGAAAAAGAAAATGAGACTTCCTACAAATTTTTTTTCAAATTTTCATTCTACTCATAAGAAATGCAAATAACCCGTTATTTTTGGAGTTCAAGCAAGACATTACATTTGTATTTGTGGAGGATGCATACCTAAGAGAGATTCTTCAGAGACTTTGATGGGGAGCCTTTAAGAGAAGGAATGTCATGAATTTTCTCTACGTCAGTTTGTACTTGTGATAACTACCATCTCAAAGTTGATGGTTTTTATTTTAGGCTTTCAGTCTGGTATTGTCCCATCTGCCACTTAGACGTACAGCCCAACTTAGAGTTCAACTGGACCAGCTAGTTAGGTCAGCTTCTGGCATGAATAAATGAGAGGCAACAGATCAGTAAAAGATCTGGGTACTTTATAGTTTGCACAAAAACAACTATCTATTATGCATTCAAAATCAGACCCTACTATTTATTTGGCTGTTTAAAGGAAGAATAGATGGAGTGAGTTCCAAGTCACCTTACGTTCTTTTCCCAGTATGTATTCTGAACGCAAACCTACCCTCAGGTTAAGCTTAGGGTCTCAGAATCTATCTTTAAACCAATGGCTTCACAATTTCCAATTCATTTACTCTTGATTCATGGATACTGGACAGGGACTCCAAGCTGAGAGTTCTTAGATGCGCTTGATCTTCCAATCAAATTTAGCATTCTCAGAGACTTCTTTCTGGTTAACAATGACACCTTTTCTCAGGTGGAAGTTTTCACTGCTTTCTAAATCCCATCAGAGATAAAGCATTTCTACCTTAATGGCATTTTTCAGCTCTGTAAAAAAGGGTAAAGTGAAACTCTCCAACTGCTTTGGTCAATCCCCAAACTTCTTCCTGATGTTCTACCTCAAAACCTAAGAGGTCATCCTACTTCCTTTTCCAAGAAATTCCCCAAGTTCCATCACTCATAAATAGAGCTATTTGAGGTTCTCTTGATATTTAAAGTCTTTTAGAATGTGCTATACTTACTCTCAAGATCATCTCTCAGACTTAGAGTAGTCCTCACCTCTCTCTGCGCTCATCCTCCTGATGCCTCATGCTGTTTCTTCAAAACAGAATATTCTTGGCTGTATAAGACCTTCTTGTTCCTTAATATTGGCTGGCTGAAGTACCCGAGTCTCCAGAATGATATCCTAGATCCTCCGCAGTTAAATACTATCCATTACTCATACATTCTAGGAATATTTTAATAGTTCAATTGTGGCATTACTTCAATAAGCCTTTGAGAGAATGAGCCTTCTTTTCTAGTTCTTGAGAACTCCTTGAAAGTAGGAAGGTGTCTTGTTTCATTCCCATCATTCCTCCACAGGGGCAGATAGCCCAGAAGAGCTTATGGAATGTTCATTAACTAATGTTTTATTAAGGACTAAGCGGATAAATATTCTTTAATTTTTCTACTCAATCATTGACCCCCTCTTTTTCTGCTCTAGGGAATAATGTAACTTAATTTCAGGTTTCAAAATTGCCTACACACAGCTACTATTCTTTTCAATGCTTAGAGTTTTGCACTATTCCTGTTAAGTTTCTCAGCTGGTACCTTCAGTCTGGTGAGAAACCCTATTTTAGAATCAGATTCTACATCCAGGCAAGTAGGCTCCAAACTTGGAATTTGTTTCTTCTTCCGCTGGAGAGTAAAAGGTTTCAAGGTTGAACACAGCAAAGATAATCCAACAATCACATCTTTCACAGCTGCTCAAATGTGCTCATTTGCTCTGGAGTGAGGAACAGTAAAAATGGTGCATTTAGGATTACATTGACCACAAAATGAAGAAAACATACTATCCTCAGGAAAGGATATACAAGAGGAAGTTCCTGGGGGTTTAATCACCACTAGAGACTCAAGAAGTCACAGAACCAGTAATAAGAAACAAGTGTCTCTTGGCTTTAGTAACTTTTTGGTCCCTTCCCTTAACCATCCTCGTTTAGTTTGAATGTGACTTAAAGTATAATTAATAATTATAAAAAAAACCTTCAGAACAAGTAAACTCTAGCATGCCATGGAAGAGTCAAAATTCATGCTTTTGTTTGTTTGTTTGTTTGTTTTGGGACACACGTGGCGATGTACAAGGGTTACCCCTGGCTCTTTGTTCAGGAATTACTCCTGGCAGTACTCAGAAGACTATATAGAATGTTGGGGATTGAACCTGGCTTGACTGCATGCTAGGTAACAGCCCTATCCACTGGACTATCTCTTTAATCCTGAGGCTGAAATTCATCTGGCAAGTGAAACAAGTCTAGTTGGAAAGGCTACATCCTGCATGAGTCCAACTAGGTAACATCAGACGCGAAACCATAGGGCCAACAGAAAGATTGGTGGCTGTAGGCTCTGGGGTGTGGGGAAGAGATGAATAGGTAGAGCACAGGGGACTTTCAGGGCAGTAGAGCTACTTAATAATATTATTACAATAGATAAATGCTTTGGGTGCAAGTGTCCAAACCCAGAGAACATACAAAAACCAAGAGTGAGTTCTAAGGGAATGGCGACTCTTTGTGTCACGATGTGTCATAAGACACTGGAGGTTCCTCAGTTGTAACACAAATTTCTCTGGTGGAGGAAATTAATTAGGGAGGATGTGTATGTTGGGGATGGATGGTTTAAGAGAAATCTCCCTATCTTTGTCCCAATTTGACGGAATCCAAAACTCTAAAAAATATGAAGGTTTAGAAACAAAACCCAACACTTTTCATATTGTACAGTTTAATAAACAAGGGAAAAAATCCACATCTTGGGATTTTCCTAATACTCCCACAGTGGCTTTTATACTTTCCATTTAAAAGATGATAAAATAGATTTTAAGATCACAAGATACACCGAGGCGCAGTCAATACCGAGGCAGAGTCAAGACTTGTATTATGGTGGTTAAGTAATGTGGATTTTATGACTTCACAGGGATTCCCTGGGCAGCCACTGACCTACAGAGTGGCAGTGCAGGTAACAGGAGCTGGTGGCTACAGACCCCCTCCAACCCCCGAGGCTGAGATCTGTGGTCAGAGGTGTTCGTACTCTTGGCAGTAGTACCCCACATCTGCTCAATCCAAATAAAAAGATCCTTTCACTAAGCAGGTGCCTTTGCTTGCTGATTCAGGACAGAAGCTTATCTATGTGATCAGGTGGAATATTCTAACCCAACTCCTGTACATCCATGTTTGCTTTGCTCTAGTTTCTCTTTCACACATTGTGTGAATTCCAGACATCGTTATCCAACCGGAGAGCATTTTTCTGACTGCAATATTAATATGGATAGTTCTTGGCACCAGAACTTTGGTATTGGGGACTGTAAGGCTTATACACATAGAAAGATGCCAAGCTGCACTCCCCAAACACACATAGGACTGCAAACTAACAATAAAACAAGAGAATCTTAAATTCAAAAAATACCCCAAAAGAGAGGATGGTTTTCTCTCTTTGACTGCTACTGCAGCATATCAAATACGCATTTCTATGTTTAGAAAAGATTGTCCCATGGACTGGAAGTTTCATAGACAGCACATCAAACTCTTACTTGGATTTTTCCAGTGAGGAACTTGTGTATTTTGAATGTCTAAAGAGCAACTTGCATCTTTTTTAAATAATAGTTATAAAAATCATTGGCCTCTTCTCCAATTATTCATGCAAATCTCTTAAAATCCTCAGAACCCGAGTGATAAGAATGAGGAACAGATTTTGTTATTCATATTCTTTCTCATTCAGTAGACCAGACATGAACCTAATGAGAGAACTTTTGGAGTCTGGGTTCTCATTTCCAGAGGAACCAACTTCATAGTTAGAGGAGTAGAACTTTGAGCCCCATTTCCCCCAATATTTCAGGGAGAAAGGCTGGAGAGAGATCTAACACTATGACTGATCAAATTATCACCAATGATATTGTTCTGCTTTTGTCACAAACCTCCATCAACACTCATATAGTGAATGGTTTCTCATTGGTGATCACAATCAAGTATGGGCAGGACATGCCTGATAGATCTTTTTCCTGTCACTGCCCCTGAATTGTGTCTCTATGATTAACAGGAAAAGAATGTAACTCACTCTCCTGAGTTCTGTAGGTCATTCTAGCTAATCATCAGACTCAAGAAGGGGATTGTGTCATAACCTGAATGAGATCTAGGAAATGGAAATAAGATCACAAGACACTGGTGGAAGAGCAAGCAAGCTGTCCAATCCTAGAGATTTCCAGGATAGGGTAACTACTATGTCTTGAAGTGCCAAAGTAAATTTCTAACAAAACCTTCAGCCAATCCAGTAGGTTCAGCTCCACTGGAATCCTCTTAATGGCATTGTCTATTAAAATAGAAAATCTGTGACCTTCAGTTATTCAATTAAAATGATTTTATATTTTAACATTTATATACATTAAAATTGGGCTGGAGCAATAGCACAGCGGGTAGGGCATTTGCCTTGCACACCGCTGACACGGTCAACCTGGCCGACCTGGTGGACCCGAGTTTGATTCCTCCTACTTTGATTCCTCCACCCCTCTCAGAAAACCCAGCAAGCTATCAAGAGATCTCGCCTGCAATGGCAAAGCCTGGCAAGCTACCCGTGGCTTATTCAATATGACAAACACAGTAACAACTAGTCTCACAATGTTACTGGGCCCGCTCGAACAAATCGATGAACAATGGGAGGACAGTGACAGTGACAATCATGCATTAAAATCATAATTACTGCAGAATCATTTTAATTTTTGGGGGGGTAGGGAGATTTGGTTCACACCAGATGTTTTTCAGGACCTACTCCTATCTCTGCTCTAAGCAATCACTCCTGGTGGTGTTTGGGGACCTTATGGGATTCTGGGGATCAAACCAGGACTGGCAATGTGCAAAGCAAGCACCTTACTACTTTACTATCTCTATAGCCCTTATTTTAACAAAGACAGTTTTATCTTAATTTATTGGTGGTTGTTCCAACCTTCCAAACCCTGGTACTACATAAAATTGTAATTTATAGAGTTGGTACTCAAGAACTTTACTGCATCTTTGATTGAAAAGGGCCAAGATACAATTCCTACTGGAATGTGAATTTACCAAAAAGAAGCAATTGCTTTCCAGAGAGGTAGTCCTGCCTTCTAATTTTCTTTTCTCTAGTGATTCTCAGGCAAAGGAAACATTATTCTTTTGACTACAGGAGAAAGATTTGCCCTTACAGCCTCTTCCAGATGTTATCACTACTTTAGGGTTTGGGAAGCTGAGAGATTAAGAACACTGGCCATTCTGATTGTGTCTTACCCATCACGAAGGAGTGCTGTGGCTGGAGCGATAGCACAGCGGTAGGGCGTTTGCCTTACACGCAGCCAACATGGCCGACCCGAGTTCGATTCCTCCCCCCCTCTCGGAGATCCTGGCAAGCTACCGAGAGTATCTCGCCCGCACGGCAGAGCCTGACAAGCCACCCGTGATGTATTCGATATGCCAAGCACAGTAACAACAAAATCTCCAATGGAGACGTTACTGGGCCCACTCGAGCAAATCGATGAACAACAGGAGGGCCTTTACCTTTACCTTACCTAAGGAGTGCTATTGAATAGCCTGATAAAGGAGATTGGAAGTATAAAGTGCCTGCATTAACTTTCCCCCACAAAGATAACAGTTTTAAAGATGAATTCAGCAATTCCTGATGGCTATTGAAGGGTAAGTTCCTTGTAGAAACCTACTCCTCCACGGGGCAATCTGAAGAGAATAAAGGTGGGGGAAAGCTGAGTAACAATGGGATAGACTTGGGGCCAGAGCCAGGCTTATCTGTCAAGTTGAAGATTAGGTGTAGAGTATCAGGGAGATGGAAATTTAGGGGAGAGGGACCCCACCCCAGCACCACCCACTTCAAGGGGCTGGTGCAGAGACTGAAGGTCATGCTGTTGTAGAGGATGCAGAGAGAAGCATCATCCTTTCTCTTTAGCCAGGCAGACTGCACCATCCACACTCTGCTCTTCCTGCCTCAGTGAGCATGAAGGAGTGACTCACGTTTCCCTGCATCTGAATTCCTTTTAGCAGTGACTAGCTCAGATAAAATGAAATAATGGATGGCAAGTTCTTTGCACAAAGAAAGCAGGAGAATGTAGTTACTATTCATCTGGACTTCAGTTTCCTCTATTTAATGTTGCAATCTGCAGGGCCGGGGAGATGGTTCAAAGGGCTGGAGTGCATGCTTTGCGTGCAGTGGCCCTGGCTCCAACTTGGCACTGCATGGTCCACTGAGTACCACCGGGGAGTGGCCCCTGAACTTTTAGATTGATGTGGCCCCAATCTAAACATATTTTAAAAGCACTGCAGCTGGCAGTGTGCTCCGTTATCCCTCCTTATGCTAGCTTTTGTGACTGGACTTATCACATCACTTCCTTAAGCCTTCCTTGGCATTTGCCTGGTAGTGAGAGCATACACAGGCATGTAACGCATTCTTGTTGAAGGAGAAAATCCCCACTTAGTCCTTCGGTACAGGAAGGGTGAATAATAGTTATGAAATATTCCAAAAGACACGTGCTAGTGGGGACTTTGTCCAGGATACAGCCAGACGGTGTGCATTAGAGTGGGAGTCTGTGGCAGGTGACACAGGTGACAAAGGCAAAGGGACCTGGAGGCCTGCATTGGATGAGTCCTATAACCAGACTAAATGCCATACAATGATGCTGGTAAATGTGGTGGGGAAGGGGAAGGAGAGGAAGCAGAGGTTCTGGGAAGCTGTAATAAATGCAGAGGGGATCCCTGCAGGTCTGCAGTAATTGGCAGTGAGGAAGGGGAGAAGACAGTGATCAGAGGACCACTTTGTCTCTAGCAGGAAGTTTGAGAAATGGCAAAGGCTGTTTCCTGGCTCCTCAAGGGAGCTGGAATGCAGAGAAAATTGGATGGATGAGTGGGCAGAAAGCCTGTGAATGTAGAGAAGGGTGCTGCTGGTGGGTCCAAAGGCATTCACAGACACCTGGAGGACGGCAGCTTCAGGGTCAGAGAGCAGTCTGGGAATGAGTGGGCAAGAGTCTGGGTGTGCTGAGGAGAAACATGCCAATCACCCAGACACAAAGCCATCCAGGAGAGCATTTCTGCAGGGTCCCTTCCTGTCCCATTCCCGAAGCAAGATGCTTTTATAGGTGTTGAAGCACAGCACACAGAAAGACAGCATGTTTTTGGAAACATACTGATGTTTAAAATGCTCCGAGACAAAAGGGAATGCTCTGCCACAGAGGTGGGGTGGGGTGGGGGGATGGGGTGTGGGGGTGGGGGGGTTACTAGGATCATTGGTGGTGGAGAATGGGCACTGGTGGAGGGACGGGTACTCGATCATTGTATAACTGAAACCCAAGCATGAAAGTTTGTAAGTCTACAACTGTACCTCATGGTGTTTCACTAGTAAAAATTAAAAAAAGTGCTCTGAGAATTGTCCCAATACTTTACAATCATCACTTCCTCTTACTACTGAGTATCTTTTCCTCCTTTTCACTGCAGCAGAAAACCTGGTATCATCTGTTGGTTCTGTTCTAGAAGAATGGATCAAAAAAGCCTACAACGTTTTATAGAGTCTTCAGATTTTGGGAGGAGGGGGTGGGGACCAACTTTAAACAGTAGGTTTCAATGAAGTTGTTTATAACAGTAAAACAGTAAGCTTTGAAATACTTATGAGAAAGGATTCTTGGCTAAGAAATTTCTGTCTCTCTTACAAAAATTAAAGTTGGAAGTTAAAACATTCATATTCTCTCCAAATAGACTCAAAGTACAATGCTTGACAATGGCTCACACATTTTCCCCCAGTTGACCCTAGTGGTTGGTCCTTTAGGGAAAAGCAGCTAGGCAAACTAATGTAATTAACTCTATTTTACCAGTAAGTCAAACTTCTGTACAATAAAGTAAAAGTATAATTCTTCCTTATCTACACTTTAAGAATGAAGAAATGAAGGTAATGATAAATATTAGATTTAAATTTCTAATATCTGTAGGGAAAATAAGTATCCAAAAATATATTGCATGTGTGATCCAGAAAAACATGTTGAGCAAATTTTTTGCAGTATAAATATGGCAGCATTAGTCTCAAGATATGTTAACATATGGCCATTTATTTCTCTATCATTTTGCTATAGTAGCTGAAGAGTTAAAAGTCCCTTCAGGTTGCACTGTCTACAAACTCCTCAGACAGATGCACATACGTGTAAGCAAACCTGCCCCATTCTTACAATAACACAGTCTTGCTCTGGAGGTGAGGTGTCATTTTCAATTTTTCCTTGAAGTGCATTTTAAATAATTTTAGCTGGCTAAGAACTTGCTGGTGAGACAGGTGGGACACTTATTTGTGCTCTGGTGGCTTCTGTTGTCTTTATGAAACTGTGCTTGTGAGCAAATTCTGAGACCAGGATAACCCAGAGCTGGACTCTCCAAGGAGTTTCTGTCCAAACTCTTGCATGACATCCATGCCATGGTCCCAACCGAGACGCTGAAGGGTTTTGGATCTCAGATTAATCCCATCAGCAACATCACTGACTTTAGGAAAGGGGCTATTTACTAACAAAATACCTCTCTAAAATGAAGCTAAGATGTGCTTCATGTTTATGTTCTTTCATATGTTTACTAATATTTATATTTGATTCACACTGTCACTGTCCTCCCGTTGTTCATCGATTTGCTCGAGCGGGCCCAGTAACGTCTCCATTTTGAGACTTGTTGTTACTGTGTTTGGCATATTGAATACATCAGGGGTAGCTCGCCAGGCTTTACTGTGAGGGCAAGATACTCTCAGTAGCATGCCGGGCTCTCCGAGAGGGGTAGAGGAATCGAACCCGGCTCGGCTCGGCTGGCTGTGTGCAAGGCAAATGCCCTATCGATGTGCTATTGCTCCAGCCTATTGCTCATTTAAATATATATTTTTTTACCTTTTCGGGTTTGGGGTCATACCTAACTGTGCTCAGAAGCTTCTCCAGGTTTGGTGTTGTGGGTTGTTCCTGGCAGTGCTCAGAAGACTATGTGGTATCGGGAGTTGAACACGGGCCTCCTGCATGTAGTGCATGAAACTCCAGCCCACTGAGCTCTTTCCAGCCCTGATGCATATTTGGCTACTTTCAAATGAATGACTCAAGGTAAAGTAGGTTTCCAATACCATGTGTCAAATGTCTCTTTTCTTGAGACTTCCTATTCATCTATCCCCCTACTCATATATGCTTTGAGCCAATATAAAGCATCAGGGGATTCAGGGACAGTTTATTCCCAACACGTGTCCTGCTACTATTCAACCTCCTCCAAGCTAAGTACTTCCATTTCCTGCACCATCTTACAAGGAAAATTTACTGTTGAGAGAAAAAAGCCACACCACACTACCAAATGCCTTCAAAACAGACCTTAATCATTCCAAAGTTTGGAATCATGTTCAAACACAACACTCAAGTCACGAAAATGCTTTTTGTTGTCAAGAAACACAAAGAGGCCAGGAGAGAGAGAGAGAGAGAGAGAGAGAGAGAGAGAGAGAGAGAGAGAGAGAGAGAGGTGGGCAGGCTGAGAAAAGACTTTACCTGCAAAGGGACATACAAAGGTTCATCCCTGGTACTGCATGATCCAGTAGGCAACCCCCGGAAGTGACCCCTGAGCACCACATGGAGGCAAAATAGCCCCCAGCACTGCCAGGTATGATAAATATTTATGCAGAAGATGAACCATTAAGTTAAGTTTCTTAAAGCTCCTTAAATTATAAGTCTAAAAGGATGATTTTAAAAATCTAATTCTTGTACTATTAAGACAATTTAGAACTTAAGTACAAAATGGAAGAAAAGTATTCCTCAATGCAGATTATAATAAATTATACAACACTTAGATTGGACATCTGGCATTGTGTTCATGTATATTTTTCATCTTCTAAATGGCAAAGTGAATGATAATTTATTTCACTACGATCATTCAAATAAACTTCAGATGTCAATAGAACTTACTGAAACACTCAGTTTTTCCACTTTCTAATCTCCTACATATGTAGCATTCCTTATTATAATTCTATGTGTGTGTACGTAAGTATACACCCAATAGATGCTGTAGAAGAAATATGATCCAAAACAAAGTTACATGCCAACAGCAACCACACTGTTCTTAATATGCATCACATTCCTTTTGCAAAAAAAAGTTAGCAAAGAGCCCTGGTTGACAGAGTTAAGTTCCTTGGACAGAAAAGGTGTTTGTATTTTTTTGATTGACCACAGTTAATTAAGTAACCAATATGAGCTGCAAAGTCTCTTAAAATTTTAAAATATGGAAAATAGGACAGCCTGTACAAGTCAAATTTGGGTAATATTTTCTTTCATTTTTAATATTTTCTAAGTAGCCATAGCATTTTTTTCTATAGAGAGTGAGAGATCAGGTCTTTAGAAACGAACTGGGATTTGGCAAGGTGGACGGGGACTAAAGATGAAGGGGGATAAATTAGAATCTGGTATGCTATGCACTACTTACCTTCAAAAGTCAAATAAAACTTTCCTCTGTCAAACCAAACGAGGGAAGGCTGTTCATTCTCTGTATGGCCAGGAGTTGAAGCGGGATGGGGAAGGTTAAGGAGAGGGAGAGAGAAGGACACAGTATGAGTTACAGAGCCAACCATCAATCTCACTACAGGGAGGGTCAAGGCACTGCATGCCAGAAGCGTGCAGGAAAAAGGGAAAGTGGGCAGCCTATGGGTTACTCAGCTTTATTCTAGTTTTCTAGTTCAGGATACAGGAAGCAAAAGCAAAGCTATGGAGGCCTAAGGGATGGGCATGTGTGGGAGGCAGCTGGGCTCTCGGGCATTTGGGTGCATGGAGTGGGAGACTTCCTGGCCATGCAGGGCACCAGCATATTTTAACTGCACTAGTTTGGGCAAATGGACATTGAGCCACGGCTGTACCCATTTCATCTTCAATGTCATCCCCGTCTAGGTTTTCCATAAGATACACTTGAGTGATGGGTTGTAGAAAACATTTTAGCTTAGGTTTGAATGACAACAGCACTGCATATCAATTTCATATCAGGAAAAGAAGTTCTATCTGCCCCCACCCCCAGAATCATCTTAGGCATTCAGACACAAAGTAACTTTTACCTATGTACCAAGGAAAAAGAAGATGATTTATGGAGTTCTGTTGTTATTATTATTATTTATTTATTTAAAAAGCAGTCCCTGAACAGGTAATTTGGAGCAGTTAAATTATTCCTTCCTTGGAAATTCACAAAGCAAGAGCTTCTCACCTTTGGTGAACCTTTTCATTGAAAAACTGTCATGCAATCTGCAGCTTTTTCATATGTTCACTTAAAAAATATTCAGTGGCACGAGTTCCATGGTGAACAGGAAATAGACAGGGTGCATCTGAGAGGCACTGGACGCTCATGAGGTGAGTAGCATGTCCATGGAATTGAGAGCATTCAAATGCAAAATGGCTTGGATTTTTGAAGTCTAGAGAGCTACAGAGGTCACTCAGCTAGCACCATACCTGCAGGCGTTTCACAGCGCCTTTCAAACGAGGGCAGTTTGTCATAAAAAACATCATCTTCTGACACTACGAACCAAAGAAATATAAAGGAATGGAAAACAAAAAAACACAAAGACAAAATCCCAAATGACATCGAACCGTACCGTTTACTGATTGAAACACAGGAAAGATTTGAATGAGTAAAAGAAACGAAACCAAAGACACAGGACCAATGACCAAGCTACAGAACAGTGATGTGCTTATTTCAGGATGGTTATAGGAGAAGAAATGAACACTTTATAGATGCCAGGTTTTAGCATCTGTGAACTTGGCTGAAGTCAGTTCCAAGTCCCCACTGAATTGAGAGTTGTTAAAGCACTTGCATTAATAATTGACTTGTGTAAGTGTATTTCATTCAGACACAACTACAGTGCTCTCAAGTGGCCAACACAACATCCTGACAGATCATTGACAGCTAACAGGGTCACCAGGCATGCAATATCGCCACTTGGGGAAAGATGAAGCTTTTTAAAGAAACAAGAAAATATGGGCTGGAGCTACAGTACAGCAGATAGGGCGTTTGCAATGCAGATGGTCAACCAAGGTTCGATCTCTGGTACCTCATGTAGTCCTCTGAACCTACTAGGAATGATCTCTGAGCTCAGAGTCAGAAGTAAGCTTTAAGCACTGCTGGGTTTACTCCCTCCTCACACCCTGCTCTCCAAGTAACCAAGAATACAGTATGAATCATATTCTTGAAGGAACTGTAGCACTTCCACTTCAATCCAAATTCAGTTTCTCTTTGATAAATGCAAACTGCTAATTTTGAACAGCAATAATGCAACAATTGCAATAATGCAATCCCATCTTTGGTTATGATACTCAGCTATGGCCAAGAGGCTTTGTATATTGGCTACAACAGTTCCCAGGGGGCCCCAAGGATTTCAGATATTAACAAATGGTCTCTCTCCTAAAAAATCACAGGTTATGGGGTTTTAATCCATGTGACTAAAAAGGAAGTTTTCAGTGTCACAGGTGCTAAGTTACAACTTTAATAGAAAATTGAAAAAAATTTGTACAGAAACCAGGAAGGGAGAATCCTACCTATAGTATAGAGAAGATAAGCAATAAATAAAATTATTCCATAAAATATTTTTTGAAGGGGCTGGGGATATAATTCAAGGGGCTGGGTAAGGCAAGTTCCTCTAGGAGAGGAACAGGGCAAATAGAATTTACATTTCATCTATCTCCAGAAAGTAGAAAGTAAAACCAGTTTTATTAACAGTTACTGAATTTAACAGTGTCTTTTCTTATTTACCTCTGATATTATCATTTGTTCTCTATTCAAAGCTAAAAAAAGGAGTGATTTATAACACTGAATTGCATGACTATGGACTTTTTTTTTTCTTTTTTTGGTGGTGGTAGACATTCAAGGTTTAGAAAAGAACATCCTAAATAAATCAGATAATTAAAGAAAAGAATCATTGGCTAGCTCTGTGCTTGGCTTAAACAAAGGCAACATTCAAATTAAATCTACAAGAAGAGACTTTAAAAACTAATTATGGAAATTGCTTCAAATGGGGATGCTGGTACTGGAGATGGACAGAAATATAACTGTAGAACAAAATAAAAGAATGTGGCAAAATATCAAATGTCATTTTTAAATATTGGTTTAACTGCAGGTTTTTATTTTATTTGAGGGCCATACCATGGTAGTGCTCAGGGTTATTCCTGGCTTAATGTTTGGGATTGCTCCCAGTAGTCCTCAGAGAACCATGTGGTGCTAGGGATTAAACCCAGGGCTACCACATGCCAACTATGCACTCCAATCCTTTGACTCTGGCCGCTACTATAGGTCTGTTTTGTTTGTTTTAAAGAAAACATCTGCAGTTCAGAATTTTCACTCGCCTTAGAGATAAAGCCTTGAAGGAACTATTTTAAGACTGAAGCACTATGAATGCTGTACTTGTATCCAGTACTGAATACAAATCATTTTTCCTCCAAGTTCTACACCAAAGGAAGCATCAGAATTCACTTTCTGCTCCCTTTGGTGCCCGTAAATGATTTTTTTTTCATTCATGGAAGATTCTTGGAATATTAAAGATGCAATAAAGAATGCATGATTAACAATGAAGGAATAGAATTAGTGATGAATTTAACAATGAGACTGTCTTTTTGTTGGTCTTTTCACTTTGGCGGAGGTGTCCCTGTGGAATATTTTGCAGACTTCTTTTTCTTTCTGTTTGTTTTTGGGCCACAGCTGATAGGGCTCAGAGTCTACTCCTAGCTCTGCTCTCAGGAATTACTTCTTGTGGGCTCAGGGGACCCTGTGGGATACTGGGGACCAAATCCAGGTTGGATGCATGCAAGGCAAACACCCTACCCACTGTACTATTGCTCTGGGTCCTATTTTGCAAACATTTAAGAAAACAGTCATCTGCAGAACTAAGAAACAAACATGAGAGTGATTTTTCTCCATCTCTCCAAGTCTTGGGAGTTTGTTTCTTAGAAAAATGTCAGACATTTTTCTTGGTCTCATAATGTTAATAGGATTTTACCTCAAAAAATCAAAAAGGAAAGGTCCTGGGAGCTTTTCTGCATGCAAAGGGAATGTACTGATTCTAAGATGGGCAAGTCTTCATATTTCAATCTCCTAGAAGTCAAAATGGGTCTTAATGTCCATGTAATAACCAAGTATTATGTTAGAATTTCATTTGCACCTAGCCCTCTTGTTCCTTCCTTCCTATAGTCATAGTGTATGTTCTATTCAAGAACTTTTTGTCATTTTTTCTTTTTTTAATTCAGTGAAGTACTATTGCCAAAAAAAAGTATTGCACTATTTGAGCATGGCAAGACAGAAAGTCCGCTCTTCCAGTGTGACATTGGATTTACCACCTCCTAACCACAGCTCTCATGAAAACTTTCAGACTCAGAACCTTGCAGGGTCAGTTCTATGCATTGTTGGGCATGAAGATGAGACTTGCCTGTTAATTCCTACCACACTCACCCCAAGTTTGGCTCAAAAGTTAAAGGAAATGTCAAAACTAAAACATTGCAGTGACGGGGAGGAAAATGTTGCACTATCAACTTCAGGGCACATGCTGTGGGAACCTTCCATCACCCACAGCCCCCTGGCGTGCATCCAGTTGACTTTCCAAGTTCATCATGAATAGGGAACCCCTGAACAGCCAAAGCATAGCCTTTCTCCAAAAGGGAGGAGCAGCCTTATGAGATGGGATGGGCAATTGGCCATTCAAGCATGGAGTTCGGAGAGAAACAGCTGACAGGAACTGCAGCAGCAGGCAACAGAACAGGAGAGGGAGGGATATGGGGAAGATGAAAATCCAACAAAAATAACTGGCCCAACCAGACTGACGCAGAAGGCTCCACAGAAAAGAAGCAATGGAACTGTCCTCGGTGGAGAATGGTACTTATTAGGTAAAGGTAAAGGCCCTCCCGTTGATCGTCGATTTGCTCGAGCGGGCCCAGTAACGTCTCCATTGGAGACTTGGTTGTTACTGTGTCTGGCATATCGAATACTCTCGGTAGCTTGCCGGGCTCTCCGAGAGGGGCAGAGGAATCGAACTCGGGTTGGCCATGTTGGCCGCTTGTAAGGCGAACGCCCTACCCGCTGTGCTATCGCTCCTACCGAGTACCGAGGGCCCGCTCGGTACTTATTATTTTACTTTAATTTCAACCCCTCTGTGATTCATCCAGGAAGAATGTACATGAGCTGTGTTGAGGATATAAGTCATGGGTGAGGATTTGAGATTTCTGGAAGGATAGGAAACGGTATATAGTACGTGGAGCCAGTTCTAATTCCTGGGGTGTGCAATTTTCTCTATGAATCTCAACGAGTTGAAAGAATAAAGGTCATCTCAGGTCACCTGAGGTCTGCTTTCTGAGTGACTGAGTAAGTCTATTCTTACTTTTCTCTGGGACCAACTAGGAACATCGCATGGAGAAAGTAAAACAAATGATTTTGAGGAAACATTACAGAACAGGAGTGGGGACAAGGTGGTGGCAATGAAGAGAAAGTGGGGAGGATCTAGAATAAACTAAAACAAGAAAAACAATAGACAAAGAGAAATGAACAGACAGGCATCCAAAACAGAAAGTCTCTGATTTCCCTCGAGTGGTGTAGAAATGAAAGAAAAGACTTAGCTTTATCAGGACTGTTAAAAATATCTGTTCACGAATTTAATGCTATTAGGTTTTCGCCAATTTGGGGGGTTGCTCTGACTAAAATATATAGAAGACATTATCTAGATGAAGATTTTTTTTGTCAGGGGCCCAAAGAGGCACACTTTGATTTATTTTCCTGGGAAAACATAGCGTTCTCCCTAAGAGTTTCAAGCTCCAATCAAATGATTTTTCACATGGACAATCCTGAAGTCTGCTTCTGGCAAATGATAGGGGAGATTTCTTTTGCTCTGGGCAGTGCAAGTGAGGGTCAGCTGGTCTGTAACATCAGAGTCTTGGAGGAGAGTTCAGACAACAGAGGAAGATGATGGTAATGGAAGGTGCGTGGGGAAAAATGGAACAGAAAGGGCAGGTGGGAGAGGCCATGCAGACAGGAGGCAGCAGGAGTCTATGGAAGATGGGCAGAGAGAGAGATAGAGAGAGAAAGAGAGAGAGAGAGAGAGAGAGAGAGAGAGAGAGAGAGAGAGAGAGAGAGAGAGAGAGAGAGAGAGAGAGAGAACAGTCTGGAGAAGAGGGAAGCCAGTGCCAGTCCAGGCCAAAAAAAAAAAAAGGCATTTGAGCCTGGGCAAACCACCCCCAAAGGGCAGCCATCCATTCTCAACTCTTCACTTTAATCACACCATAAAGAAAAAGGCGCCAAGGCATTTACTGAAAATGCCAGCAACGACTTATTTCATGGGGAAATGGCTACACATCACTGAAAAAGCACTAGAAAAAAATGTCAGAGAATCCACTCCAGTCCCGCAATGCCCATGTTTGGATCATCCGTCCACATGAGGACAACCAAAAGGATGAAGAAATGAAAGTCCCAAGAAAATGAGGTTTCTAAATATTGTGATTTCCGATGCCAGACAGGAGAGGTGTTTAAGCAATTATCCCCCCTTCCAAGGAGACACTTTTGGTGATCAGGAATAATCCCATCATTACAGGACCTTATACGATGATCTCTTCTCGACTTTTAGGGCTAGCTCTGTGGGAATAACAGAAGAGAATTCCTGCAAAACACAGGTGTTAATATTCTTTGGCGTGTTCATTTGCGCAAAGCACTTGGCCTCCTTTGCTGAAAAGGTGTTTGTTAAAGAAGAGTCAGAGGATAGTAGCAAAACACACAGCAACATAATATCAACCAGAAACATAAGACCAGGGGGGGTTTCAGATCATACACAATAGCCAGTCAAAACCACACATGGAGTGAAAGAAGGAGACAATTTTTTTTTACCAACTGTGGGAGTAGTGGCTGCACTCAAGGAATTGGTGGACGATATTGAAGAGGTGCTTTCAGCCCGGGCTAGGGGTGCTATTGGAGGTGGACTGGAAGAATGAATGGGAGGACTGAAAGGTCTGGGCTGCAGGGAGAAGAAAAAAGATGCAAAGTTAGATTCCCACAGAACGAGATCAGGGCACTTTCACTTTCACATGTCCCAGCCCCAGAGGCGACAGCTTAGGTTCTTAACAAAAAGCAACAGTACAGAGGAGATCACGAAAGAATGTTGGTTACATCTATATGGGAGATCACACTGTATTCCTCTCAAGAGATACATGAGGCTGAGAGGAGCTGTGATGTGTGACTTGGTTAGGGATGTCTCAGAAGGAGGATTCTAGGCTGAAGGGATGAGGCATGGTGATCGCTGACACACACTTAAAGACAATTAGATACAAGCCTCATTGCTGTATTTACAGCTGGCTTGACCCACCATTATGAGAATAACAGATTTGTGACTCTTGTGGGCAGATGTCAAAGGAATTTACTTCTTCCTGAAGTCTCTTCATGGTTCACTCAGGACATTTTCCAGTCCCTTAAATATCTCAGCGTTAAAATTTTACATGAGAAATTGCCAAAACAAATTCCTCATCAGCTACCACTATCTTCCTAGTCATATACTGCCACACCAGTTCAGAGTCCTGGATCCTAGGGACAGAAACCAGGACTAACCCTCTTCTAGAGTCTTCCAAAAATTAGATAAATATGGTGAAAGCAAATTCCTCCTTCTCTAAAGGACTTAGCACTTAGCACTTACTGTTCTCATCTGAAGCAAACTTACAGTCGTAGAACTGTAGGTCCCAGTGTCCATCACTTCCATTTAGTTTTGTTATTTTTGAACCACACCTGGAAGTGCTCAGGGGTTATTCCTTGAGGTGCTCAGTGGACCATTAGCAGTATCAGGGACTGAACTGGGGCCAGCAAGCCAAACGCAAGGCGAGTATCAAACCCCCCACATTATGTCTTGAGCCATTCTCATTTTAGATCTTGGTTGGGAACAGGGCAGAGAGCTCAAGGGGGGGAGGGTGGTGGAAATGTACAACAGATTACAGGGTCAGTGCCAAGACCCCATTTTGGAACTGTGGATGCAAACAAGGACCTTTACGATTGAACTTGAGCTAGCTTGTGTTGACTAGCTTTGGTTTCTGTCTATCATCCACACACTGAATTTCTGGGAAAGTGAGGAATGAAGGGGACGTACCACGTCTCCGACACCAGGCTTTCCTGGGGGTAGCTTGGGCCGGGAAGGAGGCCGGGGAGGAGGAGGAGGCGGGGTGGTGCTGCTGGAAGGGACCGAAGGGGTCGCTGGTCGAGCAGGGGATGATGCACCTGAAAAACAAGTGGTATTACCAAAGGTTGCCAACCCAGGTGGCCACAACGCTGCCCTCCCAACTTCCATTCCCAGTCCCAAGGCACGAAGCCAGTCCATCCCAGCACATGGCTTTCAGCTCAGCGGTTACTAGACTCCACATTCTAGCACATGGTGGTTTATACATACATACACACATCCATATATCCATATATGTCCATATATGCATATATACAGATAAATCACTGAAGTCTGATTGATGGCAGAAGCTGAGGCTGATTGCTTTGGGCTGTCATGTGATACCGAAAGGTAAACCCTTGGAAGCAACTCTGGGAGTCAAACTCTGCAAACTCTGGGCTGGGTGGAGCATCACTTTCATTTTGACCACAGACACATCAACAGAAGCTTTGTACCTATTCAGAGGCTACTTGTATCCAAGATAAAAGTGGAGGTTGCAACCTCAAGGCTGTTGATGGTTTTTCCTCATCATACATACATATTTAAAACATAAATAAGAGCAGCTTCCTTTTTATTGTGCTCCAAGAAATGGGCATGGTCTTCATACACAGAAGAAAATATGATGTAAGCAAAGGGTAAAATACAAGAAAGGAGATGAATTGTCAAGCTTGTTCTATGGGTTTAGGATCTTTATAGGAGAAAGATGGTGAATTTTGAGGATTTTATTTTTTGATCAAGAATTTGTTAGGGGATGATTTTTTCAAAAAGCCTTTTGGATTTACTTTTCTGGTAGTCAATGACAAGCTCATGAAACACAAAAGACATGGAAAAGCTGGCATGCAAACTCGTCAGCACACCAGGAAACTCTCTAGATTCACAGACAACCCATCTGCAGTCATATGTTTGGGTAGAAACCTTTAAGTCAAACCAACATTCCAAAAGTTCTTGTTCAGAAATGATCCAACAACCCTGAAGTTTTATTTTTTCCATTTTAGTTAGAAGCGCAGGTATGAAATTTCAAGAAAATTTGAACAGATGCTATTCTAGGAGAAAAATCCCTATTCCTGTTCCAACCCCCTTCCAATGTGCCACTGTGGAGAGTTCAAGATTGCGTCTCTATCTCCAGATTTTTAGATCAAGAAGGAATTTTAAGCTGAGCAGCAAAATCCATCATTTTACAATCTGTTCCTGTCAATCTACTCTTGGGCAGGGGCCCTTATTTTTCTCATTTAAATAATCCTATGTCTTGAGTTTCTCCTTTCTGTTTTATTTAATTCCGTTAGTTAATAACAATCAGATTATCATCAGCATTCCATGCCTACCTTCACTCTTTCTCTCTCAACAACTATCTTAAAACAGCAACAACTCTAGTCGTACTTTGTATTTAATTGAGGATTTATCTATTTGAGGCATTTTTCAATACTCTTATTTTACCCTCCTCTCCCCCCCCTCACTAATATCTAGAGGTTGGGACTATTAGTATTTCACTGAAAACTAGAGCTCAGAGACATTCAATAACTTCCCCAATGTCACACAGATCAAATCTAGTGTTCAACTCCAAGGCCCAGTTTTTTAAATGCATCTTTAGGTAGATTTTTTTTCTTTTTGGGTCACACCCGGCGATGCACAGGGGTTACTTCTGGCTCTGCACTCAGAAAGTATTCCTGGCGGTGCTCAGGGGACCATATGGGATGCTGGGATTTTAACCCGGGTTGGCCGCATGAAAGGCAAACGCCCTACCCGCTGTGCTATCACTCCAGCCCCTAGGTAGACATCTTTAGGGAAAGTTTGGAGTCCCAAACTTTATATAAATCCCATTTTAATTTTGTGTGGTAGATTTGCACATATCTCTCTCATTATATCTCTCTGTAAAAGTAAAGTAAAGTAAAGGCCCTCCCGTTGATCGTCGATTTGCTCGAGTGGGCCCAGTAACGTCTCCATTGGAGACTTTGTTGTTACTGTGTCTGGCATATCGAATACTCTCGGTAGCTTGCCGGGCTCTCCGAGAGGGGCGGAGGAATCGAACTCGGGTCGGCCATGTTGGCCGCTTGTAAGGCGAACGCCCTACCTGCTGTGCTATCGCTCCATATTTCTTTAATTTTTCTTGAGTAAAACAAAGGGATGTTTGGATAGGTTCCACTACAAAGTTTTCTTTCAAGTTAGTAGAGGATGTCTTCAGAAAACCAAAGACAGCATAAAGATGGGAAATCATCTTTAAAGAGACAAGTATTTGATTAAAGTTTCTTTTGCAGGGGTGGGGGTGGGGGAGGTTGGGGGTGGTCCCAGGACCTCTTTAGCTCTGGGTAAACCATTCTCCAGAAATGGAGCAAAATGTCTAACCATAAGTTTAATGTCAAGAAGGGTCTTTTGAACCAATCTTAGGCAAAGCTCAGCTGCTTTTCCTCCATATTTCAGAAGAAAAGTTAAACACTCTCAGTAGTGCATAGTAAAGCGTGTGGATTCCTGAAATACTGGCTGAAGAGTCAGCTGATCTGTTTTTCAGACCCTATATCCCTCTTATCAGTGGTGGCATCTTAACTTTTGTAAACATAAACTTCCTGTTTTAAAGACATGAGACATGCTTCATTTCAGCATAGTTGAAAACAATCATCTGTGAAAATGCTAGGCAAGTGTGTACTCAATTGCAAACGTTAAGCCAATGGACTGAGACAGATGAAGAGGATGGGCAAGTGGGTGCCTTTTGTGATTTAGTAAAAGCAAAAAAACAATAACCGATTAACTACTTTCCTCTCTCCTTAGGAGCAACACACCTAACTCACTTTTTTCCTTACTCCATTGATTGAATTGATTTCCTGTGCAGTTAGAAAGACACAGAGATGGTGTTTAAGAAACAAAGCCTTACTTGATAGACTCTGAGGATAAGCGGGAAATAATTAGCGCCTGGAGTGTTTCTCCCCTGAGCCAGGGCTGCATTGCTGGTATGAGATGGAACACATGTGTAGAGGTTATTGCTTGTACACTAAATTGCTTGTATACTCTGACTCTACTCTCTAACTTTCCATTATTCTTTCATTTTTTCACCTCAAGCAAGGTTTGTATCTCAGAGCAATGCTGAACAATAATTGAACAATTTCTCTTTTAATGTCTAATATGTGTATAACGATTTCAACTATTTCAAAGTGGTTGGCAACCATGGACATGCTTTCATTCCATTTGCTGCTCTCAACTGGAAGATGTGTCATAGATTTCCTTGGTAGCCTCTGAAAAGTACAAAGATAGAGCTTCTGCTTGTGTGTGTGTGTGTGTGTGTGTGTGTCTGTGTGTGTGTGTGTGTGTGCGAGCGCACGCGCGTGCGCAGGGGAGCAACAGGGGCTGCTGGGAAGGAGAGGTAAATGGAATCCAATAAAACTAATCAGATCTACACTCAGATGATTATTAGCTTTGTGACCATTACCAAGTCACAAATTTAAACTTGTTTCATTTTCAATAAAATGAAGCTAATATAATAGAATGTTTTTTGGTAGAATTGAAGAAAACATACTTTGAACTATATAAATAAATTAATAAAAGGTAAAGGTAAAGGCCCTCCCGTTGATCATCGATTTGCTCGAGCGGGCCCAGTAACGTCTCCATTGGAGACTTTGTTGTTACTGTGTCTGGCATATCGAATACTCTCGGTAGCTTGCCGGGCTCTCCGAGAGGGGCGGAGGAATCGAACTCGGGTCGGCCATGTTGGCTGCGTGCAAGGCAAACGCCCTACCCGCTGTGCTGTCGCTCCAGCCCAAAGGTAAAGGCCCTCCCGTTGATCGTCGATTTGCTCGAGCGGGCCCAGTAACGTCTCCATTGGAGACTTTGTTGTTACTGTGTCTGGCATATCGAATACTCTCGGTAGCTTGCCGGGCTCTCCGAGAGGGGCGGAGGAATCGAACTTGGGTCGGCCATGTTGGCCGCGTGTAAGGCGAACGCCCTACCCGCTGTGCTATCACTCCAGCCCAAATAAATTAATATTAAACCTTAATATAATTAATATTAAACTATGTTTCCTCTAACACAATCATGCTACTTCTTCAGAGAAAGTATCAAATAGTAGAATTATATAGGGTCATACATGGTGATGAATCTTTTCCTTCCTTCCTTCCTTCCTTCCTTCCTTCCTTCCTTCCTTCCTCTTTGTTTCTTTGTTTCTCTCTCTCTCTCTCTCTCTCCCTTCATATTACAAGCTCTAAACTGGCACTGTCCAATAGTTTTCTGGAGTTTTTTCTAGAACATATTCTTGAACAAGTGCCTGACAAGACAGTCACTTGCAACTCTTTAGCATTTGACTTATAAAGAAGTGAGCAATAGCACAGTGGGTAGGGCGTTTGCCTTGGATGCGGCTGACCTGGTCGACATGAGTTTGATTCCTCTGCCCCTCTTGGAGAGCCCGGCAAGCTACCGAGATGTATTCGATATGCCAAACACAGTAACAACAAGTTTCACAATGGAGACGTTACTGGGCCCGCTCGAGCAAATCGATGAACAATGGGAGGACAGGGTACCCAGTGTGCCAAGATTAAAATAGCTACACAATAGTGACTTCCTTATTAAACATAGTTGCTCTAAAAAGACTGGTAAGTTAGGAACTATATTTATTTAATTCAACACTAGATCTAACTCAGACTCATTTGTTTGTGAATGTGTGTGTACACATGTGTGTATGTGTATATCTGTAGCTGTGTTTAACGTCTTCAAGCATTGCTTTAGTTTCTCAAAGTTAGAAAACGTTGCACTGAATATTCTATTTTACTAACATCTTTCTTTTTTTTTTTAACTGACCTCCAAGCTGGCTGTAGGCAGCAAAACAAAACAAAAATCAAAACCAAACCTCTCCTTTCTATCTCCTGGCACCCAGAATTCACAAGGGAGAAGAAAGAACAGCGCCAAGAGCCAAGAGTCAGTTTAGACCTGCACACTCTAGCCAAACTAGAAAGTCTGCCATAATGAAATGAAAGGTTTTTGAGTTGATTCTTAGTTTCCAACTGCCTGCAACAGCAGGTTTTGATTCATCAGTTGTGTCTAAACTGGTCACTTTGCTATGAATGAAAATTTGAAAGTGGGCATCATGATATCCAAAGAAACAGTTGAGAAATATAGAAAATTTGGCAGCCTTAGACTTAAAGCACAGGCAGTGAGGGGCACTGCCAGTCTTGATAGTGTCAAGGCATTTTGATCCATCCTTTACAACATTTCTCCTAGTCTGTGCATATTCTACCAATAATACATTAGGCAACAAATAAACTGGGACTTAAGGCAATAACGGGGCAAAGTTTTATTTATTTATAAGCTTTGTTGGCCCAGTTGAACCTTTCACCTAGAAATTCAATCCTTTAATCCTAGTAAAGTCTAGTTTCTTTGAGCACATTTTCTAAGAATTAATATCCTCACAGTGATTGAATTAAAAATTATTATTATTCTTTATAGGGCTGGAGCGATAGCACAGCCGTAGGGCGTTCGCCTTACAAGCGGCCAACATGGCTGACCCGAGTTCGATTCCTCCGCCCCTCTCAGAGAGCCTGGCAAGCTACTGAGAGTATTCGATATGCCAAACACAGTAACAACAAAGTCTCCAATGGAGACGTTACTGGGCCCGCTCGAGCAAAATTATTCTTTATGGTAACATTCAAAATTAAGTTCAACTAGGATCGGATGGAAGCTAAACATTTAAAGATCAATACAATTCTGGATAGAAAGTCAAAGCTCCTTTGTCACTCATTAGACCAATAATCAAGGCAATGAAATTAAGATCCATGAAGATGGTTACAGAAGGAACACCGATGAGTCCCTGCCTTGCCCTCTTTGTCTTCCCAAGTCTCAAAAAAGCACTTTCCATGGAGGCTGAGTTACAGAACATCCCAAACTAACTTGGGATGTTAGCTTCCAACAACCCAAATTAGGAAAGCCTCATGGCCCACCGCTGGGAGGCAGGGGACACATCTTGAAAAATCTTTTCTAAAAATTCAGAGCTTGGCTCAGGAAGGAAATTTCTCACACAAAACAAAGAAATGCATCTCTGACCACAGAAATTCAGAATGGGAGTTTCTTTGGGTGTGAGGGATAGAAAACATTATTTAGGGACTCTTTATTATCTTTAGAGAAAAGTACAAAGTCTTAATCCTCCCAAGAATTAAAAAAAGAAAAAGAAAAAAACAAGTGGAGGAGGATGCTCTGATAATCTAAAATTACAGAAAAGAGCACTGTCAAGGTTTTGAGGACCATTTCATTGATGCCACTGTACAGAACGGGTATAGGGCCATTAAATTAGTTTGGGAAGTTCTGTGATTCAACCTTATTAGCAGACTTGAAGAATAGATTGGTTAAGAACTCAAAATTGGGACATTGGTAGAGGGAAGCCGACTCTCAGCTGGTACGTGTGGTTCTGAGGCTTCATTCACATGAAACCCTATCATTAGCACTATTTTAAAGCACAGTGCTTCAATAAAAATTGCAAGAAGAACACAGGTAGAGGACTAGAGAACGAATCCCAAGCTGTCTAAACTTGAGTAAATTATTTGATCTCTCTGAACCTCATTTCCCCACTTATAAAATCCCGATTTCCACCAAGGGGTTTGGTAAAGATGGAACAGCATACACAACAGACTCAGATGCTTTTCAGGACACTATAGCCTGTGTTCCTCTTGGCCAAATACTAGCTCCAGATGGACGAGGCCACGTAGAACCTGCCACTGGGGCACAGAATATCCAGGACAATGACAGGGTATGGTAAAATCTTTTTCTTTCTTTTTTTTTCTCCATGGTAAAATAAAACAAAAAAAATTTTATTTATTTTTTTTTATCAGCAGTATGTTTCTCAAACATTCAAGTACAAATGTTTCTCAAACATTTGAGCCTCCCATTTTAAATGGAGGAGTAGAGAAGGACAAGGGCCACATCTGCCAATATCAATTCTGAGGCAGGAGTGACAGGACAGCAGGTTGGGTGCTTGCCTTGCACATGGCTGACCTGGGTTCAATCCCCGTTATCCCATATGGTCTCCTTAGCCTGCAAGGAGTAATCCCTGAGCACAGAGCCAGGAATAAACCCAGAGCACTCTAGGTTGTCCCTCCCATCAGCCTTAAACAAACAGAAACCAATTATTTCTTTTAAAAATTTTATTAATTCGGGGCTATACCCAGAAGTGCTCAGGGGCTACTCATGGCTCTGTGTGTGGGAATGACTCCTGGCGGTGTTTGGGACCGTTTGGGATGCTAGGACTAAAAACCTAGGTAGGCTGCATGTAAGGCAAGCCCCTTATCCTCTATTCTATCCAGCCTGCTACCTTTCCCCTGGACTACAGCTAGCTCACAGGTCTCTCCACCACAAGCCTGAGGGCACTTATAGCAAAGCACAGAGGTATTTGCAAACAAAGAAAACACTGAAAAATGTTTGACTGATGACTCTCTTAGGAGAGACAACATTGAGGACTCTTTGGAGGAAAAAAAAATGAGACTGGTGGGGAGCCAAGGGTTTAATCCTAGGAGTGGCCTAAAAAACAGACTGGAAAAAAAAAAGTCGTGAGGGGGGAGAAAAATGCTTTTTCCTTAAGTTTCTTCCTGCCTCTAAATAAGTTAATGGGAAGGGGATTTGCACAGTCAACTCCTGGCTCTGAACAAGGCAAGCACCTCACCTCCTGACTTCTCTAGCCCAGTTCTAAGTCACTTCAATCTGGTTACCACTTCCAAAGCAAATGAAAACAAAAAGGCCCTGGCACCCTAGGAAGGAGACTCCATGGAGGCCCTGGGCACAGAAGGGAAGGGTCTGGAGGAATTTAGAGCTAGCCTGGCCTCAGAGACATGAGACTGGAAGGAGATTCATTAGATCATTCTTGATCTCGCTGTGTCTCCACTAATTGTTCCCATCTTTCAAAACGAGAGAACTCAAGAGGAAGTTTCACATAAGGAAATCGAGGCATAACAGATTCACTGTAGAGTCCCTCAAATGTGTGTTTCTGATCTACATTGCCACCTCTGTGCTCCACTTAGAGGTGACTTCACAGGCAGGTTAAAATATAGCTGGTTAAGTGAGGGGGGGGCAGTGCGGCCCCCCGCTTTCCATTGTTCCCTAAAATTTCCTCTTTAAATCAACAGATTTCCTTTGCTGATATAATTAGAGTGAAGAACAGGGATCTCTAGCCACAAATAAATAAATAAATGAAAAGAAAGAGAAACAAAGCCAGTTGCCCTACAAAAGTTAGGAAGCTTGGTCTAGAAAAGGGGGCCAAACTTTCAATGAGGAATAGTTTTGCAATCCATTGTATAACTTGGGAGCTGTAATACCGGCCGGATCGCTAGTAACACTACTGAGTAATGAACATTTACTGAGTGTTCTCCCCTCCTCCCCCAAAGATAACGGGAGGGGAGGGGGAGAGAAGAGAGAAAAAGAGAGAGAGAGAGGAATATGTGGTTCCCAAATTCGGTGACCTGGGAATCCTTTATTATATTATTATATCAAATATATATATAATATATATTATTATATCTTATTAATATTATATATTATATATTATTATATCAAATCATCCTTGTCCTACACTTAAAATTTCCAACTATTCTCCCTCCACTCAAGTTAACAACAAACCTCCACAAACGAAACCACCCACGGGGCCCTCATCGGGTGGGAAAAAATCCCACCCCAGCCAGGCAACCTCCTCTCTAGAATTTCTAGCCCCTTCTGGAGTTTTTCCAAACAATGACTCCCCGCTGTTCTCGAAGGCAGGCTTGGCGGGCAGGCAGGGCCGGGACAGCGCAGGGCAGCACACAGCCACAGACGGGCACCAGGACGGCGAGCATTTGCGGGACGAGCAGCACGCGTGGGACCATGCCACGGAGCAGCGGAGGGGCGCGGGGTTGTCACGGCCCGGCCAGAGCCGCGGGCGGCGGTGGCGCTGCAGCCGGCCGCCGCGGGCAGCAGGGGGCGCTGTGGGGCCGGCCCCCCGCGCACGCACCGCGCACGCGCGCGCGCGCACGCACACCTACCGCTGGCGGGCCCCGCGCCGCCGCCGCCGCCCGAGCCGGGTCCTGGCGACGCCACCACTGTCCGGTAGGTGGGCGGGGGCGGGGGCGGCGGGGTGGCTCTGGCCGCCGGCCCCGGCTCTTTGGGCGACGAGACCGTTTCTAAGTACTCGTCCCGCACGCAGCTCGGCTCGGCCCCGGGCTTCTGCGCCTCTTCGAGGTTCAGCGGCGAGGGGATCCGGCGCGGCGGCGGCCCAGCCGGTGGTGCTGCTGGGGTGCTCGGGGTGCTCGGGGTGCCCGGGGTGCCCGGGGTCCCCGGGGTGCCCGGAGCGGCCGGGGAGGCGGCCGGGCTGTCCGAGGAGGCGGCGGCGGCGGCGGCAGCGGCAGCAGCAGTAGCAGCAGCGGCTGGTGGTGGAGAAGCCGCCTGGTCCCGGGGCGTCACGTCTGGAGGCACGTGTTCCGGGGACGTGTCAGAAAAGTGCACCCACTTTTCTTCGGCGTTAACGGCTACAGACTTGGGGGACAGCACGGGGCCAAAAATGCTGTCCAGGTCATTGATGGATGGAGGCTTTTCAATGGGGGCCTCTGTGGCTGCCTGGTCATTTCCTGTGGTTAAAGTAGCGGATTGGACACTTTAATCGGTGTGGTTATCGGGATACCGGGATGGGGTTGGGGGGTGGGGGGCAGAGGGAGGTGGGGCAGGGGGAGGTGATGCTGAGTCAAAAGGTGCTCTTGGGACTGACACCCAAGGACAGTAGACACAGGACCAGGAAGATTGCTCCAGAGTTGGAAGCCCGCCTTATGGGGGCGGGGCGAGGGAGGTGGGGCAGGGGGAGGTGATGCGGGTCAAAAGATGCTCTTGGGACTGACACCCAAGGACAGTAGACACAGGACCAGGAAGATTGCTCCAGAGTTGGAATCCTGCCTTATGGGGTGGGGGGCAAGGGAGGTGGGGCAGGGAGAGGTGATGCGGGTCAAAGGATGCTCTTGGGACTGACACCCAAGGACAGTAGACACAGGACCAGGAAGATTGCTCCAGAGTTGGAAGCCCGCCTTATGGGGGGGGGTTGTTGAGGGAGGTGGGGTGAAGACAGCTGGGAAGATCACTAAGAAAAATGATGAGGATGGGAGATGTGTGCTGAAAGTAGATAAAGGACCAAATATGATAACCTCTCAGTATCTGTATTGCAAACCATAATGCTCACAAGTAAAGAGAGAGTATGGGGGGAAATTGCCATGGAGGCAGGGGGAGGGTAAGAAAGGAGGGGGGTATACTGAGGTGATTGGTGTGGGGAATCTGCACTGGTGGAGGAATGGGTGTTTGATCATTGTATGACTGAAACTCAAACATGAAAGCTTGTAACTCTTATCACTGTGATTCAATAAATTAAAAAAAATGCTCTTGTGTGTACAGTGTGGTCCCAAAAGCATGGACTGGGCTACTGGGGGTGGGGTGGTGGTGCTGAGGGGAGGGTAGCCTGTGTAACGTGAGATCCCATGGCTCCTCTACAGGTTGACCTTTCCCGGGAGCTACTTGAAACCACAGTCTGAACCGCCTTCTAAAGCACTGCGTGTGCGCCTGCTCTCAGGGATCTTATAACAAGTGTGAGGTTTGAGGAAGAGACTAGTTTGGTTGGCTAGAGAAGAACAGGTTCTGGACCTAGCTCCAAAGGGGAATGGACAGCTGCAAATCACTCCCTCCTGCTGGATGAATATTTGATAACGAGTATTTAGCATGTTCATCACAAATGTTTGGCGTGGCTCATTCGTTATTCTATTCATTGTAAGGGAAATAATCCCATCTGGCAATCAGCTGTTCATTCTTCACCTTAAATGCACCAGAAACATGGGACAAGGATTCCTCAGAGGGATGAGTGCACCTGTAGATTCACAAACATGCCCCAGTACACCCACACAACACACCAAGACAGACTGGGTTTCCTCTGTGACAGCTCTACTTATCTAATGGGACAAAGACATTTATTTCTTCTAATCTCCACACTGTTGGCCTAACTGGATGGAGTATCTCTCTGAATTCATGAAACAGAGAATCATTGTTTTGCTTAAACATTGGCATTTGGTTATTTTTAAAAATTATTTTATCAGTTGTCAAAGTTTAAAACCCACATTTACAGCCTGGTAGGAAATACTTGGTAACATCTGCCATGTGAGGAAACACACCTTTTAAAATAAAGATTATTTCAATAGAAATAGTCGCTTAAAGCATTATCAGGGAGAATCAGAAGCCACTTCATTAAATAATCCTTTGGCTAGAAGAATTCATTGAGTACTTTTGTATTTCAAGTCTTAAAGGCGTTAACCTTCAAGGCTCCAGGATATAGATAAATGGCCAGTTTGCATAGATGACAATATTTGTAAATTTATTTATATGAAACATTCATAGAAATAGAATGGGCCAAAATGATTTGCTCTTGAAAACATCTCTACATTTTTCAACATCAATGGCTCTCTGTTGGGTTTGAATCCCAATACATTGCACAGGTGATTCTGTGTTACATTTGCTCTTGCTGATAAAGACCCCAACTCCAGAGCTACTGAACCCACCAGCCTGCACAAATGGCGAAGGATAAGAATTCCAAAGGTGATAACCATATTCCCAGGGTTCAGACCTATAGAATAACTGTTATTCCTGCTGACTTCTGCTAGTCCACTCAGACTAGACAGATAATAAATTGGGGTAATATGTTGTATGGACTTTAATAGAAATCAGAGATACGCCTTAGGGTTTTACTGTCTAAAAGCATGCATCCATTCCTCAATACATTTCCTCATCTTTCCACACCTCTCGCCATGGGGTAATGAGTACTATGCCTTGTGGGAAACTCCACCCCCAGCTAACTCATGGGGTGCACATCCTAGGAGTTCCTTATATGTCTTAGAGACGAGGGAGTTTTATTGCTAGGAAAAAAATGGACTGCTTGCTTGGGGAAAAGAATTACAAGTTGTGTCTTGAGCCTTTTAATTGGTTCATCATCCAAATGAGATCCTGTAAGGGAGATGTCAAACAATGACTTCATTTTTAAGATTTTTGTCCTTCCCTTTTCCACGAGAACATGGCCCTCGTGCCACAAAAATTAGAAGACAGAGGTGTGGAGAAAGTGCAGTTTTCTGTGAAACCTGGGAGTGATCCTTGAACATGTCAGCATATTGCTGTAAAGATGGTAAAAATAACTCCGAGCAGTGAATTGTCGTGGAAGGAAAGTGAATGCCAACATTTTCCTGTTTTCCTTCACCTCCAGCTCCTCACCTAAATAGTGTGAGGTCTGGAACCTCTGTTCTCACTCTCACATCGTCCCAGACCAGAGAGCGGGTACTTACCTGGTGCAACTGGTAAGGGGGAGCCTGTCCGGGGTGGGGTGGCTGGTACATTTTTGGGAGGCAGTGGTGGAGGTGCTGAAAGAGAGGAGGAGCAAGCATTAGAGAACACTGTCTTGCCGAGGTTCCCAAGTGTAGGGAGCTAAACAGGCTTTGAAAAGTGGTATTGGTGGAAATGAGATAGCCATTTCATACTCTAAATTTTTTTTAATTTATTTTTAACGTTGGCAGTGTGGGCACCCAACCCAGAGCCTCATGCAGCTACACCTTCAGCCCTAGATGGTTTGTGTATATATATATATATATATATATATATATATATATATATTTAATATTATTTTTAAAATTGAATCACATATTGTATATATTTATATTTAATATTATTTTTAAAATTGAATTACAGTGACAACCACAGTTACAAAGTTGTTCATGATTGAGTTTAGGTCATATATTCCAAGACCCATCCTTTCACCAGTGTACATTTCCCACCACCAGTGTTTCCTGCCCCTGCTCCCAACCTCCTTTTGGGCATTATAGTTTACAATACAGATACGAAAAGGTATATGTCTTTACCTACTTTAACACTCAGTTCCTGTCCAAAATGATAATTTCCAATTATTAATGTCATACTGGTCCTTTCTCTATCCTAACTCCTTCACCCCACACACACTCGTGGCAAGCTTCAAACTATTGACCAGTCCTCCTGTCTCCTGTTTTCCCTGTATTTTTTTTCTTTTTCTTTTGGCTTTTCTAGGCACACCCGGTGATGCAAGGGGTTACTTTCCTGGCTCTGTTTTCAGGAATTATCCTGGCAGTGCTCAGGGGACCATATGGGATGCTGGCAATTGAACCCACATTGGCCTCATGCAAGGCTGTGCTATCACTTCAGCCTCTGTTTTCCCTTGATCACTTGACATCCCATTACTCATTGATTTGCTCAAGCGAGCACCAGTAATGTCTCCATTTGTCCCTGTCACGTGCTAGCGTAGCCCAATGGCATTTGCTCATTCTAGGAACACAAAGAGCCTCAAACCGATTGTTCACGGTCTTGACGAAGAAGTCTGACCATCTCAAAGGTGGCTGGCCACGTGATCTTTTGACATCCTGTGGAATCCAGTTGGTAATGGCTCTAGTCCAGCGGTCATCTCCAAATCGCATTACGTGTCCAGTCCATCTGATTTTCGATGCCTTGGCAAATGAGACAGCGTCCCTTATTCTTGACCATCAACAAAGGTCAGAACTCAGGATTCCTTCTCTCACTTGAGTGAAGCGTGATACTCCAAGCATAGCTCTTTCAATTCCTCTTTGGGAGACCTGAATAGCGTTCTCATCCTGTTTTCATAGGGCCCAAATCTTGAGGCATATGTTAATGCAGGAAGAACAGTGGAATCGAAGAAATGTGCCCAGAGTCGGAGGTTCGTTGTCCTCTTAGCTATTTCTTTGACGCTCTTGAAAGCGTTCCAAGCCGCTCTCTTCTGAGCAACTCAGGTGCCAGGTCATTAGTCATGTTGCCTTCTCGACCTACGTACACATAACTGTTGCATTCGGAGATGTTTGTTTCGTTGAGACCAAATGGAACATCAGGAACAAAACTGTTTCTTATAAACATTGTCTTCATGAGATTCAGCTGTAGTCTGACCTTTCCACACTCACGGTTGAAGTCGGCCAGCATTTGTGCCGTTTGGCTAATGTTTGGTGTTATTGAAACAATGTCATCAGCAAAGCAGAGGTGGTGTAGTTGCTGACCATCTATCTTCACTCCCATTCCTTCCCATTTCAGTCATCACATGACGTCCTCTAGGGTGGCACTGAAGAGTTTTGGGGAAATGGTATTAATCTGCTGAACCCCTCTCTTGACATCAACGGTCACTTCTTTGTAGAATGGTGAGATCCTGGTAGTGAATCCACAATACAGCTCACGGAGGATCCTGATGTATTGGGCTTGAATGCCCTGATTGGCTAGGGCTTCAATGACCGCTTCCGTCTCAACAGAATCAAAGGCCTTCTTTAAATCAATGAACGTTAAACAGAGCGGCATCTTGAACTCCCGAGAAACCTCAATAACCTTGGCTATCATGTGGATACGGAGCATCATGCTGAATCCTTTGTGGAAACCAGCTTGCTCGCAAGGTTGTCCTTCATCTAGTGTTCTGCCAATCCTATTCAGGATGACTCGAGTGAACAGCTTGTAGATGACAGACAACAGGCAGATCGGGCGATAGTTGCCAATGTTGTGGATATCTCGCTTCTTGTACAGTAGTACAGTCCTGCTGGTTTTCCATTGGGACGGAACCTTGCATTCAGACAAGTAGCGTGTGAAGAGCCAAGCCAGTGTACTGATGAGTACTGACAGCAGATTCTTCAGGTGTTCAGGTCTGACCTTGTCTGGGCCTGGTGCTGTTCATTTCTTCTAAATGGCATGTCGGATTTCGGAAGGGAGAAAGTTGGGAACGACATATTCATCCTGCGGAATATGGTATGTGGGCAGGTGGACATGGCTATCGAGAAGATCCGAGTAGAAGTCATGGATAATCTCCATTGCCCTTCTGGAAGATGTGATAGATCCATCAGGACGTCGGAGGGCAGTCATCTTGGTCTTGTAGTTGGTCAAGGACAGGCGGGCATGGTGAATGCTTTTCCCGGCTTCTACTGCATCTGCCAGCACTGCTGCTCTTCTCTCTTTGAGGTCTTCCTTTATCGCTTCTTTGCATTGTTTTGCACGGACATTCGCTTGTGGTTGCCTGAGGCTTGTGCCAAGCCATTTTGGCGAATAAGCTCAAGTTTTCAAAGACAGGCTTTTATTTGTGACTATCTCTCTCTTGGTGTTCCTTGCATAATCATGGAGGTGCTGAACCAGTCGATCATATTCCTTGTCAATGTTGTCAACGACAGCATCTTCCCATGTTGCCAGAATAGTGCCCAAGAGATCCCAGTTGGTGGTTGTACTGGGTGTTCTCTTCTTAAACTTTGCAGCCCTTTCTCCCCCGCTCTGTGAAGTAGAATTTTGCATGAAGGAGACAGTGGTCTGATCCCATTTGGTGTTTTGGGACAGTAGCGACATTCGTCAGGCAAAACTGTTGATTGAATATGATGTGGTAAATTTCATTGTGGAACCATCCACAGGGAGACTCCCAAGTCCAACGTTTATATTAGGCCTTCTGGAACTGTGAGTTACCATGAATGGTCTTGGTCAACATGATGAAGTCAGACAGTCTCTTACCCTGTTCTTTACATTCTAGGCCATGGGTCCTGGTGTGGAGTTCATCGGCTGATCTCCTCAGTCCTATCTTGGCATTAAAATCACCAACAATGATCTTGTAGAAGGTGTGGTCTTCTTTATAAAACTTCTCCAGCTCCATGTAGAACTTCTTTATTTCTCCATCATAATTGAATGTTGGTGTGTAGACAATGAAGATAGAAACTGCCAGCAGTGAGCCACATCTATTCAAGAGTAATCGTCTGATTCAGGTTGTTAGGCATTAGAATGACTCAATACTTATGGCCAAGTTTGTGTTGACAAGGACACCAACACCACCGATGCCTCTTTTGTCACATGTTCCGAGGAACAGTTCTTCTCCAGTGTCAAAAACGGTGTGATGTAATTGATGCCTTCTTGTCTCAGTCAGACCAATGATGTCATACATGATCTTTTGCGCTTGTACCATCAGGTCCTTGATGGATGCATCTGATGCCAGTGTACGTGCATTGAAACTACAGACAGTTATTTTTGTCTTTCTTCGTTTTGGCAGCCTAGTTTGGCCTTGAGATTTTATCAGCCTTTCCTTCCTCATCCTTCTCAACACTGCCATATTGGTGTCTCTTTCAGAGTCAGGGGAATGAGACTTATTGGGGGGAGGAGGTGTGGAGTTTGCTCCCAAGCAGTGCTTAGGAAGCCTGCAGTGGGTGATTGGGGTGGGGGTTGGGTGGGGACCACCTGGGAATTCTCAGGCAGCCCAACTGGGGTTCAATGTCAGGACCCGAAAATGCAGGCCTGCTTAGTTCCTGAGGGGCTCGGGACAACCAAAGCTACCTGGGTGGTGCTTGGGGGCATCTAGGGCTACACCTGCTGATACTGAGAGGTCCATGTGGTGCTGGGGATCCGGCTGCGTCAGCTGCATGCATGGCAAGTGCCTGAACTCCCGAACCATCTCTCCACCCCCTAACTGCATGTCTTCTTATCCCTGGCCGTATTTGATGGCTCGAAACCTTCACATTAAGCTCTAAAGCCAGCCCCGAGTGCAGCTGTGAACCTGCAGTGGTCCATTCTTGCATGACCTAAAAGAGTGAACCCAGAGGCATGAACTGGAATGCCCAGCCCCTCTGTTCTACCTGCGCACATTAGAAAGGCATTCTCCTCCCTTTCCTTCCCAACCCAGCTTCACTGACTTTTGGAGAACATTCCATGCTTTCTCAAAGCAGGCACCATGGAGAGCCACCCTTCCCTCCTCCACCCCATCAATCTAGTACTAGGACTATGTGGTTACCAGTATTAGTTCTGAAGTTCTGAAAACTACCCACAGATGGATCTTATCTTTCAAAGAAGTTTAAGAGTTCAGCCAGGGCCTCTGTTCCTGATTAAAGTGCTCAGCCAAAACTGAGATCATACTCGCCAATTTTCACAAAAACAAATAAAAAACCCTAAAAGCCTTGTAACCTTGAAATACTAAACTTATTCTGCAATCATAAAAGGAACAGCATGCCACAGTCACAACCCATGTCAACTGCACAACAGCCCCTGGTGGGCTCAGTGTAACCTCAGCACAGAAACTGGAAAACTGGAAACATCCGGGAATGGGACCCCAGAGCGCAACATCCACTGCAGAAACAGTTTTCTAGTCACTCTCTTGGTTTGGGGAAAGTTGTTTCTAGGACCCATTTGGATCAGTGAGATCTGGGAAGAAAGCTCTGCAAGGAGGTCCCCAGCCAGACACCCAGCACTGCCCTGATATCATCTGATCTCAGACGCTAAGGAGGGTTGAGCCTGATCAGTGCTTGGATAGGAGAAAGTGTTTCAAGGAAGCGCCTGCTTGTTCCTGGCTTTGTTTCCAGAACCACGGAGAACGTTTTCACAGGCTGCTGAGCTAACTCAGGAAATTCCGGAGTGTCCAAGCAGCCATTGATGATGCCACCTTTCCTTTTTGGTGTTAGAAAGGAAACTATCCTTGGAAAGATTGGATTCCATGGCTTTAGAGCAATATTCTCAACACATAACCATCTTGGGCCTTAGATAATGAATCCCTTAAGTGAAGTCTTACAATTAATTGGGGGGCACAAAATAATTTCTGTTTTGAAAGGAGGAAGAAGAGGAGGAGGAGAAAGATAAGAAAAGGAGGCAGAGAAAGAGAAGAGGAGGAAAAGAAGGAGAAAAAAGAAGAGGAGAAAGAGGAGGAGAAAGAAGAGAAAGAGAAGAGGAGGAGGAGAAGGAGAAAGATAAGGAGAAGAGGAGAAAAGGAAGAGGAGGAGAAAGGAGAAGAGAATAAAGGAGGAGGAAGAGGAGAAAGAAGGAGGAAGAAGAGAAGAAAGAGAAGAGGAAGAGGAGGAGAAAGAAGAAGAGGAGAAGAGGAGGAGAAAGAGGAGAAGAGGAGGAGAAAGGAGAAGAGGGGGAGAAAGACAAGAAGAGGAGGAGGAGGAGAAGGAGAAGAGGAGGAAGAGGAGAAGGAGAAGAGGAGGAGGAAGAGAAGGAGAAGAAGAAGGAGGTTAATCTCCAGCCTCACTCTTTCTCCTCCATGTCTTTTCTCTGGGCCGCACAGCCCCTTTGGCTGGGCAGGACAAACAGATCTGACTGTTCACTGAGTGATGTGAGCCAGTGCAGGCCCAGGGCACAGAAGGGTCTTTGCATTCTTGGTTCTTAGTCCCACATATACATTTTGAATGAATGAATGAGTGTACAATGTCAGAAGGGGCTATGATTCCCAGCTCTATAATTTTACTTTTAGCATTTCTGCCTTGCCAGTCTGCCCCGGGCACCTTTACCTTTACAGTCTGTGAGAAGAACATCTTAATAGCATACAGCTCAAATGTTGCTTATGTAGGCTCGCTCAGGGTTGCCTCATTTCACTATGCAGGCAGGTAGTAAAATGAGTCACAGATTTTTCCAGACAGGGTAGACACAGAACTTACTTCCGGTGGGAAAAGACCTTGTTAGCTTTGGTGAATCCATGCTTGGGTTAACTGGTTGGCCCGAACCCCATATCTCAGGCTGATCTAAAGGAACTGGAAACACACACAGAAAAAAACATTTTCTAGAGTGAATTCAAAGTAGAAGTGGCCCCATTTAGATTTTAGACTTAAAATTTCAAGTTGGGCTTCATAAAAACATCTCCCTCCTGCTTCAGTACAAGCAGATTCAGTCAGGACTATGGTGCTTTTCATTGTTTTCAAGCAGAGACATATAGCTAAAGATTTTCAGAATCCTTCCTTCCTTCCTTCCTTCCTTCCTTCCTTCCTTCCTTCCTTCCTTCCCAATTTCCCTCCCTCCTTCCCAACTTCCCTCCCTCCCCGTCTCTTCCCTCCTTCCTCCCTCCTTTCCAGGGCCTCACACAAGCAAGGTGTGTGCTCTAGTCTAATGCACATCCTTGCGTTTTCTTCTTGATTGCCCATTTAATCACATTCTGTGTGTCAGTACATGGACTGGCTTCATTTTTCACATCCATTTGAAATACAAGTATTAATTCCATAAACACTTGCATTACATTGATTTATTTCAAGTTTGCTATGAAATATACTCTGAAAATGAACATGTCTGGGGTCTGCATGTACAGTGATTTCTTTCTGTCTTGAAGCTCTTGAAAGACCTTACATGAATAAATACTCTACAGTACTCTCAAGAGAAATGAAATGAAATAATAATCACGTGCTTAGACATTGAAAGTAAAGCAGGGTAACATGGAACTCATATTTCTTCAATTTATTTTCTCTATTCCTTTACATATTTTTAGTATTACTATGCTAACCATTTAAACAACTAACTCTTCTCAGCACCAGTCATGTGCCAATATCTATATCATTCTTCTTATAATTAAGTATGTTATAAGACAGGCTGGGAAGTTAGGCAGATGAAGACTTGAATACAGTCTCTCTAATTACTGGAGAACTATGCACTATGAATAACTGCACGAGTTATTTCACCCCTTCATTGTAGAAACATTAAGAGCAAGCTTAGAGAGTTACTTAGCCAATTCAAGGAGATAATGAATCTAAAAATATATCAAACTTTTCACAAGACTAGAGACAAATATTATAGAATACCATCTTGGCACAACCCTCAGATGCTTGAAATTGGTACCACGTTAGGAGAGGAAACAAAATTGCAACATCTAAATAATGTGCCCGAGACCTTATATGATGGAGCAGGGGAGCTAAGATCTGGCCCAAATATGCATACCCAACTTCAAAATACATCCCTCCACAGAATTTTTATTTATTATTTATTGTGTCACTCGATTAGAGTAGTGTCAGGGGTCAAAACTTCAGGCCTTGAATATGCAAGAACTGTGCATTAGTCCCTTGATCTTTCTCTCTGCACCCCTTGCTTTTGTTTATTTATTATTGATTATTGCTATGCCATGCAATGATCCAAGGATGTCACACATGCAAGTCTAGCGCCCTCTCATCAACCTCTCCATCTCTGAAAGTATTGAAAGAATCCAGAATGACAAGGATTGAGAGAAAATGAGGATACATGTGAGGGAAATGTGGATTTTGGAAGAGCTAGTGTGTTTTGTGCAAATGCTGACACTTTATAGACGTTGGAAGTGATATGTGTCTTTTCCATATTTTGTTCTTGCAAGAATTGGCAGAGACTTCCATCCCCTCTTCCCATGATGATTTGAAGGTGCTGAAGCAGGGACATGCCCTGGGGATGAAAACATGATGGCCACACTCTGGAGGTGAGCTGAGCCACCCTACCAATTTGATACGTTTGCTTTGGGACTGTTAACAAGAAGCAAATAAAATTCTATCTTATTTATTAACTCGCTGCATTTTGGAGTCTCTCTGTTACTGTAGCTTAGCCTATTTATTATGCTTTCAAAGTTCTTGTCCTTACCACTTTTATTGTCTTCACTAACAAGTCCTGGAAGAACATTTCTTCCATGTATATCACAGGGCCTTTAATGAAATTGTTTTCATGGAAATATCCTCTGTTGCCAAACTCAAGCATTTATTTGGTGACATGTGAATCAGACATAAAAATCATTTCAGGAGTAGTTTCAGTCCCTTTCCTGAAGGACATGTTTTAGGTCAGCAAGTTCTTTATTTACAATCATCCAGAAAAACAGTTACTTTTTTGGTGGGGGGATTACACTTGGCTGTACTTAGGCATTACTCCTGGATCTGACCTCAGGGATCTCGTCTGGCAGGGGTTGGAAGACTAGAAGTGATGCTGGGGATCAAACCTGGGTCAGGCATGTGCAAGGCAAATGCTTGCCCACTCGACCCTCTCTCTGCCTCCCCACATGATTAATTTTCAGAGTGTGAGGGAACCCAAGGAAACTGGTGGAGAGACATTGACACTAGTAGTCAGATTGGTACTGAAACACAGTATGCCTAAAACTCAACTGTGAGTAACTTTGTAATTCAACGTTTCTCCATAAAAAGAAATAGAAATAGGGGCTGGAGCAATAGCACAGCGGGTCGGGCGTTTGCCTTGCACGCGGCCAACCCAGGTTCAATTCCCAGCATCCCATATGGTCCCCTGAGCACCACTAGGGCTAATTCCTGAGCACAGAGCCAGGAGTAATCCCTGTGCATTGCCGGGTGTGACCCAAAAAGCAAAAAAAAAAAAAAAATAAATAAATAAAATAAAATAAAAAATGTAAAAACTCACTGATTTCAAAACTTCCAGGAATAAAGGTTTGAAAGACAGACGCAGTGATAAGATCCCTAATGCTATTTCTTCCATATCATTTTATGTCTAACTTGTTATGTGTTCAAGGTCATTCCTTGGTGTTGAGACTAGAAACTGTTGGTGGCATGAGCTATCCAGTTATCACCTCTCTTGATGAGGTGGACAAGAGACCACGTGGTCATAGAGGCTCTGTCACAAGGTCAGTTACAAACACAGGGCATGGGAGGGCTTCACCCAGTAACCAGGGCTATTGACTTGGTGACCACATATTCACTTGCAGTCATTCATCTAGAACCATAGAAATTCTTAAAGATCTTTTCTGAGGAGGGAACAAGTTAGCAACGAGATTGTTCTGGAAGTAAAATTTCAACTCCTAAAATACTCAGGGGCTACATATTCAACTCCTTTGCTGATAGCATCTCTGGATCATTACTTTTTGTGACATGCCTCAACTAGCCTGCATTTACTCTAAGAACTTTATACTGGAAGGAAATGGCACACAAACCCTAAGAGATAAACCCATTTTTCTTACCTTCTGACTTCTGTTCATCAAAAGCTGATTCTAATGGTGGGCCAAAGAGAGGAGCAAGGGCCATAGGGTCATCTGGAGGTTTTTTGCTAAATGACACACATCAAAACAAGACATACAGTAAATATAAATGCTAGACATATCAGGTAATAAGGCTGTGTGTGTGTGTGTACTTGAATATATCTGTATGCATACATATAAGCTCTTAGGCTAGAAAATGTTAAATAAGGATACCAACTGTGTAATGGATATAAGGAACTGGTAGGATGGAAGATCCCAATAGGGGACCAAAAAGAGAGGCATTTCCAAGTATATGATTTGCTCTACATAGAATAGATAATACTAGAGATAATAGCTAATTGCCATAACTTTAATTTCAAGATTTTAGAAGCCATTATCATCTGTCTTTGCCACATCTCGGGACTGTAGTTAGTGTAGTTTATAATTACTGAAAGGCAGAAATTGGAAGGCTAGGTGGCAAACCACTCAAAAAGTTGTGTTTGAAAAAAAGGAAGTCCACCAGCTTCTAATTTCTCTCCTCAGAAGTAGTTATAACCTCCTAAAATCTTAATAGGGTACATTTCAGAAGTAGAGGAAAAATATTAAGAAATCATGGGGAAAGGAGGCCAATACATTCTTACCCTTCCCCCTAATTATTATCTTAACTTATTTTTTGAAAGGCTGTACAACGCTCTCCATTTATCCCCTAAGATCTCTCCTCATTGGTCTTAATCAGTTCTATGTGGATGGAGTAGGCAAGAAAGCAAGAGGAAAAGAGAGACATTGGAGAAGAAGGGAGAATAAAAAATTTGAATTTTTAAATAGAAGTTGCAAATTTAAAAAAATTATGCTCATTAATATAATACTTATCTCTCCAAATAACTGGTAAGTATTAATACAATACTTATCTCCCCAAATAAAAATATAAGTATTTGATAATACAATACTTATCTCCCCAAATATAGTTTGACTGGTGGGCTGTATGACCAAATCATAGTCAAACAGCTCCTTTCAACATTCAGATCATCCCTTCAAGCCCCGAAGACCTCTTATACAGTTCTAGTAGCCTACCCATGAGCAAGGAGATGCAACATTCTGATAAGACGGGATTTGGGATGACAGCAGGTCTTTCTAATGATGCTTTCTTAAGAAGCGTAGAGCAGAACTGATACCATATTTGAACCACACAATGGGATTTCACAGGTGGGCTGGCCCTTTGTTAAGAGCAGTGGAACACAACACAATGGAATACTATGCAGCGATTAGAAAAGATGAAGCCATGAAATTTGTTTATAAGTGGATGGACATGAAGAGTATCAGGTGAAATGAAATTCAAAAGAGAGGGACAGATATAGAATGACTGCACTCATTTGTGGAATATAAAATAACATAATATGAGACTAACACACAAGGGCAGTAGAGATAAGGGCCAGGAAGATTGCTCTATGGTTGGAAACCAGCGTCATGTGCTGGGGGAAAAGGCAGTTGGGGTGGAGAAGGGACCACTAAGTCAATGATGGTTGGAGGGCTCGCTCAGAATGGGAAATGTGTGCTGAAAGTAGATTAAGGACCAACATGATGGCCTCTTAGTATCTGTATTGCAAACCATAATGCCCCAAAGTAGAGAAAGAGTAAGAAGGAAGGTGCCTACCACAAAGACAGGGGGTGGCGTGGGGTGGGGGAGGCAGGAGGGACACTGGGGACATTGGTGGTGGAAAATGCGCACCTGTGAAGCGATGGGTGCTTGATCATTGTATGGTAAAGGTAAAGGCCCTCCCGTTGATCGTCGATTTGCTCGAGCAGGCCCAGTAACATCTCCATTGGAGACTTTGCTGTTACTGTGTCTGGCATATCGAATACTCTCCGTAGCTTGCCGGGCTCTCCAAGAGGGGCGGAGGAATCGAACTCGGGCCGGCCATGTTGGCCACGTGTAAGGCGAATGCCCTACCCGCTGTGCTATTGCTCCAGCCCAATTTTGTAACTCTAGATCACAGTAATTCAAGTAAATGATAAAAAAAAAGAGTTGTGGAGAGGCACCAGAGTGGCAATATACCTGGTTTGATCCCTGGCATTCCATATGGTTTCCAGAGCACTGCTTGTACTGATTTCTGAGTGCAGAGCCACGAGTAACCCCTGAGTACTACCGAATGTGGGATGTGATGTAGTGCTCCCACAGCCGCCCCCCCCCCCTTCCTAAACTCTCCTCTTCCCCACTGCCAAAAAAAAAAAGTAGTGGAGAGTTTTGCTTAAAGGAGATTTACTAAATTGTTCACAAGACATGTTTGCACATAGTGAATATGAATGACATCTTTTCTGCTCACCTTGTAAGTTCTGGAGTTGGCGTGGAACGCCTGGGTCGTGCCACTTCTTCACCTGATGCACAGGACAAAGGAACTTTTTAGGCATGTTTTTACCATTCCCAGATTATCTGTCTTTTACATGAGTTTTGGAAACACTTAATAGATTTAGCCTCCATCAATAAGTAATTCAGCACGGAAAGCTTGCAAAATAAATCCTCTTTCCTGGCAGTACACAGACCATGTATTAGGCACGTAGTAGCATTTTCTCTGGCATTTGTAAAAACTAATTAACCAAGGATCTACCACAGTAAGTGATCAAATAGAAGACTTGTGTACTGAGGAACTTAGTGACAAAGATAACCATTCTTCAACTATCTACTGTTTTGATAATTTCTGCTTCTCAATTAACATAAAAGAATACTAAGTCAGGCCATATGTCCACAGTATATGAATTCAGGATTCTCTGCCTGTTTGTTTCTTGAAATGCCAAGGAAATGTTATACCTTTAACCAGGAACCATGAATTTAGAACTCCCTAAAATATATTGTGTGCAGCAGAAACAAATCATGCCCCATGTGTATTACAACCTCTATTATATCGCTTTGGTTAATGAAAATGTTCATATCAAATAACACCAAAAAGGACAAACTGCATCTATTTTCAGTTCCTTCTTTCCCTCCACTCTCCTTGCCCTCATCAACACTTGATTAAATTCATTTTTAAAGTTAAAATTATAAAACAAGAGTTGAACAATACAGGAAGAAAGAAGTAATGTTTCCCCAAAACCATTCATTTTCAGAATTTAAACATGAACCATTCAGAACCCATAGAACTCTTTTTTAAGAAATCATTACAAGATTTCCTTGCTGTCAAAGTAAAATATTCATAAGACTAATAAACTAAACCCGGGAGTGTATATAATTCAAATGTACAAATGCTCCATGAACCAAGGAACTACTCCTTCTTTTAAATTATACTCTACTTCTGGTAGCTAAGATATACTTACTGGATAAGTTCCTTTTAATTGCACCCTAGAATTAGAAATAGACACTATAAGGTTTAAGACCACATATATGTTATGTACAATATGTATATTTTTGTCATTGCAATTAAAATGAACTCAAAGAAACGTAGGTTGGGAACATAGAATTTTTCTCAGAATTACATGGAGTAGGAAATTGTAGATGTGCACTTGAATGTGTGTGCACGAGCAAACACACACACACACACCCACACACATTCTGTTTTTCATTTTACTCAAAGAGAAGAAAAATAGGGTAAACTATATGTCTTCAGAACAAGAAAAACCCCTTACCTGAGTAGATTTGGTAAATTATAGCCAAAGTTGAATAGCTTATTTTTTAAAAACTTTGAAGTTTTGCAGACAAAAAAACAACAAGCACAAGCATAACGTACATTTGATGCCTGAGAATTATAAAATATATCAGGAGTACACTTTACTCTTATCTGATAGGGCCCATTCATTGTTAGTATAATAGCCATTACTTTAATAATGCAAGTTTTGAAGTCCTGAGTTGCAAATGTCAGAGACAGAGAACAGAGCTGCCAGGGAATGACTGTGTTCAGGGCGTCAGAGAATTCCATTCTCCCCACCTTCGCTCTGTCACCAAATTTCTTCCCCAATTCTTCCAACCTATTGGGAATCCTTCCTGTAGTTCAAGGCTGTTTGGATACACTGGTTCGAATACTTTAAAAATCCTACACTTATTTCAATAATAGAGGATTGATAGGTGAAAAGGGTAGACTCAGAAAAGCTTGGGATGCCTTGAGAAAGGGGGAAAGAATGAGACCTAAAAATTCATGAGCCGGGGACCCCCTAAGGCTGTACTGAAGACAGTATTGAGACTAAAGGTCTCAGATGAAAAATGAGATACCCAGGAAATTAAGAAAGGCACAATGCCCCTTCCATATTTGCTAATTCCTAGTGTATTCATTTCATCCACAGGGAGTATTTACAGCAGAGAGGCACAAAAGGAGAAGCCCGGGACTATTTTTTTTTCTTATTAACAACTTCCGATGAACGAACCAGTTAAATTCAAGAGGTTAGATGGAAAAAGGCAAGAAAATGGTTGCTTAGGGTGAGGAAGAATAGAAATAACAATTTTAAAGGAACAGATATTTGGAAGATCATGAGCAAGTCAACAGCAACAGAAAATAAAATGCCCATCCTGGGCAGATCCTCCCAACACCTTTATTTGATGCTCCCATCTCTATCTGAGCTGCTTTTTCCCCTAGCATGTGCGGCTGGCCTCCAAACCATGGAGTAAACCTCCTGGTACTTATCTCGACTATTTTTGGGTGTTAGTCTCCTATTTTGTTACTTTATGTTCCCCAGATGAATGCAATCTTTCTATGCTCTCTCTCTCTCTTTCTGACTCATTTTGCTTAGTCTACAACTGTACCTCATGGTATTTCACTAATAAAAATTTTAAAAAATAAAAAATTTTAAAAAATGAAAAAAGAAAAGGAAAGAAAGTGCCATTGTTATCTAGATCAGGCTTCCTCACTGAGCCTGCCTGGCCTTGAGGTGTGGCCTGTCACCAGCAGCAACTTCTGGGACTGGGGGCCACGCTGTCTCCCCACCCAGTGACCACAGGCTCCTCCTTGCAGAGCTGGCCCTGATATTTACATTGTGAAAAAATTATCTTCCTTTTGAGTGAACTAGTTCACCTTTTCTCTTTAAGTATAGAATTGTATCTTCTTTTGGAGTGGGGTGAACTGAATGGAGTTTATAGGCATGATAATTTTCAATGACATATAACTGAAACTTAGATAATGTGTTAATGTGACGGTACTTAATTTTTTTTTAAATGCCACCTAGTAAAGGGCTGGATTCTCCATGCCTGGATCTGGTCCCAGTAGGTGCAACTGTGCATCACTTAGCAGGTGGTTAAGAAAGAAACACCAGCTGGTCACCTGGGGCAGGGTCTTGGCCTCAAATTATGATGGATTCATTCATTGGCTCAGACCTGGGGTAAAGTATAAAGCATTGTTTCTAGTTCTAGTTCCTCTAGGTCAGTATCTCCTCAAGATACTGACCAAGCAGCTGAGGCTAACTTCACACATGGCAAAAGACAGACAACAAACCCTTCTCTGTGGCTTAAAATACACCATACTCTTCAATCTGAGGAAACAACAAAGATTTTACTTTGAACAATGCAGATTGATACTGAGTTGTCTTCAGTTGAGGAATACTCATTTAAAAGCGTGCTTCTTTATCCCAAGATGGAATTTATAACTAATATTATGTACTTATTTATATTCACCAATATAAGCTATGACCTAAGCATGTATTTTGAATTCAAGCTTAAAATAATATGGCTTAAGATTGTTCATTTTTTTCTTGGTTGTTTTCTTAGTTTGTATTATCACTGTGCTATAAACTTTGATTGGTTTTCTGGCCAATCTCTGAGACACACATAGGCACCTACACATACATACACACACCCTACCATAATACTATGAGTTGGAATTCCTATGTACAATTGTACTAATTTCATCAGTACCTATGTACTAATGAAAAAGTGAAATGATCATCCTACAATATGCTCTTAACACAGAACCAGAAGATCCCAACTGGTAAGCCTATTTTATTCACCTCATCCATACTTGGTCATCAGAAATTTAATGGGAAATCAGTGGTGTCTGACCCCCTTCAATTTGGCCCCTATTTTCTCTATGCATGCGTAAGATAAAAGTGTTGAGGGTTCTTACCGGGCTGCGCCTCTGTGATCAGCAAAAAGGAAGAGAGAACAGACACCTAGTCAGAGAATGATGGATCAGTCAACAGGCTCAGGTAACAGGAGACTTTATAAACAGCCAACCATAGACATCCTCCAAATAAAAAAACATGCCTACAGAAAATAGGCTGCCATTGTGTTTGGGGTGTAGTTAGACCATGCAGAAACTTTCAAGAACCTTGAAGAGAATCCACCCATTGTGTAAATGACCTCTGCTCTGGGGGATATTCTAGTTTTTAAGCTATGCATACAACAAAAGGCAGGCAAGAACATGCAAGCAAACTTTATGGATAGCTTTTAATGTCTTTATCATAAGGAGTTTTTATCCAGATTTTTTTTTTGGGTAGGAAGGGAGGTTGGTTTTAGAACAGGGGTAACTGAGAGGTCTAATTTTCAACCATAGGGTTTGCAAATATCATAGACACAATACACATCCTATAATCAGGGCCAAAAGGGAAACTAAAATTCAGGGACCTCTTCTCTTCTTTAGGATTTCTCTCTTAGAACAAGAGTAACTATGAAGTGGCTGGGGAAGGTGTTGGCTGTGAGCTTCACTTTCAGGATGTGGACTAAGCAAAGAATTCAACAGGCCACGTGGGATGGAGGTTGGCCTAATCCCCAAATCCAGGACAGGAGCACAAAACCAAAAGTATATCTAGACTGCTCCTGTGAAAAGCATGGGATAAAAGCACATATGGAATGTAAAACAAGAGAAAGAATTACGTTAGTACTTGACAGACATCTGTTTGGCAACCAAAGTAAGAAAAAAGAGCTGCATCCAGGATGTAATGAATCAGAATTTGAGAATGAGGTATGGACTCCTGGAGGCTGGCCAATCAAGACAGAACCTGGCACCTTTAATAAGGGGTCTGGAAGGATGGGTAACAGTTCTGGGACCACCGATAAAAGCCAGGCATTCATCAAAACTGTGTATGAAAGCAGAAGGATTCTGATTATTGACAGAAACAGCTCTGCATTTCTCTTTAATGTGTCTGTGCTCATGAGCAATGAACTGCAGCATCAAAGGACCGATCTAGTATGCATCCTGATCCTCTCTCCAATGAAGTCACATGAGCCCAACTAAGTGAATGAAAGACTAGATGCCAGAAGTGTCTCCTGGTGCAGATTTGGGGTAACTGGGACTCTGACACGACAGTAAATACTGTGAGCTGATGTTACTTAAGTGTTTGGGAAGCTATATGAATCAGAACCTAAGTGGTATATTTTGTGTAATGAGTTAAATCTTGTGCAGGCTGTTGAGTGTTCTATTATGTGAAGTACAACAAACAATATTTAAAGGTTATATATGCCTGGCCAGGATGAATCCTGCATCTGGTGAGCTACTTACTACAGGTGGTTATCCTCTTTAGGCAGGAAATAAAATAGAGAGTGTTTTATACAAAGAAGCCTCAGTGAAGGTCAAGTCTAACTGCCTCTTAAAACTCCACAGAAGAGAGAGACTAATAGCAATTGAACAGTAAGCAAGCAGAACTAGAGCGAGTTCATAGATTTATCCCTTCTGCACACTCACATTCTCCTTGGATTCCTAGTGAAAGATTGTAGGAGCAAGAGTTACTGATAGATGGATTCTATAAGACTTTTGACATATTTAGATGAAATTAAAGAGGCAGCATTTTAGAAAGGTCGATCTCAGTGTTTCCACGGTATAGTTTGCTAATTTTTAAATAGATTCAGAACTCGTGACAATATGTCTCATCTCTTACATTAGCCAACAAGACCTTTTCAGACTGGTGTTCCTAAAGCACTGTGCTTTAGGAAAAATTGCCTTTATATGTCTAGATGCATCTGTCCCTCCTGTCATACCAATGCATCAACGTAATGCTGCTCTGTTTATCTTCAACTGATTGCTTCAATTATATCTCTACCTGATATCTTCAATTATATGCTGGATGTCTCAGCATAAACAGATCCTTTGTAATTTTGAGAGGGACACCCAAGCAGTGTGGCAGGGATCCAGGGGGGTATTCTCAGTGATACTTGGCCTGGCAGTATAGATTGGCTGGTTCAGTTTTGGCCCCAGTGATGCTGGGGTTAACCATGGCTACCCCAGTGGCGCTCCAGGGCCACTAGGGATGCACCTGGTATTACTGTGGTGGGAGATGTGGAGTGCAAAGAATTGCACACAAGGTCTTTGTGTGCAAAGCATGTGCTCCAGTCCTTGACGCACTCTTGGATCACCGCAATGTATTTATATAAATCAATGTTTTCCCATTGCTAAGCATGTGTTTTTACCATGCTCTTTATTTATTTATTTATTTATTTGCTTTTTGGGTCCCAGCAATTCTCAGGGGTTACTCCTGGCTCTGCACTCAGTAATTACTCCTGGCGGTGCTTGGGGGACCATATTGGATGCTGGGAATCGAAGCCAAGTTGGCCACATGCAAGGCAAAAGCCCTACCCGCTGTGCTATCGCTCCAGCCCCAATAAATATATTATTAAACATTAAAAAATAAAAAACCAAATACTTTAGATATATTTACTTTTGTCAGATTTTTGGGGAGAGGGGCATTGCCAGCAGTACTCAGGGCTTACTCCTGGCTCTGTGCTCAGGAATCATTCCTGGTAGTACTCAGAGGACAATATGGTATGCTGAGGATCAAATCAGGGTTAGACGCGTGCAAGGCAAATGCCCTATTCACTGTGATAACACTCTGGCACTACTTAATTTGACTTGTACTATTTTTGACTTATTGATTGCTTATTTTTCAGATATTGCTTTATAGTCATATTGCCTTTCTTACAATCTTTCTATATGGATAGGTAAATTTAAATACTTTTTAAAAGAAAAGGTCACATGTGAATATTTATTTCTGGGTTTAAAATCCTTTACTCATTCATACTGTATTTTAGGAGAAGTTCACTCTTTTCAAGTTTTATTTTTTTTTAATTTAATGAACAAACTAAAATCCCCTTCAAGGAAAGAAATGTAGAGACTCTCTGATTTGAAGTTCAATTTCTTGATAAAAAACTCTCTTACAAGGAGATAAGTTACAGCAAAGAAAGGATTTATAGTAACACAACTTTCTGCAAGATACATTAATAAAAAATAAAAAAATTGGGTCCAACATAGCTGCAACCAAATAGAGGCCAAACTTGAAAATCAAGAAATTTTATTAACTTCAGATTATAGAGAATAAAATCTTACAAAAATTTTTAATAAATTTAATCCACTCAAATTGAGTCAGACTTTAATTCTTGGTAAATAAAAAAAAAACTTGTATTTTCACCCCATTTTGGGGGAGGGGAGCCTTCAAGCACTTCTCAGCAGACCTAGGGCCACCACCAGTGGTTCAATGCAGTGACAAGAGGATTTGGTGCTGACCAGGCCCTGTGATGCCAGGGATTATATAGGTCACCCCAGAGGAGCTCAGTACACCCAGTGATGCTTGGGTGACTACACCGCATAGTGGCAGGTATTGAACCTGGGTCAGATACATGTCTTGCACCCAAACCATTGTACTATCTCCCACGAAACCTATATTTTTCATCTTGCAATTTTCCCTAGTAAAGTGCAATTTCATAAGATCGTATTTTGGAAGTGTCATTTGCGAATACATTTATCTCAGAGCAGCTGTTCAAATTCACACCTCCCTAAGTCCTTACTCTGTGTCCAGAAGACCAGCTCAGAGTCGCAGAAAACTCAAGATCCAGAAAACCACAGGGCCTCAATGAGCTATCTGAAACCTTCCAAAGAAAACTCCAGAAGTCAAAGGGAAGGTCCATACCCCTCAGGGAGGAGCCTAAAGCAAAGCTCCGTGTTGCTGAATGCGAGCAGCAACACTCTCCTCAGCCAGGAGAGAACTCCCCACACATTTCCCTGTAGCCTTGAAATTCCTACTCTCTCCCTAACTGTAGTTCTGATTTGCTTCAAAGGTGGAAGAAAACTCATGCAGCCCCTGGTACTGATGCATCCTAGAACAGTGGCCTGACCAGCCAGCAGCAGGGGGCTCTGTGGCAGGGCATGAGTCTTTGCTGGAGGGAGGTCTGTCCTGTAGTATAGGAGTCATGGATCCCGAGGGGTGTGGGGCAAAGATGCATACATTTTTATTTTATATTTTAGTTTGCTTTTTTGGTCACAGCCTGAGATGCTCAGAGGTTACTCCTGGCTCTGCCCTCAGGAATTACTCCTGGCATTATGGGATGGTGGGGATGAACCCCGTTTGGTCATGTGCAAGGCAAGTGCCTGTTCATTGTACCATTATACTATCAACTCCAGCCCTCTAATGTGTGTGTACATATATGTATATGTGTGTATGTATATATGTGTATACACACACATATATATACATATATATATATATATATTTGCAATTTGGGGTCATATCTGGCAATGCCCAGGGGTTACTCCTGGCTCTGCGCTCAGGAGTTACTCCTGGGTACCATATGGGATGCTGGGGACCAAACCGAGGTCGGCCATGTGCAAGGCAAATGCCCTCTTCGCTGCAGTATCACTCTAGCCCCAATATATTTTTTAAAAAGGCCAATGTTCCAGTTTAGAAGTGCAGCTAAAATAGTTTATAAATGCACCACCACACACAATACTGACTTCCTTGTTCAGAATCCTCAGGTACCTAATTGTGACTGATTGTAGACATTTGTATTGCAGATCAGTCACTCAGGCAAACTGAACCATTCTTCTGGCTGACGCCAACAGGGACTTTACAATTGGGCTACTCATTTCCTAAATAAGTTTCCTGATTCCTATTTACATATTGTTCAATTTTTACATTTCTTTTGATCTACAGATACATTCTGGAGAAAGTTGGAAAAAATATTTTGGTTTCATCCTCTACTTTTGGTGTTCAACTTCAAACTTTTAATGCATGTTTAATGCATGTTTTGGGGTTATTTTCAAAGTGAGTGGTACTATTATTGTTTAGGGGTACTGTTATTATTTAGTCACTGGAATGAAAACCTTCAGTAATAATGTCAAATTTCTAAATAGTTTGTGATATGAATTTACTTTCCTAAAAGAAAACCCTTTAATGTAGGTCTTCAAACCCCATAATCCTTATTTAATTACAGTTCTTTGATATTGTTATTTTGCACAAAAAGATTAATTTAAGTTTAGTTAACTAGGATATCTTAATCTCAGCCAATGTGTGCAATTGTTTTTGAGATACTTATGAAGAGAAGCAACCAAATAATCTGCATTCTTGATAAAAAATCATTAAATCACAAGCCTCAGAATCTGAAGCATTATAAAAACCTAAAATCAGTACGTTGTGGAAACAGAAAGATGGGAGAGGTGCTCCATACACCCAAAAAATATTATTTTCAGAGTGAAAATCCAGTGATTTATGCTAGAGAACTTTTAGGGAAAGAATCTGGATATTTGGAAATATGACCATTATATGATCCCAAGTGATATTCTCAGTTTTTGTTTTGGGGGCCACACCCAGCTGTACTGAGTGTTAACACTCAGTACAGCTCAGTGCTGGCAGTAGTGAGGTTCCCTCCCAGTCATGCCTAGTGGATCATGTAGCTTCAGGGATGAAGTTGGGGCTTCCACAGGGTTATAGACTTTTAGGCTATTTTACCAGCCCCCAGGCACTGTTCTTAGTTTTAGGAGAGGAGTCTCCTAAACGGTGCTCAGAGGGAAGCCATACCTGGAGATACCTGGCCAAGGGAGGAGGTGGGTCAATATTCAGAAGCCCATGTAATGCTGGACAGTAACCCAGGTCAGGTCCATTACCTGCGACCTAACCATTCTACTATCTCCTGCCTCTCCACCCCAGTCAATATTTTTGTTAGCTTTCACATGCCTTAGGGTTAAAACTATCCACTAAACACACAACACTTTTCCTTTCCTAGACCTTTTTCTGTATCTAATGTTGGCCCATATATACTATGAGTCAGATGACAATGAACACCTATCACAACCAATGGGACTTGTGGCCAGGAGCATCTTTTGGAACTCCATTAGGAAGTGAAACAAAAACCCAGCTACAAACCAAGATATTAAGCATTGGATGGCCAAGTGAGCAAAAGGGAAGTTTCCAAAGAAAAATGGAGAAAAGCGTTGAGAAGATGACTCAACACCAAAGGCCCTTGGCTAAAAGAAAAAAAGCAGTGGAAATTAGATTGCTGGAAGAACCACACAGGAAAAAAATCATGAGGAACAGAAGCTGTAAAGCGACACTGATGCACTTTTATCATCCTGCTATTTGTCTATGTTTTTTAGATTTTGGGCAAACCCAGCGATGCTCAGTACTTACTCCTGGCTGTGTTCAGAGTTCACTTGAGCTTGGGGGACCATATGTAGTGCTGCGGATCAAACCTGGGTCAGTCATGTGCAAGACAAGTGCCATAACCCCTGTACTATGTTCCTAGTCTATCCTGATACGATTTGAAATGGCCAAATATGGAGAAGTCACAGAAAGCTTCAGGATCCAGGAGAATGAAATCGGTAAATTATAATGATCAGTTGGGATAGCACACCAACAAACAGTGCCAGAAACATGCATGAGATAGCTACCCCCAGTGACCCATAGATGGATGATTATAGCAATGATGGTATTAAAGCACCATCATGATAACAGGCGCAAGCTCAAAATTTGATAATATTCTGATAATATTCATTTTAGCAAGCTCAGTATTTTGATTCTTGATTGGTGGGTAGGTGGCAGGGAGTGTTTGGGGCACACTCAGATGCAGTTCTGGAGAGAAAATTGGGGTTGGTCACAGGTAAGTCCTTAACCCTGACTGTCTCTCTGGCCAATTCCTATAGATTGTGTCCTCCCCTTGATCCTCCTTCCCTCTAGCACATGACATGTTCCATTACATGTGCTGCACATGGATTGGGACTGCCAGCCAGGAGTCCACGGGCAGGGGGAGAGGTGACAGCCCCTGATGCAGCCAACACTTAGGTAAGTTCAGCAGAGCTGATCTATCACTGCTCTATGTTTGTCAACATGGAAACACAATATTTTCCTCTTTCACAGCGGCAAGGTCACCTGGGTCAGCCACGCATTGGCACTCTGGGATGTCCCCAGTAAGCCCGGTAGCCAGGAACGGAAAACTGTTTTTGTTTGTTTTGTTTTGTTCTGTTCTGTTTTCAGGGAATCTATTTCACTGTGTCTCAAAAAAAAAAAAAGCAGATACATTATGTTAGAGTTTTGCTGCCACTAAAATAAGTAACCACCCACTGGTCCTAAGAAGGAGATTTGCATTTTATAAAGATCCTGCTTTTCTCTGTCTGACCAGAGAAGAGATTTTTATGACTGACTGAGAAAAAGACAAAAAAACCGAAAAGACAACTTTCCTTTTCTCAGATGGACGCTATCGTGTACACAAAACAAAGAATTGCCTTAAAATGTTTGCTTCGCTCCTGATAGTATATGGCTTGACAACTAGTTCAAGTGGAAGCTGCAACAAATGAAACCTAATATCTAAAATATTTGATCATAAGCGTCTGATGGAGGCAGAGGTGAATCTTTACAAAATTACCCCATGGCCCTTAATAATAGGCTTGTACAATTACTTAGCAACCAGTTTCTTTTCCCTCTCGTGGGGCATTATTAGATCTAGTTCTGTTCCACAAAGGCTTGTTTTTTTAAAATTCAAAAATCTTGCTTAAGTGTCCAACACAGTCAGTCATTAAACATGCAGACCATGCAAATGAAAAGAATATACAAAGGTTGCCCCCAATGTGGGCAGGGCTTGTTCATTCTTACCGGACTTTTCCTCTAAAAGCGTAGGCATGCCAGGGAAAAGACAGAGAAAATGAGAGGTGAAATTTATTTTCAAGCAGCACCAGCTCAAGGTTCAGAAACACCTGATTGAAGTCTGATCTCCAAGGCGTTGTTCCTATAAATTTTTCTTTGGCATGTCTGAAAATAGTCATTGCTAGGCTGGATTTATTTTGAGGAATAGCAGAATATATCCTGCCCTCCTCTTCCACTCCCCTCAAAGTGTAGCACTGTAGCACTGTTGTCCCGTTGTTCATCAATTTGCTCGAGCAGGCACCAGTAACGTCTCCATGGTAAGACATGTTACTGTTTTTGGCATTTTGAATATGCCACAGGTAGCTTGCCAGGCTCTGCCCTGGGGGTGGGGTATATTGATTCTTTTGAACCATTGGCACTTAAAAACACCAAAGGACATGGTTTTCTCTGAATCCCTCTTATATGCGTGACGAGAAGCCCCCTCCACTCCCAATGTAACCCAGCCATCACCGGTCACCTCGCCTTGTCCATCAGGATATGATTCTTCTTTCTGTTTGTTTGATTTTTGTTTGGGGGCCACCCCAAACTACGCTCAGGACTTCCTCCTGGCCCTGTGTTCAGGGATCATATTTTACTGGGCTCAGGGGACCATATGTGGTGTCAGGGATTGAACTTCGGGCAATGTAAGGTCCCTACCTGCTGGACTGTCCCTCCAGTCTCTGGATACTTGTATTCGAGGATACCAGAAGTCCATACCAGTCACACTTCATCACAAAGAAACCACACTTCCCATCTGTTTTTCTAAGGATCCATTTATCTTTCCTGAAAGATATTTTATCTTCCCAAAGCAGACTCTATCTCCCTACCCTCTTTCCCTCTGAAGTTGGCATTTAACCCTGAATTGTAAAGCTTCTCTGAGAGTCCCTCATTTTCCATTAGTGTCGTCCGGGTGTGCATGAAGCATACAAGTGAATATGCTTTGTCTGCTACTGATCTGTCCCTGTAGAATTCCAGTGGAAAACCTAAATGGGAAGCCATAGAGTTTGGCCTCTCTTACAGGTTCAAGCTAGAGGAAAATGTAAGTGTGGCCTCCATTTGAGTGAGTCTGATTTCTCTTATAAATAATTAACTTCTACCAAATAGATCTGTGCCTTGAAAGAAGAAAGGAGGTGTCTTATGAGGAGTTGAAAAATGACATTGCCTGGTTGAAAAGTTCAGGAGTTAGGAAATGCCATCAATGCAGTGCAGTCAGGCAGAGTGAATAAATGAATATTGGATTTCCTACAAACTCATCTTTTTCAGGGAACCCAGTCTCTGTCATGCTTCCAAATACCCTGGCTAGAACCATTACTTTCACCCCCTCCTTCAAGTTCCCCCACATCCCATGGATAACTGATTACAAACAATCCCCCGGTGAGTGGTCCCTGCCCTTGAGAATACTTCTCTGTATTTCCTGAGCACTGGTCTGGGTGAGGGTCTCCTCTCTTGCAAAGAGTAGAACTTCATAGGCTTTCTGTGTGCTCTTCCCACCCAAGAGACCTATTTCCGGGATCATCTCCCTAAATGTATCTGTCATATTTGCCCCTGAATTATCTCCCATAAATAGTGACTATATTACTCTGCCCTTCAAAAACCTACTATTTAGAAAAGAGATACAACAACCCAGCTATGGCACTGCATTTTTTTTCTGCTGGACTCCAACTCACCTTCATTCCCTCTCCCTAGCCTGTTTTTCACTATTGTCTGCATGACACCCTCACTTAGCAGTAGACTTTCCTTGGCATCTCTGAAGGCACAGTACATTCCACTCAGCCTTTGAAACCGCCCTCTCCCCCAATTATCCTCTTACTCATTCTTCGAGGCCAGTAACATCTCTTTGTGAGCCTTCCCCACATTTTTCCATTTAAATAAGTCAGTTCCTTTTCTTGTTCTATCACAGCTCACGACTTTCGTTCAAAAGAATATACCCATATTGAAAGGCTTTCATGATACCTCTCATCTGTTAGGCCCAGGCAAAACAAATATAGACATTATCAGAATATTTTTTTTACTTCTTATCATGTTCTGTATTATTCTGTATTGTTCTGATTCAGTTACTAGCTCCTATAATGGTGATGTTCTTTGTCTTGTCCCCCACACAGTAGGAAGCTCCCAGTTGGCATTCGAAATCTGTTTATCCCTTTTGGTGTTCATAAAGTCACTGTACAAATCTTTTGAGCACAGCATCCTTTGAAAAAAACAGTTGAGTTGCTCTTTGCAATCAGACTGGATGTGATGATACAAACCAAGGGATGTGGCCCTAGTTGGAGTATGCCATTCCTTCAGCTGCTCCCATCATGCTCTGCTGTATGGGCAGCCTGCTGAACTGTTGAACTCTCTGCCCATAAGTGATCTTGGGTGCTAGACATGTTATAGAGATGTTAACAAATGGCATGACTTTGCATAAATATTAGGGTAGAGCCTTGTAATCAGATTCTCGGGTTGGATTTTTCTTCTAGTAAAAAGAAATAGAGAGAGAGAGAGAGAGAAGGAGGGAGGGAGCAGGCTGGGCAGTGACAGGGAGCAATTGGGGGGATGATGGGAGGGAAAGTGGGAACACTTGTATTGGAAAATGTACACCAGTGGAGGGATGGGTGCTGGAACACTGAATGGATGAAACCCAATCATGAACAGCTTTGTAACAGGCTAGCTCACTGTGGTTCACTAAAAAATATATATTAAAAGAAAAAACCCTCTTATTGGAATGAAGGTTTTGACCTCATGGGGTTAAGATAGAGGCCACGTCCTTTGGTGTAAGCGGCTTTCGGAGCCAAGTCCTTGCTGAGTAGTACAGAAGAATGCATTTGAGGGGTATTTGATAAGCCAAAAAACAGTAACAACAAGTCAAACAATAGAGACATTACTGGTGCCTACTTGAGCAAATAGATGAGTAACGGGAGGACAGTGCTACAGTGCTATGCCTTCAATCTACAGGCAAAGAATGGGGGTTAAAACCAAGTAGCATCAGAAAAGTTGGTTATAGAAGGAGAAAGATTAGTGCATATAGATACATAGGACATATATATATATTCACACATATATATTCACACTAGTTTAAATCTTATGAAGTAGTCTAGCATAAGCCCCCTGAAAAGATACCTAGCTTAATTCCCAAATCTAAAATGTCTGGCAAGCTGGAGCAATCAACCTGTGCTCTGTCTGCTAGCACAATTAGCCTGGCTGTCCCTACTCACCCCATCAGCTGTGCCCGGGACACCTCGAGGTCCCACTGTCCTCAGTTCTGCCGCTAAATTCCTGGCCTGGCCACTTTCATGTATTTTACATGCATCTGACTCCCTTGTCAGGATTGGCTCAGAGTGTTTGAAAGCTAGCTCACTCCCTTCCGAGTATTGACTCCCATGCTCCTGCTCACCCACCTTCCAAAATGATCTGATTTATAGAAAGCTTTTCTCGATGGGAAGAGGGAAATATTTCATGCTGTCGACTACTCAGCTTTTCAGTGTGGTTGTGTTTCTCTGCATAGTTTCAGCCCTTGGAACTAGACTCAGATCCTAAGGGATGTTTCTCAGGATTTTGCTAGAACTAAATGCATTTCATGTCATTAGGATTAGGAGCTGACATCAACACACCGATAAGGACTCTCCCCTTCTCTTTGCACTCACTCACCCCAGGCTGCATCAAGCCCCCTTTATTCACTTGATTTTTCCCCCTTTTAGGTTAGCAATTACCATTCTAGCCCGAAGCTTTCTAAATTTTTCCTACTCTCAACCCCCTTTGTCTCGAGAAAGGCAACATGGGTGAGCACTGCCAGAAGTGCCTGTATTCATTCTTTGAATTTGGTTGACTTTGAATCAACCAAGCCTGATCTCTAAGCCACATTTCCAGTCCCCAGATGGCTGCACTTGAAATCTTTATATTTTAACATTTTATTATAAATTTCTTGCTTGTATTCTCATATATACATTCTATGTCCCTCTTGGAGATCCTGGCAAGATGCTGAGAGTATCCTGCCCACAGAGCAGAGCCTGACAAGCTCCCCATGACGTATTCTATATGCCAAAAAAAGTAACAATAACAGGTCTCATTCCCATGACCCCGAAAGAGCCTCCAATATGGCACCATTGGGAAGGACAAGTAAGGAGAAGCTGCTAAAATCTCAGGGCTGGGACAAATGGAGATGTTATTGGTGCCTGTTCGAGCAAATCAATGAACAACGGGATGACAGTGATATGGTGATACAGTGATTATAAATGTGATCAATTTCTATTCTTTTTCTAAAAAAAAAACTACTGAGGTATTCTCCAGGAAAATACCTTGGATTATTTATCTATTTGGTAAAACATTAACAAATAATAGAGAGTACCTAAAGAAGACCAGATATTCTTCTATGCCTCTAAATGAATTTAAAAAATAGGAGTAATAGACAAAAAAATTTCAATGAACCTAGTTTGAAGTCAGAAATGAAAACATTTCATAAATAGTGGACTTACACAACTTTTATGAGCTTTGGGAATTCCAGGGTGCAGGGAGTTTAAAGAGGTGCTTGGAAGGGCTGAGAAAGTGGCTCAGAAGTATGTAGGGTCGTGGTCTCAATTTCTGGCACTGCACACACAAAGAAATTTAAAGAGGGGTTGGAGCAATAGCATGGTGGGTAGGGCATTTGCCTTGCATGCGGCTGACCTGGGTTCGATTCCCAGCATCCCATATGATCCCCTGATCACCACCAGGAGTAATTCCTGAGTGCAGAGCCAGAAGTGGCCCCTGTGCGTCGCTGGGTGTGACCCAAAAAGAAAAGAAAAAAGGGACTTAAAGAAGGTGGTGAGGTTAACCTTACAAAGAAAGTGTCTGAAGTTAAAGTCAACAAATGAGAACACAGATTCTCTGAAAAAGATGACCCTATTAGGGAGCCTGTAAGGATAGTGTGAGAGGAAGAAGGGTAAGTATTGGTTGGGTGATATGGTGTTTCCGCCATGGGTTCTGGATAGTCTCTCTGCAGAGTTTGGTTTCACTGTCCTGATACATCTTTTATTTTAATTTTGAAATTAAAATATCTTATTGGTACCATTTAATGTCAAAAACAATGTTTTCACTCCTCACTTCCCTCTTTAAATTAAAAGCTAGCATTACAAACAACAGTAGAAAACGTAAATTCATTTGTCAAAAAACAAGCTGTAATATATCTTTCAAGTATTTTTTTTAATTTTAAACATCATTATACACTGGTCTCCATAATAAATAACTATATAAAGGGCCTGAAACATTTTACACATGTTTTAAAAGTCTAAATACTACCCAAACTTTAGAACTTTAAGAATTAGTTAAGAGTTACTGTAAAATCTAGTTTATGTAGCACCAAAAAATTTGAAATTTTTAATACTTTCAACATCTGATTTTCTGAGCTAAAATAAGTTAACAATTTTTCTTCTGTGATTTTTTTGGGGTGTGGTAGGTTTATGTACAAAAATTCAATATAGATCCCTTTAAAAAGTCAAAAGTCAAAGTCAAGCTTTTAACCTTGCTTATCTCTAATTTCTGGACCTAGCAATTGATTCTATCTATGGTAAAAGATCCAGGTGTAATAAATAACATAGAATTTTATTTGAGTATAATTTATTTATCTTGTGTCACTAAGAGTTCCTATCTCAGTGAAAAAATTTATCTGTAAGTAGTATATATCTATGTAGTTCAGAATCTTATCCAGATCATCTTTCTCTATCATTTTTCTCAAATCATGTGATGGCCAATAAAACTGATGGCTGATACTTATCTGGAGTCTCTGGGTGGATATTTAAGAACTGTGGGTTGCTGAGAAGAGGCAGAGAGGAAGAGACGACACAATATTAGAAAATTCCCACAGACACACAATTGCTGTTCTTCTTATTCTGGAAACTTCTCTTGACTCCATGTAACATTTTTTTAAAATAAAATATAAGTAGGTGTTCAAGGATTAAAAAGTAGAAAGGGTGTGTCAATTGGACAGACAGAGAAGGGCCCAGGCTGACTAGACTTGCTGTCTATAGGCATGTCTGAACTGATATTTTAGCCTGTTAAAATGTGGTACCCAGACCCCTGAGCATTAAAACTATCCTTCAATAAACAAAGAGAAAGCATCCTCAGCTTAATTCTGCTTAGAAACAAAATTGCCCTAGTCAGTGAGAAAACATTTTCTGACATAATTCATGTGAGTGATTCACACTCTTGATTTTTTTTCTAGAACAATTAATTAAAACCACATTCATAGGTGGAGACTATTTCTGGCACTCACAAATTCTCCTTTAAAGGGCAAACTGATACATGCCTTTCTTATATTACTATTTTAATACTCTTACTCATAGATTTATAGAAACTCCTTAGTATAAAGAATAATAGCATAAAGGAGAAAATTAAATGGCTATTCCTTTAATCTTGGAGCCAAGGACCACAAAGTGATTGAAACCAGAGATTTTAGATGAGAAAGCAAACATTTCACTGAAAGTATCATAAGAGAAGTATGACCCCAAATTAGCATCTAAGAAGAGTGCAAGAACAGAGTTTTTAAAAAGATCACATCAACTGGAAGAGAGAAAAATGGAATTTCTGGTCATACTGTTTTTCTCTTCATGCTTAGAGAAGTTAAAGTGGAGGGGAAAGGAACAAATAAATGAAAAACTATCAATTCTCTTTATAAACTAATGTGAAGGTATAGGTTATATTGTATCACAGCCAAGTGTTACATAATTTTCATACAATTTCCCACATTGACAAGCTTTCCAATCATCAAGGGTTTTCTAAGAGGGCACTACATGCTGTTTGATGTTGTAGGCTCAGATGAGAGGCCCAAAGAGGGAGGAAGAATCATGTGCTAGTTCTTGGTTCAGAACAAACTGTCACACTCAACACTTACTAAATTGCTCACAAATTACGTTTCACACACACATGTTGATCTCTTCTTTATAGAACCCCTTCGACTCTATGTCCATTAGCTAGAAAAACATCTTTATGAGTTGTTAACTCTACAATAGTAGTACTAACACAATCAGGACAGAACAAATTAAAGATTGAAAAAATAGTATTTTTATATTACATTTAGCACCAATGTGCAATTAAGAGCATATAACTCAAGAATTTGGTACTTCTCATGAAGATGATAACTTCTTTTGTTGTTTGTGTTTTGGGCTAAATCCAGCAATGCTCAGGGGTAATTTCTGGATCTACACTCCATCACCCCTGGCAGTGCTCAGGGAATCATATAGGATGCTGGGATTGAACCTGGGTCAGCCACGTGCGAAGCAAGCACCTACCCACTATCTCTCCAGTCCCTAACTAAACATTTTAAAATGTAATATTGAAGTAGTTCACAGAAATTGAGTGTTTGAGGTCTTGATCATGGTGATGTAGTTTCTGAAAACTTAAATCAGATCCAGTTGTCTGAGCAAGAATGATGGAAGAATTTAGAATTACATGAGGAAATTCTAACTCAGATTGCAAAGGGAAATGAATACTTGTACTCTAAGGGTACAATCAATATTCATTGGCGAAATAGTAACAGAGGTGATCCAGATTGAATTAGTCTCCCATTCACTTTTCACGGAGATGAGAACATATAAATCAGGGACTTCTCACAAGAAGTAAAGCGGAAATAAAAAGTTTGGAAAATGATGTTTTCATTTTAATGGTCAGAAAATTGAAGAACCAAAAATTCCCTAGCCAGGGGTGGGCTGAGAAGGGGGATCAGTAATGAAGAAAAAAATGATTATAAATCAAAAACTCTCTAGACACCGTGTGACTGACTAGAATATAGGAAAGAAAACAACCAATCAGGATAGATCTCATCCATTTCCTTTCTATCCCTCTCTCTAAGACACAGTGTTTGTTTCCATTCTATCCTTATTTCTAATACCTGGGGATAGGGTTTCCCCTATTTCCTTCTCTAAGACCTGGAAGGGGAGTTGCGGGTGAAGGGGACAGAATTTTCTCCTCAGGGTCAACTCTAGATGGCTTTGATCCGGCTGCAGATGGCTCCATCTCCACTCAGAGCCAATTCTTCGACTGCATCAGCAATCTAGAATCTGGGTCTCCATGTCTGCGGAGAATTGGGAAGGGGTGGTGGTGATAGCTTAGAAGCTCCGTGTTTATTATCGTGAACAAGATTCAATCCAAGTTGTGCTTCTGACCAATGAGCATGCCTGGATGATGGACCCAAGATGAGCCTTTTCCCTCCAATTCTCTGCCCTTGAGGTCTGGGCTAAGCAGATCCCACAAGACTTCGTCCCTTGCTTCGTGCAGGTGGTGCTTCTGCCTCAGAGAATGCCAGGGTGTAGGAGACTGGTACCCTCCTCCCCATCCATGACTCTTTGTTTTCTCTGAACTCAATTGGGTGCTGAACCTTCTGCCGAAGTGAGGACAGGAAAGGGGGTGGGTTACCAAGCAGCAGAAAACTCATGGATTTTGCTTCTCTGGCAGGCTAATTTGGGGGTAGTGGCAGGGTGGGTGGGCCACCTGGGATGGGCAAACAGCACCAGTCTGTCTCCAGGGTAGAACAATCTCCCCCTCCCCACATTGTCTGACTCACAGTTATGGATTGTGCCTTTCCAAGAACAAGACTAGACTAATTGCTCCTTTACAACTTTGTGTCAAACTCTTTAATTGCATGTCTCACTGAATTTTACACGGGGAGGGAGGGGTCCCAAGCATCCATGCCCAGAGTGGCTGACTCCCACTCTCACCCCATTTCCACCAGCCTTCCTCTCCTCCACTTCACTCAAGTTCTACCCCACTACTTTTATTTTCCTTCTGTGCTTCCCACAAATTTCTGAAGTCGAGGAAAAGAAAAGAGAAGCTGGAAAGTGAGTTGATAGTTGCAGAGTCCTTTAGGGAGGAGGGGACCAGTCACTGAGTTGGCATTTTGAGTCGTGTGTGTGTGTGTGTGTGTGTGTGAGAGAGAGAGAGAGAGAGAGAGAGAGAGAGAGAGAGAGAGAGAGAGAGAGAGAGAAAGAGAGAGAGAGATTTGGGGTCAGTTGTGAGAAGGTAGATATTCTCATTTCCATTTTACAGACTTGACTTCCGAGAGTCTCTTGAGGCTCAGAAACTTGCTATTGACACAGAGATTAAGGTAGAAACTCAACAAGCTAAAGAAATAGAACAGAGATAGCATTTGCCTTACGTGTGGACAGTATGAGTTTGATCCTCAGTTGTATACTGTCCCCAAAGCACCATGAGGAGTGATCACTGAGTACAGAACCGTGAGTAAGCCCTGAGCTCAGTCAGAAACAGCCCACAGCCCAATTCCCCCTCCCCAAAAGATGAAAACTAAAAGCCTGGATCCATCCTACTAAATTAATAGGTTACAGTAGTAGCACACCAGATTGTATAGGTAGAAGCCAAACAATCTCTACTAACAAAAACACTAACACAGAAGGCTTAATTTGCAACAACAGCTCAGTAAACCCTGACAAGGACTTACTTTTCCAATGATGAGATACAATAATTTCCACAAATTTTCTCTATGAAAATATTTTTTGATTATTATATTAGACATTTAGTGGTCATAAATGATATAAAATAAATTATTGTGGGGCTTTTCCCAGACTTGACAAGTGGATGGGGAAAAGGAGACAATGGTGAAAGAAAAATGACAGTGGTGGTGGGATTGGTGTTGAAATGTTGAATGCCTGTAAGAAAATGAGCAATTCTGTAAAGCATTTAAATAAAGTGGGGAAAATGGGAAAAAATTAATGTGATATATGGAAGCATAGTCCCGTTGCTCCATCCCCAACCTACCCCTCAGAAAGTTTCCTGTACAGATCCAAATATACAGTCCGGTGTTCAATCTGAGAGACATGTTAAAGAGAGTTGAAAGGGAGAGGCTTTGAAGAGGAGGAAAAATATCAAACTGTTCCACTAGATAAAAAGAAGGCAGATGCTAGATTTTGGATCAAGTCGCTTCAACATTCAGCCACCTCTTAATCTTCCCAAATTGGTTTCTTCTGTAAAACAAGTGAGGGTATCACCATCTTCCTTCCTACTTCTTAGTGCTTATTCTATCTGTTTTAATTTTACTGGGTATTTGTAAAGGTAAGCCACTATTCTAAGGTGCCATTGGCATAAGACTTGCAGATGTATTGTTAGAAAAACTAAAATGATTCAAGTAAAAGAGAAATTAAAACAAAAGGTATGGGGCTTGAGTGATAGCACAGCCGGTAGGGCATTTGCCTTGCATGCGGCCAACCTGGGTTTGATTCCTAGCATCCTGTATGGTTCCCCAAGCACCTCCAAGAGTGATTCTGAGTACATGAGCCAGGAGTAGCCCCTGTGCATCGCCGGGTGTGACCAAAAAGCCAAAAAAAAAGGTACATGAAGCAGCAATTAAACCTTACCTGGCAAAGGGTCAGTTTAGTCTTACGTTCTGCTCACATGGGATGAAAGATATATAAGCCTCTGAGAACAGAGTGTCCATTCTTGATTAGCAAGAAAGCTTAGGAGGTTCCAAGCTGGGATCACAGGCCCTGTAGGCACCAGCAGTAACCTTTGAAGCATTTTTAATACTCAGAAATCATATTAAATTTATTTTTGTTTTCACCACACCCAATGGTGCTCAGGGGTTACTCATGGCTCTGTGCTCAGGGGTTGCTCCTGGTAGAGACCATATGTGGTGCCAGGAATTGAACCTAGGTCAGTCACATGAAAGGCCAGCATCTTTACATCTGTACTATGTCTCTGGGCACAAGTGTATTTTTGGTTTTGTTTTTGATGAGTTAATCTTTACCCCCTGAAAAATCCAATGGCTTTAGTCAAAAGTAGTCTAACGTAATAGTTAAGAGTGCTGAAATCAGAAACAGGACTTCCTGGGTTTTAATTCCAGCAGTTGCTTCTTAGCAGTGTTATAGTAAGTGAGCTGATGAATTCTATATGTTTCAGTGTTCTTATTTATAAAAAGAGGGGGTAGTCTTAGGGCTGTTAATGGGATAAGGGTTAGTATATGTCAAATATCTAACATGATGCATCCTGAAGTTTTCCCATGTGTCTCTACTGTTTCCAACTTCCTTGCAACTTCTCAAAGTGTTTGGACTCCAAAGAACACATAAATAGTTATCAGGAGATTTTTCAGTATGATAATCTTCTGATTAAAAAGATCTATCATCTCCTATGCACCTCCCTGAGGTCTCAAAAAATTTCTCAGTCTAAGCACATGTCTCATTTTTTACTTTTCTTTGTCTCATTTCTTTAACTCTTAAAAAGATCTCAGGTTCTATGGTGTACAGCCAGATGCACATTCAGACTTATTCCAGAGCAAACACTCTTTGTCAGCCCAGAATTTGACACTGATAGTTAAGAAGAGGTTCTCAAGGTAAGCCAGCTGGGATTCCTGGTTCACCAAAGCATGAGGACATCGGAATCAGGAAACACCCAAGGAAAAGAGATGGTATGGCATCATTAAGGATTAACCAGAGCAAGCCTTTTCATTTCTAGAAGAGTCATGGGTGTCAGAGTACTTGTTGAGCAAAGCACATGTCATTGGCTATGGAAGAAATGGAGACATTTACATCCTAGGAGGAAAGAAAGAGTGGCATCAGGGGACACTGATAATAGCAGGCCACATCTTCAATCAGGAAACTGAAGTGAGGAGAGGCAGAGTTTGGGATCATAAGAGAAGTTTCCCTTTGCAAGGTTATGCCTTGTAAGTTGTTTTCTGATAAATTCCTCGGCAGAGTGTGAGCTGGGCAGGGCCCCCAGGGCCACACTGTGGGATTAGGGAATCACATGGGCGTCAAACTCTACTTGTGCTATCTATCCAGTTCTGCCCAATATTACCAATACTGGTTCTCTGTGTCTTTACAGGGAAGATGTTTACAGGTATCTGATCAGCTGATTTGAAAAATAAGACATCAGCTTTTCATTAAACAAATTTCATAGAGGAATGCAAAATACAGTAGCTGACTGAACATTAAATTTCAATATGGTCTCCCGAAGAAGAACTATACTTGTTCAGGTACAGTGGTGTTTCTGAAGACAATTCAGAAATGCTTCTTAATTCTCTTCAAAAGTCAGTCGATGAAATTTCCAGCCTCACATGGAAGTCGGAAATGGGCAACCTCCCCCCCCGCCCCGCCCCCATCTCCCTGTTCTTCAAGGAGCCTGGCGGTCATACCCATGAACTAACTCAGGTGCCTTATAAGCAAAATAATGGCCAAGATCCAGAGACTCACAAATAAACCTCAGAAAAGAGCAGAAACACACTACAGAGATGCCTCTGGACACCAAAGTCACCATACAGTTAAAAAAATGAACTTCAGCTGTATGACCCTATTTTAAATTTTAGAACTTAAAATTAGCACATAATTGCATTTGCAGGTGCATAACATCTCATACTCTATGCCAGTGATGTACCAAGAGTAGCACCCCATATTTGATGGGGTATAAAGTAGAAAGCAACCAATCTCAATACATATATATATATATATATATATATATATATACACACACACACACACACACACACACACACACACACACAAGGCTCAACCTGTAACAACATGTTAGTAATTTCTTATATAGGACTTAATATCTTCAGGGTGAGATACCACAATCTTCATATACTTTCCTTTAAGGAAAAATTTTGGGCTCATTTTTAGTGGATTATTCATAACAAGTAATCTAAGATAAATTCTTTAGATCCAATTTTGGGGCCAGGCTTTGCAGGGGGAGGGAGGGATGGAAAAATTCAAAATATAGTGGTGGGAAGGTGTAATGATGGTGGGATTGGTGTTGGAATATTAAATGAATAAATTATTGTGAACTACTTTATAAAAATAAGGTAAAGGTAAAGGTAAAGGCCCTCCCGTTGATCGTCGATTTGCTCGAGCGGGCCCAGTAACGTCTGCATTGGAGACTTTGTTGTTACTGTGTTTGGCATATCGAATACTCTCGGTAGCTTGCCGGGCTCTCCGAGAGGGGCGGAGGAATCGAACTCGGGTTGGCCATGTTGGCCGCTTGTAAGGCGAACACCCTACCGCTGTGCTATCGCTCCAGCCCCACTTTATAAAAATAAAATTTAAAAAAAGTTTATAGAGACAACAAAAAAGTTATCTCCCTAAGACCTTTTTTCAGTTATATGCTCAGGGTACTTAGTGACTTTTGACTAATGGGTTTCCTGATTTGCCACTATTAATGATATTCTTAAAAATATGAACTTTGCAGATAATCTAACGACAACAATAATTTTTGAGTGTTGTGCCTATTATGATTACTTTATTCATTCATCTAACCTTCCCAAGAGTCTCGTGGAATAGGCATGGAAATTATCTTCAGTTACAGACAAAGAAACCAAGAAGGCGCAAATTCTGTAAATTGCCAAAGGCAGACTAGTTCAGCTGTAAAGGCTGGTAGAAGGAGCAATTGTGACATTATTGGAATAAGCATCTACATTCATTTTCCTCAATTATCTTTCAGAGAATTATCTTCAAGGGTATTGTAACCCTCATCTTAAGGGAAATGTTGCTGAATCAATTTTTTGGTAAAGACATATTTCCTCATAGTTCAGTCTTGGACCCATTATATTATTTAACCCCTATCAGAAAAAAGAACAAAGACCTTCTTGAGATATGTAACAGTTTTGTAATGGACTTTCTACTCTGAATGTTGGTGATATGGTGCAAAGGAAAACAGATAGAAGAGGAGCTATTTACCTCTGCTTTTTTTTTTTTAGTTTCTGTTTAATTTATTTCAGTTCTTATTTTATTATTTTTTTCTCCTACAATTTTTTGCTTTGATTTGTTGTTCTTTTCCCAAAATTTTAGCATAAATTCAAGTAGTTTATTCATATTCCTCTTGCTTTGTCCTGAAGACTTGTAACATTATTAACTTACTTCCTTTTTTAATTTATTTTTATTTATTTATTTATTTATTTATTTATTTTTAACCTCTGCTTCTTTAGGGAAAATGTTCTTTACATTGTGCTTGTGGAAAGAGAAGTCCAACCCAGGAAACAAGTTGGAAGGTAGGTGCTTAGAATTCCCATGCTTAGCATTAAGAAACTGAAATTCAACTAAGATTAAGAGGGATAGTACAATGGGAATTACTATGAGGTTGACCTGGGTTCAATCCCCAACACCACACATGGCCCCCTAAATCCCACTAGGAGTTATTGATCTCTGAGCGTAGAACTAGAAGTGAGCTTGGTACTGGGTGTTGCTCAAAAACAAAACTTAGCGATAGCACAGCAGGTAGGGCGTTCGCCTTACAAGCGGCCAACATGGCTGACCCGAGTTCGATTCCTCCGCCCCTCTCGGAGAGCCCGGCAAGCTACCGAGAGTATTCGATATGCCAGACACAGTAACAACAAAGTCTCCAATGGAGACGTTACTGGGCCCGCTCGAGCAAATCGACGATCAACGGGAGGGCCTTTACCTTTTACCTTTTAAAAAATAAAAAAGCAAGGGCTGGAGCAATAGCACAGCAGGTAGGGCCTTCGCCTTGCACTCAGCCAACCCGGGTTCGATTCCCAGCATCCCATATGGTCCCCTGAGCACCACCAGGGGTAATTCCTGAGCACAGAGTCAGGTGTAACCCCTGTGCATTGCCGGGTGTGACCCAAAAAGCAAAAACAATAAAATAAAATAGATAAAAAAGCAAGCATCAAGTGGTACTGTTAAGAGGTTGAGTTCAGGCCTATCATAATTTAACATCTTTCTTGCTTATGATGAAAGAAATTATAATCATATTATGGGCCATTATGAAAGAAAATCAAAACTATGACTAAAGAAATGTCAATAAAAAGTTCAGCATTAAAATAAGACAAAGCAGCAACCTATCTTAAAAGTAGTTTTGCTAAAAGGTGGATCAGAATAAGCTCAGAATTGAAATGTAGGACAGACAACAGAGTCCTAAACCCTTTTTTAAAAATGTAATTCAACTTTTTGATACAAATATAATAGAACCCAGGATTTAAAATGGCATAATGATTTTACAGTGGGAGATCAGAAATAGGGAAGCAAAGACATAATTCTTAAGAAGGGAGAAATAGTCTAATTAAAAAAATTATCTATGTGTAGACTAGAGCCATGTTTCATTTTGAGTTTCAACCTTGACTTGCTGGAATGTTATTTCTGGTTGGCTGTGAGGGTTTGCCAATGAATTTAGTATTTAAATAGGCAGACTCAGTGGTCTATACTCCCACATCTAGGTGGGTATCATCCAACTTATTGAGAACCTGCCTCCATCTTTAAGATGGGATATAGACTTCCCTGCACTCACACTGGCTTTTGCACATTCTGCTCCCCTGATTCTCTCGACTAAGGTGCAATTTCCCCACGAGCTCCCCTAAGTCTCTGTTTTTTTTATGGATGGTATCTGAGGGATTTTTCAGTCTTCACAATTGTGTGAGTGAATTTCTCATAATAAATATTTTTATGTATTACATATATCTTGTTGGTTTTACTTTTCTGGAGCATCCTAAAAAATACAACTAGTCATGAAGCAACAAACAGCTGCAGAAATATAATGATTCATCAAGTACTGTTACAAGGACCTTCTGTGTGTATGTTCTGTTCATTCACTTGTTTATTGAATAGCTAAGTGTCCAGTGTATGTCAAGGACTGTGCTAAGCTTCAGGGATTATAAAGTTTAAAAGTTGGGTCCTGCCAGAAACCAAAAATAATCTTCAAAGAAACACCAGAAGGATCACTATTCTCCTCCTTTATAGGAAATAAAATAGAGTCTCAGGTAATGGGGCTTATCTAAGACTCCAGGGGTGGAAAATAGCAGATCTGTCTGAATCCAGATTCTCTGCTTTTAGTTACAACACAGCAGTGGTCTATTAAACTAAAATTCTACAAGAAATCATTCAAACTGATGGCCTAAAATCACCTAGAAAAGTACCCCTACTATGTAAGGAGTGTTTAGCACAAAGGAATAGTCACAAAAGACTAAGAAACATCACTCTCTCTGCTATGACTTCTGGTTTGGCAGAAACAAGCAGTGTTGTCCATATTCCCTAACAAAAACTGCTTGTTGAATGACATTTCCATCATGAATTTGAACAAAATGGAAATATATAGCCAAGCTGAGAATCCAATTAGGTGAGTCACTGCAACAAAAAGGGCTGCAGTGAGTTTTCCACTGATAAAGGTGCAACAAGAGGGTGGTGACATCCTTGAGTTGGTCCCATTCACACATCTGGCCACGCACTCCCACCCACTCACAGAGCACCTGTCCAATGGCAATGATATAAAAAGGTTCTAAGTGAGGGCCACAGGGTTTGTGGTGGACCCTTCAATGTAACACGTAGATTTCTTTTCAGGAGGGCTTCTGACACCAGCCCCTTCTAGGCTATTGGCACACAGACTTCCACTGCCCAACGCTTCTCCGTCAGCTGCAGACAAACTCTTAGCCACATCCCCACTTAGCCTGCCCGTGTCAGAGGACTGATAGATGGAGATACAGAAGGTCTCTTCATCTGACTCACTCATGGCAAAGCTGAAGGGTCATCTAGCTCTAGTGTTTTCCAATGGCTGTTGCTACTGCATAGCCCTGCACGCAAATCAGTAACTTTCCTCTCTGTACTCTGTTTCACAGGTGTTGAGCCCAAGGCCGCTCCTCCACAGACATTCAACCCCGTAAGCAAGAAACAATGAGCCATGATAAAAGCACTTGGAAAAGAGGAAACTCTGTCTCGTATTCATCCTCAAGTGAATATAACCTCACCCAAAGACAAAAGGCACAGAGATCCAGGTTTAGTTTGGGATTAGTGATTTTCTTTCGACCAGGAGACAATCTGTCTGCCAAAGCAGTGAATTTTGTGTGTGCATACGCGCACGAGAGAGAGAGAGAGAGAGAGAGAGAGAGAGAGAGAGAGAGAGAGAGAGCACTGTAACTGCTGCAGTGGCTCGAGCACCCAAACCAGTCTGAATGTCTTGTGCTTCTGATTATCGTTACTGTGTTGCTGGGGAGCACAGAACACTGGTATTTATAAATCAGTGATTAGAAATTTTAAAACAGCTAAGTTTGATAGGTTCTGAAGTAATTTGGAGATAAATGAGGGAAAATCTCATTTCTCAATAAATGCCCCAAAGTAAATCAGATTACATAAGACACTTTTCAATTATTTTTTAGTAACAGAATCCAAAATATTCACTGGTTGTATGTCTAACAGAGCCTCTTTTCCTTAACATCTTACTATAACTACGTAACTAAATTATGGCCAATGGAACTCAATGGAAACTTCTGCATTAAATCCTATAAGAAAACACTTGTAAATCCTATAACAGTAAAAAAAAAAATTGTAAGGTAAAACCACCCAGATCCTTCATCTTCCAACCCACCAACTGGCCCCCCTGGCGCCGTGTAATTCCATCAATGGCCAAGACCCAGAAACTATAAAGACTATAAAACCCAGCTCCCAAAAGACATCTTATTATCTCATTCTTGCTTTGGACAACCTGGCAGGCTACCGAATGTAACCTGCGCATATGGCAGAGTCTGTCAAACTCCCCGTGGTGTACCCAATATGCCAAATACCAGTAACAATCATGGGTCTCATTCTCCTAACCCTGAAAGAGACTTGAATACGTCACTTTTTAAAATCTCAGGGCTAGGATGAAGGAGAACGTTACTGGGGCCTGCTCGAGGCAATCGATGAACAACAGGATGATCGTGATCGTGATCGTCATCATGAAGGTAAAACCACTTGACTTTTGTTTTCACTTTCCTCTACTCCCAGGATGGAACATGAAGGCTATTGATGGAACAGGAGTGCATCAGAGAGTTTCTGGGTTCTTGAATCACTTCTGGGAGAGAATTCTATGACCCTTATAAAACTTCATTCTAGCTTTGGCTTTTATATGGGAGAAAAATTAGCCATTTATTTTATTGGTTTTTTTGTTTTGCTTTTTGAGCCATACCAAGGTAACTCCTGGCTCTGCACTCAGGAATCACTCTTGGTAGTGTTTGGAGGCCGAGACGAGGTATTGGGGATTGAACCCAGGGTGACTGTGTGCAAGACAAGCACCCTATGCACTCTACTATCTCTCCAGATTCAACCATTTATTTGTTCAATCCATTACAATATTGTTTTTTATTAAAGTAATTCCACCAGTATTTTAACTTTCACAGATTCCAAATCAACTAAAACTTGGGTGATGTTCACGCTTTGCCCTATCATGGCATTAGCATGAAAAGCACACACTCTATTAGGGCTGCGAGTGGGGCTCAGTAGTAAGTTACATGTGTTGTGGGTATGAGAGTACCTTGGGTGAACACTGAACAACCCCCCCCCCCCCCTCAAATAAAAGAATTCCATCTACTATTGAGTAAGTGCTGACATTATCCTTCTGTTTTTGGTACTTTGCCTTGTTCTGGTCCACTATCACTAACACTATCACTATCACCCCATTGTTCATCGATTTGCTCGAGTGGGCCCAGTAACGTCTCCATTCGTCCCTGTCACGTGCTAGTGTAACCCGATGACATATTGGGGGCTCCTTCAGGATCAGGGGAATGAGGACCATTCATTGTTATTGTTTTTGACATATTGAGTACGCCACAGTTAGCTTGTCAGGCTCTGCCATGCGGGTGGGATACTCTTGGTAGCTTGCAGGGCTCTCCGAGAGGGATGGAAGCTTTTGGGGCAGCCTCTAATCCCCTTTACAGGTGTTCCTAGTCAGGCATATAGGTGGGAATGATACTCTCAGTAGCCTGCCAGGTTCTCTGAGAGTGAGAACTAGAGAATAAGAGGTCTAGATAATAGAATAAGTGTGCAAGGAATCTATGTTTCCAATTACAATCTCTCTCTATTATATTCCTCAGATATGTGCTTACCTTTCCCAAATCAGCAGTAACAGTCTCTTACACTAAATTCCAAAAATCCTAAGTATTTGAGAATCAAGTAATCATAGTGAGGCTTTCACATTATATAAAACAAGATGCATGAGGGGATAGGGATCTTGAAAATCTTTGAAAGTCCCTAGACTTCGAGTGCTGATGACATGCAGAAACTAACTCTATGGTTGCTTTCAGCCCAGCGGGTAGGGCATTTGCTCGCAGCCGACCTGGGTTCGATTTTTCCGTCCCTCTGGGAGAGCCTAGTAAGCTTCCGAGAGTATTCTGCCCACACGGCAGAGCCTGGCAAGCTACCCATGATGTAACAAGTCTCACAGTGGAGACGTTACTGGTGCCTGCTCGAGCAAAACTGATGAACAAAAGGAGGACAGTGCTACAGTGCCACATAACTGCTTCATGTAGTTTTCACATTGCTTCCTTATTATATTGTCAGCAGAGTGTAAACCATATCTGTCACTCTACTACCTTAAAAGATATGCTGGGAATAGCTCAGTCAACAATCATTCTCCTCACTGCACCCTTAGCAACACATCTGGATGGAAGAATGTCTATAGATGACTTGGCTATATTATTTTTGATAAAGAGGAATTCCTAGAAATTTTTTCCCTTCTTAGATTCACGTAGCTCTCAGAAATATTTACCATGTATCTGGTTCTGGGATTGTTCTCATGTTTCCTTTAAGACAAACTTACTCATTTAGTTCTGAGAATTTTTTTTTCCTGGCGGATTGCCATACCCAGCTATTCTCAGGAATTACTCCTGGTTCTGCACTTAGGTATTACTCCTGGTGGTGCTGGAGGACCATATGGGATGCCGGGGATCAAACTCAGGTTGACTGTATGCAAAGCATATGACCTACCCATTGTACTATCTCTTTGGCCCCTAGTTCTGAGAACTTATACTCTGATACTTATTCTAGGTAATTTATAAGTGCCCACTAAGCTGGTAAGTGGATATACCATTTAAATACTGATCTCTGTCATTAAATATTTTACAATTCATTAAAAGAATGATTAAATAACTGAAAATTGATTGGAAAGATATTGACTGGTAAGTGACAGCATTTAAAATGCCTGTTACTAGAAATGATTGGTATTATTAATCAATATGTGAGTTCCAGACCTTTTCCATCAGGGTAGAAGGAATTCAAAGCTAACCTATGATAGTCCTCCTCCATCAAGAACACATCTTAAGGGAGCAACTTAGCATATGATTAAAAGTTATGGCACATATCATTTTCTGTGTTCTATTTATATGCATTTTAGTTCTCCCTAACAATACTGACAACACTACTTAAAGCATGAAAGACCCTAAGGCACCATTAATGTTTATTATATAAAGTCTAAAGTCAGTTCATCCTGGGCTGGCAAATGTCTACCCTTCAAAGAGAAACAATTACAACCCCTTTTGAAAGCTTAATGGAGATATTTCCAGAAACACCTTTAAAATGGTTGAGAATTATTAACGTATTGTTCAGTGTAAATGCACAGGACAGAAAAACCACAGTTCTCTACAAAAGATGTCAAGAGCACATTAGCTGCTAGCTTGAGAACCTTCATCTGTAGCTAATTTTAGAGTACAGTTATAGCATTTAAAAAAAACATAAAATACTGTAAAATGTTGAAACTCAGAAGTTAGCAGTTAAAGACATTTACTAGGTAGAAGCTGGGGAAAGTACAGATTGTGGAAAAACACAAATATGAATAGTATAAGTGAGGCTTACTGGTATTTTCCCCAAAGGGTGTTTTAGACAATTCTATAATAAAATAGTATAATAAAATAAATAGTTTAATATCTAAACTAGGATTTTAGAGCCATCAACAGTTGTTTGTTGTTTTTTTTTTCATTTTTTTTAAAAAAGCAATCTCCAGACTTTTGCCCCCATGGGTTTTAATACGATACATCATAAAGAAGTTATTAATATGTGTTTTTTTAAAAAATCACTGCTAGTCAATGTGTAAACACGTCGTATGTTTTAACTTGCTCCAGAAAAACAGGATATTCTTAGAGATGAACAGGATGTACAGTGTGTCCATGCTGGGTTTCATGGTATAACAGAAAAGACCGAACACAAGACTAGGTTCAATCTTGAACACAAACCATGGTACTTCAATTAAAACTTAAAAAAACTAATTTAAATATATCTACAATGGGGCTGGAGCGATAGTACAGTGGGTAGGGCATTTGCCTTACATGTGGCCGACCCAGGTTCAATCCCTGGCATCCCATATGGTCCCCCAAACACAGCCAGGAGTAATTCCTGAATGCAGAGCCAGGAGTAATCCCTGAGCATCACTGGGTGTGACCCAAAGAGAAAAAAAATACAAGGAATAGTTAAAAAAGAAATGTGAATTTCTTTTCTATTTGGAAAGCATGAGAGTGATACTATTAGAGTACAATTTTCTAAAGCAAGAACTAGCTCTTGCAGTTCATAGCATCATAAAACAGGGGACGAATGCAGTCTGCCTCACTTCACATGGATGGGCAGACACCAGCTCTGCTCAACCCCACCAAGGCCCTGAGGCAAACTCCAACTCACCACTGGGGAAGGGGACAGGGCAATGTTGCCAATGGACGCCTTGAGTTCATCGACTGTAGCTGCACTCTTAAGCACGTCTTTAGATTGCAATGGCTTAATCTTGATGTTAAATTTCTTATGTGATTCTTCTTCTTCTTCCGATTCGCTGGAAGAATAAAAGTGCTTTCCTTTGGTAGGTAGAACACAGTTAAAGAGACATCCATCGGAGATCATGATGAGCAGAAAACAAGAGGGAACACATATGGAGTGGCAGAACATATACCCATATACTTGGGGAGAGCAGAGAGGTCCAACATCAATAACAATGGAAATCAGGAAAGGGTTAGAGTTTATTCACTGCTCTAGAATATGACTGAGGATGGGGAATTGCAAACAGCAGTGGTGAGGACAATCTTCATTTTGATTGAAGTTGGATGGCCACTTAGAATAAATAATTATGTGCAAAGAGGAGGGGCACTTGCTGGACCACTTGGGATGAGGTTCATGTGCTTGAAAATGTGACCTGCTCTGCCCATACATGACATGTGTGGAGAGAACAGTCAGATCTGCTTCTCAGTCACAGTCAACAACACTGTCATATCAGGTTTTAGCAGACGCTCCAGTACCCACCACGTTTATTCCCCCTCCTTCCCCCCCAGGCTAATTGCCTGATTGCTAGTAGTGCTCAGGCTGTTCTTTGTGGTGTTTGTTCATTTCTAATATTAGGGACAACAGGAATTGCAAAGTTTGGGTTATTTCAGTGCCTTTCCAAAACCTGGGTGTGTTTTACTGTTTCTAAAAAACAAAAATTTTAAAAAAAGGATATAGCCAGGTTCTTCAGGTCTGATACTGTAGCCTTCTTCATCCAGTTCAGGTGAGTTCTACAAAATACAAGCACACAGTAAGCAATGGTTATGCTGATAATGATGAAGAAAAGAGCCACTTTTCTTTCTAGAATCTTTTACTTAAAGATAGGGCTGGAGCGATAGCACAGCGGTAGGGCGTTTGCCTTGCACGCAGCCAACATGGCCGACCCGAGTTCAATTCCTCCTCCCCTCTCGACGAGCCCGGCAAGCTACCGAGAGTATCTCGCCTGCACGGCAGAGCCTGGCAAGCTCCCCGTGACGTATTCAATATGTCAAACACAGTAACAACAAGTCTCATGATGGAGATGTTACTGGGCCCACTCGAGTAAATCGATGAATAACGGGAGGACCGTGTGTGTGTCCTTACTTAAAGATATAGTCATGTCTCTTATTTTAGGGAGCTAGATTTTTAACTTGGAGAAGTGATTCCTTGGCATTCCATGTTCATCAATTCAAGGATCCCTGAAGAACATTTCTATTGAGAAAAAGTGGAAACATCAATGACAGAAAATTTTCAAAGAGAATTTGTCATGCATTTAAGTTCAAGGATTGTGCTAGGTGACATGCGCTAGGATACAAATCATCTAACCCTGGAAATTTAAAATGTAATTTGTTAGGAAAAAAAGTTCAAAACATAAAGCATTAGTGAAGGAAGAGGAACTTAGTCTGTGAATGGGGTGGAGGTGGAGGAGGAGGAATTAGACTGTTCCTTTCAGGACACAGGGATGGGTGAGAGGGAAGTCAATGTTGAGATGGGGAAAGGAGAGGCAACAACCACGATGGTAGGACCATGAGAACTGAGACCTTGGTTGGCTCCCCATGCTAAGGGAAGAACTGCTTGATATAGCTTCTTCAGTTATCAATTAGGGTAGGACCAGCTGCAAGGCATTATCTTATGGTGTTTGGGTGATGAGGTAGATTTGGTAGTAGGAAAAAAACTAGGGAAAGTCAATTTAGTATATTTTCATCAATTTGAGTAAGAGATGGACCAAGTTGGTTGTTGTTCATCGAGTTTTTCAAGCGGGTCCAGTAAAGTCTCCATTATTGTTACTGTGTTTGGCATATCGAATACATCACGGGGAGCTTGCCAGGCTTTGCCGTGCGGGCGAGATACTCTCAGTAACTTGCCGGGCTCTCCAAGAGGGGCAGAGGAATCGAACCCAGTTCTGCCTGGCCGACTGCACGCAAGGCAAACGCCCTACCGCTGTGCTATCACTCCAGCCCAAGTTGTTTGTAGGAAGGGAAAAAAATAAGATCATCTGGAGGACAAATTGTTAGTTCTTGATCATAGGGTAAAAGAGGGGGAAGTAATGTGTAAGAAGACTCCAAGATTCTGCCTTCAAATCCTGGGACTCCTCTGCTATTTTTGGAAGAACTAATTTCAACAACAGATAATTCACATTATTGGGAGGGGAGACAAGACAAGTTTGCATGATTGGGATTGGGGTTGGTATAACATTTGAGTTTCTGCCACATAGTAAGTAACATAATTCATCCCTCATTTCCCTGGGCCCTTGTAAGAACCATATGTGGATTGATAGATCCCCTTCATCAATGAAGACACTAAGAAAAACCAGGTTGTCATTTTTCAAGGAAAAGAACCCCTCAAATGCAACCCTGGGGCTTGACCTTAGGTTTTGGACACTAAACCCTATGCCTATAGAGGAAATACAGGAAGAATTCAAGGATGGTCTTAACATTGTGGTTACAGGCCTGGGACCAAAGAAGACAGAGTTGAAGGGAGATTCTGGAATATTTGTAGCCATAAAAGTGCCATGAGAGAGGGGTTGGATGGTAGGATATAAAGGAAAAGGCATTTTTAGTGAGCAGAGATTATGATGAGCTCCCTCTTGTCCTTTTTCCGTACTCGGTGAATTTCTTTCTTACAAGTCTCTTGAAGTCATTTCCCTGCTAAGAAATTGCCACTGGCTTCTCACAATAGATGAAAGAAAATCCCACTCCTTGGTGTAGCTCTTATGCCCTAGAGTCCTTGGGGCTGAGATTTTTCTAGTAGTTTCCCCCGCCAACCTTAAGGTTTTTTTCCTTTGGTTTACTTTTTCCATTGGAAAAGACCTTCCTCACTTCAGGGTCCTTAACGGTGGCAGGGTTTTCCTTGACAAAGGCTGCTGATAGGGATCTCGTCTGTGAGAAAGTACAAGAAGCTCAGTAACTTGGGAAGAACCTACGCTAGTGTGAGGCCATGAGTTTAAGTCCAGGGTTAATGCTGTCTTCTCATGGCATGTGTGCTGTGGGATCATGGTTTTCTCTTGGTTTGGGGCTCGTTGATAAGGAGAAATAACCAACCAACCAACCAAACAAACAAACACAAAACCCTTCTGATTACTTATAGAAAGTGTCATCTATTGTACAACTAGTACAATAATCCCTCACTACTGTTCATCTATAAGAAAAGATGAAATCATGCGATTTGCAGCTACTCGGATGGATCTGCAGAGTATCATGGTGGGTGAAATTAATCAGAAGGAAAGGGACAGACACAAAATGATTCATCTCCTATGGTTGATATAAAGAAGTCTGGTAGGGGAAAAGCAGATTCCCCAAGAACAGAAATTGAGGACTGGCTTTCTCACTCCAGGAGAGAATGGGGTGGTCAGGGTGAGGCTGTGGTAATGGTGGGGGGAAAGCAGGTTCTCTAAAGCTGGGTCTGGTGCTGGAATTTTTCTAAAAAAATTTTTATTAGTGAATCACCGTGAGGTACAGTTACAGACTTACAAACTTTTGTGCTTGTGTTTCAGTCATATGAAAATTTTTTAGATGTAATAATACCAATATCAGTTTTGTAAACTACATTCCTTACAATAAAAACTGCTGGGGAAAAAAAAGAAAGGTAATTCCTATATAACCTGATAGGAGTTTTTTTTTTTTAAATTGTAGGAAATAATCCTTAATTTAAATCTTAATCCTTAAGAATCATGAGCTGACCAGGGACCTCATTGTGTAGGATTTATGTGCTAAATAGGAAGCATTATTATCTACCACTTGATGAGAAATTTTTGTTTTAATGATCATAAAGCTTATTTGGCCAGACAATCCCATTTTTATGTGTACCGAACTACATTATAACAAAAGCCTGGGTTAAAAAAAAAACATTAAATTGAGGAAGAGGCATTATTTTCTCTATTAGTTTTTCTTAGAATATTATTTGCGAAGAGTTGTAATTTTGGGTAAAATATAACAGTCACATGTTGTAAGGAAGTGAAATGTTAAAAATATTTTTTAAAAATCTTAATCCAGGGAAACAGATATTTGAGAACCAGGCCATGAGGCAGACAGGATAGCCGGTTTTATAGTGTAGGAGTGAAGAGCATAAATGATTTATCCTCTTTGACCTTCAGTCTTCTTTTCTCTAAAATGCAGATAATGTAATATTAATGGGCTGGAGCGATAGCACAGCGGTAGGGCATTTGCCTTGCATGCAGCCAACATGGCCGACCTGAGTTCGATTCCTCAGGCCCTCTTGGAGAACTCGGCAAGCTACCGAGAGTATCTCGCCTGCACAGCAGAGCCTGGCAAGCTACCCATGATGTATTCAATATGCCAAACACAGTAACAACAAAGTCTCCAATGGAGACATTACTGGGCCCGCTCAAGCAAATCGATGATCAACGGGAGGGCCTTTATTTATTATTATATTATTATTAATATTTTTGTTTGGTTTGACTTTTATTGGAGGGTTCACACCCTGATATGCTTAGAGCTTACTCCTGGAGCAATGCTCAGAGATCACTCCTGATAGATTTTGGGGATTATATCGGACGCTGGAGATTGAACCCACATCAGTTGTATGCAAAGCAAATGCCCTGCCTACTGTACTGTCTCTCTAGGCCCAGTCTTCATCTCTGTGGTAAGAGCTCAATTGCTTTAATAGCATGACTGACAAAAGCAGAGCTTATGCAATAAAGGATAGTACTCTTGTTATGAAAATAAAATATCAATTGACAAATATGTAAAACATTTTAATCTTAAAATTAATCTTTATGAATGAGAAGGCTGAACCAGGAAATTAAAGGACAATTGCAACAAAAGGATAATTGTAAAGAACTTTTAGGGATTGTGAATGTGAACCTTCACAATACAGAAGAAATCATTTTTGTCTTGAATATAGTGTTTTACCTGATAAAAACCCAGGGTTGATTTGGATTGTAGTTGGTGAAGTGTGTGGTGATATTAATCAGTTTCTGGGGGATTGTAAAGAGAGTTTAGTTCCTAGCTGGAATTCACTCTCACTTTTTGTGAAGCAACTAGTGATTGCCACCTGACCTGAGAAAAATCTGTGTCAAGAGGCCATTCTAGTTGTTCTGTGTTTGGGGTGAGATTCTTGTACCAAGCTGTAGAAATTAGTAGGTGTGGTTTTAGGAGGTGAGCAGGTGGAGATTTGGATTGGTGCCCTTCTAGAAGAGATTCCAGTGAAGTTATAGCTAGGAAGCATCGACTATGGACCGTATGAACTAGACTGTACACACAACAGATACCAAATTTGTTGCCACTATGTTCTTGAATTTCCCAGGCTCCTGTACAGTCAGAGATAAATGTTGCAGATGACGGGATAAAAACTACGGTACATATACACAATGGAATACTTTGCAGCCTAAAAAAAAGATAAAGCATGCAATTTTCTGCAATGTGGATGCATTTGGAGAGTGTCATGTTGAGTGAAATGAGCCAGAGGAAGAGAAACAGGCCCTGCTCAATCCCAAGCTAACCGTGAGATCAAAATGTTTTAAGTATTTGTTAATAATTAATATTTTATTTTCATAACAAGAATACTTTTCTTTATTGCATATACTCTGTTTTTGTTAGCCATGATATTAAATGCAATTGAACTTTTACCACTTAAAAAGTGAAGGGCAGTGGGCACTGGTGAAGGGATTGTTGTTGGAACAATAAATGCCTGAAACTTGATCATAAATATCTTTGTAACTTTGTAGTTAATATTGCCTTCAGCCTCCCTATTTATGAAATATACATATTTCATAAAATATATATATATTCATATATATTTCATAATATATATTTAAAGCAGCTTGAATGAATCAAGACATTAAGAAGCTAAAAGCCAGAGGTTAACAAATTTGTTATGATTTTCAAAGCAGCTTAGAAATAGAATCAGGACAGAAATACCCTAATTATATATTTTTAAAATTAAAAAAAAATTAAACACATATTACAGGCTAGGTAAGCAACTGGTATATTTTGTATATACTTTGCTTATTGACTCATTGTAACAATTCTATAAAGCAAATATCACCTTCATTTTTGCTGGTAGGCCAATAACTATCCCAAGCCCCCACTAAGTCTTGTTTGGGGACAAGGTCTTGAGCTTAGATTAAATATATTTTAATGTTTTTTTTTTGTGGAGGTGGGGGGATTAAGGGGACATATCTGGCTGTGCTCAGGGTTTACTCCTGGGTTTTGTGCTCAGGGACCACTTCCCAGTGTGGGACCATGTGTGATGCTGGGAATTGAAACAGGTTTGAACAAAGGCCAGCTGAATGCTAGGCAAACTTCTTAATTCCTGTACCAGCTCAAAGTTCGAGTCTTTTTTAATTTAAATTTTAAAATTTAAAAAAACTAAATAAATAAAAATTTAAATTTAACATTTAAAATTTCATTTAATTTTAATTTCTGTACCAGTTCAAGGTTCAAGTGTTTTTTGGTGCATATGCTTGCCCGAGCCCCTGCGTGCTTGTGGCCACATGGCCGAGCACATGTGTTGCCCACATCATCTCACTTTTTTTTTTTTTTTTTGCTTTTTGGGTCACATCCAGCGATGCACAGGGGTTACTCCTGGCTCTGCACTCAGGAGTTACTCCTGGTGGTGCTCAGGGGACCATATGGGATGCTGGGAATCGAACCCGGGTCAGCTGCATGCAAGGCAAATGCCCTACCAGCTGTGCTATCTCTCCCGCCCCTACATCTCACTCTTGAGATGTGTACTTTCGTGCTTTCGTGTCTAATGCTGGTATGTGTGTAGAGGTTCTCTCCGCCCTTGGAGAAGCCCATGTTCTCTCTTGAGTACATTACTGTCTCTCACTCTCATCCCATTCACACCTTAAAAATCCTCCAAATAAAATCTGTTTATTTAAAAAAAAAGAAGACTTTAGTATTTTTTACTTTTTTATTACCCTAAGTTACCCAGGCACTTCCCAATGGGATGGACAAGTGTTCCACTGGTTTCTCTGTCTTATTATAAATGGAAAAACACCTCAATTAATTTTCAAGTTGTGAAATATGTAATAGAGAAAAACAACCTTTTGATACTCACATATCTTTCCCAATCAATTTCTGCATAAAATCCATTTGGTGCTCCATTGCTTTTCTTCTGTAATAAATTTGAAAATAAGTTTAGAAGAGAAACAGTTGAATGAAAAAAACGGGAACAAATAACACTTAACTCTTAGTTGAATTTAGCAAGAGCTATCCAAATCCAGCATGGGGAAGACAAATAAAGGCAGTCTATTAAATGGCCACACTGACGTAACTGAATGGTACACTGAGTTTCCAATGACACAGTGTAAAAGAGCTTAAAAAACTTCAATTCACAAGAGACTCAAGGACATCTAAACAGAAGGATTTAGCAACCAACCATCCACCTTTACTCAACTGTTGAATAATTAGCAATACCAACATTATAATTTGATCCTGTATGACTTTGAAGGATAAAACTCTATATACCTAGCTAGCTAGCTATTAATTTATTATCTAAAATGAAAACACATTGACTTCCATGCTGCTCTCATATATCCCAACATATCCAATGAATATCCAAATCACAAACTAATCTTTAGGTTTTCTAACATTAAACCAACTTTATATTACTTTTAATAGATTATAAAGACAATAAGCTCCAAGGAAGTTAATCTAGCCCCTATTAAAATAGTATTGAAATTCAGATGAATTAGCTTGTAATAATTAAATAATTTAAATAGGATTAAAATATTAAACCTAGGAGGAAAGTATTTACATTAGTTGTATTAATTGGATTATCTAAATCAAAAGTATTTAATTAATCTAGATTTTCTAACTTTCACCTGCCTTCTGTGTCCATGAGCACACATTATTGCAAGATACTGTAGATATCAGCATTTCTCTCTGAGGATGATTACTTAGACCCTGGAACTACTATGATACATAGCCACAAGTACTTGAGCGAGGAAGTGGAAATTGCTAGGCTTTTCAACTCTTTGTGAGCAAAGCTGAGAATACAAATCAGGTTGGTAATGGAAAGTCCATTTAACAACTTCCTGACATTTGGCACAAAGAGCCACATATGTCAGTGATCAATGACAGATCTCATGAACAACACATCAAACGGTGACAATGAGTCTTGTGGACAGGATCTCTAATTTTGTAACCTCAAATAAAAGTCACTTGTATGGCAACATGAACAGCTAATACCCAATTTGACACAGAATAGGAAAAATCAGAGTAGAGATAGCCATTATCACTATTACTAATTATTGTCTGGATATTCGGAAGAACTAGCAATAATTTAGTAAGGCTGACACAAAGGAATAGATTATGAATGCATCCCCTTTCTTTTCCTATATACAACCTCTAAATGAGAATTTACAAGTGCAAGAACTGCATAGAATATTTCTATAGATCTGGCCCAGGAACATAAAGGAGAATGCCTTTGTTCTACTCCTAACAAAGATAATATATTCAGATGCCCTCATTTTAACTTTCCACAGAATTGCCATTATTGAACAAGTGTATCAGAGGTATTAATTCTACTTTCAACTAACTTTGCTTTAAAAACCTGCCAAATCGATTCTGTGCCTTTCTAAGCTATGTAGATACTGATGAGGACATGTTCCATTAAATAATTTATTCTTTTCAAAATTTCTCCTGTATTGTCTTCTTTCCCGAGTTCTGTAAATTCTTCTACGAAACTGTATACAATGGATTCAATATGCAGAATTAATTTTTAATAATGGGAAATAAAATGAATTAACTTTATTCTAAAGTTGTACATTTTGTGATCAATTTATTATCTCAGCTCTTATGCCTTTTAGTTCTTAAACAATTATTCAATACAAAGGATTGTTGTCAAAAAATCAAAATGATAATAAACAACTGAATCTCTGTCACCAAATCCTTTAAAATCAAGATAACTGATACGCTCAACTGACAAACTCTGAGTATATATGTATCACTCTTCTAACGACATATATTCAACATCAAGCATAAAAATGTTTCCGAATTGTCTAGATTTTGACTGAGTGAAAATTTCCCAAGTTTCCATGGAAACCAAGTAGAAAACTGAAAGGAAAAGTAAATAAAACCTATGAAAATAAAATTGAAAAACAAATTCCACCTGGAAATAACAAATTATAACAATATATTTTTGGGGGGGCAGATATTAAAAATACATATGTACACAGAGATTTAGTAGAGGAATACAAAATTAGGCTTCATTAATGCGATGAAATTATCAAAATATATATTTGGTTTCACAATGAAATGATCAAGTTGAAGCTTAAGTTGTGTGTTTCGATGAAATTCTTCTAGTCAAACCCCAAGAAATAAACAACCTTCTTGGTTTGACCACTTAAACAGGGTGCAGCTTGCAATGGTCATAGTGAAGGTAATAACTCCACTGATTTTTTACTTGGAAAATTTTGAACAATCAAAGAGTCTAAGGGACAAAATATTTAAAAACTTGGCTACATTGACTATTTGCCAACTCATAGGCAGATTTTTTTCTTTGCAGTTGGAATGAATTACTTCTTTAATTCTTGTATTTTCCAAAAGTCTATATTGGCAGAAATATTCTTAATGTTTAATTTTATTTGTTTATTTTGGGGGCCACATCTGGCAGTGCTCAGGGCTTACTCCTGCTTTGTACTTAGAGATCACACCTGGCAGCCTTGGGGGTACTAAGGATTAATATGGGGTTCTGGGGGATCGAACCCGGGTCAGCCACATGCAATACAAGTGCTTTACCTGCTGTACTATCTGTTTGACCTCCCAGAAATATTTTATCACTTGAGAATATATTAATTATTTAAAGATCACTAATACAACAATGTGAAATTACATGCATAAGTACTTTACTTTTGTCAGGTTTATTATCTCACTCTCATCTGGACCAAATCAATACATATAACAATTTTATTCCATTAATCATTGATCAACATTCTCAATTTCCACTGAGAAGTCTCCTCTTTTCCCAGGTCCGTTCATGGTCACTTAGTGATCTTTGGGAGGAACATATTAAAGACTCGGGTTGTACTTCCTAAATAATGTCTGTTACAACTAAGGTAAATTTGACTCAAAGCACTGTCCAATAGAACACTATGAAGATGGAAATGCTCAGTCCGGGCGCTTTTCAAGATGGCAACCCCTAACCACAAACAGTTTAAGAGTGCTTGAAATGTGGCAATCCAACACACCTTTTTTTAAAATTTTGCTTTTTGAGGTCATGCCCAGTGATGCACAGGGGTTACTCCTGGTTCTGCACTCAGGAATTACTCCTGGCAGTGCTTGGGGGACCAAATGGGATGCTGGGAATCACACCTGGGTTGGCCATGTGCAAGGCAAATGCCCTACCTGCTGCCCTATCACTCCAGCTTCCAACACATGCCTTTTAAAGAGCCATATGTGACCACTATGTTGGACAACAGAGCAATAGTGGTTTTATAGATTGGGCTATTGCCAGTGTTTTTCATTCTCTATACTTTAGTTTCTGTAGGCCAAGATTCTCTTGAATTTCTGATGTTACTTAATTACTTAAATAATATCCTAACAAATGCTTATTCAGTTTATATTTTAGTAATTATATTATAGCTATCAGATTATTTTAAAAATCCTATCCGTGTATTTTCAGTGAAATCCATGTCTTTTATGTCTGATCCCTTCCTAGAAGTATATTCGAATATCAATGTATAGAGTCTGTATTGTTGACTAAAATATTGGGCCCCAGGTACTCAAACTGTAATTTGGAAGCATTCAAGAGAGCAAATAATTGCTACTCTGATTATTTCATGTTTCAAACTGGGATTTTACTCACTGTTTTCTACAACCCCTTGGAAATTTTAAACTAAAATCTGGTTCCTTACCGAAACTTTTTTTCCTCCTTCACGCGTACACTCTGCTTTGCTATTGTAGGGTGGTTCATGAGGGCTGGGCTGCTGGAATTGATTGTTTTCATGTAGAAAAAAGTTGTTAAAGGATCTGTTTGTTCTTCAAGACACATAAGAATCACATGGAGTCAGCAAACATACCATAGAAGAAACAATTTCTAGGCCAAATTGTAGAACCTGCCCATCTTGGCAGGGGTCCTTCAGCAAAGAGTGGTCTTTGGGGCCCATAACAAGGCTCTATTCAGCAGACCAGCATGGCTGGATGGGGAGAGGAAAGGAGGAGGCAGAGGACACATCCTGGGTATTAGGGACTAGGTGTATTTAGTCCTCATTCAGCCAGTACTTCATTGACAGGAAGAGAATAGACATGCAAAAGAGACTGAATAAGGACAGTGATACTTCTGATCTCTGTGTGTCAGGTCTTCTTGTACAACATTCACAGGGTAAAAGTCTTTCTTGGGTCATCAGCACCCACAGCAATCATAGCTGACTAGTCCATAGTGGATAGCTTTCCTGTACACCCGCTGTGGAGCAGAAAGGACTACCTCCTAGCAATAGCTGGGATCCCCACTCTCCACCCTTCTCCCTACCTTACTAAGTATGGGTGCTAATCTGAAAGTACATCTTGCAGAAATGAGTTTGTTTATGGGCTAGAATGCATGGTTATACACAGTCACCTGAGGCCAGGGGTATCATGAGAGACCGTTCTGCTGTGGATAGGCACTATCAGCCAGTGGCGGGGGTAGGGAGGGGCAAGGAGCCCACCCACATCCCTTCATCCTTGCCACAGAGATTATGGACTAAACCTCAGGGCACTCTCATCAAAGATGGGCTCACAGGACTGGAGAATGTGACATTAAATAAACATCCATTGCTTAAGCCTAGTGTGTGGCACTTGAAACGTTGATTATAAGCCAAAGGTGGGTAAGCTGCCTTCACAATTTGTGAAACTGCATTGGGGAAACTGACCATCAAACTTTTAACATTCTAAAGGCGATGATTTGGAAAAGAAATAAGCCACATACACTGGGTCTGTGGGTACAACATCTTTTTAAAAAATTGGTCTGCATTTGAAAGGACAATCCCCCAAGGACTCCAGGACAGAAATGTAGGCCCATAGGAATTACATGATAACTCATTCTTGAAATCGGCTGGCCATAATAAATGCAGATAACTCAAAAGACATGTCCAAGTGGTAAGACGAGCCACTAGCGAGTGCCTTGCAATTAGCTACAAACTGCACACACTCTGTTACTGAGAACAAGTATGTCTTTGGAGTGTAACCTTTTCAAACAGGTCTGCATTACTGAAGTGAAATCATTTCTCTATCTAATATTCACAATATTTGTGGCGCTTCCAGTGAAATAGCAGAGAGCATAATAGCTCCTAAGTAAAGTCATGTGACTTGGGATGCTGACAGAGATGAGGACATGGGAACTGAGGCTCAAAGACCTGATTGGGAGGCAGGGGAGGGGAGGGGAGGGTCACTGAGGACCAGTCCACGGACCATGCAGGCTCAGAGTTGTTGCAACATGCCAGCCGCTGTCCCAGCTGTGGGCGAGGTGTGTGTGGTGTGTGGTATCTTCCCCCAGACTTTAAGACTAGTGGTCCCTGGAAGGACAGAGAACACTGTGGTAGCCATGGAGCCGCAGAGACAATGAGCAAGGGGAGAAGGAGTCTTCGAGAAAGGAAGAAGGACAAGACTAAGGGGGTTAGAGGGAAAGGAGCACAAAATAAGACCCAGCCTAGGAGAGCAGGAAGAGGAAGCAGTGATGAACTGAGCCTGGCCAATGAAAATGGAGGGGACAAGAGGTACCAGGGAGGGGACTAAGACAGAAGCCAAGAGAGGACATGGAAGCAGAGAGTACCTGAGACAGAGTTAAGGAGAGGGCTCTGAGCCAGAACCAAGAGGTGAGGAGAAGCTGAGTCTTCTGGGTCTTTTTTGTCCCCTGCTGAATAGAGCCTTGATTATAGTGTCACCCAATGTCTGATCAATTTCCATCTATTTGTTTAACATTTCACGTTAAGAACTACATGAACTCAATAGGCACCCCAAAGCCAGGAACCTTGAATCAAGTGTGGGGGAAAAAAACTTTTGCCATTGCTGCAATCAACACCCCAGTTTAGGTCTGATATTAGAAAGAGTGATTTAAAAAGTATTTTTAACCACCAGATTTATTTTCATTCCCACTCTGGCCCCAGTGAGCCTAGTATGAGTCCTTTTTTTTCCCCTTTCTCCTAGTAACAGCTGTTCCTTTGAACCTTTTGAATAGACATCTGATTTCGATTTGAAGGAAGTCATTTTAAGAGTTGGTGCCGACTCCCATAAATACAACCTCGGTACATCCAAGTCCGCCATCACAGACTTCTTTAAAAGGCAAGAAATCTGGCGGCCGGCAAGGAGTCAGGGTAACTGTTAAATCTAAACCCAGTGGGCACATTTTTTTCCTCTTTCAGGCTGTAAATCCAGGCATAAGTGGTTTCAAGACCATTCCCTACTTACGAATTTAATATAGAAAACGTATCTGCAGCTCAGCTCTAAAAGGGAAAACACGTCCTTCAATTTTATTGGATCTCAGATCCATTACGACTTCGTGGGCTTTGCTTGGGAAAAAGCATCCTCACATAATGAGCTTTTATATCATTAAATTGGAAATGAAATAACCCTTGCCGGTAGACACCCTGCTGGGATGGCCTGGCTTTTGACCCTCTACCTGTTCCCGGACCCCTGCCCCCCAGGTCTGGATGATGGTTTTGTTTGTCTGCACTGGGGCAGGGGTGTAGGTGAATGCAACAAATAAGTTTAACTTGACCAAGGCAGCATGTGTCCCATGCAATTATTAAAGAAATAAATTGAATAGGGAAAAGTTCAAAAAGTCACGTAGCTATTACTTCCCTACTGGGGGCGAAAAATGAAAGAGAGAAGAGAGAAATAGGGCATTGAGCAATTTAAACAGCAAAAGTGGAAGTGCAAACCTATTAAAAATGGTCATTGAAATACTTACAATTCCATCTCTATCTGGTGAACCTCTGCAACAAAAAGAAATTGATGACTATTAGAAAAATGAATCATTCTTGCTTCACAGATAAAAGTATAAGACGCACCATTAATCACCCTTGTCCCTTCTTCCCAGTTCCCAGTTCTGATATTATTATTTATCAGAATCTGCTAATAAAAATTTAATCAAAGCAAACTGGTTGAGTAGTAATTGACTTTGTGTTTGTATGTGGGATGGAAGGAGGTGATTATTACTAAAAACTGGAGTCCTGGCTGAAAAAATGGTTCAAAATTCTGGAGCACAGGCTTCCCATGTGGCAACCCAGAGCTTGATCCCTGACACCACATGATTCTCCCCAAACCCAGAAAGGACCAAACTTCTGAGCACTACCAGCTATGACCCTAAAAATCAAACCCCAAGCCAAACAAAGCCCAAAACAACTGAACTTCCTGGCATAAGATCTTTTTTTTAATTGGGGGGTGGATTGAGCAGAGGGGAGAATGGTCATTCAGTTTACTCTACTCATTTGGTTCTAATAAAACAAACATGAGGAACATAAACTGAAGATCTTCATCTCCCCTGAGACAGATCTTGACTCTCTTCCTTTAAGAAGAAACTTCTAGCATGTTTCTTATCCTGGGAGTTGCCTGCATTTCAACTTCAGTGTGTGATTATTTTCCTTTATGGTGGAACTCACCCTTAACTCCCTTTTAGGAGAAGCCCACATTCTCTCTTGAACACATAACCCTTTCCATCTCCCTCCTCCTAATAAATGATTCTTCAAATCGATTTTTAAAAAATAATACATTCCTATGATTTATTTATTTATTTTTGGTGCCACACTTGGCTGTGCTCAGGCCTTAGTCCTTGCACTGAATTCAGGGCATACCCCAAGGTCTGTGCTCAAGGGACCATATGTGATGCTGGCAATTGAACCTGGGTTGGCTGACTGCAAGGCAAGCACCCTATTCACCGTATTATCACTCTGTTCCTAATCTTTGAGAGACTCTATTTTCTTCCATATGTTTGTTTTGACTGCTCTAATTGAAGAAGAGCAGGACATGGAAGGTAATGCTTGGTTAAATGGCTCATTTGGCTAAGCACAGAGCATCTCTTCCTGGAAGGCATTTTGACTGACTCTGGGTGTCCAGAACCTAGAGACCCTATCAATCATGGTTCTGTGACCATGAACACACTATTTAACACCCCCAGCCATTTTTATAGAGAGAAATGGATCGATATTAAGAAAATTATCTTATTTATCTTATAGAATGTATGTGGACTTAAAACAGTTTCAGACATTAAGCATTCAAAAAAGTGTTGGTTGAAATTTTTGTTCTCTTCCATAACCTCTCTTTACTAGGAACACAAAATCATGTACTTTCAGCCATGCCAGACTTTTAGCAATATTGGAAGGCTATTATTATTATTGTCATTTGGAAAACTGAACTGGAGGAATGTGAGGAAGAGAGCGAGAGGGTAGTCATGGCAACTTCCTATTTTAAATCACTTTATGGAGCTAGAAAAATGTTATTCTAGCCACATGGAGCCAAAAATTATGCTTAGATGGGACCTTCTGAGAAAACTTTACTAAGTGATTGGAATGGATGTGAAATCTTGAAGAGTTTGGTGTGATTGGAACTATTCTTTTGTAGGTAGGACAAAGTAATTAAATTCTTTACTGATTCATAGGGTATCAGATGCAGCAGGTGTGTGTGTGTATGTGTGTGTGTGTGTGTGTTGGTGCGCACATGTGTGTGCATGCATGAACCAGAGAGAGAGAGAGAGAGGAAGAGAGAGAGAGAGGAAGAGAGAGAGAGAAAGAGAGAGAGAGAGTTGGTAGGATACTGTCTGGACTCCAAGATGTGTTTTTTTCTTTCCCACCAACACTTCCTTCAAACTAGCAGACAGATATGGAGTGATAATACACCAAGGATAGGGTGCTTGCTTTGCATATAAAAAACCTATGTTCGATACCCAGAATTACATATGGCCCCACCAGAACTGCCAGCAGTCATCCCTGAGTACAGAGCCAGGAGCAAACTGTTAGAACTACTAGGGTGGCCTCCAAATCAAAATAAAACAAAAACCAAAGGCAAAAAAAATCAAAATCAGCAGATATTTAAAATTAGCAGAAGATTCAGAGCTGAGGATTCAGGATACTTGGCTTAAGACACTTGTGCTGAATGTGGCTGATCATTTCCAGGCACTACATGGTCCCTCACATGCTTGCCTGGGTAAACCCTGGTACTTCAGGGCATGGCTACCGCACATCATTGGGCCCTGAATTCGAACCACCAGCCCTTTTGGTTAAGAATTCTCAAAAGTGGTTCCTGTGCTTCCTGAGTACTGCTTGGGAAAGTCACACTTAATAAACGTTCTAAATTATCATAGTAATCTAGGTAGATTACGAAGTACTTGATGGGAGGATACCATTGCTCAGAACTGGTAAGTTCTGAGTTTACATGAAAGCAAGGAGTTCAAAGACCATGGGGGGGTCGAGAGATCTTTGAGTCTAAGAACATTCCTTGGACACAGGGTTAATTCTATGAAGTTTCATCTAAAATGAATAGGAAAAGTATCAGTTGATCAAAAATTGTAGTTAATTGAACAATGATGGGTAGTTTCTACTAAGCACCCAGAGTGGGAGGAGAAGACTCCTTAGTTCCTCCCTTTAGGAGGGATAGCAGACACCCGGCCCATGTGTCGGCCATAATGAACTCAGTCAGTACTGGGGAGGTCATTGGACTCTTTTCCCTCTTGAACCGTTTGAATTTCCTTTCCCTACCATAGATTACGGGCAGTAAGTGACAGGGACTGTCTTTAAAGCAAGGTGGAATTGCTTTCTGATAAGAATGCTCTCTTGGGTTGTGTCACAAGTGACAAAGGTGAAAAGGGACACAGCCGATGGTCAGGGCCAGAGAAGTGACCCTGGTCTGGCTTTCAGAGAACTGATACTCCATCCATCTAATGGAAACTAAAGCAGCAAAGAATGGTGGACTCCCAGGACATATGGGTAAGAGTAGAACTAAAGTCTTGACTCTGTAGATCAAACTTCTTTTAAATCTATTGAAAGAACATCAACTTCTCTGGGTAGGAAATAGGAAATGTTTAGAAAACAGCAATTTTCTAAGTGATAATAAAGATAAGAGGATTCTCAGAAGAATAGTTCCAATTCAATTACTTAGAAAAATGTGCAGGACAAGAGTAAATATAATTTTTATGAAATATAGACATATATATGTATATACACATAGGCTAATAATCTCTCAGAGAGCCCAGCAAGCTACAGGGAGTATCCAGCCTGCACAGCAGAGCCTGGAAAGCTCCCCGTGATGTATTCGATATGCCAAAAACAGTAACAACAAGTCTCACAATGGAGATGTTACTGGTGCACGCTTGAGCAAATTGATGAATGGGAGGACAGTGCATATAGGATAATAATATATAAATACATACTGATATAAATGCTTTTTCATGGGGTTAATATAAATAAAGGTAAAGGCCCTCCCGTTGATCGTCAATTTGGTCGAGCGGGCCCAGTAATGTCTCCATTGGAGACTTTGTTGTTACTGTGTCTGGCATATCGAATACTCTCGGTAGCTTGTCGGGCTCTCCGAGAGGGGCGGAGGAATCGAACTCGGGTCGGCCATGTTGGCCGCGTGTAAGGCGAACGCCCTACCCGCTGTGCTATCGCTCAACAACACCCTGTAATGTCTGGGGGCACTCCTGGGATATATTTGGGGGGGGTCACATAGTACCAGGAATAAAAATGACGCCTTCCACAAGCGAAACACATACTCCACTCTTTGAGCCATCTCCCTAACCTTATGGAACAATTTTTTTACTATAAGAAGTGCTAAGAAATATACAATAAGGAGTCAAGTATTTGGTATTTTGACAAAAAATAGCCCCATAACCCCAAATCCTTTACTTTACCTGGCTTTCAAGTCTTTAAGACTTCCCCATGTTGGAAGTCTTAAAATCTTTAGCCCATGCTGGGAAGATCCCTCTGCTTGCGACTGATGACACTTCCTGTGTGTGTGTATGTGTGTGTGTATGTGTGTGTGTGTCCCACATCTTTTCAGCTTTGCGTTCTAGCATCACCTATGCTTGTGTGCAAACTAGTTGACAGGCTATCTTATTATTTTCACTCCAAAAGACACTGCAAAGAAAAGATTTAAGTTTCTGTGGTAGATAATTTGTCCCGTGAATTATTAATTCTCAAAGTAAAAGAATGTGGGGTCATGTTCACTGCATGATAAATTTCTGAAAAAAAGAAAAATACAAAGCAAAAGGTAGAAATCACTGTAGACCTCATTTTATCCAATTCCCAAACAACTATTGAGTTTCATAATATTTACTAACATTCTTTCAGGGATTCTATCCAAATGTGTTCATAGGTTTATTCTATGATCTACATGAAACCACAGGGTGACTGGTTCTATGGGTCACACACAATCACAGCTGAGTAGTAGTAATGTTTTCCCATATGTTTGTCTTGGTTAGAATCTTGACATTCTGACTTCCTTTACTTTAGTTTGCTATCTGGCTCAAAAATGCATTTAAGATTTTGTATCAGAATTTAAATTCTAAGGACAATTTTAAATGCTGAAATTTGTGGAATGATACTGTTTTATCATTAGACCATTTCAAAATAGGTCTAGCTGTGTCCCTCTGTGGGCAACTGATTATCTTGGGCATTCAAACGCGTGAAAGTTTCTGAAGAGTTGTTTCTGGCACTGGTTTCTTATTTGCAGTCAAACAGCATGCTCTTCCTGTGAATTCTGTTGGGCCATGAACTATTTTCTGCTTGTAAAAAAATCCCAGGATATTAGGTAAGTATTGGGGAATGCTATCTAGTCTAACTTCTGTCTCTTTCAAACCTACTATTGCTTGTACTTTCCATCAGTAGAGAAAGCCGAAAGATGTTGCAAAAGCAATAGTGTCATCTCAGTATCCTGGGGCACATCTGAGAAGTGGTCAAAGAAATAGCACATGCTGAAAACTGAACACACAGTGGAAAATCTCTCTTTAAGTACAAACCTAAGAACTGTTTATGCTGAAAAACTGAAAATGGGGAGAACAATAGCAAAGTAAATGCTAGACAAGAACACTATGTGCACATTTCAAGGTCAATCATAGCAGTATATTTAAGGCAAAGAACTTTTTAGGAGGAGGTAAACTTTTATTTAGGGGAAGGTAAAAATACATACGTTGAATCAGTGTCCTTTTCTTTCTTCCGTATTCCAAAGGCCTTTCTTGTACGTTTTTTCAATCCTGTTGGGAAATAACAAAAGGTCAGAAAAAATATTTTCTATATTTTTTCTATTCACATTCACAATATTTAAGTGCGTGTATACACTGTGTGTGTCTATACATACATATATATTGGCAGAGCCTGGTCAGCTCCCCGTGGCATATTCAATATGCCAAAAAAGTAACAACAAGTAACAAGTCTCACAATTTGTTGTGACACTCCCAATTTGGTGCCCGCTTGAGCAAATTGATGAACAATGGGAGAACAGTGCTACAGTGCTATATGTAATTTTTTTTTTTTGGATCAACCCAGCACTTCACAGACATATTTTAATTCTATTTCATTTGGACTTTTTGGGTAAAACTGGCAGTTCTCAGGGGCTGTTTCTGGCTCTGTGCTCAGGAATCACTCCTGGCAGTGCACAGTGAACCATATGTATTGTCAGGGATCAAACTAAGATTAGTTGCATGCAAGGCTAGTACCTTAATTCCTGTACTATCTCTCTGGCCCCACAAACATACTTTAAGAGTTGCAATTTACAGTTACCAGTTAAATGTTCCAGAAGTAATGAAAGGCTCTTTATTTGTGTGTAGCACTGAAAATTCCTAACACTAGATGCCACAGAAGAATATAAAAGGATAGAAAGGAGATCAGGGACAGGTATAAAAAAGATTATAAGCTTCCTTTAGACTATTGTTATTCATCATACAAACCAGTCTCTGCTGAAGAATGAAATTACGGGACTGAGATGAACAGCAATTTCCAGATTAGATACAGATTATGTATAAACCATACCAAGAAGTTCAATAGACCTGACACATGTGTCTGTACTCCCATAATCCCCATCTCTTCTTTTTATATCTCCTCTCTCTGAATTAGATAGTTATCTAGCCTTTGAGCAACCTCTATGGTCTGTATTACTGCAATACTTTCTTCTATCCAGGATTACCTATACTTCATTTCCCACATGATTTGATGATAGAATGTTATATTCATCCTTCAAGACCCAGCCAAAAACCACCTCAATCTTACCAGTGTAAGACAACCTGAATATTCTCTATCCGCACCCTACACACACACTCAAGGTTGTCTTATTATTTCTAGACTCTTTCATTTTTATCCTGTTTGAGATTTCTATGTATTCCTTACTCCATTGCTACACATGTACATTGTATTAGCCTACCAGAAGAAACGCCTATACAACCATAAATTAAGCTTGCTAATGGTGTTTGCAAAGTCTTGACACAGTGGAACTGAAAAGTCACTGACTTTCAGGATTCCTTTGCTATTATAAGGTGAAACAAAAGGAAAAACACCAACAGAATCAGCAATTTGATGACACCTTCTTCCAAAACAAGTGAGTCAGTTCAATATGCTCAGATGATCTGAGTCATTCATTATCTGGCTCTCAAATATAATATCCAAAATGCCTCTGTTCAGTATAATTTTGCAATTTGACAGTCATTCCATGTAAGCCATTTAGGACTTTAAAATGACAGTGTTTGTTTTTTAAATTGATTTTTAAAACCTCCTCCCACATAAAACTATTCTTTATTTTTCTCTAGTGAGGAGTTTACATGAAAAATGATTGCCATTTAAAACTCTCAACCCATGACATTTAGGAACATCTTTCCTCCCATTCTATTTTTTGGAGGGCAGGGTACCTGGGGGATGCTTCTAGACAATACTAAGATAACTCAGCCACACAATTCACCGGGCCCATCCCAGTGACGCTTATGGAGCCATGAAATGCAGGGCCTTACCGAATGCCAGGCATATGCTCTAGCCCTCGAAGCTGTCTTTCTGTGCTCAGCCCTCATTCTTTTAAGATTTTGATTGTTAAAAACTTCCTCCTACTCACCTTTTAAGAGGCTTATTTCTTTTAAAGACAAATTTTAGTTACAACAGTAACTTCATACTTTAAATCCCTTAGTTGGTGTTTCCATGCTTCTAAATTCAGTTTTGGGTTCATGACAAATTTTATGTTCACCAATCACTACTGGTTCTTACAGTCATAAAATGAATCTATTTGGTGAAGAGGGCATCACTGGCAGTGCTTCAGGGACCAAGAGGTGCCAGGGGTTGAATGCAGGCTACCTGCATGCAGCATGTGTCCCAGCCCTTTGAGTCACCTCTCTGGAACCCCAAAGCATATTATGCTCCGTAACTTGACCATGAGATAAGAGAGAGCATAAACTACCAAGTAGATCAGACAATGCACTAGAATTACAGTGATTATTTTTAATAAATTAGTCACAGGACAGGCAACTGTAGTGTTCCATAAACTCTGACCTGTTTTCAACTGTGGAATTTGGATATCAGTCAACTGAACTGGGTCATGAGCCTCACAATTTGTTCATTTTCTAGTGAAAAGTCCACTGAATCAGGGTTTAATCCGACCCAGAAGTATTTCTAATTGTGTGGCCAAATCTTAGCTGTATTCTCCTTGCGTTCCTATCTCTCAGTTTCTAGCAAATAAACTGATAATGAGGGATGAAAGAAATTGAGCCCTTTACAAACTGTTGGTCTGTTACTTTGAATTTCATGAAATCAAATTTTTAATACATCTAGACATGAAATGTTTATAGGAATATACCAAAGAGGTGACATTTCAAAAAAGCAATACTAATTCAATTGTTAGGTAAAAAAGGATTTTTCCTTTCATGAAAATTGTCAAAACTTAAAAAGTTTAAGAATATAAGGGAGGGGCTGGAGCAATAGCACAGCGGGTAGGGCATTTGCCTTGCACGCAGCCGACCCGGGTTCAATTTCCAGTATCCCATATGGTTCCCTGAGCACCGCCAGGGGTAATTCCTGAGCGCAGAGCCAGGAGTAACCCCTGCGCATCGCCGGGTGTGACCCCCCCCCAAAAAAAAGAATACAAGGGAAAGTGATACAAGTCTAGAATTTTCCATGTTTTGATATTTCTGTTTTTGGTATCAGGGCAATGTTTGCCTCACAGAAACTGTTTGGGAGGATTCTTGTTTCATCCATTTTCTGGAAGAGCTTGAAAAGGATTGGAAGTAGGTCTTCTTTAATGGTTTGGAAGAAATCATTAGTGAACCCATCTGGTCTCTTGGATCTCAGTGCCTGTAGTCTTCAGCTCTAGGAAGTTCTTAGGGACAATTTCTTTAACTATTGTTTCTTCATCACATTTCCTTCCTGTTCTTCAGAGACAATGATGATACTTATATTGTTCCTTTTGAACACATACAATAATTCTTTGGTATACTGTTCATTCCTTTTCAGGAAGTCAGCAAAGTACAAGAAAGTATAAAAGTCAAATTGAAAAAACTACTACAGTCAGAAATGACAAAAAAAAGAAGAACATGGTAAGTGATAAAAAAAAATCAATAGAATGTCTGAATAACAGAAGCAGAGCCAAAGACAGAGTAACTCCAAGTTGAGAAGGAGGAAACAGCTATGAAACAGCAGAATGCAGAAAATAGTCTGAAAAGAAGTGAATCATACACCAGAGAATTATGAAATGAGCTAGATGCCTGGGGAAAGGGAGAAGGCTAGGGATATTGGTGAAAAGAAAGGGGACATTGGTGGTAGGATTGGTGTTGACACATTGTATGCCTGAAACAACTTTATTATCAACAGCTTTGTAAAATACGATAAAAATACAATAAAAATAAAAAGCAGGCATAGTGATACAAAGGGATCAGTGATGTTAATCACTTTGATTCCGAGTTCAGAACAAGAAAAATTGTTGTAGGAAAGAAGATGGCGGGGTAGTGCTGGTACCTGGTAATGTACACTGGGGTAAAACAGGGTCTGAAATCTGAAGCAGTCCAAAGGCATGGAGACCTTTGACACAAAGGCCTGTATTAGGAGCCAGAAAGTCATGGAGATGCAGAATTCCAAGCCAGTGCAAGAAGACTTCCTAATAGGGGGTGTGGCTGGACTCCCTGAGAAAGATGCTTCAACATTAGAACAAAGGCCAAGTGAAGAACATCAATAAAAGACCATCACCTGTTCCCAGATCTCCCTCTGGGCAACCTAGCAATGGACTGCAGTGGGGTTAGCTTGGGAAAAAGTGTATATGAACTAACTTGGGCAGAGGAAGTGTGTGCATGTGACCTTTGCCACGTTGCCTGTACACAGGTACGCATGCTCCCTGTATCTCCCACCCTGAGGTGTGCATTTTCATACTGGATCACTGGGATGCCTAATGGGCTCTCTGCAGTCAGTATTCTCTTGAGTATATAACTTAACCTACCTCTCTTTTTAACTCCCTTTATTTTCCCCAATAAACTTATTGTCTCCTCCTAAAATTCTTTCCTGTGCAGGAAAGGCAATGAACCCAAAATGGGCTGAGTGAGTGAGATTAGGACTGAATTTCCTTTCCTGCAAAGAAAAATTCCTTGCTCCATCCTGAGTGCACCATTCCCAAAAATCAGGTGTCTGGCATCATTCCCTACTGTGTGCAGAACAAGTGGACTTCAGGCTTGATGGCTGTCCCAAGGAGCTGGTAGAATGTGTGGCTGATGGGACATGAGCATTTGTGCTGTGCAGGAACTCATAGTGGACTTTCATCAGTCCTAAATCTCACAGGTGCTTCCCCAGGTGTTAAAAGTGGGTGGAGGAAATCAGATTTCCTTCTCCAGGCTGTTGCCTTTCTCCTTCCCACTTCACATAAGCTACTTGGGGAAACTCCACCAGCAACAACATTGGTTCAGGGTCATGAACCACACAGTCTATTCTGCCCCCCAGGAATTTAAATTCTGTCAATCACCCCTCTGGCCTATCCTTCTCTGAACCCTCAAGCTTCCCTGCTTATTGAGAAGATACTAACCAGGAAAGGCCAAGTGGAATGTTGCCTCCCTGTTGGCAAGTGGAAGCAAGTGGCTGTTTCTGGGAAGGGTCTCCGGGATGGAAAGAGATAAGGAACAAACAAGAGGAAAGTCAGAAACAGAGCAGCTGTAACAGGTCTAAGGGATGACACTGTATGTGGTTGGAAGAGAGAGTCCTGTGAAAGGTACTGCCCTTAGAGCACCATCCTTACTTATCTGAGTCTTGACGCTTTCTCACTGTTTTCACTCATAGCTTCACTGTGCTGTCCAATCTCCCTCTATATATACACTGACTTTAAGTGATGCTGCAGAAGGCATCACTCTGGGAGATCATGTTCCTGGGGTCTACCTGGTTCTACTGCTTCCTACTTTTCCTTTTCCTCTCTCAGTGACGTTGAGCAGAGGTTGGACAAGACAAAGTCTGAGCACAAAGGCAGCGCCAGGGCTGATTGTGGACACTCAGAATCAGAAGAAGCGGCACACTGGATATATGGAAGGCAGACTTCTGGTATTTAGGGGTGGTAGATAAGCATGGTTAACAGAGGAATATAAAACATCCCTTTCTACCACCCCAGACATGCATTAAACTACAAGGAAGGGAGGATCAGAGAGATAGTATGGGGGTTAAGGCATAGACCTTGCACACAGTCAACCCCAGTTTAATCTTAAGCATCACACAGGATCCCCCAAGCACTATCAGGAATGACCGATAAGCACAGAACCAGGAGTAATCCCTGAGCACCAGCAGGTATGGCCCCTCCATCCAAAAATAAAAGACTGGGTTGAAGGAAAAAGAACCTATGATTTTCTTTGGAATGCAAAGATTTGAAGTCAATCTGACATCTTGCTATTACTTATTTGCCATAAAAGTTTTACAGAAAACCTTAGAGGACAGTGTTGCTTTCCATATGAAATTCATGGTGTCACAGGACGTTAAGTTTGGAAGGATATCTTAACTCTCTCTGCCACTGTGGGGGAAAGCAGCCTTTGTGCAGGGAGATATAAGTGTCAGCTGCTGTACTGAGCCCTTTACACAGACAAACCCAGCAACTACAGAAGGAATTACTAACCCCCACGTTATGGGTTGAGACATAACATAGGGGCTGGAGCGATAGCACAACGGGTAGGGTGCTTGCCTTGCACACGTCCGACCCGGGTTCGATTCCAGGGATCCCATATTGGCCCCTGAGCACCGCCAGGGGTAATTACTGAGTGCAGAGCCAGGAGTAACCCCTGTGCATCACCAGGTGTGACCCCTCCCCCAAAAAGAGACATAACATAGACCCAGCCCTTGCCTTTCCTCCACACAGGTGTATCCTTCTGTGTGACACCCCCTCCCCACCCCAGTCCTGTTCAGCCCTGCAATCCCACTTGCCTGACAACCAGGCAGCGGTCTGAGGGCACTCCCCGGAATTCTGGTGTGCATGCCCACCCAGCCTCAGCCTTTCCTCTGCACAGGCCCTTGTGCCCTGGTCTGTGGACTAGCATCAGGACCGGTTTGGGGTCATGGTCTCCATGTAGGGGGCGTGGGCTCCTCAAAGTGGGCGTGGCCTTCTCTGAGGGGGGCGGCTGCTCACCAGGCCCGCAGTTATATTTCCCACTCCCAGCACTCTCCACTTATATGCCAACCTGTATCACCTAATTCTTTGGTAAAAGTCCTGGCCACCTCAAACACAATACGACAATAATCCATTGGTCTACTCTAATTCCAACAAAAGGCCAGTACGCAAGAAGTTGTTCAAGCTCAACATAAAAGAGCACCTGTCCAATGCTTTACTAGATGCTTATCAGAAGCCACAGATTAATGTCTGAGAGGAAGGACATATTCTAGAAGGGGAGATGGTTGAGCACCATCGACCAACCTTATTCAGAATCCTTTCCCACAATAAAAGGGAACACTGCTAGTGAACCACAAGGTTTTACCTCCATAAAACCACTACAGCACAAAGAAACAGCACAAATCTCCACTACGAGGTGGGGACGAAGAAAAGAGCCACGAACCCTCAACAGGGGTTACACACAAATCAATCTCTCTGATAAAGAATTCCGAGATGAAATGCTGAAGATGTTCAAGGAACTACTCAAAGAATCAATGGAGCAGACATCCAGAAAATTAAAGGAAGAAATGAAAGAAACAGTGGAATGGAAAGTCAAGAAAATACAGAAAGAAATGAGAGCAGAAATAAGAAAGCTACAAAAAGAAGTGTCCCAAATAAAGGATTCGGTAGATGAAATTAAAAACTTAGTCAGTGCCCTCAGCAGTAGAATGTCTACAGCTGAAGACAGAATTAGTGATCTTGAAGATGAGCAACAGAAATCATACAAGCAACAACAAACAATGGGAAATGACCTCAAAATAGCTGTTAGGTGAATCAGAGAACTGGAGATAACTCCAAGAGGAACAACATTAGAATCATCTGAATACCAGAAGGACAGGGAGGCAACCCCAAAGAAAAAGCCACAGTGAAAGAAAGCTTTGCTGAAAAGTTCCCAGAGTTAAAGAATGCAGACATCCAGATCCAAGGATCCAGAAGGGTATCAGCTAAAAAAGACCCTAATAAAAACACTCCAAAGCATATCATAGTCAGAATGATGGTTGCTTTATTGAGACACAATACTGCAAGCAGCAAGGTCAAAGAAGGAAATCACATACAAAGGAGCACCCCTTAGATTTACAGCAGACCTATCAGAGAAAACCCTACAAGCCCGAAGACAATGGTGGAATATAGTGAAAAACTTCAATGAAATGTACACCTAACCAAGAATATGTTATCCTGTTTAAAATAAAATATTTTATTTTAAACTCTCACTCAAACTCAATGGATCGTCAATTTGCTCGAGCGGGCCCAGTAACATCTCCATTGGAGACTTTGTTGTTACTGTGTCTGGCATATCGAATACTCTCAGTAGCTTGCCGGGCTCTCCGAGAGGGGCGGAGGAATCGAACTTGGGTCGACCATGTTGGCCGCTTGTAAGGCGAACGCCCTACCCGCTGTGCTATCCGATATATAATTTTATAGATAAACAAGAACTCAGGAACTTCCTAGATTCAAAACCAAACCTAAAAGAAGGACTAAAAGGGCTTCTGTAATTCAAGAAGGAAAACAGCCATAAGCACAACAAACCTTTACAGAAAGATGGCACAAAACCCCATGACAATAATCTCTCTCAATGTCAATGGTCTAAATGCACCAATCAAGAGACACAGCGTGGCAAAATGGATACAGAAACTGAAAGCAACATTCTCTGCCTACAAGAAACTCATCTGAACAGTCAGAGCAAACATAGACTCAAAGTTAAAGTATGGAAAATAATCATGCAAGCAAACAACTCCCTCAAAATAGCTTGAGTGGCCATACTAGTATTCGACAACATAGATTTCAGGATGAAAAACATTAGAAGGGACAGCGAAGGCCATTTTCTATTCATCAAAGGGTATGTACAGCAGGAAGAAATCACATTCTTAAATATATATGCACCTAATGAGGGACCAGCCAAATACTTAAAACAACTGCTAACAGATTTTTTTATTTTGGTAACAGATTTTAAGGAGGACATTGCCAGCAATACAATAGTACTCGAAGACTTCAACATCGCCTTATCCCCTCTGGATAGATCAACAAGAACAAAACTCAGCAAGGGAACACTAGCTTTGAAGGAAGAAATAGAAGAGAGAGGGCTAAGAGACATATACAGGGTTTTACACCCCAAAAAGAAAGAATACACATTCTTTTCCAGTGCACACAGACCATTCTCTAAAATAGAACACGTGCTGGGTCACAAAACATATATCAATAGAATCAGGAAGATAGAAGTTTTATCAACTATCTTTTCAGACCACGATACACTGAAGATAGAAGCAAATTATACACAGATGCAGAGAACCAAATCAAACACCTGGAAATTAAACTACTCAATGTTGAACAATGAGTGGGTCAGGAAGGAAGTCAAGGAAAAAATCAAAAGATACCTGGAAACAAATGAGAATGAAGACACGAGCTACCAGAACCTACGTGATACAAATAAAGTTGTGTTAAGAGGAAAATTTATAGCATTGCAAGCATTCCTCAGGAAGGAAGAAAGGGCCTACATAGAGAACTTGACTTCACAGCTCAAGATCTTAGAAAAAGACCAAAAAAAGGAACCCAAGCCCAGGCAAAAGAGAGAAATAACAAAACTTAGAGCAGAAAGTAACGACATGGAAACCCAAAAAACAATCCGAAAGGTCAATGAAACCAAGATCTGGTTCTTTGAGTAAATAAACAAGATTGATAAACCACTAGCAAGAGTCACAAAGAAAGAGAAAGAGAAAACCCTAATAAACTGAATCAGAAATGAAAAGGGGGACATCACAACAGAAACTAATGAAATTCAAAAGATCATCAGAGACTACTTTGAGAGTCTGTATGCCATGAAATAAGAGAACCTAGAAGAAATAAATTCCTGGATTCCTACAATCTACCAAGACTGAGCCAAGAAGACTTGGAATACCTAAATAGACCCATTCATATCAAGGAAATAGAAACCGTAATCAAAAGTCTTCCCAAAAACAAAAGCCCAGGCCCAGATGGATTCACTAGCAAATTCTTTCAAACATTTAAAGAATACTTGTTACCAGTTCTCTTCAAGCTTTTCCAGGAAATTGAGAAAACAAGAACTCTCCCAAACAGTTTCCATGAGGCACATATCTCCCTAATACCAAAAGCAAACAAGGACACCACTAACAAAGAAAATTACAGGCCAATATCTCTGAAGAACACGGATGCGAAGATTGTCAACAAAATATTAGCAAATAGAATCCAACAACCATGAAAAAGATCATACACCATGACCAAATGGAATTCATCCCCAGGATGCGAAGATGGTTTAACATTCGGAAATCAATCAACATAATCCATCATGTCAACAAAAGTAAAGATAAAAACCATATGATTATATCAATAGATGCAGAGAAAACATTTGACAAGATCCAACACCATTTTATGATGAAAACTCTCACCAAAATGGGATTAGAAGGAACTTTCCTTAAGATAGTCAAAGCCATCTATGACAAACCTATGACAAGCATTATCCTTAATGGGGAAAAATAGCAGTTGATATTAAAGAGGATCCATATAGGAAAAAAGAAATCACGCTCTCATTATTTGCAGATGATATGATACTGTATCTAGAGAATCCTAAAGCCTCTTCCAAGAAACTCCTAGAAACAATAGACTTGTACAGTAAAGTCGCAGGCTATAAAATCAATACTCATAACTCCATGCCTTCCTATACACGAATAATGAGACAGAAGAAAGAGACATGAAAAAAGCAATCCTGTTCACAATTGTGCCCCCCAAAAATCAAGTGCCTCGGAATCAACCTAAAGAAGGAGGTAAAGGATCTCTACAAAGAGAACTACAAAACGCTACTCCACAAAATGAAAGAGGATATGAGGAAATGGAAACATATCCCCTGCTCATAGATGGGAAGAATTAACATTGTCAAAATGTCAATACTCCCCAAGGCACTATACAGATTCAATGTGATCCCTATAAAAATACCCATAAAATTCTTCAAAGAAATGGATCAAGCACACCTAAAATTCATTTGGAACAACAAGCGCTCACGAATAGCTAAAGCAATTCTTGGGAAAAAGACAATGGGAGGCATCACCCTCCCCAACCTCAAACTCTACTACAAAGCAGTAACAATTAAAACAGCATGGTACTGGAACAAAGGCAGAGCCACAGACCAATGGAACAGGGTGGAATATCCTTACACAGCACCCCAAATTTTGCTCGATTTGCTCGAGCGGGCCCAGTAACGTCTCCATTGGAGACTTTGTTGTTACTGTGTCTGGCATATCAAATACGTCACGGGGAGCTTGCCAGGCTCTGCGTGCAGGTGAGATACTCTCAGTAGCTTGCCAGGCTCTCCGAGAGGGGTGGAGGAATTGAACTTGGGTCGGCCATGTTGGCTGCGTGCAAGGCAAACGCCCTACCGCTGTGCTATCACTCCAAATTTACGAACATCTAATCTTTGATAAGGGAGCAAGAAATGTGAAGTGGAGCAAGGAAAGCCTCTTTAACAAATGGTGCTGGCATGACAACCACATGCAAAAAAATGGGCTTAGACCTTGACTTAACACCATGCACAAAAGTCAGATCAAAATGGATTAAAGACCTCAAGATCAGACCAGAATCCATAAGGTACATTGAAGACAAGGTCGGAAAAACCCTCCACGATATTGAAGCTAACGGTTTCTTCAAAAATGACATGCCACTGACCAACCAAGTGGAATCAGAGATAAACAAATGGACTATATTAAACTAAGAAGCTTCTGCACCGCAAAAGATATAGTGACCAAAATACAAAGACAATCTACAGAATGGGAAATGATATTCACCCAATGCCCATCTGATAAGGGGTTGATATCAAGGATATACAAAGCACTGGTTGAACTCCATAAGAAGAAAACATCCAACCCCATCAAAAAACGGGGTGACAAAATGAGCATAAACTTTCTCAAAGAAGAAATATGAATGGCTAAAAGGCACATGAGAAAAAGCTCTACATCACTAATCATCAGGGAGATGCAGATCAAAACAACAATGAGATATCATCTCACACAACAGAGACTGTCCCACATCCCAAAGAACAAAAGCAATGAGTATTGGCACAGATGTGGCGATACCTCCTTCACTGCTGGTGAGAATGCTGACTGGTTCAGCCCTTTTGGAAAACAGTATGGACAATTCTCAAAAAATTAGAATTTGAGCTCCCATTTGACCCAGCAATACCACTCCTGGGAATATATCCTGGAGAGGCAAAAAAGTACAGTCAAAATGACACCTGCACTTGTATGTTCATTGCTGCACTGTTCACCATAGCCAAGATCTGGAAAGAACCAGAGTGCCCGAGAACATATGACTGGTTAAAGAAACTTTGGTACATCTACACAATGGAATACTATGCAGCAGTTAGAAAGAATGAAGCCATGAAATTTGCAAACAAGCAGTTCTACATGGAAAGTATCATGCTAAGTGAAATGAGTCAGAAAGAGAGGGAAAGACATAGAAAGACTGTACTCATCTGGAGAATGTAAAGGAACAGAATGGGAGACAAACACCCAAGAATAGTTGAGATAAGTACCAGGAGGTCTGTTCCATGGCCTGAAAGCTGGCAGCACATGCTGGGGGAAAACGCAGCTCAGATAGAGAAGAGAACACCAAATAAATGTTGTTTAGAGGACTTGCTTGGGATGTGAGACACGTGCCTAAAGTAGCTATAGACTGAACACAATGGTCACGCAATACCTCTATTGCAAATCACAACACCCTAAAAGAAAGAGAGAGCAAAAGGGAATGCCGTGACATAGAGGTGGAGCAGGGTGGGGGGGAATCGGGTAGGGTGGGAGTACTACTGGGTTCATTGGTGGTGGAGAATGGGCACTGGTGTAGGGATGGGTACTTGATCATTGTATAACTGAAACCCAAACACAAAAATATGTAAGTCTACGTACCTCATGGTGTTTCACTAATAAAAAAAAAGAAAAAAAGAGAGATATAACATAAATACAAATGTACAGATAAAATGTGTATGGAACGTAGATAGTAATTCAGCTGTTTATTTTATCTCAGCCCTTCTCAGACAGGAACAATCACTGCATTTATCAAGATGTGTTTGCCCGGAGCCTGAGAAGGAACTGAGTCAACTGTCCTATAGGTGGTGAACATCCAAAGACCCTTTGATCTACTCTAGAGATCATGTACCTTCTTTAAGAGTATACTTTGGTTAGTCATCACTATTCACTTTGCCTTCTTAATTTTAATAGTAAACTGATTTTTAAGATTGAAACATATTTTTAGGAAAATTAAACTGCACGTTTCTGAAACACAAAGTCCACCTTTTGTGTGTTTGAATTTTAGTACATCACCCAGTAAACATAAGAACACCCAATAAATGTTTGCTGAATGGTTTATTTCTATAATAATTGTAACCCTTCAGCGTGAGTCTTCATCAGATTGTAGGGTTACATAAAGGTGAATCACATGTAATGGAATTACTTCTTTTTTTGCAGGAACCCAGGCCAAACATTTAGTTCCAGGAAAAAAAACCCTCAAATTTAATTACCCTGGGCATAATGCCGAATATTGACAGCAACTCCAGACTGGCATATCTATTCATTACAATGTGACTGCATTTCTGTCAGTAAAGATTTAGATGCCGTGCATATCAGCTCTTTCTCTAAGGTTTAAATATAGGTACTATCATCTGAGTCAGAGTCTGTCACAAGAAGGTTTTACAGAAAGATGCAAATCCAGTTAAGATAGATTCAGTCAGTCTCTCCATGATTTGTTGTATCTATCATATCTAGTGTCTGGGCTACTATCCAGGACATGAAAGATGCTTAATACAGGTGAGCACTGGATAGTGGAAGTCAAGTTCAGTATCTTGCAGCATAGAGCTTGTTGTACCTACTCCATAAATGTTTGTGGGTTGCTCTATATATTTGCAATTCTAAGCAAATTGTTCAAATATGGTGAGCATGTGCTCCTTAGTCTTGAATGCCTTTACAGCTATTTTTAGGTGACTCAAAGGAAACCCAGGTGATCTTTGTACTTAGTGAGCATAAAGCTTCTTTATAAGATGGCACCAATTCTGAGCAAAGCCTCCTGGGGATATGCATATACTGACACACTCCATTAGCAAAGAAATGCAAAAGATGGCACCTCGAAGCTCGGATTTGATTTATGGGAATGCACTCCGGTGTACTAAAATGGAAATTTCTAGAAGGCAATTAAGAACTTCAATGAGGTAAAAATAGTGCTGACCTTTAAAAATAGAAAATATTTGACCTTTTGTTGGCATGTTTAGGAGAAAATAGTCACGAAACAGATTTGTCACAAAGAAGTCTTTAGTACTATTAATATAATGAAGAAGAATTGGGGAGAGAGCTTCCAAACTGTGTCTAAGAGACTGGGGGTGGAGGAGCCCTTCTGGGAGATTCTCAGCCAACTGGTGCTGAGAGTGCTGGAGTGCTCCTAAGGTCTTGTGCTGGGGGTCACCCAGGCAGTGTTCAGGGGGCTCCAGGGCCACAGTCAGGGGTGCTTGGGTTCTTATGAGGTTTATTAGCAATGCCTGGGGGTCCAGGTAGTGCTGGAGGTTGAGTGAAATGGGCTGATGCACCTTAAAACTTGTATTACCTTCCTGACTCAGGAAGAGTATAAAGTAGATGAACAATTTTTTTTTTCCTTTATGGTCACATCCAGTGAGGCTCAAGAGCTACACCTGGCTCTGCGCTCAGGAATTATTTCTGGCGGTCCTTGGGGGACCATATGGGATGTTGGGATTGAACCCGGGTCAGCCACATGCAAGGCAAATGCCCTTCTTGCTGTACTATCACTCCATTCCCTAGGTGAACAATTTCTGTAAATCTTAAGTACGGTTACCAAGCAAATTGTATAGAGAGCAGAAGTTTCCCAAAGACTTGGATGCGGATGACATATTCAACACTTGTGGGGCAAGGTATTTAACCTCTCACTTTTCTCAACAATTTATCATGAAAGGGTTTTTTAAAAATAAATCTTCAGTGGTTGTAAAGCCCTTAAAGAACCTAAAATACTTAATTTTATGCAATGCCTTTTTTTTTCTTCCCCTCTTGATACTTATGAAACAAGAAGAAATTATGTATCTTAACTGATTATGTTAAAACCAACCATAGAACTTATCTCAGCACTTGCCGTGACCCCAGGGCTCTATTCCTTTAGAAATCAAAACATAAAAATTTGAAATTTGAAAATAATTAAAATTTCCAACTTCCTTTGGGTGTAATTATAGCAACAAAACTAAACTTGAGCTCAAGAAATGCTACTAACATTTATAATTTTTAAAAAAGGAATAAAAAGGCACAAATATTTTCTGTAACAGGAACATACACCGAGATGAAGCCTTTATTACATGAAAGTCTGTGGCAAAATCAGCTAGTTTTTCAAGCGTGATCTGAAGGCAAGCCAGTGTCTCTTGTACTTGGATTAGTGGTACATAAATTTTGGAGTTTCCTTTTTCCAGCCTAGCTGGAGACATACAACTCTGCTTAAGAGAAAAACTCAGCAGACACGGGAGAAATAAATTTGATTTGTACTAAGAAAAGCTTGGTCTGTGAAATTGTTTCTCTACTATTCTCTTTCTCTCCTTCTCTTACTCTTCTTTTCCTACATTCATAGATTCTTATTTCTCACCTTCATCTCTAATCTCCACCAAGCCTCACATTGACAGAACAGAAGTTAGTGATCCTACTCATATAGATTCTCATTTTCAGGCATAAATAACAAGAAAGCTCAACTGAACTGTATTCACCAAATCTTATTTTTAAAACACTCCAACTTCAGAAAAAAGAAATCAAAGAAAGGAAACTGGATAACTTCAGGAATGATTTTCATATGTCTTGGCATTTCCATCCAGAGAGGAAGAAACAAATTATTTGGTAAAGTCGTTTTTATTCCCCACTTTATTTAAACACCATGGTTTACAAAAGCTGTTCATGATGATTTGTTACAGGCATTTAATATTACTACACCAATCCCACCACCACTGTCACCTTCCCTCCACCAGTCTCCATTTTCCCCAATCGCTTCTTAAGCCTGCCCCTGTATCAGTCACACAATAATTTATTTTACCTTGCTTATTACCATTAAATGGCTAACAGAATGATCAAAAAAATTATTTCCATAGAAAAAAATTTTGTGAAAAATTGTTGTATCTCACTATGGGGACATTAAGTCCTTGTAAGAGGTTTTACTAAGTTGTTGTTGCCAAGTTAAGCCTTCTGTGTTCATGTTTTTGTCAGTCGACATTGGTTGGCTGCTGCCTCATATCCCATCCAATCTGGTGTACTACTACTGGAATGTCTGAGTTGTACAGTTTGGACACATCACACTGCAAAAGATGCAGATTATTTGTTTACTTGGCAGTTAAATATTTAATTGGGCATGGCTGCTGGGTCATCCAGAAATATGGGGAGGTGGGGGGAGGTTGTCCACTCCAATCTTGAGAAGTCCTGAAGTTTTCAGCCACAAAGACCCTTGTACTTAGAGTTTGGGGTACATTAGTTTCTCTGTGGCATTCGGTCCTGAGGTGGTGTGGTCCAGCACGAGGCTTGATAGCAGTTTTGGTATGTGGGATTGGCTGTTAGGGTTATATTTGGATGGAAGCTAGCCTGAGATTACCCTGGAGGTCTCAGTCTTTTGATATATTCTTTAAGATGGTACTACTTTTGGTGCTTTGAGTTAAATTTTGAAAAGACTTTTTTCAGGGAAAAAAAATGGAACATGTTTTAAATAGAATTCTTCTGGTTTAGTTCTGTGCCAAAGCAGAGAGGTAGTCAAAAAAAAAAAAAAACAATTTTGACATAGCACTGCGTACTGAACACTCTGCAGGCTATGAACCAACTCTATTTAGAAAGATTCAGTGAAGCTACTGGTCATTTCAAAGAGGAAGTCTGGGACAGAAACCAGGTACTCTTAAAACTGTGACCGAGGATTTACGGTTTCCAGGATGCAGTGCTCACTCAAGCAAGTAGCACTGTTTTTTCCTGCAGTTCTACAAGATCCTCCTATCCGTAACTGTGTGATGTGGAGAAGTCTGGACTGGTACCTAATCTCGCAGGGCCATCTTGAAATGATGTGAATTGTAGCATGGACAGAAGAAAGGAACCAATGCAGAAATGATTTAAATAAAAATGTATTGATAAAATAATACCTATGTTTTTTACACAGAGTAAAACATCCTTTACACTCATGAAAAATAAAAGAATCAATAAAGCCTACTTCCAAGATGGAATAGAATTGTTAAGATGGTAAAAACTTGATTTCCCTCCTAACAGAAGGATGGGTGGGGCCTCATTCTGATGGTGGTTGGGACTTGATGGAAGGGAAGGTGTCAGATATACATAAGGAGTATGAAACTAGAGCCCTGAGATTCCATGGCAAAGCCAAACAGCAAATACTCTAAACAAAGGAAAACAGCACAGTTCAGCAAGTGTAGGACATGGGTTATGGGATGTGGTGAGAGACAGAGAGCTGACCAGGTGGAGTGGGGCTGTTCCTCAGTGACCTCGGGTTCCAGGTGTGGTTCTCATGGCCCCCAAGCCAGGAAACTCCCTCTGTGGTGACTATACATGCAGCCTTGGGGCTGCCATCCCCTGAGCAAAAACAAAGCACAGCTGTACCATCCGTCCAACAGGAAACACCAACATTCTCTAAGGCAGGAGCTGATTCACTGTGGACCTGAAACTCTGCAACCAGAAGAAGGCTTCGGCCCTGAGAACTCACAAGGACTCCTCCTCCTCTCCCCCACCCCGCACCAATTTCTCTTTCTTTTTTTCTTTTTGGGTCACATCCAGCGATGCTCAGGGGTTAGTCCTTGCTCTGCACTCAGGAATCACTCCTGGTGGTACTTGGGGGATCATATGGGATGCCGGGGCCCAAACCCAGGTCGGCTCTATGCAAGGCAAACACACTGCCCACTGTACTACTTCTCCAGCTCCCACACCAATTTCTTTCCGAGGTATATTTCAAAGAAACTCCATTTATTACAGAGAATAGCAGTGTAGCACTGTCCTCCCATTGTTCATCGATTTGTTGCTCGAGCAGGCACCGGTAACGACTCACAACAAAGTGTGAGACTTGTTACTGTTTTTGGCATATTGAATACGTCATGGGTAGCTTGCCAGGCTTTGCCGTGCGAGCGAGATACTCTAGGTAGCTTGCCAGGCTCCCTGAGAGTGGTGGAGGAATTGAACCCGGGTGGGCCCCGTGCAAGGCAAACGCCCTACCCGCTGTGCTATCGCTCTGTCTCTGTTGTTAAACAGAGAATAGGCAAAGGGAAAAATATATTATCTTCCCCTGAAGATAATATACAGATGGTCAGTAGGTAGATGAAAGGGTAGGAGTTATTGTGTGAAAAACAAATTAGAATGACAATGCAGTCATGTCAGTAGGAATGGTATAAATCAAAAAGACTAGAAGCATCCAGTGCTAGTTAATGGGGATATGAGGGATAAGCAACCCTCATTCACTGTTGCTGGAATGTCATTCACTGTCGCTGGGAATGTCATCCTGTTCAGCCCCTATGGAAACAGTATGGAGCGTTCACAACAATAACAAAAAAATAGAGCTTACATAACACCCAATGATTGCTCTTTTTATCTTTTTTCTAATTAAAATTTTATTTTATTTTTATAGTTGTTCACAATATTCATGATATTTAATATTTGAACACCAATCACACCACCATTGTACCCTCCCATCACCATATCCACCCCAAATCCCAAACAATGCTCCCTCCCCGAGATTAATTTTGTATAGAGGAAAACACTTTCCTCTATACAAAATTTTTGTGAAGATTTCTGAATATTGTGAAGATTTTTGTATTTCCTTCTACTTTAGACATCACCAAATGTGGTGTGCTACTTTTGGTACATTAGTGGTATATTGTATGAAAGCTCTTCTTATCACCTACCCCCTAAACACACAAAAATGAATTCCATTAAGATGTATGCATACCTATGTTCATTGCAGTGCTCTGGACAATAGCCAGGCTATGGAAGCAACCCAAATGTCCAGCCACAGATGAATGTATAAAGAGGTTGTGGTATATATACACAATGGAATACTATGCAGCTACAAAAGGATTAAAAACTGCAGTTTACTACAACATGATAAACTACAGGATAACATGTTAATCAAAATAAATCAGGAGGACAAAGACCATCTGATCTCACACATCTGTGGAATATACAGATAAAATAAGGGACTAGACAGTATTAAACAATGAAAAACCCTTGGTCTTGGGTTACACAGCCCAGATGATCAAGCAGTGAAGGGTGGGATATGAGAGGAAGAAGAGGTGAACTAAAATTGGTAGTGGATCTTAGGCACTTTGGGAGTAGTGGGGCGCCGTAACTTTGTACCTCAAACCACAAATACTGGCACTGCAGTAAACCATGGTTATAGTAACTAACTAGAGTTAAACAATAATAAAAGCCCCAGAAACACTGTTCTCAGGGATTACTTCTAGCTCAGAGGGTGCCCCAGGAAGCATATGCTTCCAGGATGCTGGTGGTCAAACCTGGGTTGACCAAGTACAAGGAAGTGCCTTATCTGGTGTCCTATTGCTCTGGCCTCCAGAATGGCAATTTTCCCATAATGAATCAGTATTCACTTCACCAGTTTCCCAATAGAAAGTTTACATATAACTCTGCCTTTTATTAAATGCTTAGACATATGCAAACTCTAGACACCAGGACCACTACAAAAAGATTTCCTCATCTTATCCAGTGATTGACTAAACAGAAGTCTGGTGAGCGTCTATCAGGTAACAGAAATTCTTCTGGACTAGGCCTAAATTATCTTATGCTACCCTTGAATTATGTGCATTAAGAAGGCAGTTACTAAAAGATACCTGTACCCCACCTTAAGTATCTGGCACCTATTTTAGCTCTTTTCTATCTGCTATTAATCTCTGGGCATAATTCTTTGATGTTTGGGTAAAGGGAGTGAGAGGAAGATTTCAAGAGTAAGTTCTTGAAGGTCAAAGTAAGGAATTAAAGGTCATGGAAGTTCTTCTGTTTTATTTTGAGGTCACACCCAGCTCTGCTCAGGGCTTACTTCTAGCTCTGCACTCATAGAGGGGAATGTATGGGTGCCAGGGATCAAATCTGGGTTGGCCACATCTGTAAGATAACAATGGTTTGTCCTTTCTATCTTGCTGCAAGGATCACGATCATGATCACGACCATCCTGTTATTCGTCGATTGCCTCGAGCAGGCCCCAGTAACGTCTCCTTCATCCTAGCCCTGAGATTTTCAAAAAAGTGCCATATTCAAGGCTCTTTCAGAGTTAGGAGAATGAGACCCTTCATTGTTACTGGTATTTGGCATATTGGGTATGCCACGGGGAGTTTGCCAGACTCTGCCGTGTGGGCAGGTTACATTCGGTAGCCTGCCAGTTTGTCCAAAGTAGGAATGAGATAATAAGATGTCATAATAAAATGTCACGTGGCCACGAAGGCGGCCGCACTCTTCCGGGATCTGGGTTTTATAGTCTCTGGATCTTGGCCGTTGATGGGATTACACAGCGCCAGGGGGCCAGTTGGTGGGTGTGACCCCCGTCTACTGGAATTTGGAGGATCTGGGTGGAGGATGCTCAGCCCTGATCCGAGTAGGCTTGGAGATCTCAGACCGGGACCCATGTGCCTTTGTTCCCCTGCCAGTACCTTGATGTGTGCGCAGACACACATGCTGCGGGGAATTTAGGTTTATTAAGCTATACCCATTCACAGTGCTCTCAAGGCATTCCCATTCCTGTGTTTATTTTTAACTTCTCTGTGCTCTGCTTCCCCTATCTGTTAATTACCTGTATCCCCTAATCAGACCCGTGACCTGTAAGGTCAGATCCTTCTAATGCTGCTTTCTCTTTCCCTTATGTCTTTTGCATAGTTTACTTTAGAGCAAAAGATACAGAAGACAGTTAATGCTATGCTTTTGTAACTTGGGAGTCAATTGACTCCAAATAATATTCATGCCTGGGCATCTGTCCTAGCTACTTGACTTAAGCCTCAGTTGCCCTTAATTTCGAGCACCCCAAAAGCAGGGTGCTGATGAAGGAAATGGATGGACCCAGGGCAAGCTGTAAACTATGCTGGCATCAAAACTGGACAGGCCAAGCACCACAAAACTTACAATAAATTAAGAGCACAGTCGTGGACAAATTCTGTCATAACCCAAAGAGAAGTGATTGAACAAGGACCCTGCCAGGGTTAGGAAAAACTAATTTGGCCAGAGGACTGTAGTCTGAGATCTATAGTGAGATGTCCCCAGGAGAGCCACCCTATAAGCTTAATATATCTCTTACTGTGTCTATACAAAATGACTAGAACGATTATTAAGAAGTAAATCTAAGATGATTGTTTATGGACTACAGAAAAGAGAAGTTGCGCCCTTTAGATGAAATTCTGCCCTTGAGCTAATCGCCAAGCAGGAGATCTTTGTCTTAGAAGAACTTCCCTGGAAGTAAGGGCTTTCATATGTTGATTGTGCTATCTGACCTAGGTGTAGTTGCTACTCAACCTTGGAGGTTGGGGTCCTGAGGAGGCTTGAGACTTAGTGCCGGGAGTCTAGCATGGGGAAGAAGCTAGAATGAGTACAGTGTGAGAATGGAATGGGGTGTGTGGTGAGACTGGAATGAGGCACTCAGTGAGATTGGAATAGGTGCATGGGAAGAATGGAATAAACGGTGGGAAGGAGATTAGAATAAACAGGAACTGATCACCAACTAGCTTGGCAGCTCTATTTCCTCCTTCTTGCCTCTGTTGTCGGAGGCTGCAGGCCAGCGTGGGGAAGCAGCTCAAAGCCACAGAACTCATGTGGCAAGAGCCCATGCATATTTTTTGAGCACACACACACATACAAGAAATCTTTATAATTAAAGAGTTCTACTTGCTGCGCTATTGCTCCATCCCATGTTATACAAATTCCTGAAGGTCACTTAAGGACCTGAGCTCCTAAGTGCAATGGGTAGTCTTTGAAAGCACTGAAGCAGGAAAGTAACACTCTCTAAATAGTCTTCCACCAGCAATGTGTATTACCTGGCAGCAGAAAGTTCCAATAGTAATTTGTTTGTTTAATGGTCCTTGTGGTGTTGTTAAATAAATAACTCTAATCTTTTGTAGGTCATCAAAAGAAAAAAATGATACTAAATCCAGTGTTAGCTCTAAAACTCTGGGCAACACTAATCATTTGAAAACTGACATTTGAGTTAGGTTTTGTGTTAAAATATAGAACTAAAATATTTAATTTCCCAAGATGATTGAATGCTCAGGCACCTTTTTTCTTACTACTTAAGGTTTTACAGTTGTGACAATGTGTAAATATACCAATTTCAAGAATCCAAATTGAAATTCAAGCTACTTAAGGGTGCCTAAGCCCCATAACTACTGAACTCACATCCCTCACAAACTTGTATTTATTTGCAGTCAGCCTTGAAATCATATTCTAGATTTACCACTAACCAGCTGTGGGATGTTAAAAAAATCAGTTAATCTGCCAAGAATTCAACTTCCTGAGCCATAAAATAGCTGCCTTACATGATAATTGTGAGTATTAAATGAGAAAATGAATTTGGATGTGTAAATAAAAAGTTACTTGAGCAAAAAGGTAATGTTGTCTGTATAATGATAATGATCACTTTAATTGAGGGTTGAAAAATTATAGAACAATGCCACAGTATAATATCATATAAAAATATATACTATAATACAATGACAACAATGGGAACTCTCTCTTCCCATTTAACATGAAAAGGGGACGAAAAAATCTATTTCTCTCAAAAACATTCTAAGGATATTTTCTCATTTTTCCTGTTAGTAATTACAACCACTAATATTGTGAATAAAATTCTGCTTACTTTTCAAAGGTTGATCAAGAGAATGACAAGTGTTCATAGGAGGCACACATGACACAGAGCAGAAGACTCCCTCCCAAACACGCGCTTTGCCCGGAGTTGCCTTTCCAACTAAAATGATGCACATCTCTCAAGATGCTCCACCTAGAATCCTAGAACCATATTTGGTTCCTCCCCACACTCCCTCTCCACAGGGAGTGCATTTATAACCTCTAAGATGGCCGTAAAAGGGGAAATGCAGCTGCTTCATCCTCTCAGTCAGGAAGAGACAGAGTTCTGATTCTAAACTACCAACCTTGAAGGACTAGATTCTAGACGAAACAATCTCTCATCTAGATTCAGGCAAAAGGAGTCTGGCTGTGAAGACACCCCTTAGCCATGAGGATGTTCTGAATAGAAGCGTGGCTCTCTCAAGTCAGTGAGCTCTCTTCTAGGCTCTTGGAAAAGTGACACCTACTATTATTACAGCCTTGGCTCCAGTCCCACCTGATGGGGATACCACTTGCTATGTAGGCTACTAAGAATACATGACTACCTCTCTCAGCTCAGCACTCATCTCCAAAGTGACTCCTATGGCAAGATTGTGGAAATAAAATCAACCATGCATGAGATGTGTTTACCAAAGTCAGTGGCATTGCATGATCAAAGTTTTCTAGAAATAGTGCCTGAATCCTAAAATCAACTATAGGACAAATCCTGAAAATGGTCTGAATAAAAAAATACATATATACAAAGATACTGAAATACAAAGGTGATGGTTGAAGAAATGTCTGAAAGTTTAGGTTGTTTTTTCTTTCCCCAACCCTCCCAAGTTACAATAACTTAAGGAGAAAATTCTTGTCCTTGAAAGAGGATTTTAATCAACTTCCATTACAGGAATTAAGAATGGTGGTGGGTGGAATGACGTGGAGAGAGAGAGTTAAATCATAGGATAGCAGAGTAACATCTGGCTTGGTAATAAGGACCAAAACCACAGTCTAGGGAGATAGATTTGATAGATTTTCCCAGCCACTTGGAAAAAGACCAAAGAGGCCGGGGGTAGAGCCTCAATTTCTATTGTAATCCAGTAGACTGTATCACGTTGCTTCATTAAATGAACAGGCACATCAAATTATGCAATGATATATGTAAATATGTGCGCAGAGAGAGCACACACTTTATGTTCATCTTCTGCAGTATTCTGGAATACTGAGCTGTTTGAGGTTTGGGTCAGGTTTTTGTTTCTCCTTCCATGATACACATATCCCTGCCTGGAACTCTCAGGCAAATATATTCATAACAATTTGATTCAGGTGCCCACTGGCAGGAGACTTTTTTAGCCTAGTATTGTGATAGAGTTTTCTGTTTGATACTCTACACAGACTTTTCCGTTTTTAAGACTCACCTCAAAGGCAGAAGTAAACTTAAAAAGGTGACTTTAAGAATCAGAGACAAAGAAGCAGAGACACAGTCCAGCGGGTAGGGAGCTTGCCTTGCATGTGGCTCAACCGGGTTTGATTCCTGGCACCACTTATGGTTCCCTGAGCACTGCCAGAAATAATCCCTGAGTGCAGAGCCAGGAGTAGGCCCTGAAGCACTGCTGGATGCAGTCCACCATCTCCCCCTGCCCACCACCACAACCAAAGAAACAAATAAACCAAAAACAAAAGAAACAGAAAAAAGAGTCACAAGATATGGGGTCTGGAAAAACAACAAGATCCAAATGTTGAATCAAATTAAGCTCATTATGTGGGACTTGACCCAAATGGATTTTGTGCTTCCTGGAAGCCTTTCATTTCCCAGAGAAAGTGTGTTCTTCATTCGAACATCTGCCAGCATCCTCGTCAGGCTGCCCCAGACAGTTCTCTGAAACACCTTTGAAAATTCAGACTGGTTCTGGTTCCTATTTTATTACCCATACCTAAACACACTCACTCACACACACACACACACACACACACACACATGGCATACACATATGCATCACACATCATGCATATCCACACACCCCATACAAATCACATATACACATACCCCTCACATAGCCCATACACAATCCACACACAGCCGAAACACATTATACATACCCATTACCTCACACATACACACATCATACATAAATCTCATACATCTCACGTACACCCCCACACACATACCCTACACATCATATACACAGCACACACATATATTTCATACATATACCCCCACACCTCACACTTACATTCCACACATATATCCCCACACATTTCACCTACACACCCCACAACACTACACATACACATACTTTTCTCCTACCCGTCCCCACATATTACGTTCGCACTTACACATCACACACGCCCTATTCCTCTTGCCTTTTGACTTAGTAATTTCAGCAGCTTTATTCTAGCCTGAAGTCAGCAGCACCCACAGACCTGACCTCCACCATCTTTCTCCTCTTCCTTCCATCACCATTGTTCTTGAAGCTCTCTCGTGCAGTATCAAGATCCTCCTTCCTTAAACAGCTCGCCCCCTCTGTGCCTCCTGAACTAGTTTCTGTTGGAAGACTGTGTGATCCACCCTCTCCCCCAAATAGTTTCAGGGAAACAGCCCTACTAGAGCTGGCTCAAATGCAGCCCATCTTGCAGCAGGCTATCCTGTAGAATCACTTTCTACCCCTGCATTCTCCCTCAGCCACAGAGACCTCCTTACAAACCGACCCCATCGTGCATTCACTGATCTGTGTAGACTGAAAACATTGCTGGAAACCCGGTGGCTTCTCAATGTGTTGTTGTACCCAGGTTTTTGGGTCACAGCGTGAACAACACAATCAGAGACAGTAATGCAAGTGCAAAGGAGTTTTATTCCAGTTAACTGGGGTCAACTATCTTACCCACAGAGTTGCTCTTGATAGCAACTCCAGCCTCCAAGTGTAAGCAGTTTATATAGTTTGCAAGGTTGAGCAAGCACTATGATAGCAGTGACCAAGCAACAGTCATCAGCTATTAGTCAGCATTTGATAGCGGTTAGCTTCTGGTTGTTCCAAAAAATGGACACAGCAACAGTTAGCCAGTTTGTGGTTGTTCCAAAAAATGGACATAGTGACCCCTCATGACCAGTCAGATGTTCTAGCGGTTCCTTACCAGAAATTACAAGTTCAGTTTCTGGGAAACAGAAACCTAGGCCTAGTCAAAACTTAATGTTAGCCATGGCCTGTAATGGTTGCAGTCTGGCTCTAGGTCTGGCTTTTGGGTACCTAATAGTGTGTGTGGGAGACAGTAGGAACTATGGAGAAAAGCTTCTCTAAGGCACATTCCCCACATCGCAGCTGTACCTGCCATGACCTGTGTATTCTTGGCTTCTCCCCTCTGGAGAAGTCCATATTCTCTCTCTCCTTCAAAGGAAAGAGAGCTGATCTTTTGAACAGAGGATGCATCTTTGACCTGATCCATTGTTCTTGCACGAGGACACCCTCATTCTTCCATAATCCTGGGAGGGAGCCTAAATCAGAACCTTCACCCCGCAAACGTCTGTCCATCCGTAGTCACTGAGGAAAGCCAGTGATAGCCAGCAAAGGCCCAAAGGTCAAGTATGGTCTTTTTAGTTTCTGCCAGGAACCAGTGAGCACATCAAATGCTTTCAGGTCAAGACTTGCATCTGGAGTTAAGGACTTCCTGCAAAACTAGTGGCTCTGCACTTTCACCAATTCCCATGTCCCAACACAGCCATCATTCTAACAAGAAAGTCAAGAAAGCAAGTGAGTGGGAGCAAGGTACAACCTGGGCTCACAACTGTTGCAAGTGTGCCTGACTGATAGGGCATGTGAACACTGTATGACATGCACAGCCCACCTCATCTGCATCATACTGTGCATGCTTGTTTTCAGAACAACCACATTCATCTCCTTTCCAGACAAGAAGGGCCACTTAGAACAGGTCACAGAGGTCAACCAAAACACAAGTAGCAATGGCAGCTTTCAGATAGGAAATGCCATCATGTTTCAGACATCCGAGGGGCTGTGGCTTCAGACTCCTGCCCCAGTGCCATGGTAGCAGTGCCTGTGAGCTTGAATGTATGACAAAAGCTCAGAACACTGGTATTCTTACAATGATATATGTAGAAAGCACTTTCAAAATTGTTCTAAGAAGTTGTAAAAAATGTTGGTTTCTACCATTACAGGTAATGGTAGAGAACGAGAAGACAGCAGGTGAGGTGACTGCTTGCAGTGCACATGGCTGACGAGGTCCAATCCCTGGCACTGCATATGGTCCCCTGAGCACTTTCAGGAGAACAGAACTAGGAGCAAGCCCTGAACTTTTTCAGGAAACAGAGCACAGACCTAAGAGAGTGCAGACTGAAGGAACACTGCATGGTCTTAGTTTTGTTACTATCAGAGAATATACTAGAGAATTCTAGGCAAAACAATTTCATGCAAATGGCCTAACTTGAAAATTAAAGTTCTTTCTTAAGCAGCACTGGCTCTGAACTTCCTTTTGTTCACAGACTCCACTGGGATGCTAATAAGCACTAGGGATACTCTCCCTTTAAGATACTGGAACATGATTGTCACCCATTGCCTCTTTTGCAAACCACAACACCCAAAAGGAGAGAGAGAACAAAAGGGAATGCCCTGCCACAGAGGCAGGGTGGGATGGGGGGGATGAGGGGTGGGAGGGATACTGGGATCTGCGGTGATGGAAAATGGGCACAGGTGGAGGGATGGGTATTTGATCACTGTATAATTGAAACCCAAGCACAAAAATTTGTAAGTCTACAACTGTACCTCATGGTGTTTCACTAATAAAAATTAAAAAAAAAAAGATACTGGAACATGCTCCCCAAGTTCGATTCCTCCGCCCCTCTCGGAGAGCCTGGCAAGCTACCGAGAGTATCTCGCCCGCACGGCAGAGCCTGGCAAGCTCCCCGTGACGTATTCAATATGCCAGACACAGTAACAACAAAGTCTCACAATGGAGACGTTACTGGGCCCGCTCGAGAAAATCGATGAACAACGGGAGGATGGTGATGGTGATGGTGATGGAACATGCTTCTACTCACCAATGTGTATTTCTCCTGAGAGTTTATAGACCGTCTAAATATTGGACACTGTTTAGTTCTTTACTTTGCAGTAGCTCAATAATCTTTTTGCGTTAATGTGTAACAATGGGGCAAAATAAATTCTCTTTGCTGAGACAACACAGCAATATCAGACATTATGGTGATGCTCAAGCATTAAATGAGCTACTTAACACTTCTAAAGGACTCAGTGCCTCCGATGGATTTAGAATTCATAGTATCTGCTCCTGAGCCCATGGTGATGGATGGTCTAAATTACAGTCCATCAGCACAACCCTCTATCACGGCTGATGCAAGGAGCCTCCCCATTTTTCTTCTTACTGGTGTTGTCATCCATCTGTTCTTATTATAGAAAGCTATAGGGTATTTTGCTTAACCTATAGCTACCAAAACTGAGTAGAAAGAGGGCAGGTAAAATCCCAGTTATTTTAGAAGCAGAAAGAGAAATTAGAGTTTGTCCTTTAGCAAAATGAAAGAAAAAAACATAAACAACATCCCTCTTATGTGCTAATCAACACCGTGAGGTCTTCTCAGATATATTTTCTTATTTAGTTCATAAATCCACCCTCCTGGGGGTTGCTCCATGGCTTGGAGGCCAGCCACATATGCTAGGAGGAAAGGGAGCTCAGATAGAGAAGGGAGCACCAAATAAAGGGTGTTGGGAGGATCCTCCCAGGATGGGAGAAGCATGCTGAAAGTAGACTATAGACCAACATAATCACCACTCAATGCCTCTTTTGCAAACCACAACACCCAAAAGAAGAGAGAGAACAAAAGGGAATGCCCTGTCACAGAGGCAGGGTGGGATGGGGAGTGGGAGGGATATGGGGACCCATGGTGGTAGAAAATGGGCACTGGTGGAGGGATGGGTATTTGATCATTGTATAATTGAAACCCAAGCACAAAAACTTGTAAGTCTACAACTGTACCTCATGGTGTTTCACTAATAAAAATTTAATAAATAAATAAATAAATCCACCCTCCTGGGTATCATCTGGCTACTTTCACATATGGCTAGTTGGAGACTATTAACAGATGATGAAACTCATGAAAGATACCAAGGTTAATGAACAGCATTAATATTGAAATATATTTATGTCTGGCTCCCAGTCTAGTATCTATTATTGAGGTAACATAGCGACAGGAGTGTTGCTGTTTTTCCTTTTAGTGCCCAAAGTGACTGCACCTTCACCACCACTGAAGTACCCAAGACCTTTCACTAGCATCTTGTCACTTGCTCTACAACCTCTTACTCCCACTTGGTACTCTAAGTTCTTTTGTCAGGGTCCAAGGATTTGTTTTCAACGAATACTGTCTGTTCCCTTGCTTTGTGAAAGCATAGGAGTGAAATCATCTAGTCTTTGTCCTTCCTCTGACTTACTTCACTTAACACGATTCCCTCCAGCACATTGTTAGCAAAAGGCAAGATTTCTTCTTTTCTTACAACTGAGTAGTATTGCTTTGTGTATATACACCATGCCTTCTTTATCCACTCATCTGCCATTGGTCACTTCAGTTCTTTCCAAATCTTAGATATTATAAACAATGCAGCAAAGAACATAGAGGTGCATATTTATCTTTCAAAAGAATGTTTGGGACAGATGCCAGGGAGTGGAATTGCTGTGTCATTGTTTCCTACTTGAGAATGCTTTACAAAGTACTTGTTTTAAAAGTCTAAGATCTACTGCCAGGCTTCAGCATCTTGAAATGATCTATGTCTGAAGGACAAAAAAAGCTTCCCCAGATAAGATTGTGGAGAGGAAACCAGATGACCTGTCCCTGTTTGAACACAGGTAAATTCCAACACTGAAGTCACATGATGTTGGCTGAGCACAGAGCTCAGCTACCTGGAAGCCTGGGCTCTCCACCAGGAGCCTTTGGACTTGTGTTGCCTTTTCTCTTCAGACATGCTAATTGAACCACAGAGACAATCAGTGGCAGCAGCAGTAATGATGAAACTTCACATCATCCCTAATCACCCAGACACAAGATTAGCCTATACCTGTACTTCCATCTGAATCCCGAGTAAAAGTCTTTTTAACTGATAAGGCTTAAAGCTTGTTCTCAACTACCTAGAGGGTCATGAGTTTCAGGTTTGGAAGTATTTTTTTAATATACACCAAGCTCAGAAATGCTGAGGAGTAGCCCTGCAACCACTTCTTAGCTATTTTCAGCATGGAAGTGTGGGCCAGACTGTGCAGTGTTTGGGGGGTCACCAGGGCTGCACTCAGTGGTGCTTAGTAGTCACAGAGGGTACACCATGCTGGTGCTGGAGATGGGTTGTCAGATCAGAAGGTGTGGTGTCACGCTGTGTTAGGGGACAAATAGTGAGTTTCCTGCATACTAGACATATGTTCCACCATTGCAGCAATCTTCTAGCCCCTGCATTTTTTAATTTGATTTTTTATTGAGGCAAAATGAGCATCCATAAACTTGATGTATGTAACTTAATAATGTGATAATTGAATACTTGGGGGGAAGATCATAATAATTCTAGTTATCATCAGGGCTTTATTTGTTAAGAGCTTTGGGACACACCATAACCCCAAGGTTTCATGATATCTAGACAGATTACCTCTCCCCACCTCCTCTTAAGGCATAATCTGGCACAATGATTGTGTCCTCAGTGTCCTTCAATTAATGTCAAGTGTCCAGGTTGAAAACAAGCCCACTTTTCACAATGCAATCACACACATAGAGTATGAAGTGAAAAAAATGAAAATCTCATAATTTTACAAGATTGATGATGAGTCAAATTGTTGGCTAAAACATTATTAATTTCATGTAGAAGCTTAATAAATAGAACACATAAAAATAGAGCTGGAGGGGCTGGAGCAATAGCACAGCGGGTAAGGTATTTGCCTTGGACATGGCCGACCCAGGTTCAATTCCCAGCATCCCATATGGTCCCCTGAGCACTGCCAGGAGTGATTTCTGAGTCCATGAACCAGGAGTAACTCCTGTGCATCACCAGGTGTGACCAGTGATGAATGGTGGTGGAAAATGTGGACTGGTAGAAGGATGGGTGCTTGATCACTGTATGACTGAAATGTAATCATGAAAGTTTGTAACTGTATCTCATGGTGATTCAATAAAATTTATTTTAAAAAATTTCTTTCAACTAATCCTGATTTTACCTTCATTTTCACTTCCTGCAGCTCACTTGGAAACTACTAGAAAACTCTTATTGAGTACCCATCAGATATGGTACATTATTAGATAGTGGACCACGGAGATAACCAGGATGAGGTTTCTGCCTTTGAGGAGCTCTACTGAGTTGGAAAGAGAGATTCATAAATACATCATTTCAATACAACATGGTATTAGGATACACTTCAGTGCAAATGCCAAGAGTCAATGAGAGCAGAGAGTAAAGGCACCCAACTTAAGGACTCAGGAAAAAAGTTCCATCTGACATGCACACATGAGACGTAAAGATGAACTAGTCTGATGAAAACAAATGATGATGAATATTCTAGACGGTGGATGGATGCTACTACTTTCAAGAGGAGATATAATGGAAGATATGAATCAGCATCTAACAAAATTGGCTTTGTAATGAAAACTAGCTAAGAAGGGCACAGTGATAGGAGAGAACGCTGAAAAGGTACCTAAGGATCAGGTCAGGTGGGACAGGGAACTCGATGTAGTACTAAGTGACCTGGACTTCATTCCATAGGTTATCAGGACACCCTCAAAGCCTCTTAGCAAAGCACTGACAAAGCTGGAATTGGACAGATTGAATGGATTGAGAAGTGAAGACTTTAGAAGAGGGAGATCGGTTTTGAGATAATTCCAAGAATCTAGTCTAGAGAAGGATGGAGGTCTGACATTAAGCTATGTTACAGGGATGGAAATAAAAGCAGCAAATAAGAGTTATTTGGGGAAAAAGTTAGGAGATCCTAATGAATGGCTGTATATTTGCCTGTCGGGTGGAAAAAGACCCAGATGAGTCACAAGAGTCAGAGGCTGAATTCACAGGATGACTAAGGAAGGCCACCATGGCCTCATCTTATACGATCAACCTGTGTAATAACTTACATTTACAAGTACAACTACATTATAATGATAGGTTATGAGTAAAGTATTCATCACATCTTTTGATGATTTCAACTGCCTATGTAAAAAAATTTTGCCAAAGGTAAGGGAATGAGTGCAGAAAAAGTTGGATGGATTTGGTTAAGATAATAGAGAATAAATCAGAGTTAGAAAGTAGATCTCTGAATCAGGTCAACACCAAAATTTTAGAATATGATCTGAAGTTGCACTGGACAAAATTATCCACATGTGAGGATTCTGACTCTTGTAATTTCATCTAGTTTCATCTCACTAAATACTTGGTTCTTCAAAGGAGAGAGCTTGTGGTTTGAGACCTAAACACACCTCTTCATTCCTCTTCCATCCGGTATCTTTCTGTTTCCATATTCGAGATTTTTTTTCTTGTACAGTTTCTAAGACTCTTCTGCTATATATTTTGAGATCAAACTCAGAACCCTAAATTCAAGAGAAAGCTAATGATCTGTAGAAAAGTGGCCTTCTTTTCCTGACCCATTCCTTCCTGGAACCTTCCTTCTGAGCTCACTCATTCTCATTAGCTTAGTTTAGTGATAATTCTCTAGGAACCAACTCTTGCTGTCTCATCATTATGTTCTGTGTAGGTCAAGAGAGACAATGCATGTCAGGGGGATTCCTAGACTCTCAAGTGCTGCCGACACACTTCTGGGTTGTTATCTCTGGTCAGTGATGGAATGAAAGGGAGGAGACAAAACACTGGGGTCAACAGCCCTCAGACTCCTTGACTCTGAGTGTTTTCTCCACATCAGCACATTCCAGTGGTCATCTGAGGCCCTGCAGATCAGTGTTGTTTATTGAACATCAGGAAATTAACCTAAAAGATACCCCAAGCAACTTTCTTAATTGAAATCGGGGGAGAGTTTGAAAACAATAATTTAGACATAGGTATATCTGAGATAAAAATCTTAGCCATTCTTAGTATGACTCTATTTCCTTCTTTTTTTTAATATATATCTTACCTCAAAAATTTTGCTTAAAAATACTTGGTTTTCCTATCCTGAGCACTTATTTTTATTTTTAAAATTCGTGCCCTACCTAACAGTGTTCAGATCTTACTCCTGGCTCTGTGCTCAGAGGTCATTCTTGGACGTGCTCAAGGAGATCAGTCACAGTACCAGGTATAGAACCCAGGGTTGGCCATGGGCAAGGCCAACCTTACCTGCTGTTTCTCTCTCTGGTCCTATTTAGAATTTTGAATGAAGGATCTTTAGGTGTATTTTCAGGCTTCAGGACCATGTGGTCCATGTGATTCATTCTGATTCTCTTTGGTGTACAATTTTACATTTTGCTGCTCTCTCAGAAGCCATACAAGTGAATCTGTTAATTCTATTCCTTTAATTTCAGGTTAAAAAATTATCCTTATGTCTTACACTGTTGAGAAAGTTTCTCATATATGAAACAGAACCCTGGGAGCCCTGAGAGGCTTTAGTAGCAAAAGTGTCTGCCTTGTCAATGTGAGACCATGAGTTCGAGCCCCAGTGCCATCACATGATGAAGCTGAATGCTGGCAACTATGCTGTCTGTGACCATTGGCACTGCAAGTCATTTCTATCCTCTGTGTCACAGGCATATATATGTGAGCACTTCAACTGAAGGCTACTCATGACCCTGGTGAGCCCTTGAACTAAAAATATGTGCACTCACTATCCACAATGAGCACATATGTGAGCATGGAATAACCACACCAGCAGAAAAATGCACAAGTACCATGATTGAACCACAATCAAGTTAAGGGATATACCCTTGCTCCCATATTGCAGTAACATTAGTAGAGGTAGGAAAAAAAGGAAGAACTTTAAATAATGGAATATTACAGAAAAAAATAGAACAGACTGATTAATGAAATGGAAATAAAATAAATAAAATTCTGAAAGGCCTCTAAACATAACTCAGCTCTAAATTCACTCACTCATCTTGGGAGCAGATGCAATTGCATAAAAAAAATCTCATTGTATAGCTTATATGCTTAATGAAAATCTTTGGCCAAGAAGTACCATCAGAGAAGTGAATTTAAGTGTGTGTCCCTCCCCACCCCTGAAGAAATAGCCTAAAAGCCTTGAATAGCTTTTCCTGCAAAATTGCTACTCAGTTCCTTTCTCTTTTTCCAAAACAAACCATTGTCAAATAACATTAACATTTATCACATGTTTCAGGACTGTTTCATTTAAGTTCCACCCACAAGTTAGAATATATGGTATATTTTCTCAGATCTTTCCTCTGATATCCATTTGGAAAGGGGGGGGTAAAATCTCAAATACACACCAACAAGCAAGTCCCATTGTTTCCACAGGTAATAGCCACAGCTCCAAATAACCATATCATTTCACTTTAGAGAAGACTGTTTCTTTTCTCTGCCTTCTCCTCCTCCTCCTCCTCTTCCTCCTCCTACTGCTCCTTCTCTTCTTTTTATCTCCCAAGTGGTGCTCAGGACATCTAGGGACTACTCATGGTAATACTTGGCCAACCGGGCTGATGGTGCAATGCAAGGATCTGGGAATGTGGTGCTGGGGACCATCACAAATACACTCAGAGATGCTCAGGAAGAAGAGGTACCTTTGAATCAAGGCTTTAGGAGCGATAGCACAGCGGTAGGGCGTTCATCTTACAAGCGGCCAACATGGCCGACCCGAGTTCGATTCCTACGCCCCTCTCAGAGAGCCCGGCAAGCTACCGAGAGTATTCGATATGCCAAACACAGTAACAACAAAGTCTCCAATGGAGACGTTACTGGGCCCGCTCGAGCAAATCGATGAACAACGGGAGGGCCTTTACCTTTACCTTTTAATTAAAAATTCATATGAGGCTTTTATTAGCCACATCAGTGGTGCTCAAGTAATACTACTAGTTCTGCATTCAGGAAGCACTCCTGGAGGGACTTGGGGGATCAGATGGGGTGCCAGGGATTGAACCCAGGTTGGTGGTGAGCCCTGCCTGCTATATATTGTCTCTGGCCTCTGCATGTGAACCTTATTTATTTATTTATCTATTTTTAAGGTCTAGTGTACTTTCTGATGCTAGCAAAATATTCAAACATTTTCATGTCTGTTGTTTGTTTCATATAGTCAGCTATAATTAATAATTTGCAAAGAGGAAACCTACCATCTGGAAGAAAAGATGATGCAACTTTATGTCCCTCACCATGGCAGCCAGCTCCCGTGTATCAGTGATGCTCGGTTTGCACATTGCAACTGAAGCTAGAACACCAAACCTCAGAGAAACTTTGCCCATTTTCCCAGATTGGCAGAGACTTGGCTCTTGGTATCTTGCACCATTAGGGCTCCTACTTTTTGGGAAAACACTGTTTCAGTCATTCCCAGAACAATACTGGAGGTGGTTGTCCTGGTTTCACACAAAGCTTGTGCAAAGAGGGAGCTTTTCAAAGCTCTGGAAGTTTTGGGCTGGAGAGATAGTACAGTGGGTGAGATGCGTCTGACCAAGCAATGTTCAAGTCCCAGCACCCCCTATGATACCTGGAGCTCCGCCAAGAGTGATCCCTGATTGCTGCTGGGTGTGTCTCCCTCCCTCCAAACAAACATTCTCATTTCCAGGCCTCACTCCAGGCTCAGAAAACTAGTGCTGAGGCCCAGAAGTGGACACAGTGAAATGCTTCCCAGATCTGGAAATCAGCTCCATGTCTGGGATGCTCAGAGAAGATAAGCAAAATCTTGCTTTCAAATGCTAGAACAGGTTTTCTGCCTTAATTACTTCTGATATCTTTGAACTGTAAGACCCTTCAGTAGACAGTTCCTGAAGTCTAAGATGCTGAGATACTGGTTCCTCCAGTCCTTTGGCTCTTGGCCTGGTCAGGTCTTCTCTTAGCTGCCCTGATCATAGAAGCACCCAGGTCTGTGTGTAAAGGAATAATCTACGTTGGCTTCAGAAGTTGCATCAGGAAGTATCAGGAAGCAGAAAAAGGCAAAATAAAAGAGAAAAAGAAGGAGGAAGAAGGAGGAGGAGGAGGAGGAGGAGGAGGAGAAGGAGAAGGAGGAGGAGGGAAAGGGGGAGGAGGAGGGGGTGAAGGGAAGGAGGGGGAGGAAGAGGAGGAGAAGGGGAAGAGGGGGAAGGGAAGGAGGGAGAGGTGGATGAAGGGGAAGAGAAGGAGGGGGGAGGGGGAGGAGGAAGGGAAAGAGGAGGAGGTGAAGGACAAAGAGGAGAAGAAGACAATGATGATGATGATGACAACGACAACAACAACAGCCACAAAAGCCCAACAATATTTTTTCTTACTTCTGTGTAGTAAGAAACAATATTGCTTAATCTGAATATAAGGAGAGTTGAACCACATCAATAGTTTGTAAACGTATTAGTGGATGTGCTGGGTTTTAAAGCATTTTAAAGATAGCATAACTTTCATATAGATGATAAATAGGGTTGTCTTGATGTCTTGTAAAATCCTGTATTTTAACCTGTATGTTTGAGGGTGTACTTGTCTCTGTCTACTGCAGCAATGGTTCAGGATAAAACAATTTTTGAAAACCCTGGACTAAATTGGCTTCCTTCCAATGATAGTTTAGAATTCTATTTATACAGAAACATGCAGTTAAAAACAGAAACAACAATCTGATAATAGTGCAAAGAGAAATCTGCATTATGAAAGATTTTAGACACACAATAGAAATATAAACATTTCTTTTAGCACATTCTTTTAGTTTCTCTCAAACACAACCAAAATTTATGTTCTGGAAGATCAAACACTCTTTTTACATTCAGACTGTGGAGACTTTATCCCTGGTAGAGTAAGGTTGGAGTTCAGTGAACAATAAAATTATAAGTGAATAAGCTTTGCCAAGCAAATTGTGGGAAAATGCCCATTTGAATAATAGAAATGAGGCATCCCTGTCCCAGGAGACTAGGTATTCTAGAAAAAAAAAATAGGATGGAGGGAATCAAAGAAAGAAAGAAGGATGTAAGAAAGGTTAGAAAGAAGATAAACACCAAGGCAATTTCAATGGCACCAACAATTAACATTCCAGTTCAGCTCAAGAAGTTTCCATGAGGAGCAATTTCTGCACATGGGAACCCAAAAGGGAGAGATACAAAGAGATCCTGGCATTTGTCACAATGTACGATATTGAAAATATGACTCCCGCCCTCTCCACTATATGCTTTGATATGGTGGTAACTTTAATAGAATTTGAGAAGGAAGGACAACTGGACAGTGGCTTCCCAGGCAGAGGGACCATCAGAGTCAAAGGCACAGAGGTGAGAAATGGTGAGGTCTATGCAAGAACCTACACAGCAGACAGAGCAACTGGAATGCAAAGAAAACCTGGAAAACAAGGTTGAGGGAAGTGGTCAAATCATCAGAGCGTTTACACCGCCTGGTAAGGAACAGGAACTTCATCCTGGAGGCAAGGGAGCAGGTTCTGAAAGCTTTGAAGCAGGCACTGATCATCACAGGGTGGTCCCCAGATTCTCCAGCAGTTGGTGAACTTGCTCCCTAGGCGCCCTCCAAAAATCATTTCTAGTACCATTTATATTCTTAGAGATGGACTCAAAAATGCAATTTCTGGGTATACATCCAGATCTTTCTGTACCATTGAGTGACAGAAAGTGTCTTTATAGTTATGCCAGGGGAGTTATTATTTTTGGGGTTTTAACCTAGCCCAGGCTATTCTCCACTGGCATGAGCGGGTTTTCAAGTCCAGAAATTTGAAAATCTGATTAGATTATTGTGAGGTTTGCTTAGACAAAATGGCGACCAGCAGATGAGACAGAAATATTCCTGGAATCAGAGATCATCCTGTCCCCTTTGTGGAAGACAGGATTTATGGCCCGCCTGAATAGGAAGCCCCCAGGCTGCATCCCATGCTTCCTCACATCCACCCCCTACAGATAACAGGCCAGACCAGCACACGGGTTCCACTGGTTTTTGTTCCCTTCTCTCCTTTTCTGGCCCAGAACAACTTAAAAGCCCCCTTAGTCTCTCCCAATCTCATCTGTTTCATGGAGTTCTGCCTGGGAGGACCCTCCAATAACCTTCTCCTATTTCCTTCACTTTATTCGCCTCTGTCCTTCTGTCTGTGCTGGACAGGGTTCTCAAATCTATCAGTGATGTTCTCTGTTAAAAACCATCTACAATATTGCTCTTCCTGTCCACTACACCTACACACTGGTGTTTTTTTTTTTCTTTTTGGGTCACACCCAGCGATGTAAAAGGGTTACTCGTTGCTGTGCACTCAGGAATTACTCCTGGTGGTGCTCAGAGGACCATATGGGATGCTGGGAATCGAACCCCAGTCAACTGCGTGCAAGGCAAATACCCTATCTGCTGTGCTATCACTCCAGCCTCCTACACACTGGTTTTATCTTCTGCTGTCTTCTCTGGCCCTTCCATAGCCCATAAAGATTTAATAATGTCCACCTTTCCTAGTATAACGCTGTCTCAGCTTCTGCTTCTAAATGTACTCAGTGTGCTCACCTGGTAAAATGACTTGAGCTTTGGAATAAAATTTCGGCATTATCAAAGTAGATGTGACTGTCACAGCATCCGGTGGTCCAGATAGAACTGGTTCCTTTTTCCTTGCCACAACCCTCCAACCTGATCAATATCTTATTATTACAACTACCCCATCACTTTCCTTTCAAGGAGGGCCTCTAGCCTTGCTCTCCACTTGACACCTCTGGCTCTTGAGCAAATGATTGGCAAATAAATATGTGAGAGATATTTGAACAGATCAAATAAAGATGAAGGCTTAGATACAATTCTCAGCCTTAGAGGTGAGTCTTAACCACATTGCTTTTATCAGGTGTCTTTTTTTAAAATTTAAATTTCTATAAGCTCATTGAAATGAGCCCCCCAAATCACAAAGACGGACCATTTAACATTTAGGAACATGCTGTTTCTAGAGTTGCATGTTAAATACTGTTGAACAAAAGCGAAGTACAAACTCCTTGAAGCTTGTGTTTCAGACAACTGGTTTTTGAAATATTCATCAGAATGGAAGCCAAGATATCAAAGCTTGTAAAGAACCAGTTCTATCTGGACCACCTGATGCTGTGACAGTCACATCTACTTTGATAATACCGAAATTTTATTCCAAAGCTCAAGTCATTTTACCAGGTGAGCATACTGAGTACATTTAGAAGCAGAAGCTGAGGCAGCGTTATACCAAGATATCAAAGCTTCTATCAGTATTCAAGGGACTCTGGTTTGAATAGAATCTGCCTCTCTGGATTAAAATGACAGTATCAGGGATTATTTCTATGAGTTTGAAGGAAAATCTAGTCTTACTTCAGTCTTAAATAGGAGCTAGAGAGTATAAATAGATTCCTAGTGTCCCATGATTTGAAAGACAGGACCAGTCATTTAGCAACAGGAAACTCAAGGAGTAATGATGTCCTTCCCAAGACCTCAGGGTCTAGATGATGACATGAGCAGGACACTGTGTTACTATTGACTCAGCACTAAATACATCTTTGTGCTATAACATCTTGCACATTTCATTACATTAAGAGAAAAAGGAGTTAAAAGTGTATAAGATGGACTGGAAATTCACTGCTTTAAAGTATAAAGTGGCACGGTAGCACTGTCCTCCCATTGTTCATCGATTTGCCCGAGCGGGCCCAGTCTCCATTTTGAGACTTGTCGTTACTGTGTTTGGCATATTGAATACGTCACAAGTAGCTTGCCAGGCTTTGCTGTGCGGGCAAGAAACTCTCAGGAGCTTGCTGGGCTCTCCGAGAGGGGCAGAGAAATTGAACCCAGCTCGGCCAGGCTGGCCGCATGCAAGGCAAATGCCATACTGCTGTGCTCTCACTCTAGCCCAAAGTATAAAATATAAATTCTTAAGCCATGCTTAAGACCACTCTCCACACGTTCAGAAGAGCCTCACGCATGAAGGAACTGGCAGAGGAACCCAGGCATGTGGACCCCGGGGCTGAGATCTCCAAGCCTGCTTGGATGGGGATGGGCTTCCTCCATCCAGATCCCCCATCTTCCAGTAGGTAGGCGTTACACTCACCAACTGACCCTGGTGCCGTGTTATCCCATCAGCAGCCAACACCCAGAGACTATAAAACCTATCTCCCGGAAATGTGTGGCCGCATTCATGGCCGTGCAACCTCTTATTATCTAGTTTTTACTCTTTGAGAACTCGGCAGGCTACCGAGAGTATCCTGTCCACACAGGAGTCTGGCAAACTCTCCGTGGTGTATTCAATATGCCAAAACCCAGTAACAGTGATGGGTCTCATTCCACTGACCCTGAAAGACCCTCGAATGTGGCACTTTCTAAAATCTCAGGGCTAGGACAAAGGAGACGTTACTGGTGCTTGCTCGAGGAAATCAATGAACAACGGGATGACAGTGATACAGTGAAAGTATAAATTCAAACTTGGAAAGACTACAAATAAATATCTGAACATATGGCCTTGGACAGGGAGCTAGAGAAGGATTCAAGAGCCCAGGGTTTTGTTTGTGCCTGTGTCTTATTTGCTATGAATTTTTCAGCAAGTCATTAACCAGCAGATAACCCCATACAAGCTTCTATGGATAAAGTTTTAATTTCTTCAGGCATAAAATTAGGCTGATCATACCTATTTAATGGAATTTTAGTGGAAATGAATGCAATAATGTGGATGAAGAATATTTCCTAGTGCCCACAGCCAAGATTTGATTTGATCTGAAATCAAAATAATACTTTCACAAAATAGAGGTAACAAACAGCTCCATTTATTAAGTGGATGGGTACAAGTAACTTCTGGAGTAGTTTTTTTGTTTATTTTGAAAACTTGGCAACTACATGGAAAATACATATGTAAATTAAAAGAAAAATAACAATTGTCTTTGTAAATAAACTACAGTCACTTAAAATATGTATGTTTTTGCTAGGTCCTACAGAGAACAATGCCTACATACTTCCTGTTCCGCAATGATTTTCATACTATGTTTGCTTTCAACACAATGGCTGGCTAAACTCAACTTTACAGAGATATGTGACTATCTAAAGCCTAACTTTGGATTGTGACTCTACATAAAACTGATTAACTAAATGTGAGGGTCACTAAAAGTTTAAAATCTCTAAAAATGTATTTGATTTTTTATTATTAATACTTGATTTCTATACCTGATTTTATAAACCTATATATCTGAGTTTGAGTGAAAATATTCTTGGGCAAAAGGGATTCCCAATAGATAAGTTTATGAACACCTGAAGGAATGGCGCATGGACTAAGACTGAATGTGTGAAGTGCCTCCAACTTTAGTGGTGGAAACATACTACATTTCCTTGAAAATTTTAAGCATTCCATGGCACTTATGGTACACTGGGGTGCCATAGCACACAGTTTGGGAATGATGGTCCTAGCACATAGGCACTGAGGAGGGAACTGAACTAAACAAAAGGTCTCTTTCAGATAAATACTTTTGATATATTAATTTTTATTGCTTTCCTTAATTCTAGGCTGGAGAGAGTTCATGTGAAGAAAATAGACTTAAATCATCCACTTTTTTCAGGCCTTAAAGGCCATCTTGATTCTTCCAAACAAGTCACAGTTATCAGCGTCCAGATACTGATCACTTTCAACACTGATGGTTGTCATTGTGTGTTAATTATTGCAAAACAGAACAAAATGCACATGCCTTAAAGAATGTATTTTCCCTAGAGTGAGGATCTTTTCCTGCTTGAACTCTAAAGGAATTAAAATCTGTTCACAATTTACCAGCTACACATGGTACTACTTTTAAAGGAATGCTGTATTTCAATGCAAAAATACTCAGGATTGGGAGAATTTTGTTTAGGAAAAATAAAAGCGTTTCTGCAAGCTGCTAATCGCAGCTAGATGAGGTAAAGCTGGGGGCAAAAACACAAATGCTAATACTTAAAATCCTTTTTAATGGGCATGGATACAGTGCTCTGGAAAAACCCCAGGTTCCAGGAAGGAGTTGCAGTTCAGGGATATTGACTCTGGGGCTCCATCTTGTGTCAAAGCATCTTGTTAGGGAATGTCTGAAGGGTTTATGCTGGGAAGGATGTGAAGAGGGAATTTCCAGAAACTTCCTCCTCTTCTTTCATTTTTTAAGGGGGAAAATGTGGTGGTGGTGGGTACATGCATGTCTTGTTTTTCCTTAATTGCATTATATTCTATATTAAAACAAGAAAATTTAAAAATAACTCTAAATCAGTTGTCTCAAGTTTTAGGTAGAGAACACAGTTGATAGAATGTTAGCCCAACAATTTTCAGCCATTAAAAAAATGAATTAATGGAGCCAGATGAGAGATCAAATGCATATTATCTCTCCTACTATTCTTCAGGATTTGTTCCTTTTATTTAATAATAAATTGATAGAAGATGTAATTGTAGAGCTCATAACACCATTGCAGATGCAAGAAGCAAAAGGGTCAAATGACTGGGCCCAGGGCATGAGGTTGATGTAGAAGTGTGGTAATGTATAGATCTAAACCACAGAGCCAACAACACTGTAAGCATGGGGCCCAAAACACAATAATTTAAAGTTTAAAATGTCCCTGTTAAGGAGATAGGCTCAGGAATGGGGAAAAACAAAACTGGGATTGGTGGAGGGAAATTGGCACTGTTGGTTGGGTATCCACATGTGGTATTGAAACATAGTATGCCTGAAATTCTATTATGAAAACATTTATAAATCAGGGTGCCTAAATTAAAAAATAATACATATCCAGAGAGAAATTATTTTATTTGGGGATAGAGTCACATGCAGTTATAAGAAAAAATGAAGACAGACCCAGTGTGCCCTTCTGATGAATGAACACAGCCCACAGTGAAGAGACATATTTTGTTTTAAGCTAAAAGCAGGAGCCGGTGACTTCATTACGGCCTGTTCCCAGGATGGCAAGTAAATTTCAGCTCCAGTAAAAATTATGAGCTATTAATGATAGCTTTCCAGACGTTTGTGATGAGTATTAAAAGGTCAGTCTAGGCTCAGCAGGAAGAAAACTGTGCTGGTTTCTGAAGTCTGTCCCAGATATTAACAGAAACGCTGCCATATAGATTCCAGTTGTTCATCACCAAAGGTATGAGAATTAAAAAAAGCAAAATCCCCTGATAGGTTTGATGGACAACATAACAAACATGAACACAATGTTTAGAAAAATGAACCCAGATAAACGTATGCTCAGGCAAAGAGGATGCTGTGGCTACATTTATTCTTGTCATGGGAAAGGATGCTCAAGCCAGGAATACCATCATTACAATCTCTTCATTCCTTTTATTCCAACTCATTGAAATCAATGAAACAGCTCAGTCTAAGAGAGAAGGGACTGCTGCTCTCCAAAGTGGGAAGTTTCTTTTTCTTGGAGTAAAGGCATAAACTGAAGAGAAGAAAAATTCTTCAATAAATTATGGTGAGAAAATTGGATGGCTACATGCAAAAGAATAAAACTGAATTAACTTGTGTCACTAGACTATGACCATGTCACACCATGCACAAAGTTTAACTCAGAACAGGGTGAATGAAGTTTTGGCAGTTAGACCTGAAACTATAAAATACTTTAAAGAAAATAGGGAGAAATGTTCCAGAATTTTGGCTTTCTTGATATGTTTGGGAATTAGACTCTAACAGCAAATATATAAAAGAAAAAATAAACAAATTTTCATGAAATAATACTAAAAAGCTTCTGTACAAAACCTGAGAGATAGTACGACTGGTAGGATGCTTACCTTGTATATTGCCAACAGGATTCCATCCCAGGCACTCCATGTAACCCCCCCCCCCCCCCAAGCCCCATGAAGAGTGATCCCTGAACACAGAGCTAGGAATGAGCCCCGAGTATTGCCTATGTACCAGCTCCCCACTCCTCACCACCAAAAAAATAAAAACAACAAGCTTCTGTAAAGATCATGTAGGAGGGTAGATTAGGGAAGGGGTTCACCCCATCTAATCTAATGGAATTCCTAGGGACTAATAAGACCACCTAGCCCTAAGGCTGTCAGGATCCATGTGGCCACACTCCAAGAAAAACTCTAGCTGGAACAAAGGTCAAGAAAAGGAGTTTTCAAAGAAGACAATCCCAACTCTACCCTTCTTGGCAACCAACCTAGCAACAAACTCTTAGGTAGAAACCTCACATTAAGTAGCTTGAAAGAGACCCTAAACAAGCCAAGTTGAACAAATGAGGTGCAAACATATGCTGCCAAGCCCATGTGCTGCTTGTGCCCATGTGATTGAGCCCTCGGCTCAGCACGGTCACCTGCATCTCCCCTCTTGAGATGTGTACTGGGGTTCACTCCATCCTCAGATAAGGTCACATTCTCTTTTGGGTGTGTTACTCCCTCTTTTTTCTTCCTCCTTCCTCTCCCTCAAAACCTTCAAATAAAATCTGTTTTTACTTCATTGCTTGTCTTCTCCTGAAATTCCTTTTTGTGAGATGGGACAAGGACCTGGAAGTCCTAGGTAAAGCCTAGGACTGGTTTTCTTTTCCTTCAAAGAGCAAGTCCTCACTCCAGGCTGTATCTGCAGCTCCTCAAGAAACTGGGTGGTGGGGATGAACTCCTATGCTGAGAAGACCAAGATGATGTCAGGTGTGGCTTGACAATCACCTAGTAAAGCTAGCAGAGCTCTAACCTGGACAGTACAGGGGCTCATCCAAAGACTTCATCAGCCCTAGCCTTCTTGGCTGGTCCAGGGGTGGCAGAGGTGGATAGGGAGGAAGTGACTGCCTCTCCCCTATCAGTCTCCCTCCTCTCTGCCTCACATAAGCCTCCCATGGGGGCCCACTGACTTCAACGAGAAATGAACAATCATTAATAGACATCCTACTAAGTGAGGAAAATGTTAACAAAGGGCTAACATTTAAACTATACAAGGAACTTACAGAACTCAACAACAATCACACAATCAAATCACAAATCATCCTGTTAATCGTCGATTGCCTCGAGCAGGCCCCAGTAATGTCTCCTTCATTCTGGCCCTGAGATTATATTCAAGGCTCTTTAGGAGAATGAGACCCATAACTCAACAACAAGTAAACAAATAACCACATTAAAAATGAGCAGTAGAATTGAACAGACTCTTCACCAAAGAAGGCATACAAATTATCAACAGGCAGATGGGGGACAATTCTCATTATCACTTACAGTGCACTGCAAAATCAAAACAATGCAGAACCATCTTCTATCTGTGTGTGTAAACATAAAAAGACCAGTGCCTGCAGATGACTGGACTCCAGGAATGTGGCATTAATCCTGTGACCCAAAGAATAGAGGAGGTCACATTTACCTCCATTTTCCTGTGTCTGCTCACCTCCACACAATGGCAAAATCAAGTGTCAGAATCCTCAGGGTTAAGGACCAGACCTAGGAAATGTAGATTAAGCTGAGGGTTTTTAAAAAAGTTTTTTGTTTGGTCATGAACCAGCTTTGCTATAAACCACACCCATTTCTATCAACTATCACTCTAATGCACCACAACTGATCTCATTGCAAATGGCAGAATTAACCCACCCTCCAGAAAACTCTGATGTGATTAAAAAAGTAAAGTAAAGGCCCTCCCGTTGATCGTCGATTTGCTCGAGCGGGCCCAGTAACGTCTCCATTGGAGACTTGGTTGTTACTGTGTCTGGCATATCGAATACTCTCGGTAGCTTGCCGGGCTCTCCGAGAGGGGCGGAGGAATCGAACCTGGGTCGGCCTTGTTGGCCGCTTGTAAGGCGAACGCCCTACCGCTGTGTGTGTGTGATGTGATTATTATTTTTTAAACACTGGACATGGTGAGAAATTGCGTTTATGTTAATAACACGTATAATGGATTGAGAAAAATTTCCCAATTCAATCGACAAGAAGTAGGAAGAAATAATTTGAAGACTACTCTAGACTTTAATGGGTACAAATCTTTACATATAAGTGCCCCACAAAGTTTCTATTTTTTCTTTCACATATGTTATTTATTCACATTAGATCATCCCACAAATACTCTTCATTCTCACTTCTAGATTTGATATAGAAGTATTTTTAAATTTCTAAATTTACACTCACACTGCACTTATAATTTAAGTTGTGAAGAAGGGAAAAAACACATTCTTGTTATTAGGCAAGCATGAATAATTAATTTCACCCTTTATAATGTTAGTCATCAAGAAACTTGCAAAGCTGGCCAGAACAATTTTTATAATTTATGAATATTCTTAGATAAACATTCTTTAAAATATGTTGGGATATTAGCATGTCATTTAACTTTAATTAGAAGAGGAAACCAAAACATATAAGCAATTTTAAAAATACGTGGCAAATTGCATAATAAATGAAGAACAGAACTGGTTCTCTGCTGGGTGTGTTTGGACTTCATTTTCCTAAATAACTAGAGGACAATCTTAGAAGGAGGCCAGGGACCTAATCAGTCAGACAGTTGTCAGTGTTGATGAGCTGATTGATCCCAACAATCAGTGTGGAAAGTGAACATAACCTTGGAGCCAGAGAAACTATGTTGATGGTGCAAGACGGTAGAGCCACTTTGGAAGAGAAGTAGCAGTTTCTTGGAATAACAAGCCTATTCTTTTTTTTTTAATTAAAAAGATTTTTTAATTTATTTTTCATTAATTTTTTTAAATTTTTAAATTTTTTAAAATAATGTAGGATTACTGCTATTTGTTCAGCCATTGATTAAGCTGATTGGATTGGGCATGAACTCCGCATTGCCTTTTTTTTTTTAACTGTATCACTGTGAGATAGTTACAAAGCTTTCATGTTTGAAATTCAGCCATAAAATGATGGAACATCCATCCCTCCACTAGTGCATATGTTCCACCACCAATGTCCCCAGTATCCCCCACCCCCACATTCCGGTCCTCACCCTCCCTCTATGGTGGACAGTATCCCAAATACTCTCTAATTTGGGGCATTATGTTTTTGTTTTTGTTTGTTTGTTTGTTTGTTTAAGGGGACGTTATGTTTTGCTCAAAATTTCCTACCATCATTCAAGACTATATGTCAGGGGCAGACACTAGATAATTTATTTTCTATTGCTCATTTTGAAGATCATGAGAGTTTACACAGCCGAGATTATAAATGTAAATTTCTAGATTGTAAATGGTTGTGTTCCAGAGACAACTCTGTATGGCACTAATCCATTTTGGGATTCAATTTGGAGTCTCTGAGTCAGGGCTGTTGGTATCTTCAGATGACACCCGGAAGCAAGTTGTGGGTGTGACAGCCAGTCTGCTTGGTGGAAGGTGACCGGGAGCAGAGCAGCCCGAGTCCTCTGCCACCATGTGACCTAGAGGTTCAGTCCTGGAACCCTTGCTTGTGGAAGCTCTTGGTCACTGGGATTCTATTTGGAGTAGGTGGGGAGACTGCACCTGTTCCATCTGGGGTACCCCGGTGGAAATGGCCCAGTACGGGGCCCGGAGAGATCTCTCATGCTGTGGTGTCTTCTAGGACTTGCTGCTGTGCCTCTGGGCCAGGGCTGTTGGTGTGCTAAGATGGCACCCAGAGAACAGGCCAACTCTTAACATTTGCTTCCATAATTGTTCTTGGTTTTTATCCACCAAAGAGATTAAAAACATACATCCATTAAACAACACTACTCACTGATCTCTATTGTCATCTTATTCATAAATGCCATAAATGGGAAGCTACCAAGATGTTCTTCAGTGAGTGAATGGATGAACTGTGATACTCCCAGACAAAAGAATATTATTTAGTATTGAAAAGAAATAAACCACCAAGTTATGGAAAGACCTTGAGGAAACCTAAGTATACTTATTAGTAAATATAAGAAACCAACATAAATAGCTAGAATCTGGAAAAAGCTCGAATGCCCAAGAACAGATGACTGGTTAAAGAAACTTTCGTACATCTACACAATGGAATACTATGCAACTGTCAGAAAAGATGAAGTCATGAAATTTGCATATAAGTGGATCGACGTGAAGAGTATCATGCTAAGTGAAATTGACAGAAAGAGAGGGACAGACAGAAGGACTGCACGCATTTGTGGAATATAAAGCAACAGAATGGGAGACTAAAACCCAAGGATAGTAGAGATAAGGACAAGCAGAATTACTTCACAGCTTGGAAGTTGGCCTCACATGCTGGCGGAGGGGGTAGCTCAGACGGAGAAGGGACCACCATGTAAAGGATGCTTGGAGGGCCCGCTCGGGGTGGGGGGGGAGATGTGTGCTGTAAGTAGACTATAGACTGAGCATGGTGGCCACTTAGTACCTGTATTGTAAACCACAATACCCAAAAGGAGAGAGTGAGTGAGGGGGAATGTTCCTGCCAGAGGTGGGGGAGGGGGATGGGTGGGGGTGAGGGGAGGGATGCTGGGAACATTCGTGGTGGAGAATGGGCACTGGTGGAGGGATGGGTCCTCGATTATTGTATGACTGAAACATAAGCACAAAAGTTTGTAAGTCTGTATCTGTACCTCATGGTGATTCACTAATAAAATAATAATAATAATAATAATAATAATAATAAAGAAACCAATGTGAAAAGTCAACACTGTGTATAATGCCATCAATAAGACTATGACAAGGTAAAATTATTCATGGTTGTCAACATCAAGGAGAGGAAAAACAGGTAGAAACAGGATTTTTCAGGTTGCAATACTTGAATGGCTAATACTCATAACTTCACATTTGTCCAAATGTCTAGAAAGCAAAACATGAAGAGTGAACCATAATAAGAACTATAGACTTTGACTGGTAAGGTGCGTTCATGGAGGTCAGGGTAACCAAGGTGACACTCAAGTGGGAGATGCTGTTAGTGGGAGGGGTACGTCTGTGAGGGACAGGAGGGATATAGAAACTATGCTTTCCACTCAGTTTTTTTTCTGTGTAATGTAATCTTATCTAAAAATAGCATATTGAAAAGAAAAATTCAATTGAATTGATGAGGAGCAATGGCTTCATAAAACAAAGATCAAGGAGAATCTATGTCCATCACCTACATGTGATCATTCCCACAGGCTTTTGTTGAACCTATCCTATTATTGGCTTAAATAAGTCCCAATGACCTGAGAAAAGTGTGCTACTTTGTAATGAAGTTAATATTTCCTTGAAAGAAGAAGCTAGTAATATTTAATAAATTGATAAGATACTTCAGGACTTTGGTGACTAGTAGGGGATGTGGAGAGAGACAATAAAGGAGAGAAAAGTTTCAGAAACCTAGTTTTTCTCCCTAAAATACTATGGTCAATGCTCAACTTGAGAAAAAACAGTAAATATGGGATACTAGGGAACCACATGATGCCACAGACTGACCCAACATCAGCCATGTGCCAGGCTTGAGCCAGAACCAACTTTCCAGGCCTAATTTTGTGTCACTCACTAATGTAATAATGAGAGTGGACTTTTTTGTTGAGCAGTGAAAAAAGAGGATAAGTGATCTGTCAATATCCAGGATATTGGAATAGAATGTCTTCCTTACTTAAAATATTCTGCTACAGAAAAAGATACACTTAAAAACAATCATTCATGTAACAGTTACTTCTGATTGTGCTTTGTAGTTTTGTAAGGATTCACTTTTTTTTAAACAGGGCTCTGCTTAGCAAACTAACGGCTATTAGAGGATCAAATTATTCTAAGGAATACACAGGGAATCTGTTTTTATCTTTAAAAGATTATGATAACCAAAAGGTCATCTATATGTTTGCTAATAATGACACGTCTAAAAGTAAGTATAGAAACATTCGAAGCTTGTTAGAACTTTTCTTATTTGCCTTATTAATATCATTTTTCTTTTAATTAAGTGTGTCATATGGAGGGGATATGAAAGTCTTTTCAAACCTAGGATCTCTTGAACTCTTCACTTATGCCCCTGGTGAATTAAAAACTCTTCAGAGGGGTAAAAAATACAGAAAATAACATGAGAAAAGTGCATAGCATTTTGTCATCATGTGGAAACTGTCTTCCTAAAAAAAATAATAAAAATGTTATGAGACATTGGAGAATGTTTTGTGAAAATAATGAGATTCAAGTCAGGTCAAAAGAACTCATTAAGACTTTAAGATTCAGAATATCAGAAGTTTATCAGAGCCACATAGAATTTATGTAGCCATCCATTTCCCTGCCATCTGAAGATGATTCTTTTATAAAAGTCTTACAGAGAATATTTTAGGAATATATTATCAAGCTCACTTTTTAAATCTACATGGTCAGTAGACATCAAGGGATAAAGAATCTAGAGGATGTTTTTCATGGATGTTGGGTTTTCACCCAAAAAATCCTGTGGAAGCTGAGAGGTATTAATGAATAGAATCCCATCCCAAGTTCAAGAACTCCTGGGAAAACTTGTCTTCATGGACTTTGTGTCCTAGAAAAGCCAATGATTTAAAATTGTTTTGAGGACTTTTGACCTTCAAGTCCAAGAACTAGAAGAGAACTTACTTTGTTTTGTTTTAAGAAAAGAAGAGAACTTGGGGTTAATCACAGAGAATATTATGCCCAAATGACTTAGGAAAACAGTCTAAAATAAGATCTTAACTTTTTCAGCAAATATAAATGAATATATTATTTTTCCTTCCAACCATGAGAAATTCCTGAACCCTTCATATGTTCTTTTTATTTCCACTCCTACTTTTTTTGTTAAAAAAGTTATCATGTTAGTATTAGGAATTAAAATAAATTAGTAATGACATATCGACAAACTTAGATGCCAAACATAATGTGAGACACAATTTCATAATAATCAAAGTATCTCTGTTTTATTGCCAGGGAAAGATTAAGAAGGTAAGAGTTCTGATTCTGTTTCTTGAGGTAGGTAAAGGAAAATGTTCTTTTTAAACTCACCATTCTACCAAATTTTATACTTGTAAGTGCTAGAACCAAGGAAACAATATATTATGTTTTTAAAAGAACTTTCAATCATACAAAGTTTTCAGTATTTCTAAGGGAATATTCAACTGAGAATATATGCCAATGGTGTGCTAAATAAAACACAAATTCAATGTGAAACCAAAAAGAGGTATAAATAAAAAATGAGGAAGGAATGTTTTAAAAGTGAATTAACTAAGAATTTCCTAGGTCACAGACCTAATATGAATTGAAAAATACAAGAATGAAGATCAACTAAAAACAGCGAAAATTAATTCTCTGAAATTAATTTTAATTTTTTTACTTTAAAAATCAAATCAACAATTAGGTCTTGGACTACATCAAGTGGTATTCTGAGCTTACTCCTGGCTCTACCTTCCTTCCTTCCTTCCTTCCTTCCTTCCTTCCTTCCTTCCTTCCTTCCTTCTCTTCCTTCCCTTCCTTCCTTCTCTTCCTTCCCTTCCTTCCTTCCTCCCTCCCTCCCTCCCTTCCTTCCTCCCTCCATCCTTCCTTCCTTCCCTCCTTCCTCCTTTCCTCCCTCCCTCCCCTCCCTCCCTCCCACCCCTCCCTCCCTCCCTCCCTCCCTCCCTCCCTCCCTCCCTCACTCCCTCTCTCCCTCCCTCCTTCCCTCCTTTTCTTCCTTCCTTCCTTCCTTTCCTCCCTCCCCCCTCCTTCCTCCTTCCTCCCTCCCTCCCCTCCCTCCCTCCCACCCCTCCCTCCCTCCCTCCCTCCCTCCCTCCTTCCTTCCTTCCTTCCTTCCTTCCTTCCTTCCTTCCTTCCTTCCTTTCTCCCTCCCTCCCTCCCTCCTTCCTTCTTCTTCCCTCCTCCCTCCCCTTCTGGTCTTAGGTCACACTCAGCTATGCTGAGCACTTAACTCAAACATTTTTATGTTTTTAACTGATAACGCTGAAAGAGAGGACAGCTACAATACCCGCTAAGATATTGTGCAGTGAGTATACTCTTGAGATTATTTTCCTATATATTCTTCCACTATTGCACTCCAAAGTTTCAAGGCTGCAAATGCACTGATTCCTTTTTTTCTTTTTAGTTAGTGATAGCAAAAGAGGATCTCCAAGCAATAATTCCATTGTGGGGATCACAGTGAGACAGAGAAGGGTCAGTCATTACACAATATCAGTTAATAAGAAGAATGTGAGAAGAGAAGCTTCACTCCTTTTGGCAGAAACAGGACGGAAGTAAATGTGAATAGCAAAATGCAATCGAGAATTTGTAATGGCATCACGGATATCCAATTAGAAAAATTAAAGCAAAAAGTAATGTGGAGTTCGTGCCCAATTCAATCAGCTTAATCAATGGCTGAATAAATAGTATTCCTACATTAAATAAAGTAAAAAAAATGCAACTGAGACAGCAGAAGAGTTTTATTTTAAGTCTGCCTCATGAAAGGATATTTGAGGCCAGAGAGCTATCATTATATTAAGTTCTGCAAATTGAGAAATTTGGTAAAATAAAAATTAGAAGCATTTATTTCCTCAGAGGTGAGCTCAGATTCACATTGTGTAGTCAGCTCCCCGTGGTGGACAAACTTGAGGTTGCCTGAGAGGCAACTAAGTAACTCATTCACCACAGCTGAAGTAAGCTAAGGCCTGCGAATTGAGGATCATGGAACTGGCCTCAGTGGGCCATCTTTTTAGACAATTCTATGCACTAGTCACTTTAACTGCTGCCCAAGTCTTTAACTAGAAATACTTAACTGCCTTTTCAACCGACTAATTGGCCAAACCCCTCCCACACCAAAGGAGTCATGTTCCATCTGTGAAGTGTGTGTCTTCCTCATTTAATTAAAAGCTAGAAGTAGATGCCTTGCCTCAGATCTCCTAGAGAACAATCACTCCCCATTCATATTTGTAGGCCTGAGACCTGACCCACTTTTGTACAGAATATCCCTGGAAGAGAATCTCAACAATATAGTTCTTCTCTCTTCTCTTGCCAGTTCATCTGGCCAGTTCCCGTGAGAAAAGATATCTCTGAGCAAAGCCCTTCCTTTTCAAAAGCAACATTACACCATCAATGATGCTTTGTATTATCCATTTGTTTACTATTCATTTATCCTCATTCAGAACATATGAGCTTTTCTAAAACTAAGATGACTTCGATCTGCTCTCTAGGTGACCCGTAACCTCCCTTAGCAATGAGGTTCACACGTGGCAAAATGGAAGAGGCAGAAAATGGACTTGAAAGAGCACAGGTCATCTGCCATGACCACTGACAAGGAGGCCCCTTCTTTCTGTGTGCACAGAGATTCAGAATTCATCTTCTTCCTCTCTGACCCATGATTCAATGCTTCTCTTTCTTTTCCTCTCCTTCTCTTAGTGCCAAGGGAGTTAGTGACCAAGCCGAGATTCTGATAAGACATCAAGGAGTGGGAAATGTTCCACTCTTTTAAGGAATAATGTGGTATCCTAGTCCTGTCTCATCTCATATAAGCATCTCCTACATGGGACCAGAGAGGTGGCCAGTATGGACCACCAGCTGGCATGTGGGCAGTGATACTTTGGGGGGCAAAGTACAAATGGATTAGTCAAATTATACTGCACTTGTCTGTCCCTAATTAATGTCCCATATCTTTTTTACTTGCTGAAGCAATATTTGGAAAGGGCCTCTGCTTTTCCTTGATGATCAAGTGTTAATGAGGCCAGCTCCAAGCATACATATTATGCCATGTACTACTGAGGCAGTCATTCTCAGTCTTCAGCAGGGAACATGAATGCAACTCTACTAATTTTTTTTTAGTGAAGTATGTATAATAATTTGATGGGTTCAGATGAGAACATTCCATGCAAAGCATTTTTAAGTTTAGAAACTGTATGTACTCTAATACCTAAATTGTTTTCGATAATAAATGGGTGTTAATTATAATTATTTATTCATTTTGTTTTGTTTTGATTTTTGGGTCACTCCTGGTGGAGTTTGGGAGACCATATGCAGTTTTGGGAATTAAACTCGGTCAGTCACATGCAAGACAAGTACTATACTACCTCTTGCTATATTATCTCTCCAGTCCCCATTCACTTATTTTTGAGTCAACACGGACAGAAACTACTAGAAAATCCCTAATGGACAATTATATAGAATTAAAAGTAACAAAATCCAAATTTTATAATAATAATAACAACTAAGATTGACTTTTTACTAAGATTGAGGTGCTATTTTAAGTGCCTCATGCATTCATGTCATTAAATCCTCACATTAATATCATGGGGCAGCCATATTATTATCACCATTTATATACAACAATAAGTTCAAGCATTTTTCTAAGGTCACACACAACTCATTCAAGCTGGAATTTAAAACACATAGCCTGGTTGAAGAGACTCAGTTCTTAATCACTGAACAAAATTGCCTGAAATGAACTCAATGACAATTTAAAATGGGGTTGAAGGTACTGAAGTTTCACCACTTATTTTCATGTCTGAGAATGTTTCAGTATTGTGAGGTCTTAAGAGCTCCTCCCTCCCTCCGTCCCTCCCTCCCTCCCTTCCCCGCTCCCTTCTCCCTTCCTTCCTTCCTTCCTTCCTTCCTTCCTTCCTTCCTTCTTCCTTCCCTCCCTCCCTCCCTTCCTTCCTTCCTTCCTGATGGAGGTATTACACCTTTTAATGATCAAACCATACAGTGCTTGGGATCAAAGAGGTGCTCCTGTATGAAAACCACCCACTCTATCCCTCTGAACTATCTCCTTCCTAAAGTCTAGACTTGTTGATCTCTAATAAAGCAATTAAAATGTAACCCCAGAAGCTATAGAATAAAATATCTCCAATTTTTAAATACATTTTCCTTAAAACTTCTGATATACATGATGGCTTTTTTTTTGCCAGCAAGAGCTGGCAGATCACAAAGGGTGAAGTAATAAATATGCTTCAAGCTAAAAGTTGGAAACAACTTTTGATTATTATTTTCAATAATACAAACTTCATTTTTAGTTATAATGGCTTATGCTGTTGTTGAGGTGTGCTGTGATTTTTTTGCTACATGTACATATTTCTATATTGTTATTGAAGCTATATTCTTCTTGGATTTTTGTTTTTGGGGGCCACAAGCAACACTTCTCAAGGATTATTCCTGGCTCTGTGCTCAGGGATCACTCCTGGTGGGCTCAGTGGACCATATGGGATGCAGGGGATGATGAAACCTGGGTCAGCCAGATGTGAGGCAAAGGCCCTATCCACTATAATATCACTCCAGTCCCAGCTATTAAAACTATTATTGCTTTGTGTGATGCAATTAAGTATTTCAACTTTTCTTGGTATTTCATAAATGCCATCATTCATTCATCCATTGTTAAAACATGAATACCTACTATGTGCCAGGCACTGGCTATATAAATGACTTTTAAAAACTTGTCTACGGTTGAAGAAGTAGTACAAGAGGGAAGTCTTTGGTCCATGGCATACCATGTGGTCTCCAAGTACCTTCGGTACTCAAGCCTTGAGTGAGCACAAAATCAAAAATGGTCCCTGAGCATTACTGGGGGTGGCCCAACCACTGACCCAATTCTAATTGAGAAAGAACACATATGTAAAAATACAAGACACATATAAAAGTACAATAGAATGTTATACAGGATGTTTTTATTAAGTCATTGCACTTACACAGTACTACACTGAGTACTGAAGATATAATATAAAGTAAAATTCTTGCTTCATATAGAAACCACAAAAAATCTACCTGGTGCCAAGCGGAGACAAGGATAGGGGAAAATGAGACTCAGTGGGGAGGGAGTTTTGAGATAGGGGTTGCTATTTCAGGTGGTATGCTCAAATTGCATTCTCTGAGTAGAAGATATTTGAGCAGAGATCAAAATTAAGAAATATATTAGGCTAGGTGGTGATGGAAGAGCACATGCAAATGTCCTGAGGCAGAAACATGCTTGCCATTGTAGAGAACAGCAGGATCCTAACGTGGCTGGAGATTGTTGGAAAAGCTCAAAATACAGCCTAGGATTGTTTCTCCTGTCACATGACCTTCCATTTTTCCCTTTCTTATCTTCCTGGGTCTCTCGGTCTCTCTCTCTCTCTCTCCTCTTTCTCTCTCTCTCTCTCTTTCTCTCTCGCACACACACACACGCATGCACACACACACAGTGGAACTGGATTTGTTTTACATTCCTAGCTTGCTCAGCAAAGTAATTCACTGGATTCAAATTATTAAGCATGTGAACATTGGCTATGTTCAAAGCTTTAGTTTATACAGAACATTGCTGCAGTCTTAGAGGAGAGAAATGCAGCTGTCTCTTGTAACACCTGATGAGGATGAAGGTGTCACCATTCCTGTCCTGTCAACTTCACTTGTGACCTGCCTCCCACATAGTCAGGGTTAAAATTCAGGAGCATCGCAGCTCATTCGTGAGTTGGAGAGAGAATGAATTCAAAGTACAAAATTCTGACCAAACCAAGACACAGGCAGATAAAAAGAAATAGTCCAGGTCCTGTCTGTGAAGGAAAAGCATTCTTCTGAGGGTTCTGGAGAGGCCCCAGAGCTCTTTACCAGAGAAAACCAGGAAACACGTAAGTCCAATTCCTGATCTGGACCACAGGATGCTCTCTGCATAAAGAATTAACATTGGAAATGGGGTTTGAGGCTGGGAAGCACTCAGCAGGGTGGAATGACAGTCTCACAGACGAGGACTGAGCACTTCCACCCGTGGAGAGAAGTCAAGACACAGAAGTGGTCTGGGGTGAAGGCACATGCACCAGGGTTTCCGCTCTGACCTTACATGGTTCCCTGAGCATCACCGGGTATAGCCCTAGAGGCCCCTGACCCTGCCAGGGAGACCCTGGTAGTCACTAGCATCTCCGCATCCTCCTGCCTGTGCTGGTCCAGGGGACTGAGTGTTGCTTGAAGAGGTCTCTAGGCCCCCTGAGCTCAGTATAGGAGGCCATCCCCCTCCCACCTAAGATACTCCAGTGTGTTCCAAGCTTCCCTTCTCGAAACCCGACACGCAGCTGTCTCCTTGCTGCCCAAGGCAGTTGCTCCTCCTAGTGCCACCCATCCCCCCTCCAGTGGATACTGTGGCCCTGCAGAGCAGGCAGCAGCCCAGCCAGTGAGGAGGTGGAGGCAAAGGAATGACTTGCTCTCCTTGTCTCCTCTGGACTCTCTGCAGATAACTCCAGATCCCAGACTTCAAATGGCACACAGCTGCCAGAAGGCACCTTCGCTCCAGAGCAGCTTGGCATGTGGCCACATCCCACTCCTAACCCCCTCTGAGAAGAGAAAGGGAGAAGAAAGCAAGCTGCACCTCATTCAAGGGCGTTAGATAGAAGGGTCTCGGGAGCAAATATGGTAAAGAGAAGAGGCTGGGTTCTGGGAGACCTGGCAGGGGGTTGGGGGGGGGGTCAGTGTGTCATAAAGTTTGGCATCAGAATAAAAACAGCTCCCTGGGGCCTGTGGCAGAGGGTGCTACCTTGCAGGCATGGGGTTCCAAATTTAATCCCAGCCCGCCTTCTCTCATGCCAAGCATGATCTGGATGACACTGTCGCTTGGGGTCTCCATAACTCCAAATCTGTGTGAGACCCCTCAGTCATCTCAACAATAAAGGAAAGGGAAGGGGGGAAGGTTTTTTCAGTGTTTGGGCCACATCTGGTGGTGCTCAGGGTTTATTTCTGGCTCTTCACTTAGGATTGATCATTCATGAGATGTCAGAGATTGAACCTGGGTTGACTGCTTGCAAGGTAAGCGCCCTCCCTGCTGTACTGTCTCTCCAGACTTAAGGAGGGAGATAAACCTATTCTTATTTTATTTTTGCTTTTTGGGTCACACCCAATGATGCACAGAGGTTACTCCTAGCTCCGCACTCAGGAATTACTCCTGGTAGTGCTTGGGGGACCATCTGGGATGCCAGGGATTGAACCCGGTTTGGCCACATGCAAGGCAAATGCTCTACCCACTGTGCTATTGCTCCAGCCCCAAGACCTAATTTTTTAAAAAAAATTAAACATACATTAGAGTTTTAAAAATTCCTTTCTGTAAGTGCTTCCCATAGGCATGTGGTTCCCTTGACCTCATCATGCCTTCAGTGCTCTACTCCGTTTCCCAGGTGGGGACTCGGAGGCAGGCAACAGCAAACAACTCACAGAGTCACAGAGCTCTCAGGTGGCTGGGCCAGTCAGGGCCTTATTTCCTGGCTCCCAGCCCTGCATTGCTTGGGACGAGCAGAGTAGAGATGGTCCTGGGAAGCTCTGTGACAACTGTGATTTCAGTTCCCCTAACAGTAAGATTTTCTCATTATCCTTATCTTCAGGGACCCCAAAGGACACAAACTGCACACTAGAGCATCCTTCTTCAAGAAGATGCAAAGTAATTCTGCACTTGCTCCTGATTAACAACCCCAAACAATATTTACCTGATGGTTCCAGAAGATCCCAAGCCCATGTCTCAGTTCCTAATTGCTCCTTCCTATTTACTGCAATAGAGGCATAAATTGGGACCTCCTTGGCTCTCTGCATCTTCCTTCCTAGCACCAGAGTCCCCCTGGTCTTGGAGGAAGAGTTGTGGAAAGGAAGCAAGGTGCCTTGTGCTCCCCATGGAGCTGGAATAACTGATAACAAAGCAGACTGTCTCGAGCTGTCTTTCCAAGATGCTCAGACAACAGGTGGCTTCTATTTAAGCTTTAAGCACACAGCACATATTTTATTTACTTGGAACGTTGTCAGAATCTACCCATGGATGGAAAAGAAAGCCCTAGAGACATTTTTGCCACATAGCACTAGGCATGAATAATTGTCTATTCAGAGTTTGAATGAAAAAAAAATACTAGGAATCAGATGGAAGTGCTCTTTCTTTTTCTCCACCTAATGGACTGACTTGTTCGTCAGGCCCTGAGCCACGGGGGTCCTGCCCCGTCCATACACACATTAGATTTGAGAGAATAGACATGGGTAGCATTGTACCATTGTAAGGTTTGGGACTTATTTTTAAGGGGCTCACTTCTAAAATGACAGCAGGTAGAGAACACTTGTCTACAGGTAAAGGTAAAACCAACATGAATCTGAAAAGGAAAAAGTTGGGCAAGAGAAGTGGATTTTTTCAAAGGAGGAGTTGCCTAGCATGTGGCAGACATACTTCAGTCCCCAGAACCCCACATGGTTCCCTGAGCCTACCAGGAGTGATCCTTCAGCACAGAGCCAGAAGTAACTCTGAGCACTACGAGGTTGGTTCCCAAACAAACAAACAACAACAAAACCCCTAAGACTTGAACTTTCATATTCCCAGCAATTCCCCTTTGGACATCTATGCCACTTGATCACTTGATCACTTGACTTCTCGTTAATCATCGATTTGCTCAAGCGGGCACCAGTAACATCTCCATTCGTCCCTGTTGCATGCTAGTGTAGCCCAATGCTGTCTGTTCGTTCTAGGAACACAAAGAGCCTTAAACCAATCGTTCAGGGTCTTGACAAAGTCTGACCATCTTGTAGGTGGGCAGCCACGCGGTCTTTTGACATGCCATGGAATACAGTCGGTAATGGCTCTAGTTCAGTGGTCATCTCCAAATCTCATTACGTGTCCAGCCAATCTGATTTTCAATGCCTTGGCAAACGAGACAGTGTCCCTGACTCTTGACCGTCGATGCTTTCCAGACTGCGTGGCCGCTTGACACTTCATAAGACACTTAATATCCATCTTCCAGGATTGCTGCACCATATTTGATAGGGTTCAAATATGGTTTGAACCATGGAAACATCTACAAGGGCGATTAGAGGCCACCCCCAAAGCCTCTATCCCTCTTGGAGAGCCTGGCAAGCTACCAAGAGTATTCCACCTGCATGGCAGAGCCTGGCAAGCTATCCATTGCATATTTGATATGCCAAAACCAGTAATTACCATGGGTCTGATTCCCCTGACCCTGAAGGAGTCACCAATATGGCAGCGTTGAGAAGGATGAGGAAGGAGAGGCTGATAAATCTCAAGGCCAAACTAGGCTGCCAAAATGAAGAAAGACAAAAATGATTGTACTTTCAATGCACGTACGCTGGCATCAGATGCATCCATCGAGGATCTGATGGTACAAGCGCAAAAGATCAAGTACGACATCATTGGTCTGACAGAGACAAGAAGGCATCAATCACATTACACCGTTTTCAACACTGGAGAAGAACTGTTCCTCGGAACATATGACAAAAGAGGCGTTGGAGGCATCGGTGTCCTTGTCAACACGAACTTGGCCATAAGACATCTATCCCAAGGACCCCAAAACTCAACTTTGAAAAGGCATTTGTGCTATGTTCATTGCAGCACTTTTCACAATAGCCCAAATCTAGAAACAACATAAGTGTCCAAGAACAGATGAGTAGATAAAGAAACTATGGAATATACATAGCAGACCACTATTGGGCTATAAGCAAAGATTGAATCAATATGTCATTGCATGCATAGAAGTGGAGGGGATCATTCCAAGTGAAATAATCCTGGAGAGGGACTGATACAGAATAATCTCCCTCATATGTGGGATACAAAGGAGTAGAGTAAATGAATAATAAACACCCAAAGGCAACAGACTCTGAGAATTGGTCTATAGAACCAAGCTCAACTTGACAGGGAGATGGGTAGGTAAGAGGGTTTTGAGGAGACCCTGAGATAATAGTGGAGAGAAGTGGACACTCTGGTGGAGGGTATGAGGCTGCAATATTATATTCACAAAACCCTCTTATGGACAGCATTGTAAGTCACAGTGACTAAAATTCAATACTTAAAGTCTTTTTTTCAAAAAGCAGATCATTAAATTTCCTGGGACAAAGGTGCTTAACTTGAACTAGTAAGAACAGAGCGTTGGAAGATGAGACATACTGAGAGCTGATTTCAAAGTAGATCTACGTAAACACCACCACGAAAATAATCCCTCTGGTCTCTTTGCTCCCTGAGAGTTTCTAGTCATGGCCCATAATATGCTACTGATAACATAAGTGTCTCTGTTCTGTCACAGAGTCACCCTGGTCTGCCCTTTATGAAAAAAGGGCATATAAACATTGGTGCCCTGCAATTACCTAGTGTTTCCATTTACCTTCTGGTAGTGCTATGAGCCCTAAGTGGACCCAATCCTGAGTCTCGCACATGCACATATGTGCCTGACCGCTGGAGACACATCACCAGCCTTTAATGATCTGTCAATATATAATTCTTAGTCCACAGAACTTCAGTGGATAGAAGGAAGATTTTCACTTCCTTAGGCAATAGCTAAGACTATTCTCCATAATTATGGGTCTTGGAACAGGCAGGTAGATGGAGGGGGAGGGGAGCTCCCCAGAAACGAGTCTTGGGATGTAATAAAACCAAGATGGGATTTGAAGTTACTCTGTCACTAGCCCTAAGGCAGATTTTTTTCTTTTTTAAAAATTTTTATTAGTGAATCACTGTGGGGTACAGTTACAGACTTACAAACTTTTGTGCTTGCATTTCAGTCATACAATGTTCGAGTACCCATCCCTCTAGCAGTGCCCATTCTCCATCACCAATGATCCCAATATCCCTTACACCACCCCCACCCCATCCTTCCCCACCCCACCCTGCCTCTCTGGCAGGGCATTCCCTTTTGTTCTCTCTATCACTTTGGGTGTTATAGTTTGCACTAGAGGAATTGAGTGGCCATTGTGTTCGATCTATAGTCTACATTCAGCTTGCATCTCCCAACCTGAGCTGGTCCTCCAAATACCCTTTATTTGGGGTTCCCTTCTCTATCTGAACTGCCTTTACCTCCAGCATTTGAGGCCAGCTTCCAAGCAATTTGTGGACACAAGGACTTAGTTCTGGTAAGACTCTAATGTGCCAGCACAGGCCAGAGAACTGTCCCCTCATGTATGACCCCACCCAAATCTGAATAGAAGCTCCAGTGGGAACAAAGGATTGTGGTAAGGAAAGGGAGGTGGATCACCAAAATGTTTCAAACTCTTCTCCTTGACAAAGACATAGCAACAAACTCTTATCTATGTAGGAAGACCCTCATGAAAGTCAGCTTGGAAGAAAACCTATAAAACCAGCTTTGCAAAGGCAAACAACATGCCTTCCCATTCTGGGGGGGTGGGCGGAATCTCCACCTGAGTGCTCTCTCTCTCTCTCTCTCTCTCTCTCTCTCTCTCTCTCTCTCTCTCTCTCTTTCTCTGCCTCTGGACAAGTCTACATTTTCTCTTAAACACATTACTCCCTCTTTCTCCAAATAAAGCTGTTTTGTTTCACAATTCATCCCCTCCTGAAATTCTTTTCTGTGAGGGCAAAGCAACGGACCCAAAAACCCTTAGTAAGGTCTAAGACTGACTTTTCTTTCCTGCAAAGAGCAATTCCTTCCTTCAGCCCAAGTCCAGGGCTCCCCAAGAAATTGAGTGACAGGGATCATTTCTCATGCCATGCAGAACAAATGAACTTCAAGTGCAGTTTGATGCAGTTTGATGCCCCCTGGGGCAGGTGAGATGTGAGGTCTATACTGTGCAGAGGCCCGGGCAGAATTTCATCACTCCTAGATTTCCCCAAACACTTCCAGGGTTATCAGAGCTGGGAATAGAGGGAAGCAGCAAACTCCCTTCTTGAGGCTGCCATCTTTCCTTTCTCTCCACATCACAGAAGTCATCTGTAATAGTCTTAAGAGAAATCACCCAATCTCTCACCTCTTTACCAGGCACCATAAATTCCCGGAGGATCTTCATTCTTTTCCCCCTGAAACACCTATAGGCACAAACCTTCTAAGGAAAAGGGTAAAATTCTGCCAGTGAATAGGGCAGTGGACATGATGAACGTTCCAAGGAATCTTTGAGTGACACTGTTAAAAAAAAAAAAGCTTCTTAAAAAAGCTTCATGTGGGGGCTGGAGCAATAGCACAGTGGGTGGGGTGTTTGCCTTGCACACCGCTGACCAGGGTTCAATTTCCAGCATCCCATATGGTCCCCCGAGCACCACCAGGAGTAACCTCTGTGCATTGCTGGGTGTGACCCAAAAAAGCAAAAGCAAAAAAATAAATAAATAAATAAAGCTTTTTGTGGGACCAGAGCTATAGTACAGTGAATAGAATACTTGCCTTGAATGCAACAAACCTGGGTTTGATCCCCAGCACCCCATATGTTTCTCTGAGCACATCCAGGAGTGATTCCTGAATGTAGAGCAAGGAATAAGACCTATGCATTAAACTGTGTGGCCCTCCCCTACCAAAGAAACTCCATGACTCTCAAAACATGGTTTTCACATTTGGTGGTGGGAGCACACCTGGTGGTTTATTTCTGGCTTACTGCAGGGCTACCTCTTGGCTCTGTGCTCAAGGATCACTCCCAATGGTGGTCAGAAAACATATGTAGGGTCCAGGATTGAACCAGGGTTGTTTGCAAACTAAGCAAGCAGTTTACCCTCTGAATTATCTCTCTGACTCTGTAATGGAAAGACATTTAAAATTAATCCACTAGCAGCATGGTTTCATGAAAGAAGTATTTTCATATCTCCAAAGATCACAAAGCCATAATATCCCAGTAAATTTCTTGGGTAAGAGCATCTGGCAACGTTCAGTCACACACACAAACACACTGTTATTCTAGAGTTGATCAATTCACTAGGGATCAGCAACCAGCTCCAGGATCTGCATCTGAAAACCATAGCTGTAAGCAGCAAGGAGCCACTGAATGTTCTAAGTAGATAGATCTGTGAAAGAAAGGCATGTCAGATAAAAGCCAATGGGTTAGGAAGTAAGGGGACAGGCTGATAATATCTTGAGAGTTGCATATAAAGTAAAACATACTCTCCTTTCATTTAAGGATGAAAACAATCTGATTATATTCAGAAGTGTATGCTCTCTGTGCGTCATTCAGATCTGGGAATGTATGCAGGCAGGACAGAATGATAACAATGAGCCAAACATGATAAACAATTGGAGATGAGCACCCAGAAGGGGGGAGAAGGGAAAGAGGAGAGGGGATGAGATGTATCAGACGTCTGCTGACTGGCGTGCCTCTTCTGAGACCCGAGACTAAGAGTCACTTTCCAAGAGTACTTTCCACAAGTCACTTCCAATGAGGTGTGTCTTGCCACACAACGGGACCTACGGTAGCAGTGACATGAGTTGCTTCAGCCTAGAGGGTGGAGAAACACCTCTGTTGCCACTCCATCACGCTGTATGCTGTCTGAGTGCCAGTTTGAGGTTCTGAAGCCAGGCAGAGAAAGAACCTTTAATAAGCCCAGGTCACTGGAAGGATGCCTGGAGGCCCTTCATCTACCAGGAATACGTGCGTGGACTAGCTGCTGTGAAGCTACTACTAATATTTGAGTTTTTAAAAACAGCCAGCATTTCCAAAAAGACAATGCACCCTACTATCCTGCCTTTGTGTTAGAGAACAACTGCCTGACTGAGCTATAATTTATATTTAATTTAAAGTTTTTGGAGGATGTTTTTCGAGTTGCCCAATCACTGCCGCTCTATGATTACAGAACGATGGAATCCACAACAAAACCCTGGACCTGTTAGCAGTTGTCCCCCACCTTGGTCATTTTATTTCTCTATTTATGAAACATCTGCTCCCACCCCCAGCCCCCTATCCTTTGGTGTTGTTGATCCAGTTGCTCTTGTGATGACCCAGGATTGCACACAAGCTTGGCCGTGGGGCTCACACACTTCAGTCACGCTGCTGCTGGGGTTGGCCCATCAGGCGGGGTTGGCACACCAGGCAGCTTTGCACCCCTTTTCGTTGACTTGCACACCTCATCGCCATGGTTGCACTCTTAGTTGAGGCACAGGGGAAGGTAGTGATTCTGATAGTCACACCTGTTCTCAACCTCAGGCACTTCCGAGCTGTGGCGCGCACACCTGTTTCTAGTTTCTAGAAAACACCTGTTTTCTAGTACTCACGAGAATGGCAACTCTGGTTCCGAGGCTTTGCAGAGTATTGCGTGTGGGGTGGCTGGGAATGGCTTCAGCACTAGGGAGGCAAACAACAAAGCCGCCAGGATCATGCTCAGTACATGTGGGACATGGGGGTTTGAACTCATGACCAGATATGGCTAGGCAGGAGCTCTCAGTCCCTTTGTGATTCCTCTGGGCCTTTCTCCCATTTTCCTTCAAAATTCCTTGACAATCGCCCATCTCCTCTCAGTTCAGAGATTTCACTACATGGGGGCATTTCCTATAAATGGAGTAAATCCATATTTAGTGTTTTATGACTGGTGCTTTTCAATTCGTGCCCTGTTTTCCAGATCCAGCCATGCAGTGTATAGTGAAGTACTTTATTTTTTCCAACTGAATAACATTCTCCTGTATGGTTAGAACATACTGCACTCTTCTGATCATTGGTTGAAGAATCATGTGAACTTTGATGTGGAGGTTCTTTAAAATATCCTGCCATACTGAAGCAGAACTACATTTATCTAAAGAATACACACACACTCAAAGCCTTGATATCAACATTCTTCCAGTTAATAAAGGTGAATTTCATTAAAAATCACTCAGAAACCTGAAAAAATAATGTGGCAGTGTGATAGCATGCAAAGTATTAAAGAGTGACAGTGGGGAAAATAAGAAAGTGTGTGGTTTCATCCTTTAAATTTCAGCATTATACAGCAATTTTATTATTTATTTATTGGGACCATACCTGTTGGTACTCAAGGGTTCTGCAGTTAGGAATTATGCCACGGATAGAACTTGGGTTGACTGCATGCAAGGCAAATGCCCTATCCATTGTACTCTCTCCCTGTCACCTATAAGGCAATTTTAATACATGACAGCCCAACAGATCAGCTGCAGACTCTGTGAGATATATTTGGGAGGAGCCCACAGCATTAAATCTCATGTCAACACAAAGCAATTAAGAAAAAATTAGGTATCGCTGGGTCAGGGGAAAAAGTTCATTAAAGGAATCAAGACTCCATGTTTTTCTAAAGATAAATCCCCAAGAGGCTAAAAATCATTAAATCTTAATGACAGAGTCCATTTGTTGGTGATGTTTACAAGCGAAACATTAGCATATATTTGTAGCTTGAAAGTTCAGATTTGCAATTGCCTTTCCATGTAAGAGAAAAATGTTGAAAAGACTTCTGAGAGGAGAAAAACACTGCAAGGCAGAAGAATGCTCCTTCTACCTTAGCTCTGCAGGTGATGGATGGGACTTTGGGAGAGAGGGAGATGGAACACAGGTGCCATGTTCACTGGACACTCATTCATCAGGTAACCCTTCTCCCCCACATTTAATGATTGTACCGGGGATGTAGAGACAAGGAGACAAGGACTTGATAATTACAATCAAAGGAAAAAAAGGTAAATTACGAAGGGTATTAGATCTAGGAGATAGTCAAGAATGGATAAAGGGGTCACTCAAAGAAAAGAACTATTTCTAGGGGCTGGAGCAATAGCATAGTGGGTAGGGTGTTTGCCTTGTGCGCACGGCCGACCCGGGTTTGATTCCCAGCATCCCATATAGTCCCCCAAGCACCACGACGAGTAATTCTTGAGTGCATGAGCCAGAAGTAACTCCTGTGCATTGCCAGGTGTGACCCAAAAAGCAAAAAAGGAAAAAAAGAAAAGAACTATTTCTAATAAAGTCAGCCTCACTGGGAATATTTCAGGATGTAAGGGCCTATATTTGCTATATGAAAAGGAGAGAATGGACACTCAGGACAATGGTACTGGGATGTACAAAAATTTGGAGCCATGAAAGAACATGGCAGGGTAAAGAAAAAGGGATTATTATAGGAACAGAAAATAATGGAGAATGCTGGGGCTGGAGGGATAGGACAGTGGGTAGGGTGTTTGCCTTGTACGGGGCTGACCCGGGTTCAATTCCTGGCATCCCATATGGTCCCCGAAAAATGCCAGGAGTAATTAATTCATTAGTGCAGAGTCAAGAGCATCGCCAGGTGTGACCCAAAAAGCCAAAAAAAGGAGAATGTAGAAGTAGTGAGGAAATGAGCTTGAAGTGAATCTTTAATGAACTTGTATGGCAAGCTTATAAATTTATATTTTGTATTTCAGCCAGCAAAAAAAATTGCAGTTTTTAAAAAATTTACATCATTGGACTATTAAAATTTAACTAGAAAACTTATACACACAAATTTAAAAATTACCCTAAACATATCAACTGGTCCACATTTGTGAAAAGTCTTTTGTTCTTTATTTCAGATCAATAAAAGACTTAAAAACAAACTAATGCCTGATTTCATTTCACTCCTCCATCTTTGCAGATGGAGATGTCCTAGTTGAACCCAGTTCACTGGACACTGACTTAAATTAATAAAAATCATACCAGTGCCAGTGAATCATTTTGGGAATCGAATGTCCCCTCTTATCTCACTCATGTATATTTCTTGTTTTACATGAAGCTGACCCAGATTCTATTCCTGGTACCTTGAGTATTGCCAGGACTCATCCCTGAGCTCAGAGCCAGAAGTTAATTCTAAGCACTGCAAAGTGTAGCCCTGTAGCACTGTCCTTCCGTTGTTCATCTATTTGCTCGAGCAGGGACCGGTAACGTCTCCATTGTGAGGCTTGTTACTGTTTTTGGCATACCAAATACACCACAGGGAGCTTGTCAGGCTCTGCCGTGCAGGAGGGATACTCTCGGTAGCTTGCCGGGTTCTCCGAGAGGGATGGAGGAATCGAACCCGGGTCGACCACATGCAAGACAAACGCCCTATCCGCTGTGCTATTGCTCCAGTCCATAAGTGTAGCCCAAAAGATAAAAACAAAAACAAAACAAGACAAAACTGGGGAAAGGAGATGGATGGAAAAAAGTTAATAATAATAGATAAAAGTTATGATGCTTATAAATATTAAATTTAAAAGACATAAGTCATTAAGGCAAAGCCTTCAGTTTCTAATGTTCTGTGTTATTTCCTCTTTATTCAAATAACGGCTTTTCTCTGTCATAGATTACAATCTCTTCTGAAAAAGAAATATGGTAGCACCTTATTAATATTGTATGGCCAGAATCCTTCTTTACTAAAAAATTGACAATATTCATTACCAGTAAAAGCTGACTTTCAGTGGCATAAAAAGTGAATAGCACACAAACAGTTTTGCTGATACCTACACCCTAAAACATCGCTTTCCACCCCCCCCCAACCAGAACAATAATCCAACTGTTTTGCTATCAAGTGAGGATTTTTTATACAAGAATTCACATTTTTCATATTAGAATCCACATAAGTAAGGATTCAGAAATGGCTCTAATTTCAGACATGGGCTGTTTTGGAAACTCAAACCCAAGTCTCCTGTCAAACAGGGACTTCCTTCTCCAAGTCTGTGAACTCAGGCTCACGTCCTTCCATGCACAAATTCAAGAGAACAGAGAGAATACCACATCCCTGTAACTGCCACATAATTCCCAAGATTCATTCTGATTTGGCTAATTTACCCATCCTGTAGTTGACTGTAGTTATATGATTTTTCCAAGTATTCGTGTGCAGTATTCTGCTCAGCCAGCCCTGAGTCACATTCTCTGTGTTGTAAAGCAGAATGGCTAGTTCCCAAAGGACATTTCAGAGCTATTACCAGAACAAGAGTAAATGCACAGAAGGAAGTTTACTTTGTCTTCTGTAATCATAGTTACATTGGTATTTTCCCCACCTTATGAAAAACAGAAATCTACCAAGTGGCATGGCTAGAACTAACATGACACTCAGTTTCCCTCTGGACTAGGATTAGCATTAATTGCTCTGGAAACGAATGAAAGAACTCTTCCCTCAAAAAAAATGTGCACTTTTTTTTCTTGTCGAATAAAATGAGAGTTTGGAGGCAAAAAAAAAAAACCCATAAAACTCTCTTTGCAAGTTATTGGTTGTTAATCCAAATGACTCTGAAATCAAAATAATGAATGGACTACAAATCAGCTCCTAAGAAAGCTGATGGCCCTGAGGGACAATTGCTCATTATTCCCATTGATCTTCAAAAGTGTCTATGATTCATGTCGTAAAGTAGAAGGCCAGTATAGGATGCTTACCATTAGAGAAATTACCAAGTGCCTCCTAATGAGAAGATTTGTATGGTTTCTGATTAAAGTGCCAACACTTTCTGGCTGAATGATCAACTTCCCCCAAGAAAAGGAAGATACTCATGCTAAGTGAAATTAGTCAAAAAGAGAGGGACGGATATAGAATGACTGCACTCATTTGTGGAATATAAAGTAGCATAATATGAGACTAACACCTAATGACAGTAGAGACAAAGGCCAGAAGGATCACACCATGGTTTGGAAGCTGGTCCCACATGCTGGGGGAAAAACAGTTGGGATGGAGAAGGGACCACTAAGTAAATGATGATTGGAGGGGTTGGAGATGTATGCGAAAAGTAGACCAAGGACAAAACACGATGGCCTCTTAGTATCTGTATTGCAAATCATAATGCCCAAAACTAGAGAGATAGTAAGAAGGATTGCAAATGCCAAAGAGGCAGGGAATGGGATGGGGTGGGGACGGCAGGTGGGACACTTGGAACAATGGTGGTGGAAAATGTGCACTGGTGGAGGGATGGGCACTGGAGCATTGTATGACTGAAACGTAATCATGCAAGTTTGTAACTGTATCTCACGGTGATCCAATAAAACTTATTTTAAAAAAAGAAAAGGAAGATATTGTAATAAATATACCTTTCAGTATATGTAACCAAAGTCTGTGTTGAACATAACTGGAACTAAATATACTGTGAATAGCTTACTGAAAACAAAATTCATTTTTTTTTTAATTTGGGATGGGGGCGGTCACAGGGGTGTGTCTGGACTATATTGGTGGTGTTCAGAGCTTACTCCTGGTTTATGTTCTGGATCACACCTAGTGGGGCCTAGGGGACAATATAGGATGCCAAGGATTGAAGTAATGTTCAAGGCAAATAAATACACACCTAATTATAATAAAATTTAGTTTTTTGAAAAAAATCGATCTGGCACGTGAAAAGGAATACTTCAAGTTTTGCTCTTTTCTTTTTCCAAGAAGTATATATATTGGGTAGAATATGAAAAAGTTTTGTTTTGACAAACTAGTTTTTAGATTTCCAAAGAACAAAAACTATTCCAATTATACTCTTTGTATTCATTGTTTTCACTGATAAAGCATGTTGAATAAATGAGTAATGAAATGACTGATTTTACTTCCTTAAAGGAAGAGAAGAATTCCATCTTTTAGATACCATTGGAATGTTCTTTCTTTTACAGAACTCTGAACCCAAATTTCAGGAAGTCCTTCCCACTACACCCTGTACCCTCCCCATTCTTGAAAGCTCTCCACTTCAGAACTACCTTATATTTTCAGCCCTTACACCAATACTTTGAATTTATTTATTGACTCATTACTTCATGGGTATACCTTATTGTCTTCAATTAACTGTTTCTTGATGTCAAAAATCTAGACTTAATTATTTTTATATTTCCTATACGCTAATACATCCCATGGATTCTTAAGTTTGAATTTTTCCTTGTTTCTGATAAGAATTTTTAGAAAGACATACTCCATGGTATGATATTTAAAACATAAAATAAATTTTAGAAAAACAGGCCGTAGGAAATGAGTCCATCTAAATAGAAGAAAAGGGATAAACTCTTTCAGAGTTAATTAGGTAATTACACATGGGCAATACATTTAGTTCCAAGTGTTCTAGCATGAGAACAAAGAGGAAGACAACCAAATTACATGTCAGATAACTATTTATCAGCATAAACATTTCTACCCTGAAATTAAATCCCAATAGAAATTTATCAGGGGTCAAGGTAGTAGAAAGCAAATGGGTATTGGAGTCGGGAGGTCCTGGTTCTACATTTCATTTTCTGTCCCCTTTTTTTATTGTGTTACTTTGGGAGAGATGGCAGAGCCTGGCAAGCTACCCATGGCATATTTGATATGCCAAAAACAGTAACAATAGTGGGTCTCATTCCTCTGACCCTGAAAGAGCCTCCAATGTAGCAGCGTTGGGAAAGACGAGTAAGGAGAGGCTGCTAAAATATCAGGGCTGGGACTAATGGAGACATTATTGGTGCCTGCTCGAGTAAACAGATGAACAACGGGATGACAGTGCTACAGTGCTACAGTGATACTTTGGGGGAGGTCTTTTAAGTTCTCCAGACTTCAGTTTCTCCGTGTAGAAAATGAGAAGTTTGTAATTCTCAGTCCCCTTAAGGTTATTATTATATAAGATGTATTTTTATTATGCTTTTCACATAATAATAACACCAGTTAAGAGTGCATATGCTTTCCATAACAAGCACTTGTGTTCAGGGCTCTATGTTAATGCCCATTCCCTCCTTGGGAAGATGATGATGCAATGGAATAGTGCCCTACTGTGTGTCAGGTTTGTTCCCTTAGCCTGTGGAGAGCCTGGTGAATAGCTCCCACTTCTATATTTCTATACAGAAAGAACTGACCATATCTAAAGGACCCCTATATACTCCCTTAGGACTGCTAGGCATCCTAAGAGCATCTCTGAACCAAAGCAAAGAATAAACAGCTAAGAAAATGGGAAACTCATGTCTCCCTGGAATCATGCTGCAGAGTTTTGTATGAACTGCCTGTATGTTCTGCATGCATTATTTCTGATCAGTAGGTCACATCCCAGTTCCTCGGCTCCAACCTCCCAGACTTACACTACTGACAAGACATAGTAACCCACTATCTCATCCTGACCCTCTCTGCATTCATGGAGTTCTAAAGCTCTGTAGCAAAGTCATAAGAGTGTTTACGACTTGACTGAATCATGGGAGGGTCCTTGGATTAAGATGCAAGAGACTCGGCTGAGTTCAAGTTCAAATACGCTACCCATGAACCAATGCACCCTTGACCATCTTGCTCTGAACCCAGAGGGTCACTACTGATAGTGAAAACGACTCAACAAACTTGTTGACTATCAAGGACCCTTCTGCAAAACTGTTATGCCAGGGTGAAAAGGAGTTTAAGATCTCAACCTTAGGGACTGGACCAATAGTACAGTGGGGTAGGGCACTTGCATTGCATGTGGCTGACCCAGGTTTGATCTCTGGCATTCTATATGGTCACCCAAGCTCACCAGGAGTGATTCCTGAGTGCAGAGCTAAGAGTATGTGATTCCTGAGCACTGTGTCGAACCACTCTTCCCAACCTCCAAAAGATATTCTCAACCCCAAAGGAAAACTTGGCCGTCCCCATTTTCACTAGTTTTGATTGAACTGCAAACTAACTTTAATTTTGTTGTGTGTGTTGGTGTCACACCAGCAGCATTCAAGGCCTATCCACACTCTATGCTCATAGATCACTCTAGGGGACTTGTATGCAGTGCCAGGGATCAAACCAGAATCATCTGTGTACAAAGCAAATAGCTTCCCTCAGTACTATTTCTCTCGCCCTTTAGTTTTTTAGAAGGGGTCCTAGAAAGAGGAGAACTAGAAGTTACATAAGGACAGCCATAAAGGGTTCTGGGCACTTTGGCGGTGGTGAAAATACAAGAATTTTGCAAGTCATCACTGTAGCACTGTACTGTAGCACTGTCGTCCCGTTGTTTATCGATTTGCTTGAGCGGAAACCAGTAACGTCTCCATTGTGAGACTTGTTGTTACTGTTTTTGGCTTATTGAATACACCACAGGGTGCTTACCAGGCTCTGCCGCGTGGGCAGGATTCTCTCGGTAGCTCATTGGTCTCTCCAAGAAGGATGGAGGAATCGAACCCTGGTCGGTGGTATGCAATCTACCCACTGCATTAATACTATTGTATCTATATTTTCTAAACTACAATTAAAATTAAAAGAACTTCTGACCCACTGAACAACCTGGATGCCTTAGGTGGAGTGTCTGTGCTATGATTTCTTGCTAGTAGTAGATATAGGAGGTTAAGAAAAGTGTTAGGGAAGAGTCTTTCGGTTGCAAGCATCCCAAAAGAAGTTAATTGTCGGGGTCAGAGCGAGAGTAATGCAGGAAGGACATTTGCCTTGCACTTGGCTGACCCGGGTTTGATCCTTGGCACCCCATATGTTCCCCTGAGCACCACCAGGAGAAATTCCTGAGCGCAGAGCCAGGAGTAACCCCTGAGCATCACTGGGTGTGACCAAAAGTTTTTAAAAAAAGATGTAAATTGTTTTCTATGGTATTTCTTCAAAACTAGAAAAGAGAAGCCCCTGCAAGATGTTGACTGCAAGTAGTCAGCAAACTAAGAAAGCATTTACTGCTTCAGCAAATCAGCTGCAGCGGGGAGAAAAGCCTTTCTCCCCCTTCAGCACTGTGGGAGGAAGTATACACAACATTCCATGGGATGTGATTCAGAATTTCCCAGTCATAAGCCAATGAACCTACTGAAAAGCTCTAACTTTCCAGAACTCTCCCAAAGCATTCCCAGACCCAGGGAAATTCAGGCAAGCATCAGACAGGTTGGACTGTGCACCCCATTCCCAGCCTGGAGATCTAGGTAAGATCTTGGCTGTTTTTCCTAGTTTGGAACTAGGTCTAACATTCTGACACTGTCTTCTCTACTCGTGGGTTCCAACTGTTCAAGGAAGATTCTGGACTAAATATGTACCTTAAATACTTTCTCATGCCAATAAAGTGTGCTTTCCAAATAACCAATAAGATGAAAGCCCCCAAGCCTCCAGCCTCTGGAAACACTTCTCATTACTGAAGGTCTCTGACCCAAACCATGGGGTCCGGAATGTGGAGAGTCTTTCCTGCTACACATATCTCGTTCAAGGGTCTATTCACACCAAATTTCTTAATGTTGCAATTTTCCTCTTAGAGTTGATTTTCATTTTTTCCACTCTGTATCTCATACTGATGATTTAAGAAATGATCTCCTTTCTTTTATGAATGTCTCCCAAAGATCACATACTACCCACTGGTGGATAATACACTTCAACAACAAATGGGAATAACAAAAAAAGAAGACCTTTTTATGAATGTCTCCCAAAGATTACATACTACACACTGGTGGATAATAGACTTCAACAACAAATGGGAATAATAAAAAAAAAGAAGACCTTGCATGAAAGTGGGCTATTTAAAACAAAATTTCAAATATTCCTGTTCTTAAAAGTCATTAGTCACTGTAGTAATAGAGAAGCTCTTGCCTGTCAGATTCTTTCATGGTTCCTGTCCTTCTTTTCCGAGTCCCTTCCTAGGCAGTTCCTGGATCCTTAAATTGTTCCCTGTTTGTTTGTTTGTTTGCTTACTTTAATAGTATGTGGAAAAAGTGGGTGTGCAAAGTGTGAAGAGGGGGGGATGTATGATCTTCTGGCTTAATTTTTCCACCTTCCATGGTAAAGCCATTCCATTTTCTTTTCCAATAACTCTCCTTGCCCTGGGACTGACTTTCCATAATTAAAAAGACAAAATTGTTGCTGTTTTTTTCCCCTAACTGATTTCTCTGTATTTCAGTTTCTCCATCTATAAAGCCAGAAGTTATGGAGAAAGTGCCTGCTTGGAACCCCAAAGAGAGCCTGCTACCTGGACTCATTCCTGCCAACTCTTATTTAGCTCTTTCTATTTGCAACACTGCAGGCTCTTTTGGGGTTCTTTTGAGGATTAAAGGGAAAAAATAATGAAATGCAGGATCTGTCTGTGGAAGCCATATGAAAATATGTAAAGTTGTTCATAGTTACCGAGGGCTTATCTATGCCAAGCACTGTTCTATTTATGCACATTTAATATTTACAGCAACCAAGAGAAGTAGGTGTTTCCTCCTCCCTTCCCAAGAATAAAGAGAAGAAACTGCCTAAGGTTGCACAGCTAGTAAAGTGGGATAATGGAGATTAAGTTTAGGACTTTGAAGTTTGTACTCATCACCTTATCTTGCTTCCCCTTCCTTTTATTATTTTTTTAAATAAGTAACATTCCTCAATAGATGAAGACAGAAGATTCATTTAATGCATGATCCAACTGTAGGAATTTGTATCAAGGAACAAAATCTCAACATACTTTTAAAAAGTCATTTTGTTGGCAGTTCACTAGGTCTTCCAGGAATATTATCCAGAAACCTGGTACTGTTTCTTCATTACATACTGGAAAATCTATCTAATGTCTAAACATAGGTAAGCCTTGCTGTCGAATGCCTGCAAAACTCATGATATCAAGGAAAACTGGATCAAGAAAGCACTGGACTTCAAAGTTCGCCTGGCTTGTCTGTGTCTATCCTATAAGGAGGCCCTTCCTAATGAACTTCTGAATGAGAGGGGTGAACTTAAAACACACTTGATTTCAATTAAGTTGAGCCATCACAAAATTAATCCATGCTCACTTCTGAACCATCCAGAGCATCATTGTCCTGCATTGCAATTAAGCATTCAGGAAAAATCTGCCATAAAAATAATTTTTCTAAAATCAAACCAGTGTTGAGCGTGAGCTATAGAGACAGCTAACTGGGTGAAGCAAAGGGTTCTGGTGACAGATGTGAGGTGGTATGCATACTTCTTGAAATGAAACTTTTCACAGGGAGGGTGTGTGTGTGTGTGTGTGTGTGTGTGTGTGTGTGTGTGTGTGTGTGTGTGTAGTTTCTGGGCAGGGGACTTGCTGATCCTCCCCTCCCCCCATTCCCTTTCTTCCCAGTCATAATACAGTTCCCCTTTCCAACAGCACCTGATCTTTGTTCAGATCTCCAGGCCTCTGCACATGCATATGTTTGAATTACCCCCTCACCCAAGCTCCAGTAGGCTCTGCTTATCTTGAGGAGGCTCAACTGATCACAGGCCTCTCATATTGATGGTTGAGGAATTGACAGGAAATAGGAGCCTTTTACTCAGGGCATTTGGAGAAGGTATCCAGATTCCAAACAGACACACCCAGGGACTGTTTCTTTCTGTCCCCTGGAGCATCATTTTATCCCAAGGTGATGCCATTTCGTGATGTGGAGTCTGCAGAGCACATAGAAAAAATCTGGGTCATGAATGTCACTGTGAGTTATGTTCTTTCCTACTCTTAGAGTCTCTTTTGGACAACATTTGCTCTCCCAGATGGGTACGATGGAAGTTTCCTCGTTATTGAAGGAGGTTTGATGCAAAAAGCTGTATGGTCCAGCATCATAAATATTTTTCCAGAAGCCATGAAAATACTAATTCTAAAGCAGAGGTTTCCAAACTCATTGGACTTACTCCCCCCTTTTGCAGGAAAATAAGAATAACTTCATTCCCTGGAAATCTACCTTAAGCCAACAGAAAGCACTCTGAAATTGCCACCCTGCATTGTTCCCGCAGCCCAGGGGGTTCCTCAGTGGGTGGGGGATGGCATCACCTACTTTGGGAAAGATTGCTCCCAGTACAGTTGCACCCTCATATTCATGTTTCACAACAGCCAAGTCATGGGATCCACTTCAGTGCCCATGAGTTGATACTAGATTTCTTAGCTGTGGTCCAGCTACTCAATGGAACACTACTCAGCTATTAAAATAAATGAAATCTTGCCTAGAAAGAACCATGAACAAGACTGGAGCTAACTGGGCCAGGATCATAAGTCAGGGAGTAAGAGACAATTAGTTGATGGTTTCACTCCTATATAGTTGATATAATCAAATATTTAAAAAAAAAACCTGGCCTAACATAAAGTAAAACAACTTTTGGATTCAAAATAGAGGGCTCTGAAAGGGGAATTTGTAGGAGAGGGCTGTGAAAATGGGTGGAGGGGGGACCATTTCAATAATGTGGATGGCAGTAGAAGTCTGGGGTGGGTGTAAAGATGCACTCCCCATATATTCCAGTGTGTAAACCAGGGGTAAATTCATAGACTCTGATTTTAAGAAGTCTTATGTGTTCTCTGTTCTAGCAGGCATGTGAAGGCTTGCCCAGTGGAGGCAGCAGGAAGAGAGGGTAAGCCAGGGTAAGATGGCAGTTCCCCATCAGCCAGGAAAAATAAAACTCAGAAATTTGTGATCTGTCTAATGCCCCAAACAGAGCAACTCTGCCAATACACCACAGGGGGTTCCATGGTCTTCCTCACTTAGGAGCTGATCAGAAATCAGACTTTCAAGTCAGGGCTACTATTAGCAGAACCTGCATTTTTATGAGATTAGGAGGTGTTTTCTGTGCACTGGGAACCTGGCAAGGTAACTGCTGGGATCCTTGAGTCCTGGAAGAGAAGTGGGTGCTGGGACTTGGCAATCTAGTGCCCCACTGATTATGGAAGGATGCTTCACTTCTTTCCTCTTTCCCATCTTCCAGCTGGAGGGAAGGGTCTGGAAGTCTTTGACACTACTCGTCCTGCACCATGTCTCTTTCTCTAGAAATTTTCCTTTTTTATAACCAAGTAGTATTCCGTTGTATTTATGTTACAAAGACATTTGTGCTCCGATGTTCATTGCAGCACTATTCATTCACAATAGCCCAAATCTGGAAACAAACCAAGCATCCAAGAAAAGATGACTGGATGAAACCCAGTCATTATTTGTGAATTCAGTTTGGGGCAAGAAATGCCAAATTGGAAGGTTAGATTAGCCACTCTGGTCTACCACACTCTATGGAGTGCATACTTGGGCAACAGCTGGTACCTGCCTTGAGGGACATGGCACAAAATAGAATGTTAGCAGTCTTGTTCAAAAAGTTGCATAAGGTTTGCAAAGGCAAACACAAGACATTAAGTCAATGCAGGGGCCTTCCACAGGGTACAGCCTGGTGTGCCCAGGCCGGTTGCCTATGAAGCAGCCCCACTCAGGCTAAAAGGAGCAAGAGACAAGTGGGCAGCAGTGTTTCTTAATTTAGAGAAGTTATCTTAGGCCTGACTTGTTCATAGTGCATGACACTGCTAAAATGATGACTCATACTTAGTGCCATTCAGTACTACATGGAAGACAAATTTCTTTCTTGGATACAAATTTTAAAAGATTTTTAAAGACATCTAATTCTAGGGCACCTACTCTGTACATAAACTAAGTGGAAAATAAAATTGAAACCTGAGGCATCATACTCTCTCTTGTCACCATTGAAGATCCTAAGAAGCATTAAACACTTGAAATTGAATCCCAAATCCACAAAATTTAAATATATCCTCTAACTGACACCCAAGGACAGTAGACACAAGGGCCAGGAATATTGCCCCATAGTTGGAACTCTATCTTATGAGCTGGGGGAGAAGGCAGCTGAAATAGAGAAGGGATCAGTAAGACAATGATGGTTGGAGGAATTGTTTGATATGGAAGATGTGTGCTGAAAGTAGATAAAGACCAAATGTGATAGTTTCTCAGTATCTGTATTGCAAACCATAATGGCCAAAAGTAGAGAGAGTATGGGGGAAACTGTCTGCCATGGAGGCAAGGAAAGAGTTGGAAAGGGGGACATTACTGGGGACATTGGTAGTGGAGAATGTGCACTGGTGGAGGGATGGGTGTTTGATCATTATATGATTGAAACTCAAACATAAGAGCTTTGTAACTGTATCTCATGGTGATTCAATAAAAAAATTTTAAATAAATAAATAAGTATCTCCTCTAGATTAGTTTATTTCCCCAATTAACAGAAGTCCTTTGTGTGAAAACTTTCTCTACGAGGCCAAGTTGTAAGCTGTTTTAGATGACCACCAATTGAGTTCACGGTTGAGGAATTAGATGTATCATTTTGCCTAAACAGAAATTTGAGGTAGCTCACACCTTTTCATTTTCATTTGCATAAAATGTGACCCCTACATTCCCATTTCTTCACCTAAAATATCTCGCACAATCCTATTCCCAGAGTTGGGGAGTCTGAATGGAGTCACCAATGTCCCTAGAATATACTGACAATGCTTGCTGAGGACTAAATCCTCAAGGTATAGGGGAGAGATCTGCGTTGATGGCTATGCTCACACTAAAAAGAGGAGAGAAGGGGGCTGGAGCAATAGCACCATGGATAGGGCATTTGCCTTGCATGCGGCCAACCCGCATTCGATTCCCAGCATACCATATGGTCCCCCAAGCACCGTCAGGAGTAATTTTTGAGTGCATGAGCCAGGAGTAACCTCTGTGCATCGCTTTGTGTAACCCAAAAAGCAATAAATAAATAAATAAATAAATAAATAATTTTAAAAAATAAAAAAGAGGAGAAAAGGCATTTATTCCAGACTTTCAGTGCTCAGTAACCACGAGCAGTTTCCACATTTGGGGACACCAAATCCAGTTAACTTCTACACAGAATTCCAGGCAAGAGCTATTGACTAGACTCCTCGACTGAGTAGCAGTGTTGACCATAAGGGTGGAGGGGAGAATTTCCACAGTCTTATAGAACAATCATTTGCACAAAGACATAAAGCCATTTCACATTTCAGGTAGGGAGTCTGCCCTTGACATCTGGACAAGAATCCCTAAAATATAATTACTGTTTCTGAGAAAAATAGATCATGTAGAGATGGACAATTTCAACAATATTCTCTCTTGACCTCCACCTAAACCCCTGCATTCTTACATGGGTGATTCATCCTCATACCTCAGAAAAGCTACAAAAGATCCCTGACTGTGAGCCTGAAATGCATTGCATAGATACTGGAAACACGTAAACACCAAAGTATAACTATAATTATTGTTTGCCAAGCATGAAGCCAGAAAACATTGTTTAACCAAGTGGATATTTTCTTAAATAATTGAACTTCACGAGATGGGGCAATTTAAAAAATAAAACAAAACAAAAAACAACCAACATCTTTCCAATAGAGCAAAACATATTAAGTCAGAAATAATAAGTAAGGAAGAGAGTTTAAGATATCTTGCATCACAGATCATTTTATCCATATTGGATATGCTCGTCTTTTGAAACCCACTTTACAATCTGAACCCTCATTTAAACAGAGTCTAGTTGGCATCAGAAGTAGGGCATTTTACACAAACCATCCCATCACTTGGGGTGGAAGATGGGAGTTCTGGAGCCTTGGTTTATAAGGGTACCAGTGACACATATCCAATGCCATGCTTTACAAGGAAGCCGGGCACTCTGCCTGCCTTCCTCCATCTCCATTGCAGGCCTGGAAGCAAGCCTGTCTAGGCTTTTGTGAATGTGAACCCACATCAGGTTGGGCCAACTCAATCAGTAGGGGAAATACAAATGCCCACTTCATTTCTATTCTGCTGATCAGAGCTCACAGTGCAAGGCTTCCTCAGACGGCATGCCAAAGCAGCTCCAGGGAGCAGCACTTCCTCAAAGAAGGCATATCCTGCCTTTAGCCCTGGGCCACTGCTAAGACCCTATGAGGGAAAATGAGGAACCCTAGCTCAGGTTAGGATTGTTATCATTTGATGCCCCAACAGAAGAGCACATCAATTTATAAACAGCTAGGAGAGCACCTTGCTGGAGATTATAAATAAACCTGAGCTGAATCTCAAGGACTAGCCTTTCCCACTAAAACGGGATTGTGCTCCACTGACTGTAGAGTCTGTCTGAGGAATTTGTTTATTTGCTTTCGTTCTTAGTGTGTTAGTCTGGCACTGCCCTCAGAATTTCCCTAAGTTTCACTGTGGTGTGAAAGTATAATGTCAGCAGTGGATGATGCTGACAAATGTTTGTTATGAAGTCAAATTCTCTGGGCTAAAAGATGGTCAAAATTTCTTTTTCTTCTTTTCTTTTCTTGTTTTGTTTTGGGAACACAAATGGTTGTACACGGAGCTTACTCTTGGTTCTGCATTCACAAATCACTCCTTCAGATTCAGAATCATGTGGGGTGCCAGGGATTGAATCCAGTTCTGCCACAAAGAAGGTAAGCACCTTACCAGCCATACTATCTCTCCATCCCTGGTCAAAATTTCTTATCTTGAGAAAATCATTTAACCTTCCAGGTTTTCACATCCATAGTGGGATTATATAGTGCCTACCTTCCAACATTTCTATAATGTTTCAACATGTTAAAAAAGAATTCTAGATCCTTGGAACAGGAACAGATAAGGGAAGAGAGGCCTCCTATTGTATGCTGTAAAAGAAATGGTGAGGACTAGGTCAAATAAAAATCCCCTTTTTTATTTAGTTTATTTTATTCTTTACTAACTAGTATGAAAACAAAAGAACTCTCTAACTCTCTTAGACCACCGAGTTGTTAAGATGTAAAGAATCTGAGTCTGATTGTAGGATGTAGTGATTAGGAATATTTTGGTGGAAGAGAGGCATGAAGTGATCCCACTCATATTTACTAAGTGTTCTTTGTTTGCCTGACATTGTGCTTGTTCCCAGAATGTATCTATCTTCATTAACAAGAGGGATAGGGATGTTTTTTGGTGTTTGGCTCAGACCTTCAGGAGCTAGAAAGAATCTGATGATGAGAGTTGCATAAAACAGGTTAGACAGAGTTCAGACATTAAAAGATGGAGGGCATTGAAGATCAGGATGTCTATTTGGGGTGTTTTATGCTCATGGCAGCCTGGAAAACTTGAGACCAAAAGAAGCAGAAAAGGAACAACTGAGGTTTCAGACAAGAGCAAAAACAATGAGAAAAAACATAGATTTAGGAAGAACACATGTGAAGAACTGGGGAAACCTGAGTAGATCTGGGGAGTTTGATAGTTTTTAATCTATTTTAGGATTCCAGGAATAAAATCACGTCCAGATTTATAGTAGTGAGGGACAGGAAAGAGGACCACAGAGAGACCCTTTGAAGAACTGATATAATATATGGTCATGGATCTGACATAAAGGGGAAAGGCAAAACAGAAGGGGATTCTGTATCCTACTAACAAGTTGAGATAATTAAAACACGAATGCTGCAAAAAATAGAGAATCTCTTAGCTTACTCAGCTTAGAGATGATTTCATAGTTGATTTCATAGGTGAATAGTGTCTTCATCAAAATACTACCTCAAAAATATAGCCACACTTATAATTTACAATCCAGAGTCTCTAGCTACACCATGGAAAAGATTCTGGTATCGTATATATAGGCAGGCTCAGAGTTGACTTCCCTGTATAAACCATGATACTCTGTTTGAGCCTAGGAGAAGCACCTAGTTTCACCAAAACTATGAAGAACAAAGCAAAATATATTTAACCCAACAGATCTCAAAGGTTGTTGACTTGACTTTATTCCACATTCAACATCAACCTTGCTTAGACTCTGAACACATTTTCTTCTGTGTTCAATCTATACATCAAGGTAGCCCATGTTTAGCAAGTAGCACAAATGAGTTGAAAGATTACTTAGAGGATTGAACTCAATGGGAAGGAAGTCTGATTTTGTTGGTTCAAGATACACAAGATCCTGGTTCAAAGACAGTCTATGGAGCACTGACTATTACCCATGCATCACTGAGCCCAAAGGCTCCATTCACATACATCCGATGGTCTGTCCAACACCCCTGGATGGGCACTCAAGAAGTGATTACCTGCAACACTACTTCTAAGCTCCACTGCCAACCCCAGTGTACCAGGATGTCAGAGCTGGCAGAAAATTCTGAGTCAAGACACTAAGCCGAATCATTTTGTAGATGAGGAAATGAAGGCTAAGAGAGGGGAGAAGTGGGAAGCAAGCAGGACTGTGAAGAAATGAAGAGCACAAAGACTAGAATCAGGTCAATATTAGCCAAGGGTCAGGTCATTTCAGGCCAGAGCAGATAAGGCACTTGCCTTGCATGCATCTGACCCAGGTTCAATCCCCAGCAACCCATACGGTCCACAGAGCTCTTCCAGGAGTGGTCCCTGAGCACAAAGTCAGAAGTCAACCCTGAGCACCATCAGGTATAAACCAAAATCAAAACAAAGAAGAGTCAAATCACTTCACTTCTCTTTATTATTATGGACAACTTCTTTTTCTTTATTTACCTTTTATCCTTTCTTTCTTTCTTTCTTTCTATCTTTCTTTCATTCATTTTTTCCCAGTTGGATTAACCATCCAGTGGGGTTCATGGGACCATATGCAAGAATGAGAATTAAACCAAGGTCAGCGAGGAAACAGCTTCTCTTCTGTGCTATCTCATAAGATTCTTTTAAAAAGTTTTTGTAAGAAGACAAAATTTTTCATTACACTGTTGAGCGTAAAAATCTCATTTTTTTAGAAAAATGAGAAAATAATACGATGTCTGTGAGCATCAAAGGCAATGCTTTGATAAAAATTAACAGGCTCAGTAGACTCCAAGAGGCATTAAAAAAAAATCTTGAGACTCTCAAGCAGTGTTCAAGAGACCTGGGAAACACATGGATAATCTTCAGCCAAGTAGATCAGACAGTTCAAGGCAGGCCCAGTGGTGCTGAGGGCAAGCAGAGGGTTACACACCAAGCAGACTCAGAAAAGTGGGAACCATGAAGGACTGAGGATCAAAACCAGCCTCTGGACCCAAGTCATGTGGTCTAGCCCTTGAACTTCTTTCCCCTCTCCTCCAAGGTCTTTGAAATTCTTTTTTATATCCACCTCTGCCACATACACCTGATGCTATCATCCACATTCTGACTGTTACAGAGCAATGGTTAAGAGAGCTATTCTTCCCTCAGCTTTCTAGCCAGCCTCTAAGACAGCAAGACCAAAGAAACCAAGACACAAATATAAAGCTCATGCCAAACTCCTCTAGCATTGTGAACGTGGCTGGAGTGAGCATGGAGAGAGGAATTTCAAGAGTTAAGAGAAAAACAAAAACTTGAGTGATATATTATTAGTCTCTGAGGTCCAAGTGGCAGTCAGCCAAGTTGCTCAGTTGTGGCCAAATGGAACTTGAAAATGAGGGAACGGGAAGCACCTAAGAGGGAGAAGTTTGTTCTCTGGCCTCCTGGGGGAAGGCTTATCCTCGTAGTGGGTTGAAGTTATTGCTCTGAACAGAAGGATGGGGTTTCCTGGTAAGAATTACTTGACATGGTACACATGGAAAAGAAAAAAAAAATAAAGACTCAATTAAGTGAGAGAATATTATGTGTTAAGCCTTAAGCAAAGCACTTCATATGTGTGGGCTCAGTTATTCCTCATAATGACTCTGTGTCACAGGCATTAGTATGAGTATTAGTATTGTTGTATTGATTTTAAAGCTGAGGAAAGAGGAATCCAAGGCCCATAGAAGTCTCAAGATAACCTCCTCAACGGTGGTTGTCACATATAGACTAATGCAGCCACAGAGTGGGATCAAAGGATGCAGCAACACGCTGCAGAAGACACGAAAAGAAAGGAGGCCAGGAGAGAGAAGAGGGAGAGGCACAGGGAGATGGATGAACACACAGAGCAGAAAGGAGGGACCGCAGGGGATTCTGGGAGAAACATGGCCCTGGGAATGGAGACGGAAGAGGAACTGGCCAAGAGAAGGGAAGACTCTTCCCATTGTACAACCAACAAAATCGGCCTCCCCAGAGCTCAGATGGGAGGCTGAGTGAATATTAGGGGTCCCAGAAGATGTCTTTGCTTGTGATGCTGGACAGGAAGTTCCCTGTTATGTCCAGTGGACAGGAGTTTCCCCAGCCCACTTTCTCACCATGACAGTCAGCCGTCAATAACAGGGCGGCTCCCATCCCACCAGATCTAGATTCCCATCGTACTCTGCCAACTCTTAGCTGGGCATGTGAGCTTGGACTCATCTTCCTCATTCAGCAAAGGGATGAAGAACAACCATCCTTGGTTATGGTGAGAACTAGTTCCTCACTAGGAATACAGCTCCTCCCTCAGAGCCTGATGCATTGAGAAACTGAGTCACAATAGTGACTGGCCTCATGCCCACCCACAGGCAACCACGGTCCATGGTGGTCCTGGGCATTGGTGTCACCTTCAGTGAATCTGCAGAGTCTGGGATTTTGCACATTGTGGGAGGCAGGTGCTTTCCACGGGGAGTTCAGTCATCCTAGCTGCCATTTGCTCTGCTCTAATGGGGTCCTGGGGAGGACCAGAAAACCAGCCTGCAGGTGAAAAGGCAAACCTCGGGGTTTTCTTTGTAGTTACCACTGGGTCAAAGGCATAAATGCTCAATTTCAAGTTTATAAATACAGTCTGAGAGGCTCTGCATGTTTTTACACATTTTTAAGTATGCATTTTTATTATTGTTCTGGAGGGCTGTGCAGCTGTTAGAAATATCACAGTCAAAAGCAGCGGGCAGCCCTAAGGACAATGCAGCCATTAATACGGGATTGAGAACTCTAACCTTTCCCAAACCTTGAAGTCAGAATGAATTGATTCCTCAGGCTGAACAAAAGTGATGTGATGATTGAATTGCCTCTGAAATGCTATGAAACAAAAATTCTATTGTGACTGAAAATAGGAGATGTACCCAGTAGATGATTATGCAGAAGGATAGAACTAGATTTCTCCTTCTAGCAGAGAAGTGCCTTAGAAACCGAGGAAGATATTGTCTGTCTTGCTGCACCATCTCGAAGCTGGTGAAAGGCTGCTTGAGTACACAGTGCCATGGAAACCAAGCAGGTACCTGCAGACTCATCTGATTAAAACCATCAGAGAAAAGGCAACCTGGATGAGAGTTTTGTTGCCCTGATAAGCATCTATTCACACTTTTATTTGCCACAAATGCTTATGTACAATACTCATAGATGTTTCATGACATGAAGAACTGGATGGGACTCTTCAATTCCCTTCTCAATTGTGGTGATGACACCACAGCTTTGCCCTCATGTAGGACTATCTAGCAACTAAAACTTCTCAAAGGGAAAAGTTAAGACTATATGACTCAGAGGTTCACAACCTAAAGCTGGGTATCAGATCAGTGTGGGAGTCCTAAATATTTGGGCAAGCCACGGGTTCTTGGGTCTTCCATTTTCTCATCTCTGGAATGGAAGAAATGATCACAATGTCAAGTGCAGAGAATCACTGTGTCAGTTACAGGAGACGTGAGCACAGTTCATGGTACAGAGAAGAGCTGAGAAGTGATACCTTTTCCCAAATGAATTGATACAGATTTTGAAAACTCCCTCCTCTTAGAGACTGGTGGATGCTCTAGTTGTTACTTATTTGTAAGAGTTATTTCAGGGACAGTGTTCCCAGCTGTTTATTTATATATCTAAAATTTTAATATCCAGGGACTTGGGGTTCTGCTGGGGCAGCTTCCTTTTTCCTTTAAATCCCTCTTCTCTTTCTATTTTGCTGTTGTCATGGATGCAATAATCAGAGACTCACGCACTATAGTTGGGGTACTCACACACAACTTGGTCTCCGTGACTATTCATATGGGAGATCAGACTCATGGCCATTTGCCACTGAGCCACAAGGTAGTTATCCTTTGTTATGTTCTGGGCAGGCTGTTTTTTTAGTTTGAGTTAGAAACTAGAAAGGAAAGAAAAGGAGAACTCATATCATGTATAGACAGTGGTGATTTGGTCCTACAGAGTACCTGTCACTTGTCAATTAGGAAAACGGGAGTTCAGGACACTTAGCTGTCTCTGTCACACACTCACTGAAAACACCAAGATTCAGAAACATTCTTTCACAGGGTGTGGTTTTGAGCTCAAAGGACTTCATGCAGGCTTGGAGTTTAATCGCCAGCATCACATGATCCCAAGCAACCCCATAGACCTGCCCCCTCTCCCCGAAGGCAAAGTTTCACAGGCTTGCATGTAGAGAAATGGAAAAGCTAAGGAACTGATTAATGGTCTAAACTCTAGGTCAGTGGTGAGTGGGGAAGAAGCAGCACATTCTAGAAAACAATGGAAAGAAATATCCCCAAGGCTTCAGATTCCCTGGGATTCCCACAACGAGTGCATCTGGGGCAGAGGGGGTATAGTTAGGGCTCTTTCAAAGACGTTACAGAGAGGGCTGGAAATAACGGGTAGGGCACTTGCCTTGCACATGGTCAACCAGATTCAATGTCTGGAACCCTATATGGTTCCCCCAGACCCTCCAGCAGGGATTCCTAAGCACGAGTCAGGAGTAAGCCCTGAGCAGTGACGGGTGTCACCCCAAAACTGAAAAATTGAAAACAAATTATTTTAAAAGCTGTCACCGAGAGGGAAGCACTTTCCTTTTCCCAGGAAAGCCCCTTTCGCCTTGAACAATGTGGTTGCAAGGAAGTGTGTGTGTGTGTGTGTGTGTGTGTGTGTGTGTGTGTGTGTGTACAGGAGGGGTGTATTCACAGGCGAGGCAAGACATTCCCATCAGGAGCCTTCTCAAGACTTTGCAGGAATCCAGAATCAAGGCCTAGTTAAAAGCCCAAAGACAAATGGTTCACCCTGTACTGACCTGGTATCTGAAACAGGCCAGATACCAGGTCAGTGACAAGGGAAGCTGGCAGGAGCTGGGGAGCACAGATGCAAAGCAGCCTTGGGCAAGTCACCAAGAACACAGTCCACAGACAGTTCTAGAGCACCACAGAGCAGGTCTGGACAAGCCACAGAACCAAGGAGATAGGCGCATGGAATGGTAACAATGACAGTGGCCACGATCCACGGAATGCAAAGACCACAGGGAACCTCTTCAGAGTTCACTGTCCTGGAGCGCTTGCCACAATGGGAGCTCCCCACACCTGACCAAGGAAGGCGCCTTCTTCAAAGAGCTACTTGATAATCCCATTTCGCACTTGCCTCCCAGCCTGGCACTCATTTCTCATCATTTTTAAATATCTGGATTAATTCCAGGCCATCATGTCTGTCCGGAGGGGAAAGGGTGTTGCCCAATTCGCCCTTTCCTCCCTGGAAAGAAAGATGGCGGCCGCATGGGAGCCTTGTGGACAGCAGGTATGAGCCGGGGGTGTGGGGGTGACTAAAACCTCATGGGAAGGGGGGTGTTTTGGTCCGCCCTTCACGCCCTACCGAGGCCACCAGTTGCCCCCCACGAGCGGCTCTCCAGCACGGCCACGACTCCAGAGCACAGAAACCAATTTCTTAACTATCTGACTTTCAGTAGAAACACTTCCAGGGTCAATAAGTAAAATAGCAGAAATCCAAAACCAACATTTAATTCTTGAACCCAGCTGTAGAAAGCAAATCACTTCACAATGCTTTTTCAGCATGTCTGATTTGGGGGGAGGGGGTAAACTCTAAATAATAGTGGTGAATCTTTTAATGAAACAATGAATCTAATCAAAGCAGATAGAGTGTTAACTAGCATTCATCTGCCTCACAGGGACTGGGAGGGGTGGGGAGGTGGGGTCTTATTGGGGTTCTTCATGGTAAAAAATAAGTATTGGTAAAGGGAAATGTGTTTGATATTTGCATGACTGAGACCTAAACCTGAAAGCTTTGTAACCTTTCCCACAGTGATTCAATAAATAAATTAATTAAAATAAAAAAATTTGGATTAATTTAATGTTGTTGTCTCTCCCAGTAAGCTCCCCAAGACCTACTTGCATTCATGTGGACTCGCCCTCTTTATCCAGCTGGAGCACAATAGTTAGAGCCTCAGACATATTTGTTATCCATCTTGCGAATTAGCGAGAGAGAAAAAATATAAGCCAAGAAGGAAAGAATAAGAGGAGGGACTGGAGTGATAGTACAGTAGTGGGGCATTTACCCTGCACATGGCCAACCCGGGTTCTATCCCTGGCATCCCATATGGTTCCCCCAAGCACCACCAGGAGTGGGTCTTGAGTGCAGAGCCAGGTGTAACCCCTGAGCATTGCTGGGTATGGCCCAAAAGAAAGAAAGAGAAAAAGAATAAAGAAGAGAAAAAAGAATAGAAGGAGGGAGCAAGAAAGGGAGGAGGTGCTGGAGCGACAGTAGAGCAGGGAGGGCATATGCCTTGCATGTGATTGGTCTGAGTTGATCCTCGGCATCCCATGCTCAAGCATCCCGAGCACCACCAGGAGTAATTCCCGAGTGCAGAGCCAGGAGTAACTCCTGAGCATTGCTGGGTGTGACCCAAAAAGAGAAGTAAAAAAAAAGGAGGGGGTAAAGCATGTTAAAAGGAGGGAGGGAAGAGAGAACAAAAAGAAAAGCAGGCAGGAAGAAAGGAAACTGAAACTCAGACAGAGATAGCAAATGGCACAGATGGGATTTTAATTCAGATCTGCTTTGACTTCCAAGCCTCTTCTACTCTGCTACCTGCCTAGAAGAGATTCAGAACAAGAAAGCAGAATCCCCAGGAGAAAAAAAATGGGAACAGGAGCAAGTCCCACCAATAGGGAGCCTCAGAGAGTCTTCTCTGAGGTAGAAAAACATTTTAGGGTTCAGGCCACTTTGGGACTCTTGTGTAGGGAGAGCGAGGCCAAGCACTTCAGGCGGGCCCAGGAGAGCTGAACTCAGGGGGGCAGTGAGAACCCCAGTCTGTGAAATCTATCACTGAGGAAGCAGGTGGTGTCAGTGCAAAGGTTTACGGGGAAAACTGGAGCATGTCGGGGTCAAGCTTTGTGGACAGCTGGATATCTTACACAGTCATATCTTTCAGATCCAGCCGAGTGGTAAGAGCCGGGGGATGAAAGGCAGCCTAATCACCAGCCGATTTAGTATCAAAGTGACCATCAAAGAGCTGAAGTGCTCCAAAGCCATTTAAAAGCAAGTGCCTGAACTAGAGCGAGCGTTAGAGCTGCAATTCGAATATTTTCATTATGGTCACCTGTCAACAAGTCTTGAAAAATGCCTAATACCAGAATCATTTGTGCTTTTTTTTCTTTTAAGTTTCTTGAATAGCTGAACTAGAGCTGGCTCTTAATTCTCAGACTTGGGTAATGACAATGCCCAGAGCTTGAGGGAAGGCAGGGAATCCTTTACAAGATCCCAAAATTCCACCCAAATAAACAAACAGTTCAAAAAAATCAGGGATCTCTTCCACTAAAACACAATTTGAGACATTCTCCTCTCAAAAGGACAAAGTAAATAAAGGCAAAGCAGATTGCTTCCTAAGTACCCAATCCCATCCAGTGCTCATAAGTGCTAAATGACTTTAGCTGTCTTTGCCCAGTTTGACTTCACCATACCCACCTTCTACCATGTCTTCGTCCTGCTCCTTCACTGCTCTCCGGCCACCGTACCTTGAACAGACCAAATCCCAGGCTCTTTGTCCCTGCAGTTTTTACCCCTTTACTCCGGGTATGAGGAAATGAGTTTGTGGAGTTGGCTATGCTTGTCTGCCTTTAGAATAAGCGTCATGCATGGAGATTATCTGTTAAGTGAAAACGTCAGAAAGAGAGGGACATAGAAAAAACCTGAACTCATTTGTGGAGTATAAAATAACATAATATGAGACTGACACCCAAGGACAGTAGACACAAGGGCCAGAAATATTGCCCCATAGTTGGAACCCTGCCTCAATGAGCTGGGGGAGAAGGCAACTGGGATAGAGATGGGATCACTAAGTCAACGATGATTGGAGGAATTGTTCGGGATGGGACATGTGTGCTGAAAGTAGATAAAGGACCAAATGTGATTTTTTTTGCATGTATCTGTATTGCAAACCATAATGCCCCAAAGTAGAGAGTATGGGGGAAATTGTCTGCCATGGAGGTAGGGGGAGGGTTGGAAAGGGGGTGTATACTGGGGACACTGGTGGTGGAGTATGTGCACTTGTGGATGGATGGGTGTCTGATCATTGTATGATTGAAACTCAAACATGAAAGCTTGTAACTGTAGCTCATGGTGATTCAATTAAAAAAATTATATAAAAAAAAAGAATAAGTGTCATGAAAGCAAGAAGAAGACTCAGTCTTGCTCACAGGCATCTCATGCCTAAAACTGCAAACTGCTCATTGCACTGTCACTAAACTTCAGGATTTATTCCTCAGGATCTTAGACAAAACCAGATCAAGAGACTGGAGGACTAGAACTTGCCTTTCATGCAGCTAATGTGGGTTTGATTCCTGGCATCTTGCATGGTCTCTTGAGTACTACAAAAGTGGTCCCTTAGCACAGAGCCAGAAACAAGCCCTGAGCACTGTCAAGTGTGCCCCCAAAACAAAAAAACAAAGGGAAACAAACTGTATCAAGAGAGCAATGAGCTCTATTCTTTCCTGTGCCAACTTGCGAGGGATAAGCATAAGGATAGCAGCAGAAAACTCGAGAGAAGGAATCCAGACTAAAGAATTTGATCTGGCATTTAGATTGAGTGATTATATCCTGCCAGAATTATATGCAAAACTATATTTGGTTTTGTAACTAGGCCAAGATAAAATTCAGTTAAACACACTTTAAAATGTATTTTAAATGGTCTCGCATATTATTTCTAATGTATTTATTGTTAGAAATAATATTTTCTTTTCATTTAACAAAATTAAATATAGCTTTTCTTGCTCACACCAATAATTTATGAAATTAGAAACTGTGTTTGTGAAAAAAATTATTGCACAAAATGTGGAAGTATGGGAGAGTCCTAAGGATTTAGCCTGAAGTCCTCACATTAGATCACAGAATCTTAAAACTAGTTAGCACATTCCAAATGATCTGATTTAAGCCTTCACTTGAAAACAGTTTCCAAGATATTATACATACTAACCCTGATATACATTATAGTTAAATAAAATATACAGTTTAATACTGTCACATATATGCTGCACTTTAATCTTTACAAGGAGGTGAGAAAGGCAGGGAAGCTCAGTTTTCATCCTACAGATGAGAAAATATAGATAATAACTTGACCAAGGCACATAGCAAAGACCTTCACAAGGACATTTACAGTCAATTCCTACTGGATTGGCAAAGTCTTGGCTTGATCCTCATAGCTAGCTAAGAAGCCAGAAGAAATCAGAACTTTAAAAAGTAGAACCAATTTTTCTTTCTACTTCTTTGCTTTCTCCTTCCAATGTAAAAATGGCTTGACCAACTTCCCCCTGCTGCCTTTGAAAGTGCTCAGACTAGCTAGAACCCAATTCATAACTTTCAGCACCTCACCAAACTATCTTGGGAAATGAGAGCCAAGAATCTGTTATACACCCTATAAGCCAGTAATACGAACCATTCCAGCTCAGTACACAAATCAAGCTCCAGCTAATGGTCTAAATGTCTGAGAGTAGGATAACATTTTTGAATATGATAAAACCAAGAAAAACAATGCTTTGGGAGACAATTTTATAATGAATATATGAAGGTTAATCTTTCTTGACTGACCATTTTCTTTGCACCAAACATGTCTCTTAATGTATTTTAGATATCCCACATAACACATATTATAATGAAATAATACATATTAAGCAAATTTAATCCTTATAATAGCTTTTTCAGGGAGGAATAATCTCATGTAAATGAACAAATTGTAGCATACAAAGGTTAAACAAGGAAAGAGAAGTTTGGTATGGTTAGAGAACTCAAGCTTTTAACAATATACAGATTGCCTAGGATAGTGGCTATAATCTAATGTTATAATATGTTAACAAAGTAAAAAGTTTATATATGTGTAAATAAAAGTCTGTATTTATCCATATAAGATAATAGTAAGAAATTTGAGATAAACATATTTTGTTGTACATTCTGTTAGTATTCTATAGATGTTATTTCATCCACTTTACTTAGGATTTTATTGAGGTTTAGATTGTTTGTCCCCAAAGTTTATGTTGTACATCATATTGCAGTAGAGGTTGGGTTTCATGATAACTTCAGTTTCTTCTTTGTATCTTCCTATGTTCCAAGTTTTCTATAAGCTTGATCTATCATTAAATAAGAGAAAACCCATGCAGAATGTGTGAGACGCTAGATTAAAACTGGAACCAGAACGTGACTCTCACTAAGAGTAATCCAATGCAAAAGGTAGGTATTTGGGGAGAGCAGAGAACATGAAACCCTGGATACCACCTTAGCTTTGGATGACTGCAGCAGAGTTACACTTAACATGTCTTCACTGTGGGCCAAATATTGTGCTAAATGATTTGCATCTATTAACTCAATTAATTCTCAGGGTGACCATATGCTGGGAATCTTGACTATCCCCACAGAAGCCTTTGAATTACCAGGTATCTACTGACCCCTTACATATATCGCACATTGGGAATATGAAAACAAGACATAAGACATGGTCCCTGCTCTGGCAAATTCTTTGATCCTTGGAGGGAAAGCAAAGTAGATATAAGGGCACAATGTGCCTAATGGAAAACATCAGTGAAGACTGATTGAAAGCTTCCTGCTTTGTATTTTCCTAAGTTTTTGGCCTGCCAACTCATCCACTGGGCTTTAAACTATGCAGTTCCCACAATCAAGAGTACTGACTCCTCCATCAAAGAAACAGAATGTCTCTCTCCCTCTCTCTGCCTCTGTCTCTTCTCTCTTTTTTCCTCTCAAGAGATTATGATCCATCATTTTTTTTGTGATGATGAAACCGGTTTATTAACTTCTCAAGGTTATATACATGGGGTTTAAACTGGTTGGTCTGACTGTAAAGCCAATGCTCTCAAACCTACTACTTGGCCTAGGACAAAGGGACTCATTTAGACCTTGAATAATCAGAAGAGAGCTCACTTTCCAGAGGAGGGAATGAAGAGCACAAGCTAGGGAAAGACAAGGGCAAGAAGCTCCTATCTGAGTGGCATATTTGCACATGAAGGTATAAGGCAGACCAGGTATGAAAATATCGCATTATGGCATTTGAACAACCAAAATGTCTTTTTGCGGGACTGGAATGGTAACACAGTGGGTGGGGCATTTGCGTTGCATGTGGTCGACCCGGATTCAATTCCCAGCATCCCATATGGTTCCCCGGGCATGGCCAGGAGTAATTCCTGAGTACACGAGCCAGGAGTAACCCCTGTGCATCACCGGGTGTGACCCAGATTTGAAAAAAAAGCCTTTTTTCTGGCTATAAAATTATAAGAAGGTGTAAGGAAACAGCAAAGTCTAATGGGGTGTGATAACATGGGTGAAAAGAAGAGCACAGATCCCAGTACTGGAAGGATGCAAACACACAGCTCTGGGGTTGGAGGTGGAGGGGTGGGGAGGGTCTGTTGTTGTTTATCAGAAAGGAGGGAAAAGTCAGAGATGGCTCTGGCCTGGATACCTGACTTCCTGAATCTCTGTAGACACAGTTCTTTGACCTTGGAGCACAAAAAGACTAAGAGAAACTTGATGATAAAAATCAGTGGTATCAGAGAAGGATATGATCTTCTGTTTCTCCCCATTGCTATGATCACATGTATTTTAAACACTTTTCCACATCTTAACTTTCAGTGATACACCAAGGGAATTTGGGAAGACTGATCACATCAATGAAATACCCATACTCCATTTTTATTTCTCAGATTTCAACTTTGGAGAATTGCTCATGGTAAATAAAGTAAGGTGACATCATCTCAGGAACAATCTCCTATCACCAGGCAATGGTATAATGGTAGTCTGGAATGTGATGTGAGTTGGAGGTTGGGGCCTGGCGGGGGGAGGGAGGGCGGAGAGAGATAGAGGGAGAGAGAGAAAGAGGGAGAGAGAGAAAGAGGGAGAGTGAGGGAGAGAGAGTGAAAGAAGGAGAGCAAGTGAGGGAGAGAGAGAGAGAGAAGGAGAGCAAGAGATTGCTGCACTTGATTGATGATGCTTTCTATGGACAAGCAAAGGAGTGGACATAGGCCCTGTAGGATCACTTCTTAGCCTGCTCATTAGCAATATGTTGAGAGAGAAATTGTTAAGGCTGATCTACAGAAGCAGCATAGTAAAAATCCATTTGCAAAGCAAAATAGCAAGCGATAACGCCTGGCCCACGAAAGTCGAGAAACCCACGTTAGCTTGAAGCTAAAGAAAAGCACTAGAGAAGAGACTGGCATTGGACCATTTCATGCTGACAATCTCGTATGAATTTTACCAGGAATCTCTGGGATAGGAAACGGGCATGATTCCATGCTTCCTACTTTACAAACGGAGAGAACTGAAGAGCTCACTCAAGGTCACACAGCTTCCAGGCAGGCAGAGTCCCTTCAAATCCTGCTTCCCACCACTGACCCAGTGACAGCAGCTGTCTGAGTCATGGGGGCACAGGAGAATGCTATAAATGGCCACATTGTGTGTGTGTTCAGCAGAACCAGGGCCCTGGGGACACACTCATTTGTGTGTCCTTGGGCAGCCACCCAACAGATCTCAGCACCTTTGGACCTGAAAGACACCAAAGTTCCAAGCCTTTGTGCAGTCACATTCTTTTGGAATCATTCCTAAAATCAACCCTTTCCCCTTCCAGAGAGAATGGAAACCCTTGGGGAGACTGCTTCATTTGACTTTGGTTTCCTCAATGGCATAAAGAGATTGGATCGCATTGGTTCCTCTTCAATGGTGGCAACCCAGCTTCCAGTTTTCACGAAAATGGCCATGGTTTTCTCAGACTGTTGGAACAAAAAACTTCCCTCTCAGAGAGAAGGGGCTTTTGTTCAGAGTGGGAGCCAGACTTTTGGATGATAGGATGTTTTGTAGAGTTCAGGCTGTGAACGTTTACAGTGGAGTGGCCCAGTGATATCCAATGTCCTGTCTCATCAGAAAAGTCTAGGAAACCAGCAAGGGCCCCTGAAAGGAGCCTATTGGGAGAAAGACTCTTTATGATTGGGCAGTCCTTCAAGCTGATGGCTGGTCTGTAAGATCACGATCTGCTAATCAAACAAACTTGCTCAGATCTGAAAAGGCTTTTGAAGTACCATGTATCAGATCTAGATGATAGGCAAATTTGTTTGTCAACGAGGGAGCCCAGTTTCAATGTGAGCAGGATTTTGTGACTGCGTCACTGTACAAAGAAAGGGTATATGGCTAGCAACCACACTCCACTAATGAATGTTGGGACTTCCACTTGGGAGAGAGGCCTCCTCCCTAAGCAAGTCCTACCATCTCATTGGACCAATATGGCTTGTATCACTTTGTCCTCCCATTGCTCGAGCAGGCGTCAGTAACGTCTCCATAACTCCCTGTCGTGTGCTAGCTTAGCCCAATGGCGTAGTGGGGGATCTTTCAGGGTCAGGGGAATGAGACCCATTACTGTTACTGTTTTGTCATATTGAACACGTCACGGGTAGCTTGCCAGGCTCGTCTGTGTGGGGGTCATCATGGCTACCTGTTTGAAATAGAAATAGGAATACCCATTCTTTCTACCTCAGCCAGATGTTACACAAACAAACAAACAATAAACAGTCCAAAACAGTCCAAACAAACAAATAAACAGTTTGTGAGTCCTAATGTCTCACAAACACTGAGCTTCCAAGGACAGACAGCAACTTTTATTTTTCTGTCAAATTCTAAGTGCTTCCCATAGTACTTGAGATTACGGAAACAGTTCCATCCCTCCTGGTTGGAAGAATAAAGCATTCCAGAAACTTTGAAGGACGTGTGAATGTCACTCATTGTGGGACAATGACCTTGGTGAGCATGTCAATTTCCTCATTAGCCTGTGCGTCAAACTTATGGAACATGAGTCACTGCGCATGACCTTTTAAAAGAAAAATCCAAAATTACTAGGCATGATATATAATGGAAGTTGAGAGGAACCCCACAATTCAAACGAAAGGACTTGGTCTCAAGTCCAAACTCTGAAATCTCCCGGAATTTGACTGAGCCTGTGTGGAAGAGCAAGACTAGACTTTGTACTCTCAGCTTGATCATCAGGCTTGGACTCAGAAACATGACATTCATCCCTTACACACCTGGGTGACTGAGACGGAGATGCGTCTACACAAGATCATGCCAGAACCAATATCAGAAGAAGCTTCGAACCTGTGGCTGGACCCGGGGATAAAACAGGCTCATACTGACTGACTTCCGCCAGAGGAAACTCTGTTGCATGTATATTACCTCTCTGTAGACCTCTTGAACATCCCTCTCTCCCTTGCCCCAGACACAATGGCCCCCTTGCTATTCTGCCCATGTTCTGAGCCTCTGCACTTACTCACGCTCCTGTCTCTTTGGATTCTATATCCAAATAATTACATGGTTGCACACTCCCTGCCAACACTCTACTCTTGGCCCCAGTGACTTCATAGTGAGTCCTTTTTTCACCACCCTATTTACAACCGCCACCTCATCGCCACCTCCCTGAACTACTTCCTCTATGCTCTGTATTTGATTCTTTTCCAGAATCCTTGTCCTCATCAAATGTGCCCTATCTTTCCTTCCATTACATCTCTCCTGCTCCAAACAGGAAGCTCAAGATAGGCAAGAATTCTGATCTATTGCTCTTTATTGAACGTCCAACACCTCGAAGAAAGTTTAGGGTTTAATTTGCATTAAGTCCATAATCTGAGGGGCATATAGAAACAGCTCAATGCTAGAAGCTACTGGTGAGGGATGATACAGCAGAGAGGCATAGGAGGAAAAGAACAGTTGTGGAAGAATAAGCAATAAAAGGCATAGATGAATACATTTTTATATCGAATATTTTTCAGGTGGAGAGGAGTCACTCACCGATATTCACACCTTTTAAAAAATCAGTTTGATGGACTGAACATGTTTGCCACTCGATGCCTCTTTTGCAGACCACAACACCCAAAAGGACAGAGAGAACAAAAGGGAATGCCCGGCCACAGAGGCAGGGTGGGAAGGGGGGGTTGGGGGTGGGAGGGATATTATCCATGGTGGTGGAAAATGGGCACTGGTGGAGGGATGGGTATTTGATCACTGTATAATCGAAACCCAGGCACAAAAAAATTGTAAATCTACAACTGTACCTCATAGTGTTTCACTAATAAGAATAAAAATTTAAAAAATTTTTTAAAAATTTTAAAAAATTTTTTAAAAAAGAAAAAAAATCAGTTTGGGGAAGGTTGGCTGGAGCAATAGTACAGCAGGTAGGGCATTTGCCTTGCAGGCAGTCGACCTGGGTTCGATTCCCAGCATCCCATATGTTTCCATGAGCACTGCCAGGATTAATTTCTGTGTGCAAAGCCAGGAGTAACCCCTGTGCATCGCCAGGTATGACCCAAAAAGAAAAAGAAAAAAGTCAGTTTGGGGACTTTACATCATTCAGTAAATGCCAGAAACTCTTTGAATCAGAAGTTTTAAGGGATGAAAGATCAATTTCCTCATTTTGTTTACAGGAAACCAAATCTGAGGAACCACAGCAGCTTTCTCAAGGCACAGAGCCTTGCAGGCATAACACTCAGACTCAACAGTATGCCTGACCTGTGGACCCGTGCTCTACCACAAAAATTCAAACTGCATAAATCTAATGAGTACAGTGAAATCAAGAAAGAAACTAATCCTACAATTAGAAACCATTTGAATCTGGACCTTTTTTTGGGTCACATCCAGCGATGCTCAGGGGTTACTCCTGGCGGTGCTTGGGGAACCATATGGGAGGCCAGGAATTGAACCATGGTAGTACAAATGCCCTACTTGCTGTACTATTGTTCTGTCAAAATCGTTTGAATCTGGAAATCCTCACCTACCATTCATCACTTGCCAACCACACTAACACACTCATTAGTTGCCTTTGAACTTGTTCATTTATTTAAAACTCCTTCCACAAATTCCAAGTTCTCTGGCTCTGAAAAATCATTATGTTCAGATTTGATCATAAATCAGAGAAAACATAAAAAGAGCACAGGACAGTAAAGACAGAATGAAAAAGATAAGAAAAATGGGGGAAAGGAGGGAAAGATATGAAGAAAAAAAAGAAGAGAAGGAAAAAATGTACAGGATATCGAAAACACTGCCCTGAGAATTTTTATTCTGAGTAGTTGTCACTTTGCACTATAAAACCATTTCCTTGGAGCTAATCCACGGAATCATTTTGGCTCAAGTACATGTTTATAATGAATTAGTCCTTAAAAAATTTTTTGAGAGGGGCTCCTAAGCAGTGCTCAGGGAGATTCAGGGCACCTCTGGTGATTACAGCCAATAGTCTGTCAGTACAATTCAATGCTGCTTAGGCCTTGCGATGGCCATGCTTGAGGGTGCTGCAGAGCTGCACCCAGTGATAGTTGGGGGCAGGAGGGTGAGGTGATTCTGGGAATCAAACCGGGTCAGCATATGCTAGATATGTGCCCCAGCTGCTGTGCTAGCTCCTGGACCCATCAATTATTTCTTTTGCTTCTCAAACTGTATTATCTGCTTCTTATGATTTAGTAAGTCAATACTTTTCCATTTTCCCTAACTGCTCATGTTTAGAGATCTAGTTCCTCAAATCTATATTTGAGCATGTAATTTTTTTTTGTAGATTCACTATTTTTTGTGCTTGGGTTTCGATTATACAATGAGCATGTAATTTTATATGCTACTATGTCCCAAATAATACCTCACGAGGTATGGTATGAAGTCATTGTGATGGTTTATTTCTAGCTCATTCAATAAATAAACATACTAAGTGTCTATCCCGGGTCAGGGACTGAGGACAGAGAGCGGGCTAAGGGAGAGACTCAGCTCATAGGAATCAAAAGGCGTGTTCTAAGTAGTGTGTTGCTGAAGGGACTCAGTGTCCCAGGGCATTGGGTGAGGGAATATGGGAAGGTACTCAGAGGTGACAGCTTTGCTGGGAACATAAGAAAATAAGGAGTTCTCGAGTTGGTAAAAGTTTTCAAGGCAAAGCCTTGGGGCGGGAAAGTTTGGTGTTTCTTTGTTGGAGGGGGATCACACCCAACAACACTCAGGAATTATTCCTGGCTCTGCACTCAGGAATTACACCTGGCAGTGCTTGGGGGACCATAAAGGATGCTGGGGATTGAACCCGAGTTGGCCATGTGCAAAGCAAATGCCCTAAATGCTGGCTGTACTATCACTCTAGCCCCAGGAAAGTATATTTCCCTAAACCCTCTGAGATTGGCAATAAGGAAGCCCCTGTACGAATTGCATTACAGGAGCTTCAGAGGTGAGAGTGACTAGGCTCCTTCCTGTATGCTGTGGAATCTAGAAGTGAGAAGATATTTATTCAGTTATTTATTTATTTATTTATTTATATTAAATCACTGTAAGATACAGTTACAAAGCTTTCATGTCTGAGTTTCAGTCATACAATGATCGAACACCCATTTCTCTACCAGTGCACATTTTTCCACAGATGTCCTTAGTATTCACAGCTCCCCCCCCCCCCACCCATGCAACCTCTCCCCCTGCCTCTATGGCAGACAATTTTCCCCATACTCTCTTCTCTACTTTTGGGCATTATGGGTTGAGGCTATCACGTTTGTTCCTTTATCTACTTTCAGCACACATCTCCCATCCCGAGCGGTCCCTCCAACCATCATTGACTTAGTGATCCCTTCTCTATTCTAGCGGCCTTCTCCCCTAGCTCATGAGGCAGGCTACCAACCATGGAGCAATATTCCTGACCCTGAGAAGTGAGAAGATATTTAAGCCAGCAGTGACATGACACAGCTCACTGAGTACACTACCCAGCTTTCTGAGACTCTGTAGACACAGTGAAAGGCATACACAGGCATTTCAGGACGGAGACTTGCCCCTTCCCAAGTCTGAACCTCCTTCCCCAATAGTTATCTCACTAAACACCAACCATCCTGCGCTTATATTTGATAGTAAGACTCAGTGCCTCTGCTTCATACCTTACTTTTGCCTCAAAGGGATCCTGAATTTACTGTGTCCCCCAATTCGCTTATATCATGACCTCTTTATTCTCCCCAAGGACTTTTTACAGGCACACAAACCCAAATCCCTTATAATCCCTTAACCTTTAGCTCCCTTCCAAGTCTTTCACAGTGATTCTAATACATTCTCTGCCATTCATAGTTGCATTTGTGAATTTGCAGGAGGAATAAAAATTACAAGATAGTAACAGGAGATTGGATAATATTAAGTCAAGAAGAGATAAACCACAAATATGGAAAACATAATTGAAAAATTATGTGCACAAGTTTCTAAAATGTCTAAAATTTCCTAAAAATCTCTTCCCTAAAACTTATTAAAATTTCCACCCTATCTCCTCCAAGTCCTCTCACTGCACCCTAGTTCCCTCAATTAGCAACATTAGAATTTGAAAACACATTTAATGCTTTGTTCTCTTCTGGTTGATTACTATAGTAACCATGCTGTACTTTGCATACAGCCTGAAAAGTATCAAGGATTTCATTTAGAAACTGGGTTAATATACTATGGTAGACTATTATAAGAATTTGACCATCACTATGTCAAATTATTCCAGTGGGGATATTTGTTTCAGTGTTCAATTCACAAACTTTCTGAAACATAACAAATATGCAACTTGTTTATTTGAAACATGGATGGTGAGCATATCAAATTCAACAAGAGGGATTATCCAGAAGTTTCTAATTTGGTTGGTTTCAGTTATGTTGCTCTTCAAGATGACATATTCAGTGGGAGATTTTAAGTTGACCTGGGATTGGTTGAGGACTCAGATCTATAAGGTTCTTTCAGACACTGAGTTGTAAGGAAGAAAACAAATTACCTAATGATGTAACATATACTAGAATTTCATATACATTATTAGATTTTCCAAAATAACCTCACTGTTTTTAGGAAGAGAATTAGCCAGAGAGTTAGAAGAATTCCCTTTAAACCTCCCAAGCTAATAGAAAATGAACAGCTACAGCACCAAAATACTTTGCTCCTTTTTGATCACATCAAAGAATTTTCTATATAAACAGATTTTTGTTTATAGATGGGGGAAAACCTGTTTACAAGGTTCATTGGCATCATAGAACATATGTTAATCCATGATTGTCCAAAATTTCCTAAATAATAATTTTAAAGATCAAAGGCATTAACAAAAGATTAAAATGTCTGTTTCTGTGAATTTTCATGTCAGAAAGATAATATTTGACCAAAAAACAAAACAAAATTTGTTTTCAACTGGACTCACATGCTCACATTGCACAAAGAGAAAAAATTCCCATTTAAAATGTGTTGAAAATAAAAAATATAAGCTTTGTCAATAAGTGAATTTGGGTTTACCCAATTGAGTCACTACCATTCTATTTGCCCCAATGTATAGTTTTGTTTTGTTTTGGTGTTCAGGTCATACACGGCAGTGCTCATGACTGACTCCTAGCTCTGCAATCAGGGATTACTCCTGGTGGGGCTCAAGGGATCATATGGGATACCTGGGATTAAACCTGGGTAGGCTGCATGCAAGGCAAGTGTCCTACCCACTGTACTATCTCTTCACCCTCTGCCCCAATGTATTAATATTTCAATTTTTAAAAATATTGGCGAAGAATTCCAAGAATGTCCTTAGTTTCATGTTATTATATAATCAAGATGATTCAATCAACTTGAACATCACAATTAAGCCTATAAATCTCTATTAAAACACGCTTTCGAGTTATAAGATGGATCGTATACAATGAAACCATTGGTACCCCAAAACATACTTCTGCACAATAGCACTTAAGAGCTTGAATACAGGACTAAAAAAAAAACAACACTAAGTCTGATTCTGCCTGAATAGGGGGCAAGTTACAAGATAGCTCTACAAATAAACTAATAACCTGAGAAACCCTGAATAGATTTCAGTGATCTTTGAAGCCAAACGTTGTTTCAAACATTAATAATAATATATGACAAACAATAGAATCCTTGAGTACTTGTGCATATCTCATAGACTGCATGGCAGGCCTAGCAAACACTACTACCACTTCTTTTGCTCATCCTCTTCCCCTTAACATGCGTGCGACATCATAAGGCACATCATCCTGTGGCAACCTTAGAAAAGACACACAACTCAGTACTGAGCAGAGCCTGAGAATGCAGGCATCAACCAAGTCTCCCAAAATAAATTTTTAAGGTAAAAAAGTGCTTGAACTGAACCAAACTGTTGACAACTTGCTGGAGACCCTTGCAAAATGATTTCACTGCCTTCTGCTCTACCCCATGATCCTAGCCTCATGGGGAAGGTCACAGGATTCTGCATCTAAGACCAGGATTTCCCAAAGGCATCAAATGAATAGAGGCCATATCCTGTTCCATCCAAACAAGAACCCAGAACTAAACTATGAGCCATTCTGATGAATATTTGTTTATTCGTGTTTTACACAAAGTGGAGAAGTGGCTTTGAAAAGTAGCCATGGCAAAGTTTTTCCTGTATAGTGGACATGTTAGCAAATAGAGAAATCAAAACACACATTAATGCAAGGAACATAGGAGTTCTCTCTGTAGAACGGGGTCTGTGTGCATGGTAATGTGGTTGAGTGTGTAGGGCAGGGGACAAAAGACAGAGAGGAAAGAATTATCCTTGAGAAGAGACAATTTTGACTATTTAAATATTCTGTGAAACATTTCAGAGCCCACTGGGGTTTCAACCAGAGGCCAGCCAATGCCAGGATTTGAGCGTGCCTGGTAGGTGGGTGTTTATCTTACCAAGGTGATCACAATAGAAGCTAACATGCCCTAAAGATGAACTAACTAGAAATAATAATAATTTTGTCATGCCTCCTGAGTAAGAGTAATTCAGAGGTGAAATTCTGGGCTGCAGCTTCAGAATCATGTACCTATGCTCAAAAGACTGACAGCAAAATTTGGAGGCCATTTGATAGACAAATTGATCTCTGCTTCAGTTTTCTACCTACCTTTGTCAGGTCCCAGGACCATGACTAGGTCATGAAAAACATTTAAGTAGAGGGGATATAAAATGACTAGCTGTGTTTTAATTCTCAAGCCAATGGAACCACCTGTCTCATTTCTTTTGCATAGACCTGATGGAAGGAAATCCAGTATCACCTCTAATTGATAACAATGCTAAGATGACACCCTTCATTGGATGTATTTGACAAACCCAGAGTGCTTGTTTTAATTCACCTCCTGACACAAGTCTTTGTTCGAGTTCTTGCTCCAGTTTGGGCAGTTCCAGGAAGCTTATTCCAGGGCTCCTAACTGGGATGGCACAATAGTCAGATACCAAAATTTATCACTGAAGAACATCGACACATGTTATTTCTCTCCAAGAAGAAATTGAAAGTCAAGAAGTAAAATGAAAGAGTCTCCACATCCCTGGCTAAGATTAAAAATCGAATCAGGATGTGCTATTTATTTTTAAGAGATTAAGAGATGTTATGTGAAATTTAGCTGGAGAGTAGCTCTACAAACAAGGTCTTTATTTTTTTTCCAGGAACAGGGTAATCCACATCAGCTTTTAATTGAAAAGTACATTAGTAATACTCTTTCTGTTTGTCTTGCCTTGTTATTCAAAGATGAAATCCATTTTGAATTAATGAAAATGATTTAATCTTCGAGCATTAGTAATCTCTCCTTAGGTCTCTATTTAAAGAACTAGCTGGAGAACCCTTTGAAAACAAGATCAGGCTCCCTAACACAATGATATTCAATCTCTTTTTTATGGTTTTCCCCCCTCCGAAAATCTGTGGGCCATGACTGTAGAATTCTTCACTCCCCAAATCACATTACCAGTGTTTGACATGATGACAGAGAGAGCAAAAAGAATTAATTTCTCCCAAGTAAGTCTAGGCTCTACTGTTGGGTTTTGTTTTGTTTTCCTTTAAAACCATCCTGCTCCTATTCCATTTTGACACATTTCTAAGGCATGTTTGAAGCCTCTAAGGTCGACCTTGGACTAAGAGGTAGTCTCTCTGCCATTTTCATGGCTGATTTGACACTCATTATGGACTCAATTGTGCATTGTGAAATCCAGGCTGGGGACAAATTTCTGCCTGTCATCTTTGGAAAGGCCAGGAGTCTTGCACCATCCAATAGTGTGAAAACAGAGAATCAAAGCCTGGGTAGGCCTACATCTTTCTTAATCAGCTGGATGATTTTTAGGGAGGTCTTGGCTGTCCTTATCTCAGGCTTGAAAGGGTAATTTAAAATTTAGTTTAAACAACATCTCTCCAGGGAAAGTTCCTCCTTACATTTAATACTGGATAAAAAAAAAAAAAGAAAAGAAAAAAAGAAAAAGGATAATCATTAAGTAATCATTTGCTGCTTGGCTACAGAACATGAAGAGGGGAAGGCATTTAGAAAGCACAAAATCCTTTTTTTTTTTTAACCTGATAAGACCCTGATTCAGGAACCAAGAGGCCCCGGATATTTTCCTTATATTGCTCGCTCAGTTGCAAAGACATTGCTATAAAACTATATCCTCTGAACCAAATTTGCTGCACCTCTCATCCCGAGACTTATTGCAGAAATTAAAATATTTCACAAGCATTTTAAACGTCTCCAAAGAGTTCACTGAAAATGACAGCACGATTACTTCTGTCAATGACCTCTCCAGTCTAATGTCAATTTCAAGAAACCAAGTTTCCATTGTAAATGTTTAATCAGTGTAGTCCCAGGAACCTACAGCAGAAAACCTTAATCTACTCTCCCAACTTATCTGCTCAGCAAGCTCTTTCCTCGCTCTATCTCAGCTCCAGTGCAGACACTTTAGGGGTTCCCCCCCTCGCCCCCCAAAAAAGAGCTTGGAGCTATAGGTTCTGAGCTTAAACAGGAGCGCTGTGGTTTGATTCCTTTAGTCGGTCGCAGAGCAAGCTGCAGCCTTCCTGCTTGCAAATGCTGGCGACAGGGTTCTAGACCTGCCAGAGATACCGGCAGCACCCGTTCTACAGCAGCTTCTGCCCGAACCGTGCCCGAAGCCGGGCGACCTAGCACAGCAGAAAAGCATCCTACCTTCCATCATGGTGGCAGAATTGCATTCCTTAATTTCCAAGGAGTCTGAAAAAACGCAGGAGGATACGATCCCAGCTCCCAGCCAAGTCTTCAGCACGCTGCGGCAGAGAGGCGCTCTCGTTTGCTGCCAAAGCCAGAGGAGACAAGTGTTAACCCCCGACACAGGCCATGGATGCTGCTGGAGCCGCTTCACCTACGGGCTCCCGGGAAGATGCTGCGAGAGAAAGGGAAGAGAACGGCGAGCCGGCAGAGCTGCGCCGCCTGCGCTGCCTCGGCCAATCCCTTCCGCGCTGGACCGCGTCACATGGTAGGCAGCCTGCATCTCCTGACACAATACCCCCGGAGAGAACCTATTTCCCGGCCCGGTCCTCTCCAGCCCGGCCCCTCCCGCGGGGCGCCCCTTCCCCACCTGGGGACGCGCGCGCGCCCCTCCTCCGCGGCTTCCCAGCCTGCTGCTTCCAGGGGGGTCCGGGATGCACGATCAGACGCTGCCACCTTCCAGGGGGGACTCGGGCACGAAAGGAGCCGCTAAGCCACTCGCCGCGGAGGGGATGTGTGGTGTGTGTGTGTGTGTGTGTGTGTGTGTGTGTGTGTGTGGTGTGTGGTGTTTCCTTTTAGCAAAACTTCTCAGGAATTCCATGCAGCCCGAAGTCTCAGCTGCACACTTGAAGCTCCCTTCCCGTTCCCTTTGGCCCTGCAGGAATTCCAAACGTGTCTGTGGCCTGTGAGCACATCTGTGACTCTCTCTCTCTCTCTCTCTCTCTCTCTCTCTCTCTCTCTCTCTCTCTCTCTCTCTCTCATTCAAGAAGGGGGAAAAAAATCAATTCGGCTGACGTCACCTTATAAACAATTATCCCCCAAAGGATGATGCAGAAGGCATGATGTGTCCCCCCCTCCCCGCTGCCTTCCAGGGAGCCACCGCGCCCGCCCGACGTGCTGAAGGCTGGAACTGTCATTAAAACAAAGAAACAAAAGAACCCACCCGAGGGGGTGCTCTGGAAGCCAACGGGCAACGCTTGAGCTCATTTCTGGGGCGCGAGGCGGGAGCACGGGCAGCGGGCCGGGAGCCGAGGCCTGGCGGCGGCGCGCATCGCCGTGCCCGCGCCCGCCCTGGTCCCTGGACCCCGCCAGCGCGGGCACCGGCCACCCCGAGTCCTCCCCGCCCCGCGCACACGTGAGCCGCCTCACGTGCCCAGGTGGAGCGTAGCCGCTGCTGCTCCCCGACACCCCCCCCACCCCAGCACTTCCTGCGGGAAACCAACTTTCCGGCGCCCGACGGGCTTTTGGGTCCCCGCCTCCCTGCAGCGGGTACCGCCTGCAGCACCCCGCAACCACCCCCGGGGCTCACCCGGGTGCAGATCCGCTGCGGGCCACAACCCTGCGCGGGGAGGTGGAGCCTGGGAGCTGGGTGCCGCGCGGCTGCTTCTGTGGGAAGGGGTCGATAGGCCCTGGGGAGGGGGGGGAGGTTCTGGGGCTGAGACCCCCCCGGCTCCGAGTCGGCTCTCCAGGAAGCCCCTAGAACTGTTTCTGACAGATCAGGGAAGGGAGGACCGGCGAGGAGGAGGAAGGAGTTGTGCAGAAAGGGACCATCAGCCAAATGGCATTTTCTCCTAGGCAGTGGAGCAACAGGATGAGAAGGAAAGCGTGTCTGTACAGCTGCACTGAGCACCGAAGAAGCCCCTGGAAGATGCTTTGCACCGACCAGGTTTGGTCCTCGACGTTGGAAATAGAACTAAGGGCTTGGGATGTCCGCTCGCTCCGTACTGGAGATTAAGGGCCGATGCGGGTGGGTCTGGAGTGGTCAGCCCTGGCGCCCGGAATTGGGATCTGTGTGCAGAGAGGCCAGCTGGTCACTCCGGCATCCAACTCACGGTCCCTCGCTCTTTCTGCCTGCAGAAAAGTGAATTCTGGGGGCTGAGGACCACGAGGAGATGTCTCTCAAGAAGCTGCCTGAAGTAGCACATTAACCGTTAAAACCCCAGACCTCTCAGTTCCTTAGCAACTCAGACTGTTTGAACTCATCGTTCTCCCGAGGGATACATATTTCCATGGCCTCTACATTTCAAAATGTGTCTCTCCAGGGAGAAACAAATACTTGCGCCTTTTCTCTTCAGGACAGCAGCTGAACTTTTCAAAGAGAGAAGCCTTTCAAAGTAAAAACCTGACTTGAGTAAAATCTTCCACTACTCTAAACCGTGCAAGGGTGAGAGGGGGCGCGTGTGTGCGCGCGTGCACACATGATTTTATTTTGTAATGGCTTAGCCTATGAATAAATAATGGATAAATAACAACTGGGATTGAGTTCTGTCTCTGCCAGGCAAATGAGCTGAGTGTCCCTTGCACGTTAGGCAGATGTCTGTGCCACACAGGTTCCTTATCTGTGAAATGGAGAGAGCTAGAGATAGCAGTAATAACGGGTCCTGATGGGTACCAGGGGCCTCCTACCAGAATTCTAAATACATTGTCTGTAAACTTAGCATTGTGTCAGGAGCATAATATTCCTCCCACATCAGCTTCTTTTATATTAGTGTCACTGGTCCAAAGCGTTGCCAAAGACAGCAGTTAGCAGCCTGCTGAAAGTTCTCCCTCTGGCTAGAGCAAGAGGGAACCAAGTGAAGAAGGAGATATCCAGGTATGTAACAAGCAGTTGGCAGAGACAGCTATGGGGAAAGAATTCAAATCAACCATTCAAATCAACCTGAAGTTAGGAAGGTCCTTACATAGATGGAAAGCTAGGGTTTTCCCAGTCCTTAAAAATGCATCAGACAAAAGGAGTTCTAATAGAAAATAATAAAGAGGCCCAGAGAAATCAGAGGGCAGGACTTATTTCCCTATGTAAGTACCTGTGTGTTTCAGCAAAGCTTCCTACTGGGATTAGCATGCAACCCAACCAAGTCAGTCTTCTTATAGATATGCAGCCAGGCAATTGGCTGGAGACGGAAGATTTCATGATTCCTTTCATCCTTGAGTGCATAGGACAAGGAAACTAGGCTTGCTAGAGACAGAATGTGTCCTTAAAGATAGTAACTTTAACACTACTGGTTTAAGTTAATGTTAATTTATCAAGAAGATCTTATTGCCAATTGTCCACAAAAGTCTTCCTATTCAAATAAAATATTGCTTTTGTATGTTATCAGGAAAGCAGTAGGCATCCTATTTTGGCTCTTCATCAGTTCTTTTGGTGTGGGAAGGCTTTTCTCAAGAATAAATGCAGTATTGTACCTTGTGGCCTAAATTTCACCACTTCATATTTTTGTTTACTAATACATACAAGGGAAAATTTTGAACTGCTAAAACAAGGGAAATTTTTTTCTTCAAATTTTTTTTTTTTTTTGCTTTTTGGGTCACACCCCACATTGCACAGGGGTTACTCCTGGCTCTGCACTCAGGAATCACTCCTGGCGGTGCTCAGGGGACCATATAGGATGCTGGGAATCGAACCCAGGTCAGCTGCGTGAAAGGCAAACGCCCTACCCGCTGTGCTATCACTCCAGCCCCTTGTCTTCAAGTTTTGAATGGAAGTCAAAGGAGCATGGGAGAGATTGGGTAAATTGTGATTTGCATCAAGGTATAAGAAATTAGTTCAGGAGAGTTTATGTCCAAATTACCAGGCTCTAGACAATGGATTGACAATGAAATGACTAGACATTAATTTTTTTGAGATAGCATTTTATGGTGGTCATGCCCAGTTAGACAAGAACTTTTCAATCAAATATTATATATAATTATTTGACATATAACATATATATTATTAATCATTCACGTGAAGTAGAACTTCTCATGACCTCTCAATTTTAGCATTTAGGGGGAAATCTGTTCTTATTCCAGAAAGAAAAGAGAAGAAAGAATTGAGTCACGAAAAAAAATAAACAGTGAAAGTTTGGTCAAGATTTATATTTGTAAATCTGAAATAGTGACAGCCTACATCTGACTCTCCCTTTTGGTATTTCTACTGTGGCATTTCAACTTTAATGAGAGAAAAAATATTATTTAAGCCCTAGAAATTAGTCATACACCCACTTGCAGAGTTAATTTTTATAGAAGAAAATAGATAAAAGAACAAAATATGTATATGTGGTGTGTATGTCCCCTTTACTTAATGAAATGAAAGCACAGTGGGTAGGGCATTTCCCTCACACGTGGGTTACCCGAGTTTGATTCCTCCGCCCCTCAAGGAGAGCCCAGAAAGCTACCGAGGGTATCTTGCCCTCACAGCAAAGCCTGGCAAGTTACCCATAATGTATTCGATATGCCAAACACAGTAACAAGTCTCACAGTGGAGATGTTACTGGGCCCACTCGAGCAAATCGATGAACAGTGGGAGGACAGTACTACAGTGCTACCGTTAAAGTAAAGAACTCCAACGGGAACTGATGTGGATATAGGGAATTCATTGGGTAATTCGAAGAATTATATAACGCTGGATACACCGGTGGAACCCCCGATTCTCTAGGAAACGTAGCTGCCAGAACCAAGTACTTAAATTTTCTCCTAGAATCATTATTATTTTTACTTATGCATTTAATTATTGATTTATTGTGAATTGTCATGTGATTCAGGGTTGAGTTTCAGGCATATAGTATTCCAACACTGAATTCTTCATCTCATACTAGTTTTCCTTTTGGGGATCAAGAAGAAAACAGTTACATTTCCCTCTTCACAGCTCCAACATCAAGACCACTTTAAAAAAACAAACAAACCAAAAACCTAAGGAAGGACTTTGATTGACTTGGCTTGGATCATTGCTCACCCTTGTGACCCATCACAGCAGTGAGGCTGATGAAGTTCCAGATGAACTTCATTAAACCAAAATTGAGTAAACGGAGTGACACATCCACTACTGAGACACAGCAAGGGCGGGGGTGGGGTGGTGGGGGCGGATAAGCCAATTTCCAGGACAAACAGTTCTAAGAGTATGATGCCCCTGACAGGATGGGAAGGGTAGAAGAAAGGGTACTATTAGCAGTACGAAGGGTGAAACTAAGCCAACCACGATGTTCAACACATTGACGTTACTGAGTGCACGTAAGAGAAACACACAAAAGGGTTCATGACTGCAGAGATTCAGCATGCTACACTCATACCATTCAACCTCCTTGAGAGAGTATTTGTACCTTCTCACTGCTTAGAAACTTACATCCTCCTTCTAACCTTTGGAAGGTGAGAGATTTGGCAAGGGGAAGGGGAAAACTATACCTTATATTCTGCCCTCAAGAGAACTTGGGAACTTACCTCAGCTAGAAGCACTGCTAAATCTAGGCCTACATTGAAAAGATGAGTAATAGAGACTGAATATCTGAGGGCCAGAGTGATGGTTCAATGGGTAGAGCACTTGCTTTGCAAGCGTTTGACTTGGTCTTGATCCCCAGCATCACAGATGGTCTCCTAAGACTGCCAGGAGTAATTCCTCAGTGCAGAACCAGGAATAGCGCCTGAGCATCACAGGATATAACGGCCCCCTACCTCTCCCTCCAGAAAAAAGAAGACTGAATACCTGAGGCTTTTTTGAAAGCCCTCAGTGCTTTCAAAAGGAGAAGAAAGCAAGCATTTGAAGTGTAGTGGAGCAGAGGAAATGGAGAAACTTGAGCAAAATTCAAGTTTAAAAAGATACACTTTTTACTTTGGATATAAATAAGTCCAGTAGCAGCAAAGAGGAATGGACTGTTATGATAAAAGTTAGAAAGTATACAAAAGAATCAGAATATTCTGAATAATACATTTTCAATGTGACAATTGTAACCACTGATGTACTGAATGTCACCAAGAAAGCACACTGATTGGAGCTGTGGGTTTGAAGCCTAGATGCACATCAGCTATATATGGCCCAAGCACAGAAGAATTAACTTTTTCTGCGTAGTCAGATGCAGAATTAATGGTTTAAGAAATAGATAAACAGAAGAAGTTCCAAGATGATATGAAGCTTGACAAAAGTTAGTTAACAAATGTTTAAGAAACTTTGATTTAATCTCATTGGGACATATTGCTGTGAAATTTTTATATGATAGGAACAAATAGAATTTATCTTTTCCAGTATACTATCACTGTCACTGTCCTCCCATTGTTCATCGATTTGCTTGAGCGGGCCCAGTAACGTCTCCATTGGAGACTTTGTTGTTACTGTGTCTGGCATATCGAATATGTCACGGGTAGCCTGCCAGGCTCTGCCATGCGGGCGAGATACTCTCGGTAGCTTGCCGGGCTCTCCGAGAGGGGCGGAGGAATCGAACTTGGGTCGGCCATGTTGGCTGCATGCAAGGCAAACGCCCTACCGCTGTGCTATCGCTCCAGCCCCCCAGTACACTATATATCACAATAAATTTTATTTCAGTTGAGGAGTGAAAATAGTTCAACACTGAAACATCTATAAGGGGCTTGGCATGTGGCTTAGCTGGAGGGGCAAATGCCCAGTGGGCACAGGCCCTGGGTTTGATGGCCAGGGCTTCATGGCCCTGCCATTCCTGAGCACTGTCAGATGCAGCATTTTTGGTTGCTGAACACTGCTGGGTGTGACCTGAAACTTTAACAAAGAAGAAAAGGGTGATGTTCTCGAAAAACTATAGAAACCTATAAATTTCATTCATAATATTAAGCTACTAAAAAGAAAATTACCTATCTCCAGTTATTAAAAAGATATGATAAATACCTTTTGTTTATCAAATAAACATTTTATTAACAAAGATTAAAAACTTCTTTAGGATTACAATATACAATTCTCTTTCCTAAAACATACCATCTTATTAAATGGAGATACAATTTTTAAAAAAATCTTCATCAATATCAGTTATTATTTTATCTGATTATGTGTTTGATGATATCACCAATATAATATGCAAGCATATGTCAACATTCACATAGAAAGTATAGAGATTTGTCCTCATTGCTACTTATTATTCAATACTGTCCCATGAAAACTGGCCAAAAATGAGGAAGAAAAAGATGAAATTCTGTCATAAGTTTTTATATGCATTTCTCACACCATTTTCTCTACCTCGTTACTCAGGAATATTGAATTTGTTGGCCTGTCTTGCATCTGGAGAGTGATAAATGGCTGGATTAAGCAGTGGAATTTTCTGTCTCTGGCTCTTACAAACATCCTACACTTACTCCATGAGTTCTTTCTTTTTCCTCAAAGCAGAATACTACTTGATCTTCATTAAATGCAGAATGTGCAAGCCATACGCTTTCATTGTATTCATCTCTATACTCTCTGTAAATATTGACATATGTTTGCATATCATACCAATGATATGACCAAACACATATAATTTTTCTTGGTTTTGGGGCCACACCTAGCAGTGCTTAGGGCTTACTCCTGGCTTTGTGCTCAAGGGGTTTTTTTTCCTGGTGGTTCTCAAGAGGACCATTTGCGCTGCCAAAGATGGAAGACAAATGTTACATATAACCCCTGTACAAACTCTCCAGACACTCAACTATAATTTTGTATAGAAGATAGAGAAAGAGCAATCTAAACAGAGGAACAATCAAGTGAGAAACTATCAAAAGAAACAGAAGGTATGCTCTAAAATCACTGGTAGTGACTACAGTTGGTAGTCACTAATGCTAATTGAGATGCGACATGTGTATAAAATGCACACCAGATTTTGTTGGAGAGCACGTTTCATACCAAGCAGTGTTCAGAGATAATTCCTGGCTCTACATTTAAGGATCATTCCTGAAAGTGCTCGTAGCACCATATGTGGTGCCCTAGATTGAACCCGGATCAACTATGTGCAAGGTAGCACCTCATTCACTGTACTCTCTGACCTCTCAAAATTAATTAATAACATACAGTTCTCATTCGTGGGTCACATTATATTTCTATGAAACAACAACATTCTAGATCACTGACAGAAAACTAACCTAACACACATTGTAGGCAAGGTAGATGGATTCAGAAATTATAAATGGCATATATCAATGCCATTACTCATGTCAATTATTTATCTATCCATCAAAAATATGTTAAAAATTGTCTATGTCCAGGCACTTACTTGTGTTGGGCATTGGAGCACAAAGATAAAAAAATACTTTGAAGAAGTTCGTAGTACAGGATAAGAAGGCAAGAGTTGTAACACAATTTTTAAATGTTCAAAGCTAAGGTAGTATGGCGGAAGAAAAATTATCGGATAAAGAGGAGACAGAGATGGCTTCTGAGAAGAGATACTTTTGAACTGCTATTTCCAGGAAATATAAGATCCTTGTATGAAGACATCCTTTTACAACCCTACCACGGTCTTCATCTCTTCCCAACTTCAATTTCTCCCCCTTCATGCATGTTCTGCCTGCGTTTCCTGTTTAGCAGTGAACAAAAAATACCTATAGTCAAATTTAGCATGAACTTGCCTACAATCAGTTCTTCTTTTTCTTTTTTTTTTCTGTTTTTTGGGTCACATCCGGTGACGCACAGGGGTTACTCCTGGACACAAACTCAGGAATTACAGGAATTACTCCTGGCGGTGCTTGGCGAACCATATGGGATGCTGGGATGCTGGGAATCGAACCCGGGTTGGCAGCGTGCAAGGCAAACGCCTTACCCGCTGTGCTATCACTCCAGCCGAGTTCTGCTTTTTCTTAAGAGGCCTAATTTTTTCTATTTCCACTCTCTTTATTTTGCTGGCTGCCATCTCCCTCTCCCAAGTTCTACCCAAGTCACTCAGTGAAGAGGAGGGATTGACATTTTCTTAATTTCTCACTTTAACTTGTGTCATTCCTTTGCTGCCATTGCCAAAATTATATTTTATGCAGGCTGCATCTGGCTTTCTTTCCAGTTCATTAAAAAAAAAATTAACCATACCCTGTGGTGTTCAAGGCCTTCTCTCTGCTTAGAGCTCGGAGTAACTTTCAGAAGAGCTGGAGGACTACATGGTGACCAGTGAAGCCTAAGTTCTGGCCCTTTGAACTTTCTCTCGAGTCACCCTTGTTTTGATGGTTTCATTTTTACCAACCTTACCAACTTTAGGCTCCACTTTCCTCTGTGATTTTAGCCACAATGTAAAAGCTCTCCTTATCTTATCACATCCTCCTTAATCATGACTTCAAGCATCACTTCTATGATATTACATAACTATAGTAGAACTTCTTGATATTCTCAACTTTCATAAACTTACTTTTCATCATGTCTTACTAAAATTGTAGACCACATTTTTTGACACACTATGCTTATCTTTAATATTTCACACTGCATAGTTCACTAATTTTGTTGTTGTCTTCTGGAGAGTGGGGAGAACACCCGGTGATTACTCCTGATTACTCAGGGGTTACTCTTGGCTCAGTAGTCAGGATTTACTCCTGGAAGTGCTCAGGGAACTATAAGGTCAGCTGCATGCAAGGCAAGCATCTTACTATACTATCACTCTGGTCCCCACTCTCTTAACACCTCTGAATCTGCTTTAGCTTGATATACTGACTCCTGATTACATTTGGGGCTGATATTCCAAAGTCACTTCTAATTATCCTGGAAGTAATATTTGTGTATTTGAGTAGGAGGGCAAGATGAAGGATTCTTGAGAACAATTCATCCCTCAAATCTCAATAATACTTTCTCCATTCTACACTAGCCATTTCCTTGTGATACTCACATAACCTGCAAAGCCTCCTTTTCTTGATAAAAGCTTCAATCTTATAAATGTCACTTTTCTTTAAGGTCAAATTCAAAACTTCCCTAGGAAACCAAGTTTTTAGATTTTCCTTTCCTTAACACCCAATGTATGCACCAAATTAGCTTTTGATCATAAAAACCGAAAACATCTTCTATTAAGTTTTCTATTAGTCATCATATTAATAGACATCTCCAAACATTATATCTCTTTAATATTTTTACAACAAATAAGACAATGTTGTTGCACAATAGGTATCTGATACATTGTTTTAATTGTATCATATAAATCATGTAGCAGAAATATTACTTCGCTTATTCTGATTAAGTGGAGAAACATGAGGAGACAAGTATTTCTTGATCTCTCTACTGTGGCCTGGCAAATCCTATGGGAATGTAAACCCAGCAAAATACTTTTGGGTTTGGATTCAGAGTTCAGAAGTGGTTGGGTGGTGTTTTTATTAGACGAATAAGCAGAACATCAACTACAGAGCACTGTGATAATAATCAGAATATATCAATCACATACAAATATTCTGTATGTTACTCAGCATCTATAGGCTATTGGCTATGTACTTTTTGACCATTATTTTATATAAATTCCTTAACTTATGAGTTAGATGTTCTGTGCCCATCTTACAGATAAGAAAAAAAAGGAATATCTAAAGTTATTTGTGACCTGTCTAAGGAAGAATCAAGTATTGGAGTGGGGATCTGAACAGAGCCTCCCTCCCTTTGGGAAGAAATTATCTGCACACTCCACCTCTTCAAAAAGAAGAAATAGTTGCTCTCATCTCCTAGGATGACAATATATCTTTGCTTACAATGCTTGATCAAAGGAGGGAAATTTGGTTCAAGATGAACTATTAATAGCTTATTTTTCTAGGTCATAACCAAAACTAAACCAAATCTAATTCATTTGAGGGGAGGGGCACACCTGGTGATGCTCGGGCTTACCCCTAACTCTGCTCAGGGACCACTCCTGGCAGGACTCATGGACCATATTGGGTGCTGGGGATCAAATTCAGGATCACCTCAGGCAAGGCAAGTGCCCTACATCCTGTACTATTGCTCTGGCTCCCAGACCTACCTTCCTTCCTTCCTTCCTTCCTTCCTTCCTTCCTTCCTTCCTTCCTTCCTTCCTTCCTTCCTCCTCCTCCCTCCCTCTTTCTTTCTTTCTTTCTTTCTTTCTTTCTTTCTTTCTTTCTTTCTTTCTTTCTTTCTTTCTTCCTTCAATAAACTGAATATGCAAGTGACAAGCTTTTTCTTGAGATACTTAAACCCTAAGCATGTAAACCTTAAACTGTTAAACCTGAATATGTGTGGTAAGGTTGGAGGAGGAATCTGCATCCTTTTCCTCCTGTTAAATATCTACGTGCTGGAAAGAATGACAATGACCTGGAGAGAGGGGCAATATGGTTGACTTATAACACAGTTATATTTCTTGTTACTTCTGATCTTAAGAGTAGAGGAACCAGGAATTTTCTCTCTGTGCTCAGGCAAACTCAGATAGGTTATTTGTAATTTGTAAAGAAGTCCTAAATGACTCAGTCCACTATTCCAAGTGCTAAAAGATTAAAATCAGGAACATTAAGACCCGTCTTTCCCAAAAGAAAGAAAGAAAGAAAGAAAGAAAGAAAGAAAGAAAGAAAGAAAGAAAGAAAATACCAGTCAACATATTCAAGAAGCAAACAAAGTGGATGAGATTAATCTCAAAGGAATGAGATTAAGAAGTTGCAAGTCAGAAAATACTAAATGCGGATTAGGAAGAGAGACTGTGAAGACAGGTATCTAAGACCATGTACTCTGCAAGAGACTCTGTAATATCCAAAGGTATTTTCTTTATAAAGGTCAATCGACAAAGTAAGTCAGTAGGTTATTTTTGTTTAAAGTCATGCAAAAATAAGAGCAGTAACCAGATTATTGTAAGATAAGATCATTCTTTTTAAGAATTTGTATGTATTTAACCTATAAGCTAAAATCAAAATAATAAATCTAGAATTTATATTGTCTGATAAATAATAGAAGTTACCTGTTTAACACAGTGGGTAGGGCGTTTGCCTTACAAGCGGCCAACATGGCCAACCCGAGTTCGATTCCTCCGCCCCTCTCGGAGAGCCCGGCAAGCTACTGAGAGTATTTGATATGCCAGACACAGTAACAACAAAAGTCTCCAATGGAGACGTTACTGGGCCCGCTCGAGCAAATCGACGATCAACGGGAGGGCCTTTACCTTTACCTTTACCTGTTTAAGAAGAAATTCAAATAAATCCTCATCCTAAAATAGTAATATATATATATATTTTTTTCTTTTTGTGTCACACCTGGTGATGCACAGGGGTTACTCCTGGCTCTGCACTCAGAAATTACCCCTGGCAGTGCTCAGGGGACCATATAGGATGCTGGGAATCGAACCCGGGTCGGCCGTGTGCAGGGCAAACACCCTACTCACTGTACTATTTCTCCAGGCCCTTAAAATAATAATATTTTAACTCCTATTAAGTAATTCATTTTTTTAAATGTTTGTTATACACAAATTAAGTTAGACCCAGGGAAGGAGCCAAAAAAGGAAATCAGGGGCATTTGAGTATACTATATTCTATATAAACCGAGGAACTAAAATTATATTCACTCCAGTTCACTCCCAGGAGAAAATAGCCGTGGTTCTTGGTAGACTTAATCTCACCAGAATGATGTGTTAAGGTTTAGATTTGGAGATAATCAATCTTTGACAATGTATAAGAGAGAGGCACTACCCACTAATTATATATCTATTTTAAAAAGAAGCTTTGTTGCTCTGCATTTTCATTTTGAAAAGATCGTTGCATGAGCCTAATTTCTAACTGGGTTTAACTGGGGATCAGTGTCAAGCAGCCAGCTCTATGATGTAAATAATTCATTGCTTCACCATGTGATTTCCATAGCTACCAAGGACTCTAGTGCTCTGACCTCTGGGAGACAGGGCTGAAGGCTTGGGTTGGAGCTTTATTTAGCAAATCCTCTCCATTCAAAACCCATAAGCTCCTTGTCCCTGTCAGCAAGTGTCCAGAAGGTGCCTTGTCAACAGATCTCATTCAAGGAGAGTGTTGCTGGGAACTGACAGAAGTGGGAGGGGTCAGGGGAGCTTTTGCTACAATCAGGCCTGTCACATTAATTGAAGACTGCTCTGGTTCTTCGGCAGGAAGTAAATGACATGCATATGATTCATGTTTCATTTTGAGATGCTCATGAGATCTGTATGGCGGGTACATGTACACACACACACATGTTGGGCTGTCTATCTGTGTAGTCGAACTGTTTTCATACAGTGCATGGTCCGGCAGTAGTTGATGGACCTCCAAATGCTTCTTATAGATTTTATGATTATTGTCCAAGACAAGAATAATAGCTAGTCCATCTCATTGTAGAATCTACCACCAGTACAATTAAGGAGTCAAGTAATATTCAGCAGGCTACTTATTTAAATAGATCGATGCGTATCCAAGCTATAGTATTAATTATTCAGACATTTTGTTGAAGGCCTTCCTTTTTTTTATTTTTTTTTTATCACACCCCAGCGATGGTCAGGGGTTGCTTCTGGTTGTATTCATTCCAGCATTCTGGAATCACACCCACAAGGATACCAGATTGGTCATGTGCAAGGCAAACGCCCTACCCACTGTACTATTGCTCCAGCCCAAGGCCTTACGTTTTCAAAGTGACTCTTCATTTACACAGAAAATTAAAAAATCAGATATTCTTATGCAGTTGCTTCCTTTCTCTTTAAGGAAATGATGGTGTCTCTATTTAGCAACTCCACTAGAAATAGGTCATGATGAAATGTTTCTTCCATAAAAAAAAAGACAAATTGCTAAGTTGTCTAAATCTTGTCATTTTTACAGTTGACAATTAAGCCAAATTATTACACCCATAAAATGAAATAAGACTAGAGTCTTTCCAAATAAATCACTTTAGTTCGGGGTTACTTGATAAATAGTAATAGGAATATAAATTCTAATAAGTGGGAAATGCGACACTCTAAATTGGATACACATGGTGGTCTTGAGAAATGAATTGGAAAAAAGAAATAGATTCTCTTTGTGTCTCAATGTGATACAGTGACTGCTAATTTTATCAAGGTAAGGGCTGATTTTACTTCAATGCATTAATTTGCTGTTTTGGATGATAAGCTTTCCTGGAGTTCTACTTCTGATCCAGAATAACACTGTGTGTCTTTGTATCTCCATATCCTGACCATGCCTTTTTTAGTCCCTTTGAAGCAGCATCGCTGATACCTTTCATCTGTAGCTTCAACCGTGCTCCCTATGAACCTTCTCTGAAATAAGCTGAACAGAATGATAGCAGTGATTGTATTCACTCCTGCCAGCAGGTGACGCCTAGAATTCCTCGTGCAGCAATTGCTCTATGCTTTCACTATGCTGGAGGGCAAAGTCTGATTGCTTGAACTACCATCACCTTTTTATTTTCGTCCCTTGATTTGAACTTCCCTTCATTTTTCCTTCTAACTCTTCCCAGGAGCTGTATTTTCTGGTTTTACCAAATAATTCCCTTGGTGTCCATTTTCCACCTGCAGTTTTGCATCACTGAATATAACTGTCACGGAGTCCATGGTTCCAGAGTACAAAAGAGCAAGAATCACTCACTGTAACCATCAGGTTTGTTACACAATAAAATAAAATAAAATAAAATAAAAATAGAAGCCACAGAGTGAGCGTGGCAGGTAAGACTTTGCTTGGAGGGGCTGGAGCGATAGCACAGCGGGTAGGGCGTTTGCCTTGCACGCAGCCAACATGGCCGACCCAGGTTCGATTCCCAGCATCCCATATGGTCCCCCGAGCACTGCCAGGAGTGATTCCTGAGTGCATGAGCCAGGAGTAACCTCTGAGCATCACCGGGTGTGACCCAAAAAGCAAAAATAAATAAATTTAAAAAAAAAAGACTTTGCTTGGATGCGGCAGGCAGAGAGGTTTGATCCCTGCACCATATATGGTCTCTGGAGCCCAGCCAGGTGTGAACCCTGAGCACAGACTCAGGAGTAAGCCCTGAACAGCATCGGATATGGCCTCAAAACAAGCCAAAAAAGAGAAATAGAGCCATTGTGGATATGTAAGGGTGTCACTTATGTTTAATAGACATGGAAAGAGCTGGAAATCAGTCTGGATGACAGAATATGGAGGGAAAATCACAGATATCAGACCTAAGCAAAGAAGTGGTTACTGCTTGTGGCAAGGTTTTGATCTCTGCCATTCGGGAGGGGAGAGCTCATGAAGAGGTCTGGAAGCCTGCCACAGGGATCACAATGACTTTTCCCCAAAACCTGTCTGACTTCTACTTTCCTCACAAGTCACTGTCACTGTCACGGTCCTCCCGTTGATCGTCGATTTGCTCGAGCGGGCCCAGTAACGTCTCCATTGGAGACTTTGTTGTTACTGTGTCTGGCATATCGAATACGTCAAGGGGAGCTTGCCAGGCTCTGCCGTGCGGGTGAGATACTCTCGGTAGCTTGCAGGGCTCTCCGAGAGGGGCAGAGGAATCGAACTCAGGTCGGCCATGTTGGCTGCGTGCAAGGCAAACGCCCTACTGCTGTGCTATCGCTCCAGCCCTCACAAGTCAGTTTTAGAAAAACTCTAATCTGGAATCGCATAAGGAAAAGCATTTAGAGATATAATTGCCAGGCTCAAAGAGGAATTGTCAAGATGCTACTGGATTGACCACAATCTCACAGAGCCAAGTCCTTGGAAATTTGACATCTTTTTTTTTTTTTTGGTCACACCCGGTGATGCACAGGGATTACTCCTGGCTCATGCGTTCAGGAATTACTTCTGGCGGTGTTTGGGGGACCATATGGGATTCTGGGAATTGAACCTGGGTCAGCTGCGTGCAAGACAAATGCCCTACCCGCTGCACTATTGCTCCAGCCCTGGAAATTTGACATCTATACCTACACTTTTAACCATATTTAATTCTAAATTTAAATTATAACTACATGCTTCTAATGAGCACACAGTGCAAGCATCCTTTAATGACCAAGGCCAGAAAATTATCTTTCCAGAGAGGATATTCAAGTCTCATAAGACATTTTTATTATCTCTAAATGAGGTCCTTTTTTAGTTAGTTTAAGTACCCCATTTGGAATTTTTTGCTATAAATGCTGAAATTGCTAAACACGTTTAAAGTTTCTACTACTAGATAATATTACCATGACAACAGGGAAAATAACAGGTCCTCAATGTATATAAATATAAACTAAAATAATAAAAGTGAGCACATGTTATTGCTGTTGTTATTTTTACAAGTGAAAATTTTGCTATGTTTGGTTTATATCTTACTTCATTGAACCCTCCTTAGATTCCCTGTCATCAGTAAGTGATTCTGTTGACTATGGTTCTTTGGGTAATGAGTTAGTTACCCAAACTTTCTTGAAAGTTCTGACATTAGTGGTCCAGTCTGTATTGGATGTTTTTCCATGCACTTTTGCCATAAAGTATTCTATGGAGTTTCCTCTGTAGGTCATTGTAAGAAGTATATTCTGGATTCTGGATTCTACCCCTTCATTTTGTAGCAGCAACCCAATTTTCCCTTTATAATCAGATAAATGATGCCAAGATTTATAATACCCTGCTTTGCTTTTGGCTGAAGGTCTTGTCATGCTCCGTGTAGCCTGATGACAATGGTTATATGAAAATCAGAGTAACTATTGTGTCAGTCCCCGATTTTAGGAATTTAGATCTCCGCCCCTCTCAGAGAGCCCGGCAAGCTACCCAGAGTATCTCATCTGCACGGCAGAGCCTGGCAAGCTACCCGTGACGTATTCGATAAGCCCAACTGGCATAATGGAAATTGGAAATTTTGCAGGTGGGTTGTTCAAGTAGTAATAAGAGGAATCAGCTCTATTTCTACTCTGTCCTTCCTGAATCCATGCATGCTGGCTACAGGTGAAATAGTATCATACACTGGATGCTGATTCAGACTGCATATCATATTCTGAAGACTTCTATGTTTTACAAAGTTTGTCATCAGCTATGAACATCTTTAAAAGACTATGCCATTGTTGTAGCAGACTAGCTGACCCAGACCGCTGGGGGAAATGCTAAAACAAGTGAATTTAGAGGGCATGAGCCCAAGGCCACTTTACATTCAATTATTTCCTTGTTTAGAAGCAATGCCTATGTGGAATAACCTGAAAATGAATCCTATAAATCTAGTGGAAGTGGTTTGAGCAATAATGTTGCGGACAGGGAAGGCAAATCTTTATGCAGCACAAATGTTGGTTTCTACAAGAACAAATCACTGCCACCAGGCAGCTGGTTGGCCCTGCCAGGGAGCAATGCTATCTTAGGAAAATCAATATTGATCTTCACTTGGTGCAGGTCAGTCACTCAGTAGAGGCTAGTACTAGCGGTTACAATGAGTGCACAGCCTCTATCCTGCCTGGGATGGACATTTTGATCATAGTGCATTGGACATGCAAAGGAGTGGCCCAAGATATCCACACAGAGGACTGCACTGACCCTTTAAAGATGATTGAAAATTGCCCCTTCTACAGTAACCAACTGGGTAGAAATTTATGTGGAACATAATATCTTTCTATTCCATGCCAGTTGGAGAGTGTTATCCCTTTTCAGACATCCTTCTTAAGTGCTCTGCCTTGACCAGCCAGTCATGCTGTTATCCACGGTCCAAAAAATGGTATAACTCCATATCTCTCCCCATATTTCCCTCCAACAGATGCGCTGCATGCCTAAAACACTATTCCCTAGGAGGATTTTTATGCTTTGTCATTTGTTAGGTCACTCGTGAGTGGTGCTGTAGTGTTGCAGGTGCCCACTATCAATTGTTACTAGACCAAAATGCAGAATTACCTGTACACAACCATTGTTTGTGTCAATGAATAGGTCATAGGGTCATAGGAAACTCGCCATGAGGTAACAGGTACTGACTGAAAGAAAGAAGAATTAGAAGCCCAGGAGTCAGTGCATCTACATGTGCAAAATGCGGTACCTTCAAGACCTGCCCAAGCCTTCACTTGTATACGACACTGTACTTGTGGTGAAGTCCTGCTGTAAACAACGCAAAGGATAACTTGCTAACGGACAACATTTTGTGAAAATCTTAAGTCACATGGCAGTAGTGACCCATCAAACATTTAGTCTCTTCTAAGATCTTGGGCTGGAGCGATAGCACAGCAGGTAGGATGTTTGCCTTGCAGGCAGCCGACACAACCAACCCGAGTTTGATTTCTCTGCCCCTCTCAGAGAGCCCGGCAAGCTACCCAGAGTATCTCATCTGCACGGCAGAGCCTGGCAAGCTATCCGTGACGTATTCGATATGCCAAACACAGTAACAAGTCTCACAATGTTACTGGGCCCGCTCGAGCAAATCAATGAACAACGGGAGGACAGTGACAGTGACGGTGACAAGATCTTGGAGTAAGCCAAATGTTATTTCTCAAATGGGAAAGAGTTATGTGCAGAAAACAGTATTACCTCCTCCCGCCCCCACTGTACCAACCATCTCCAAAGGTCTTGTTATTTATCTCTTGGGACCTCATGAAAACTCAAGCTAAAAACTCACACCTTTCAGTGTAGCAGACAATTCCCCACCACTGGGTATGTAGGATTATATCATAGACCACTTGATCAACTTGCAAACCCTACTGATGGTGAGCTTTCTCTTACTCTGCTCCTCATTCAAAATTCGTGTTCCTAAGGGATTATTACTTAGGTGAATCAAAATAGTAATCTTAGTGAATTTTTGATTCCTTCCAGATTCAAAAAGATAACTTTCCTTACTGGTTTTCATCACTTATTTCTTATTTAGGGAATATATCAATATACTCCAGATTAAAGAATTTCTTAAAATTTTCTTGCATCTTCCAAGTCTTGAATTTTGTGGTCCTGTTCCCTGTCATTCATGGACTTCGTGAGGATAAGCAAGAATATTATCTACTTCCTTTTAGCTGGATCTGATCAATGTGATGCAATTAATGTAGTATGTCAGAATAATATCAGAATCAGTCAATTAATTAGACAATCAAGGTGACAGAGGCCAGGATTATTGTAGAGGTCTGAAGTTAATTACATAGTAAAATTGTATTTTTAATTTCCTTATGAAAGAAACTATTTTGATTATGATTACTAACAAGTGTAGGAAAAAATTTCTAGATTTTTAAATCTTCAGCTTTATATCAAATATTTAGAGTTGTCATTAGTTACTTCAATAAAAATAGTTATCTATTCAGTTACTTCATCTGAAATTGCTGCGTGATGAAGGTTTTTAATAATCCACTGACATTTCTGAGACTTTTCTGTTCACTGGCCACATAGGTAGGTTAAATGGATTAAGTGATTAGGACCAATATTCTCCCATATTTCAGGTCACTGATGCAATATGACTTCTATTTACTATTTTAGAAGAAAGAGTACTTTCCCACCATAATAGCTGTTATTCCACTGATCACGGAAGTAATAGCTGAGGATGGGTAATGTCTATTTGGACAAACATTCAGAATTAGGAGAATAGCCAGAATCTTGGAGACATAATGGACTCATAGATACAAGCAAGAATCAGAATTGTTTTAACCACCTGTTCTTCAAACACCCACATTTTGGCTATTAGACCATAGAGGCATTTGGGTCTCCAGGAATAAGCATCAGTCCAGAATTCATTTCTATTAATCCCTGGAAAGTTTGGCTAGTTCTGTTTCCTCAGACATCCTGGTAAATGGATTCAAATTTGTTGGAGAAAGGTTAGAATAAATATTTATATGACAGTTTTCACTAGTATAGCAGATCCTTTATTTGAAAGAGATCTACTGTATTAGTTTTCTATGGTTGCCATAATAAATTGCCACAAACGTAGAGGCTTAATACTGTGAACAATTCAGATGTCTCCATTTTTTGTTTTAGAAGTAAGGTGTCTGAAATGGGTTTATCTGTCCTACATTACATTATCTGTAGGCAATGTTCCTTTAAGAGACCTTATTGCTAAAGGGTGTTGGAAGAATCCTCCCAGGATGGGAGATCCGTGCTGAGAATGGACTGTGTACCAAACATGATTGCCACTCAATGCCTCTGTTGCAAACTACAGCACCCAAAAGGAGAGAGAAAACAAAAGGGAATGCCGTGCCACAGAGACAGGGTGATATGGAGGGGGACGGGGGTAGGAGGGATACTGGGATCAGTGGTGGTGGAGAATGGGCACTGGTGGAGGGATGGGTGTTCGATCATTGTATAACTGAAATCCAAGCTCAAAAATTTATAAGTCTACAACTGTACCTCATGGTGTTTCACTAATAAAAATTTTTTTTAAAAAAGAGACCTTATTGCACAATTTCCTTTCATGCCTTTCACAGCATCTAGAAGATGCTTGAGAAGGTTCATCACCCCTAGATCTTTAAATTTAAATAGTAGAATCTTTATCATGATAACATCTCTTTGACTCTGATTCTTCATGCTCCTCTTCCGTCTTCTGAAAACTCTTGTTACATTTGGGTCTACTTATTTAACCGTGGTTGATATTTTTAAGGCTGGCTTATTAAAAACCTTAATTTAATCACTCTTATTGTGCTTATATTAAGCACAATATATACATTATTTAAATTTCCCTTTTGCTATTAACAAAAGGGAAATAGTTTTTTCATAGTATTTTTTGGCTATGTGAGGTCATATAGGGTGGGGAAGAAGCATTATTTTTCCGACCATAACTCATCTCCTTCTTTTATTTATTTATTTATTTAAAACTTTAAAATTTTTTTTAATTTATTTTCTGATGCTCAGGGATTACTCCTGGCTCTACACTCAGGAATTACTTCTAGCAGTGCTGGGGGACCATATGGGATGCTGGGAGTCTAACCTGGGTCAGCTGCATGCAAGGAAAATGCCCTACCCACTGTGCTATTGCTCCAGCCCTCTCACCTCCCTTTTAAAAGGACCCTAGGTCTATCATTTTGTTCGAGTCTCAGTATTTGTTGAGCAAACAAGACTATTTGTTGATTGTATTGATTTGTATTTGATCTCTGTCACCAGATCAAGTTTTGTTCTTTGTTTTGATTCCACAAATGAAGTGAGGCTTCAGTAGGTGGTTCATTATGGCTCTTGGGAGCCTGTGCTACAATAGTTTTATCACATATCTCCACAGACCAAATCATGCCAATTACTTTGTTGTTGTTTGGTGTGTGTGTGTGTGTGTGTGTGTGTGTGTGGTGGGGTGCACATCTGACAGTGCACAGGACTTACTCCTATCTATTTTCTAAGGGCTCACTATGGTGATGCTCCGGGGACCTTATGGGGATCAAACCTGAGTTGATTGTGTGCAAGACAAGCTGTACTATTGCTCTGGACCCTGATTGCTTCTTGGATCCTGTAACAGTGATCTGATCACTCACTGACCTTAGTGAAGCCAATTCCTTACATAGCCTTTCAAAAATGCTGATACTTCCTTCACCAATTCATTTCTCTAAATCTTAGTGAATGGTATATTATCTATACCCGCTTACAGGTGGATTACCAGGCTGTTTGTAACACCTAGCATTCCTATCTCTGTCTTTGGTTAATTTCTTCTATATCATAATTTTCAACTGAAGCTAACATTGCTCCCACAGGAGATATTTAACAATGTCTAGAGAGAGTTTTGGTTGTCATAACTTGGATGAGATATAACTATCTAGATACAAGTGGCTAGGAATACTGCAAAATAGCCATAGCTTCCTCCAATTCCAACAAGAACAAAAATGATCTTATCCCAAATGTCAGTTGCACCAAAATTAAAAATTTTGCTCTAGAATATACCAAGGCAGTTATAGCAACTTAGTGTTATTGATTATACCACAATTGGTTTCTGATTTGAGCCAACCAATGTAGAAAGAAAGCCTACTTAAAGAAGTACACTAAATTAAGTCTCCAATTGATGTGCCCTTATTGATAAACTCAGTGTGATCCAACATTATATTTTTTCTTCTCTGGTTTAACACTATTGAAACATAATCTCTAAGTTTCTCTGGGTATAAAATTGGTAAAACCTTATACTTATGGTAGTCCATTATACTGACTGTTAAGTCAGTAATAGAATCAATAGAAATTGAGGAAGTTGGTCTTAACGATAAGCATTCACCTATAAGAAAACCGTCTCTAGAGTTATCATTATAGGTTCTAGAGAAATTGTGTCAACTCTCTTGCATAGAGATGGAAAGGCTGCTTCTACTAATTAGGAATTCGAGGGTAATTCAGAGGTTCAGGTTCCCAGACTAATTAAAATTTGACTAGATAGCATCATGGTAACTTTCAGGGCCTTGCCCTTTTCTAACAAATGCCCTAAATTTATCATCAAAGAATAAAAATTTGTACAACTGTACCTCATGTTGTTTCACTAATAAAAAAGAAAAAAAAAAGAATAAAAATTTGAAGTTGGTTGTCAGAAATTTTGACTCTGAGGCTATAGGAGATGAGTCAAGTTTTCTTTCTGGACAATTGTGAAAGATTCTTGATCGATTATCTAGACTTGATCTGGAAAGTTAGAGCCCATCTAAGTTTTCACTTCTTAATTTTTGCCTTCTCCTCTAATTTTCCATTACAATTAGAAGAAACCAATATATACATCTGGAAAATTTAAGCACATTATTTACATGATCATATTCTATTGCAGCTGCTTAAACCCTTGACTCCTATAGCAACTTGATTCTAGGTGATGACTCTAATCCTTTATATAACTGCTCTGTCCTTGACTATAATAAACTACCAATGACTCATTGGCACAGAAAATAATAGTTATTCATACCTTGACATTTGTCTTGTCTGATAACCAATATAAGGTCCAACTATCATTATCTGACTCCTGAGAGTAATTTTTAATATTGAAGATTATTTTAATTTAGGTTTGGACAGGGAAAACAGGGGTATTATAAGTATTGTAAAATAAAGTGTTTTAATATAGGAGTGTGAACTTACAATTTGGAGGCATCCTGGGTGTCTGGAACTTCTGACATGCTGAGGATGGGAGATTGGAGAAACTTTCACTATGACATCAACAAAGGCCCTGTGATAGAATAAGGAAGTTCTGGCTTGTGCAGGAGTCTGCAAACCACTGCCCTTAAGTGGAAGAACCTTTTAGCCAAAGGAGAAAACTTGCCACAGATGACTGCCATTATATCCCAGTTATAACCATCCCAGCTTCATTTCCTCTTTCCAAATCTCATGTGAATTTCTTTCAATGAAGGATGAATTTTAACCCAGAATCTGACCAAGATAGAATTCTGGGCAATATAGTTCTCAATCTTAAAAGGAGCTTACAGGTAGTGATGGTGGTACTAATTTGTCAATGACAAATGCACAACAGTACATTCACTGATTTTACAATTACTCATAGACCTCCATTGTTAAACTTTGTCATTTGTCACAATCGTGGTAGTCCGTCCTAGCTTGTTTCATCTCAATTTTCTTTTGAATACCCATCCAGGAATTCATAAGCCAGCTTCTAAAAGTATTTTTTAATCAGTATTTGATTACAAAATGTGAGAATTCATCCCCTTAGCGAAAAACAAAGCAAAAAAACCCCAAAAAAGCAAACAAATTTCCAAGGATGGAATATACTCCTAGGTAAAATAATCTAGGTATTAGAATGCAAAGGGTTTTCAAAAATGCACTCAGGAAAGAATATAGCAGGAAAGAATAGAATAGGTAAAAAAAAAACCTTTGCTAGCTACAAAAATATGGTAAGCAAGTGTAGAATAAGACTTCGGGATCATTTAGATGTAGAGACAGCATGGGGAAAAAAGCACACAATAGGAAGCTGTCAAGTCTTTGTATTTTAAGGCTATCTTCTGATAGCTATGTAAAGTACCCCAGTCATTGATCTTCCTGTACCTACTGAATGTGAAAGCCCTTAATGTCCCTGTCAACAATGGCTCACCTGTTGGGAGCCCAGAAGGGTAAGGGAGGGAGTTGGGGGAACAATATTGTATAAATAAATGGTTGGCTTGTGAGGCCACTGATGGCTTCCCAGGTGATCTAATGCTTGGACAATCCCAATATGTTTGTCTGTATCCTTATTATTTCTGTCTCATTCTCTTCTATGCATCCTTGCTGAACAGGACGTGAAAGATACCAATCTGATTGGCTTTGGACACAAGATGATGATTTAATTGTTTTCATAACATGCCACACTGTCTTGGGGAATCTTATTTTGGGGTTGAACCAGTTGGATTATGTGCTTTAATATGGTCCATAAATGCATCATTTGGCTTTTGGACATTAAGTTCCCATATTGGCCAGTGTAAGTGATTCTGTTTTTCCTTAGCTCTGACACCACCATCATCTCAATTCAGATTTTAGTTCAAAATTTCAGGTTTGTCTTGCAATCCTCTGGGGAAAAATAAGAAAAATAACAAAAGACGATGTTCCATGTGTTCAATAGCACAGCGGGTAGGGCATTTACCTTGCACGTGGCTGACCCAAAAACGATTCCTCTGTCCTTCTTGGAGAGCCCAGCAAACTACCGAGTATCCCGCCTGTGTGGCAGAGCCTAGCAAGCTCACTGTGGCATATTCGATGTGCCAAAAACAGGAACAACAAGTCTCACAATGGAGATGTTACTGGTGCCGGCTCAAGCAAATCGATGAACAACGGGAGGACAGTGTGACAGTGCTACAATGTTCCATACAATGTTCCAACACCCATAGCTCCACCAATGTACATTTCCCATCTTTGCGGAAGTTTAGCTTGATCTCCCACAGAACTGTCCTGTCCGATCAATTGACTATACCCCCATAACAGCAATTTTTACTTCCTTACCATAGTGTAAGGAAGCTGGAGCGATAGCACAGCGGGTAGGGCGTTTGCCTTGCACGCAGCCAACATGGCCGACCCAAGTTCGATTCCTCTGCCCCTCTCGGAGAGCCTGGCAAGCTACCGAGAGTATTCGATATGCCAGACACAGTAACAACAAAGTCTCCAATGGAGACGTTACTGGGCCCGCTCGAGCAAATCGATGATCAACGGGAGGGCCTTTACTTTACTTTACTTTTACCATAGTGTAACTTATATTTGTGTAATTATATATAAACAATACTATAACTTCCAAGTCCTACAAACTACAAGTCCCAGCAGGATGGAAACTAGAACTCTTTAGCTTACCATTACATCATAGTCCCTGATACATTATAGGTGCTTTGTAAATATTTGATGAATCTATCATTTGATAGCCCCATCCATCGCTCACACAATATGAAGAAAAGAATGATAACAGCCCATACATAGAGCTCTGTTCAGTTCCACCTCAATGGCTATCTGATTTGATGACCTTGGGAAGTGACTTAAACTTCATGAGATTCAGTTTATTCACCTGAAAGCTGAAACAGTTGAACTGGGCAGGGGGTTGGAGGGAGGTTTATTACAGTTCTGAGTCTAAAACTTCATTGTACGGCTAAATCTCATACACAGAATTTTCTGAAAATGGAATGGATCAAAACTCTCCCATACTGAATAGGGAAGGGAAGCATACTGGGATGACCCCTCAAAGTTTCAGAGAGAGTATTTGGTGTGTTTTATAAAAACAATAACAGTAAAAGTTTGTAGCATGAAACAGAGATATTTTAGAAATTCAGGATCAGTGTCTTCCATAAACATATGTATATTTTAGTGATTTTTGTTCAATCTGGCCAGTTTTGTCAGACTATAATTGCATTACTCTTTTTTCCCCAGAAAGCTTCATATTTTAGGGATAATGCATGGGCTTGAAGATCATATAAAACAAATTTCTAATTCTGACTTTTCACTGGCTATTGAAATGATCTTGAAATAACTTCTGTGAACTCCGTATTTTCTCTTCTATATTTCTCTTCTTTATATCTATGAGATTAATTTACCCTATAGAATTCAGGTGAAAATAAAATGAGAAAATATTTGTGAATAGTTAAGTTTATTCACAAAAATTGAAATGAATTGAGCAGTCTTGTACTCATCTATTTGTTTGTGTCTATGAATCTGTGGGTTTTATAAATTCATGTAATTAATTCTCGGTTATGTTTGAATTTCAGGTTTGTCTTGCAATCCTGTGGGGGAAAAAAGAAAAGTAATAAAAGATAAAATTGGATATTTAGAAAAGAAAGCATGTTTTAAAATTTTTATTATTTTTTTTAATCACCATGATAGAGCATTACAAAGCTCTTCATGATTATATACAAGTCATACAATGTTCCAACACCCATTCCTCCACCAGTGTACATTTCCCAGTACCAATGTCCCCAGTTTCCTTCCCACCACCCCCCAATCTGACCACCTTCCCAGCCTGCCTTTATGGCAAGCACCTCTCCTCTTGCTCTCTTTCTCTCTCTCTCTCTTTCTCTCTCTCTCAATAGTCAGCAGGGGGATGGAGAGATAATACAGGGAGCAGGGAACTTGCCTTGCATGTGGCTGACCAGGGTTCAATTCCCAGCACTCCAAATAGTCCCCTGAGCACTTCCAGGAGTGATGCCAGACCACAGAGCCAGAAGTAATCCCTGAATACTGCTGGGTGTGGCCCAAAAAACAAATAAAAAATAATAGACACATAAATGGTAAAACAGTTCTTGGTATCTAAAAGGAGATTGAGCATTTTGAATTTCACTCTTCATTTTTTCCCCCATTCTTATCTTGAAACAGCTATTTATACTATTAGAATTTTAAAAACTTGGTTCAAAATTGGAAACAATCTTCAATGATCCAAAATCCTTCAAGGAAGTCTGATTTTGTTTAACTGGAAAAAAAACACTCCAATACATATAGTTTTCACCCTTATATTTGGAAATCTTTTTGACCCAGGATTACAGAATTGAAAATGCCAAATCTTCTTAAAGAAGATTTGAAATATTTCTAGCCATAGTTTTTAGTGTCTGTGAATTCTTTGGAATGTTTTGTTATTTTGTCTCATTTTGGGGTCTTAACAGCCAGCCTGAGACTTTTACCAAATCCCCTGGTTCTGAATGCAAGAGCCAGCCCTGTTTACAGGGGCCCAGAGACTTGTTCCAGCACTCCACACACATAGGTGGTCTAGTTGAGGATGAGGGACAGTAACAATTACATTTGCCTGAGCTGATACACACGACCCTGAGAGCAGGAGATGTAAATTATTAACTAACATCTGTACTGAGCCGGAGGAGGTAAATGTGATACACATAGATTGCCTCCTGAAATGTATGTATAAAAACCTCTGTGTGAGAGCTAATAAACAGATTTCTGATTGACCACCAGCTTTCCCCCCCCTCCACGTGGGTCTTTCTCTGAGGTGACTGGAGTCCTCGCTGTGTGGAGGGCCAGGGCAGATCTCTCCTGTCCACACCCTCTTCTATAGGGAGTAAGTCCAGTGACTCTGGGGAATCATACTCTAGCGTGTCGGTGTTGACTGGCCAGGACCCTGACAGTCTGAGAATCTAACGGCAGCTGTATTTTATCATTGCTTATCAGTTACTTATTTAATGCACATATATTTTCTGAGTATATACTTCAAAAAATTGTTTGATCACAGAAAGATAAAAACAAAAGATATAAATTTTTAGCAATCATTTGACCCAGGATTACAGAATTGAAAATGCCAAGTATGGTGGGAAGAAGTAATTGAGGAAATTATGAGGTTGACTGAATGCACCATAAAGATGTTGACTGAGGGTATTGGGTACATCAAAACCATGGACACCCACAAAGGCTAGGGTCATTGGTACAGGAAAGTTCACAATGTTGATGGGTCTGGTGTTGGAATATTATATTCCTGAAACTCTTATTAGCACCTTTGCAAATTAAAGTACCTTAATAAAAAAAATTCTAAAATGAAGTTTTTAAAAAAATTCATAAAAATTTAGAAGATTTTAAAACTAGTTTATCAAGGCATGAAGTAGGGAAGTGATCTTGAGGCATTGGTGGAGAGATGGCGACACTGGTACACTGGTAGTGGGCATAGACCTTGAACGTTGTACGCCTAAAGTCCATTATTTACAGTATTGTAAATAACAGTGCCTAAATTGAAATTGGAAGAAAATTCGATTTCTTTACTAAGATTCTCATATTCCACTGTTGTAAACAGTGTATTTGTAAGAAACAACTAAATATAGCTCAAAAATGATTTAGTCATCATTATTACTTAATTATGGAGGCTTTCCATTTAACATTATGGAACAGGTTAGATTCAAAGGTTATTGCTTAATCCCTTTGTTTCACTTGATCACTTGATCACTTGATGTACCGTTAATCATCGATTTGCTCGAGCGAGTGCCAGTAATGTCTCCATTCATCCCTGTCTCATGCTATTGTAGCCCAATGGCATCTGCTCATTCTAGGAACACGAAAAGCCTCAAACTGATCATTCAGGGTCTTGATGAAGAAGTCTGATCATCTCATAGGTGGGCGGATATGTGGACTTTTGACATCCCATGGTATCCAGTCATTAACGGCTCTAGTCCAGCAGTCGTCTCCAAATCTCATCACGTGTCCAGCCCATCTGATTTTCGACGCTTTGGCAAATGAGACAGCATCCCTGATTCTTGACTGTCAATGGAAGTTGGAACTCTGGATTCTTTCTCTCATTTGAGTGAAGCGTGATACTCTAAGCATAGCCCTTTCAATTCTTCTTTGGGTGATCTAAATAGCGATCTCATCCTGTTTTCTTAGGGACCAGGTCTCTGAGGCATATGTTAATGCAGAAAGAACAGTGGAATCGTAGAGATGTGCCCAGAGCCGGAGGGTCTTTGTCCTCTTAGCTATTTCTTCGACACTCTTGAAAGCATTCCAAGCCGCTCTCTTCCTCCTGTGCAAATCAAGTGCCAAGTCATTTGTCGTGTTGACTTCTTGACCTAGGTGCACATAACTGTTGCATTCGAAGATGGTCATTCCATTGAGAGCGAATGGAATGTCAGGAACGAGACCGTTTCTCATAAACATTGTCTTCGTGAGATTCAGCTGTAGTCCGACCTTTCCACATTCACAGTCAAAGTCGGCCAGCATTTATGCCGCTTGGCTAATGTTTGGTGTTATTAGAACAATGTCATTAGCAAAGCAGAGGTAGTGTAGTTGCCGACCATCTATCTTCACTCCCGTTCCTTCCCATTCCAGTCATCGCATGTTGTTCTCGAGGGTGGCACTGAAGAGTTTCGGTGAAATGGTATCACCCTGCTGAACCCCTCTCTTGACATGGATGATCACTTCTTCGCAGAATGGTGGGATCCTGGTAATGAATCCATAATATAGCTCACAAAGGATCCTGATGTATTGAGTTAGAATGCTCTGATTGGCTAGGGCTTCGATGACTGTTTCAGTCCCAACAGAATCAAAGGCCTTCTTTAAATCAATAAACGTTAGACAGAGCGGCATTTTGAACTCCCAAGGAACCTCAATGATCTTGGTTATCATGTGGATATGGTCTATCGTGCTGAATCCTTTGCGGAACCCATCTTGCTCGCATGGTTGTCCTTCATCTAGTGTTCTGCCAATACTATTCAGGATGACTCGAGTGAACAACTTGTAAATGACAGACAACAGGTAGATCAAGGGATAGTTGCCAATGTCATGGATGTCCCTCTTCTTGTACAGTAGTACAGTCCTACTGGTTTTCCATTGGGATGGAAACTTGCATTCAGACAGATAGCATGTGAAGAGCCAAGCCAGTGTACTGATGAATACCGATGGCAGTTCTTCAGGTGTTCAGGTCTGACCTTGTCTGGGCCAGGTGCTCTTCGCTTCTTTACCAACGAAATGGTGTGTCAGATTTTGGGAGGAAGAACATTGGGAATGACATATCTATTCTGCGAAATTTGGTATGTGAGCAGGTGGACATGGCTATCAAAGAGATCTTAGTAGAAGTCATGGATAATCTTCTCCATTGCCCTTCTGGAAGATGTGATAAATCCATCAGGACGTTGGAGGGCAGTCATCTTGGTCTTGCAGTTGGTGAAGGACAGGTGAGCGTAGCGAATGCTTTTCCCGGCTTCTGCCGCATCTACCAGCACTGCTGCTCTTCTCTCTTTGAGGTCTTTCTTTATCGCTTCTCTGCAATGCTTTGTGAGCTCAGGTGTTCGCTTGCTGTTGCCTGAGGCATTTGCCAAGCCACGTTGGGGAATAAGCTCAAGAGTTTTCGAAGACAGGCATCTTTTTGTGGCTATCTCTCTCTTGACGTTCCTTGCACAATCATGGTAAATACAATGCGTCTCATTCCCCTGACCCTGAAGGAGCCACCAGTATGGCAGCGTTGAGAAGGATGTGGAAGGAGAGGCTGATAAAATCTCAAGGCCGAAGTAGGCTGCCAAAACGAAGAAAGACAAAAATGACTGTACTTTCAATGCACGTATGCTGGCATCGGATGCATCCATCGAGGACCTGATGGTACAAGAGCAAAAGATCAAGACATCATTGGTCTGATCGAGATGAGAAGCCATCAATCACATCACGCTGTTTTCAACACTGGAGAAGAACTGTTCCTCGGAATATGTGACAAAAGAGTCATTAGTGGTGTCAGTGTCCTTGTAAACATGAACTTGGCCATGAGCATTGATTCGATTCAATGCCTAACAACCAGAATCGGACATTTACACTTGAATAGATGTGGCTCACTGCTGGCAGTTTCTATCTTCGTTGTCTATGCACCAACATCCAATTATGATGAAGGAGAAATTGAGAAGTTGTACATGGAGCTCAAGAAGTTCTATAAAGAAGACCACACCTTCTACAAGATCATTGTCAGTGATTTTAATGCCAAGGTAGCACTGAGAAGATCAGCTGAAGAACTCCCCATTGGGACCAATGGCCTGGAATGGAACAAACAGAATGAGAGACTGAGTTCATCATATCGACCAAGACCATCCATGGTAACTCACAGTTCCAGAAGGCCAAATCTAAACGTTGGACATGGGAGTCTTCTGGTGGACAGTTCCACAACAAAATTGACCACAACATATTCAATTGACAGTTTTGCCTGACCAATGTCGCTGTTGTCCCAAAATTCCAAATATGATCGAACGACCGTCTCCTTCATGCAAAATTCTACTTCACAGTGCAGGGAGAAAGGGCTGCAAAGTTTATGAAGATAACTTCCAGAACAACCACCAACTGGGAGCTCTTTGGCACTATTGCTGCAACATGGGAAGATGCTGTCATTGACACCATTGATGAGGAATACGATAGACTGGTTCAGCACCTTCATGATCCCTTTGTTTATAATTTTTAAAAAGTACTGAAAGAAAGAGTTTACAGATGTATTTCCTTAATGGAGTTCTAACTAAAGCGAAGGGTGGTTTAGCACTTCAATTTTATTTTATATTTTTGAAAGGATAATTTTTAATAAGTGAGGGCTGGAACGATAGCACAGCAGTAGGGTGTTTACCTTGCACACAGCCAACATGGCCGACCCGAGTTCGATTCCTCCACCCCTCTTGGAGAGCCCAGCAAGCTACTGAGAGTATCTCACCCTCACGGCAGAGCCTGGCGAGCTACCCATGACGTATTTGATATGCCAAACACAGTATCAACAAAGTCTCCGGTGGAGACATTACTGGGCCCGCTCGAGCAAATCGATGAACAACGGGAGGACAGTGACAGTGACAGTGATGTGGGAACATTAGACATAAATATAAGAAAATGGTTCTAGACAAAACTTCTTGCCTTTCACAAAAGTTTGCTCAAAATGAATCACTAAACACATATCTAAATGTAAAATGAATGTGTGACTAAATGTAATCATGCAAGTTTGTAACTGTATCTCACAATGATCCAATAAAACTTTTTAAAAATTTTTTATTAGTGAAACACCATGAGATACAGTTGTAGACTTACAGATTTCTGTGCTTGGGTTTCAGTTATACAATGATCGAATATCCATCCCTCCACCAGTGCCCATTTTCCACCACCATGGATCCCAGTATCCCTCCCACCCCCTATGTCCCCCACCCCACCCTGCCTCTGTGAAAGGGCATTCCCCTTTGTTCTCTCGCTCCTTTTGGGTGCTGTGGTTTGCAAAAGAGGCATTGAGTGGCAATCATGTTCCGTCTATAGTCCACTTCCAGCATGCATCTCCCATCCTGGGAGGATCCTCCCAAAATCCTTTATTTGGTGCTCTCTTCTCTATCTGAGCTACCTTTTCCTCTAGCCTGTGTGGCTGGCTTCCAAGCTATGGAGTGAACCTCCTGGTACTTACCTTGGCTATTCTTGGGTGTTAGTCTCCTATATTTTTACTTTATGTTCCCCAGATGAATGCAATCTTTCTATGTCTGTCCTTCTCTTTCTGACTCATTTCACTTAACATGATACTTTCCATGTGGTACCACTTGTATGTAAATTTCATGACTTCATCTTTTCTAACAGCTGCATCGTACTCCATTGTGTGATGTCCAGGTGTTTGATTTGGTTCTCCGTGTCTGTGTGTGATTCACTTCTATTCTTAGTGCATCGTGGTCTGAAAAAATTTGTTGATACTATTTCTATCTTCCTGATTCTATTGAGGTATATTTTGTGTCTTAACACATGGTCTATTTTGGAAAATGTTCTGTAACCCTTCAGTTTTAAAACCAAGTCCAAATGTTCCAGGTTCAACTTGGTGGATGTTGCCTTAAGGACCTTTTACCAAAACAAAGCAGTTTCACTAACATTCAAATTCAGCAGAGGCTGTTGACCACCCCTTTCCCACTCTCTTTTTTCCTTCCCTTTCCCTCTTCCTCCTCATTCCCCTCCCTCTCCCTCTTGCTCTTCTTCTCCTTCTATTTACTTTATCTTCTCCCTCTCCTAAGTTCTCTAGAGAAATCACAGAATACCTTGGGATTCATCATTCCTTTAATTTTGAAAATTTCAATAGACTTTAAACTCATGATACTTCAAAGTTACATTAAATTTCCCACTAATAGCAGTTGTTTCATAAATTTAGCTTTTTATTCACTATACATATATATATATATAAATATGTTCACTATATATTCACTATATAAAGGTAAGGTAAAGGCCCTCCCGTTGATCGTCGATTTGCTCGAGCAGGCCCAGTAACGTCTCCATTGGAGACTTTGTTGTTACTGTGTTTGGCATATCGAATACGTCATGGGGAGCTTGCCAGGCTCTGCCGCGTGGGCAAGATACTCTTGGTAGCTTGCCGGGCTCTCCGAGAGGGGCGGAGGAATCGAACTCAGGTCGGCCATGTTGGCCACTTGTAAGGCGAACGCCCTACCGCTGTGCTATCGCTCATATATATTATATTTTGATGACAGTTTATCAGACATCGGTAGGGTCTGTCTTATGGGTGTGACCCCTGGGTCGCTGGAGATTAGGGGAACAGGCAGAGGATCTCTGTTTCTGGGTCTTGTTGAGCCTGGAGTCCAAGGTTACAAAGTTCCGCCTTGCCTGGTTCTGTGGGAATTCACTCATATGAGGTTCAGCCCTAGCATCCAGAGAGCAGCCTGGAGTGTGGGCAGCAGTTGTCATAAGATAGTTCCTACCCATTTTCCATAATTACCGCATCTTATTTGATGCGGTTCAGATATGCTGTGAACCATGGGAAGACCTGTAAGGGTGATTAGAGGCCGCTCTAAAAGCCTCCATCCCTCTAGGAGAGCCTGGCAAACTACTGAGAGTATCCCGCCATATGGCAGAGCCTGGCAAGCTATCTCTGGTGTATTTGATATGCCAAAAATGGTAAAAGCAATGGGCCTCATTTCCCAGACCCTGAAGGAGCCCCCAATACAGCAGCGTTAAGAAGGATGAACAAGGAGAGGCTGATAAAATCTCATGGCCGAACTAGGCTGCCAAAACAAAGGACTAAAATGACTGTCTGTACTTTCAACACATGTATGCTGGCATCAGAAGCATCCATCGAGGACCTGATGGTGCAAGCACAGAAGATCAAGTATGACATCATTGGTCTGACTGAGACGAGAAGACATCAATCACATCACACCATTTTCGACATTGGAGAAGAACTGCTCCTCGGAACATGCAATAATAGAGGGCTCGGTGGTGTCAGTGTCCTTGTCAACATGAAATTGGCCATGAACGTTGATTCATTTGAATGCCTAACAACCCGAATCGGATGCTACACTTGAGTAGATGTGGCTCACTGCCAGCAGTTTCTATCTTCATCATCTATGCACCAACATCCAACTATGATGCAGAAATTGAGACGTTGAACATGGAGCTGGAGAAGTTCTATAAAGAAGACCACACCTTCTACAAGAACATTGTTGGTGATTTTAATGCCAAGATAGGATCGAGAAGGTCTCCCGAAAAACACTACATCAGGACCAATGGCCTAGAATGGAAAGAACAGGGTGAGAGACTGAGTTCATCGTGTCAACCAAGACCATCCATGGTAACTCACAGTTCCAGAAAGCCAAATCTAAACGTTGGACATGGGAGTCTCCCAGTGGACAAAAAAAAAAAAAACAATTGACCACATCATGTTCAATTGATGGATTCAGCACGATCGACCATATCCACATGGTGACCAAGCTCATTGACATTTCGAGAGAATTCAAGATGCCGCTCTGTCTAACGTTTATTGATTTAAAGAAGGCTTTTGATTCTGTTGAGACTGAAGCAGTCATCGAAGCCCTAGCCAAATAGGTACATCAGGATCTTCCGCGAGTTGTATTACAGATTCACCACCAGGATCTCACCATTCTACAAGGAACTGATCATGTCAAGAGAGAGGTTCAGCAGGGTGATACCATTTCACCCAAACTCTTCAGTGCCACCCTCAAGAACATCATGCAAAGACTGGAATGGGAAGGAATGGGAGTGAAGATAGATGGTCAGCAACTACACCACCTCCACTTTGCTGATGATATCATTCTAATAACACCAAACATTAACAAAGTGGCACAAATGCTGGCCAACTTTGACTGTGAGTGTGGAAAGGTCAGACTACAGCTGAATCTCACGAAGACAATGTTTATGAGAAACGGTCTCATTCCTGATACTCCATTCGCTCTCAATGGAACGAACATCTCCGAATGCAACAGTTATGTGTACCTAGGTCGAGAAGTCAACATGACGAATGACCTGGCACCTGAGTTGCACAGGAGGAAGTGAGCAGCTTGGAATGCTTTGAAAAGTGTCGAAGAAATAGCTAAGAGGACAAAGACCCTCCGGCTCTGGGCACATCTCTTCAATTCCACTGTTCTTTCTGCATTAACATATGCCTCAGAGACCTGGGCCCTATGAAAACAGGGCGAGAACACTATTTGGATCACCCAAAGAAGAATTGAAAGAGCTATGCTTGGAGTATCACGCTTCACTCAAGTGAGAGAAGGAATCCAGAGTTCTGACCTCCGTCGATGATCAAAGATCAGGGGTGCTGCCACGTTTGCCAAGGTGTTGAAAATAAGATGGGCCAGAGATGTAATGTGATTTAGAGATGACCGCTGGACTAGGGCTGTTACTGACTGGATTCCACGGGAAGTCAAAAGGATGTGTGGCTGCCCACCTACGAGATGGTCACACTTCTTCGTCAAAACTCTGAACAAATGTTTTGAGTCTCTTCGTGTTCCTGGAGTGAGCAGATGCCGTTGGGCTACACTAGCACGTGACAGGGACGAATGGAGACATTACTGGAACCCACTAGAGCAAATCGATGTTCAGCGGGATGACAAGTGATACAAGTGAAGTGATGGACTATTGAACTCTGAACTAGTATGTAATATACATCAGCATCTCTTATTATTATCTTTAGCTTGAATGGAGTGATAGCACAGCAGTAGGGCGTTTGCCTTGCGCGCAGCCAGCCCGGCCGAGCCAGGTTCGATTTCTCTGCCCCTCTCGAAGAGCCTGGCAACCAAGAGTATTCAATATGCCAAACACAGTAACAAGAAGTCTCACAATGGAGACGTTACTAGGCCTGCTCGAGCAAATCGATGAACAGCGGGAGGACAGTGTTTTTTTGTTTTGAAACCAACATGGCCATCCCTGCCTTTGTAGCTTGTCATTAGCCTTTATTATTGTTTTCCAGTCTTACACTCTGAGCTGTGTTTACCATGAGAGTTTAAGAGTTTATGTTAGTTCCTGTAAGCAACAAAAGGTTGGGTTCTGTTCCTTGATCCTTCTGGTTACTTTATTCTTTCATTGGAGAGTTTAGTTCATTAAAATGTAAGAAAATTGTTGATACAGATGGATTTATTGCCACATCTCTATGAGGAGGCTGGTGACTTGTGCTGTTAATCTTTTTTCTTAATGCAGCTTTTCAGCATCCTTATTACAGCTGGATTCAATTCAAAGTATTCAATTCCTCGGCTGCTGCTTTTCTGAAAATGTTTTTTTTTTTATCTCTTCTTCCATTTGAAGTAAAAATTTGCTGGGTAGAGGATTATTGAATGGAGAGGTTTTTCTTTTAATTCAAAACTTTGAACTTCTTATTTTCTTTCTCCTCCTCTCCTCCTCCTCCTTCATCTTTTTCTCCTCCTCCTCCTCCTTCTTCTTCAGTTTTTCTCCTCCTCCTCCTCCTTCTTCTCTCCTTCTCCTTCTCCTTTCTCTTCCTCTTCTGCCTCCTCCTCCTCCTTCTCCTCATCCTCCTCGTCTCCTCTTCTTTTTCTTCCTCTTCCTCTTCCTCTTCTTCTTCTTCTTCCTCCTCTTCCTCCTTCTCTTCTTTTCCTCCTCTTCCTCCTCCTCCTCCTCTTCCTCCTCCTACTTCTCCTTTTTTTTTGAGCCATACCTTGGGCTGGAGCGATAGCACAGCAGGTAGGGCATTTGCATTGCATGCAGTCAACATGGCCAACCCAAGTTCGATTCCTCCGCCCCTCTTGGAGAGCCCGGCAAGCTACTGGGAGTATCTTGTATGCACAGCAAAGCCTGGCAAGCTCCCCGTGACGTATGCGATATGCCAAGCACAGTAACAACAAGTCTCACAATTTGTTGTGAGATATTACTGGTGCCCACTTGAGCAAATTGATGAACAATGGAAGGACAGTGCTACAGCGAGCCATACCCAGTTGTGCTCAAGACTTACTCCTGGCTATGTGAAAATACTACTGAAAATGCTCAGAGGACCATATGGGTTGCCTGGAACTAAACCCAATTTACCAGGTGCAATCAACCACCCATCCCCTCTATATTATTGCTCTGGCCCCTTTATTCTTTTCTTTCCTATAGAGTTTCACTGACGAAATTGTCTACAGCCTAATATTTTTTTCTTGTGTTTGTAGTTTTTTTGCTTTTCTTCTGTAGGTATGTCTGCTTCTTGTTGTGTTGATTACAAAGTGTCTTTGTGTTGTTTCTCTTAGTTTCTCTGGTGAACACTTTCTGGGCCTCTTGGATCAGTGTTTTTATCTCACTCTACAGGTTGGGGAAATTCTCAACATTCTTCAAATAGTCTTTTCCCTCTTTCTTCCTTGTCTGGAATTCCTATGATTCTAGTGCTATTCCTCTTGATATTGTCAATAATACACTTTAAGTTCTTTTAATGTTTTCTCATTCTCCTTTCTGTTTACTCTACTTTCTTGTGCATTGTAAGGATTCTTGTGCTTCTTTCTTTACTGCATCCTTGAATGCACCAATTCCCTTTCAGCTTCATCCATTCTACGTCTTAGGTTGTATAACTGTATTCTTTAAATCTACTTGAACAATTTTTTACATTTGTTTTTGTTAAATCTACTTGAACAATTTTTTACATTTTTCTCCATCAGATACTTTCAATATTATGGATTCTTTGTTTAAATGTTATTTTCAGGTCACTGAACATCAAAATTATAATTTTTCTGAAGAATTATTTCAGGCAGATGACAGAGATCTATGTAGTTGGGGATCCTCATGTCCTCTGTAGACACTTCTGAGTTCTTTAGTTTATTTCAGTGTCCCTAATTTTGCATTAACCAGTGACTGGTACTGGGTTGGACCAGGATCTGTCTACTACAAGACTGCACTTTCTGGCTGATGTTGGATGTTGGGAGTGGAATATAAACATACACAGTAAGGGAGTAACAAAATACCAAAGGCAACAGAACTGGAGAGCTGGTTACAGAAATGAGTCTGGGGTGTGTGTGTGTGTGTGTGTGTGTGTGTGTGTGTGTGTGTGAAGAGATGGGTGGGATGGACCATTGAGACATTAATGGAGGGAAGAAGGCACTCTGGTGGTGGGTGTGGCATTGGATGATGTAGGTATGAAGCTATTTTAAACAGTATTGATAGGTCACAGTATCTTGTTAAAAAATTAAAACTCCACCAATTTTCGCCTTGCTTAGTCTTTAGTGTTTTGACCCAACTTGTACCGTTCTATTTAATGAGTGGTCTTCCAGCATGAAAGCATGAGTGCCACCTTCAGAAACTTCCCTACTCACTCCTCTCTGGTTTCATTTTATTTAAAATTTTTTTTTCCCTCCTGTTCCTTCTTTTTGCTTCTGTCATTGCTGTAGTGACTGAGACTCACATGGCTCACCCGCACAAAATCCCCAACATCCATATGATCCCACAAGCACTGCTGAGGGTGATTCTGAGTGAAAAGCCAAGAGTAATCCCTGAGCATAGCTGGGTGTGTTCCTAAAATAAAAATATTAGAGAGGGGTGATACTCTGGTTTAAAAGAAACACAAAGACTGATTAAAAAAAATGGAGGGGCTGGAGTGATGGCACAGCGGGTAGGGCGTTTGCCTTGTACACGGCCGACCCGGGTTCGATTCCCAGCATCCCATATGGTCCCCCAAGCATGGCCAGGAGTAATTCCTGAGTGCATGAACCAGGAGTAACCCCTGTGCATCGCTGGGTGTGACCCAAAAAGAAAAAAAAATGGAACATAAAGACCAATGCTCACATTGTCCTTGGTATTGCATTAGCCAAGGACATTCTCAAAAGGAGATACATTCTAAAAGTAAGAACTCTGTGGAAATAAGATATGTGAATCTACAAGGCTAAAAGAACATGAGTAAGATCTATTCACAGATTGCAGTCATCCTCTGAAAAGGGGGAGGGGACCGAGTTGTCCCCAGTTGAACTCTCAGAAAAGGCCCAAATTGAAATAATGCTTTAATGACTCCATATTCTACTTGTAAAGCTCCTGGGTTTACTTAACAAGGATGAAATTACATTTTCCCAAATTGGAGAGAGATGCTTCTAGAAAGAACCGGCTTCATAAGCAGGCAAGCTGTGTGTTCAACATCACTCAATGGGTATTAGGCTTGTTTTAATTCTCCACCAGAACTGTCTTATAGTTCTGGATAATTTTTGAACATTTTAATTTTGTACAAGATTATGCCAAGGATGTAGGTGGTTCTAGTCTCCGAGCAAGCTAAACTGAAACTTTCATCCTCAGCTCTTTCTCCCTACCATATTTAGGGATCTCTTATATTAATACCTATCTTCTAGGTACACTAGCTGTCAAATTCCCTTTGTCCTCAGGAGGGTGCTATTCCACTTTAGATGCAGACTTCCCTTCTGATCCCAATTCACAGCTAAATGAAGAAGCGAATGTTTAAGTAGGATTGTAGAGGTTGGATCACTTAAGAAGAGAATGGACAAAAAAGTGCAAATAAATATGAATTCTAGCCATTTTTTTGGAGCTCTTACCTTGTGCCAGGTGCTATACTAAGTTCAATGAATGTCTTATTTCTTTTATCTGGGGACTGATGTTAATATACCCATTAATGCATGAGCCATTAGGGGCTGGGATTGTTATTTGCAGAAGATCACTTGCCTTGCATGTGTAAGACCCTGGGTTTGACCACCATCCAGTACCACCAAAGAAAACACCCTGAAACTCCCCATTCCCAGCTTTAAAAAAATCATGAGATATTATTTCCATTTTATAGGGAACAAAACTGAGGACCCAAGAGTTTGTGCGTCTTCCTAAGGACAAATAGCTAAGAATAGGAAAACTTAGGATTTGAGCAATGTTTTGCCTACATCCAGTGACCTGAGAAGGCAGGTATTTCTAAGCAGTGCTCAACTGTGTGGGCATGAATTTCAATGCTCAGGCCTGGCCATGCATTGTGGATCAGGCCCTCTAGTGCTAGAGTCTGCCAGGGAAGTGCTTTCCATTGTACCACGTGCACTTTCGGAGTATAATCACAGTCACTAGACATGAAATCTTGCGCTACTGTCCAATTCCAATAATCATGCATCTGAAAAAGTAGATAATGCTGCAGCCTGGACATTTGTGCCCATACCTCCATCCAATTTTTTATGTTACAACCTACAATGGCAGATAATGGTATAAGAGGGGGACTTTTTGAGAGTCGGTGACCCTAGGAAACCTCTCTTTTGTCTCAGTCATACACCCTGAGACTGAGTCATAGTTTTAAATGGGAGTCTTTCAGCTCAAACCACTGCTCACTCTCTGACAGAGAGAAACTCAGGGTTCTTGGGGCCTTGTTTGCCCACTACAAAATCTAACTGTGAGATAAAACCATTAATTATAGCAATTTAAAGTGCATGCACGCACACACACACACACACACACACACACACACCCATACTGGAGATCTGGAGGTGAACCCTACACTTTTTGCAAGTCAGTCTAATGCCATTTCACTCTCACAAAAGACCCACATTAGTAGCTATGTTGGAAGAGGATTTTTTCATGCTCATGACAAGATGGAGTGTAAAGAGGAAAGCACTGGGAAAGTTTCCAGAAGCTCTATGTGAGGCAGCACCTGGAGTAGGGAGCATGGCCACCAAGATCCTTTTGGGAATCCTTTTTTTTTTTTTTTGCATGTAGATAGAATATGCCTGTTTTTATCCTACATTAGGATTCCCTAGAGGTTTAGAATGTCACTTGGTATGAATAGGTTGGTAGATTATTTCCAGGATCTGGGAGTGATTTTGTGTAAATAAATGACAACTTCTTCTTGACATCATTGGGCATGTGCAAGTTTTTTTTTAACAACCTATTTTTACATAATGGGGGAAACTTGCACATATTTCTTAGCAGGAATTGACATCAGTATTGTGCAGGATGGTCCTTACCATAAAACAAAGCAATTATAGATGCCATGTTCAATCATTTTTATCATAGATTCATAGAGATTATGTATATCTAAGAAAGGACTTTTCCTTTGTTTCTTAGAATACAAACAATTGCGATGATGAATAGGTGTTGAATTTTAATGGATGTGCTTCCTACTGAGATTTTTATCCTTTTGTAAAGAACATAGTGTGTCTAATTATATGAATTGGTTTTCTAACATTTCAAACTCTCCATAGCTAGTACAAATTCACCATATAATACACATTCATTTTGTTAGTCATTACTAGATTCTGTTTGTCTAATCTTGCTATTTGTGTCTTTGTGGTTTAATCAATTTTCATTCTTATTTTTATAATCCTTCTACTTTCCTGGGGTTTATTCATTTGTTTTTATACTACTTACATTTCTGTATTTTGAGCCTTCTTTCATTTGATTGTCCAGTATGACCACTTACAGTATTCTTTTAAAGAATAAGTATAATTTCTCTTTAGAAATTCTTTTAAAGACTATGTTAACTGAATTTCACAGGATAGTCTTTTACTAACATGATCTGTAAATATTTTCTTTTTTCCATGATGACTTTTCTCTGACCAACAGCTATCCAACCTCATTGTTATCTCACTTGCTTGTCTTTTATGACCTTCACTTTTTAGAGTCTTAGCTGCAACTCAATTTTGTCTTTAAAAACACCTTTAACAAGTACCTCTTTATTATTGTCTACTGGGATATTTTTCCCCTAAGCTGCCCAACAATTTGTCAGGAAAAAAAATCTAGAAATCGGCTTTAGTAAAAAGTAAATTATGACATGTGTACAATATTTTTTATTTAGTTATCATTGTGTGCTAAGTAAGAAGAAGGCTTAGTTTAATAACTGGGGAAAAATAAAGCAGACTGGTCAGTGAAATGAACAATTAAAGATAGGTTGATCCGGGAGAGACTCTATCATTGGACTTCATGTGTTAGATTTATTATTTTTCTACTAAGTTTCATTTCATTTTCAAAGGATTTTCATTTGGGTGATGAATTATAATCATTGTGAAATAATAAGAATTAAATATAATGTTCTCTGCTTCAAGTTCCCCGAACAGAACTCTTAAAACGCTTATACATTTCTATTTCTTTATTGTTTTTTGGGGGGAGTGTTACACCCGAAGATGCACAGGAGTTACTCCTGGCTCTGTATTCAGGGATTACTCCTGGCGGTGCTTGGGGGATTATAACGGATGCTGGGAATTGAACCCGGCTCGCTGCATGCAAGGAAAATGCCCTACCCACTGTGCTATCGCTCCAGCCGCAAAATGCTTATACATTTCTATGTGTTAAGAAAATATGGAGCACCTTTTGTCCTGATATATGTCATCCTGTCTGATGCAGTGCTCTTACAGACCCTTGCTAATTCCTAAGAGATAAGAGTGCTAGGAGCATCTTGGCTCTGTTGAGATGAGTCTGGGTGGGCTCTTGGATGGAGACTGAATGCGGAGAATTGTGAGGAAAGAGCAAGGCAGGATCAGAAGCTTGGGACTTTCTGCTCTACTCCCACTCTGCCTCACCTTCACAGACTCATTCAAAGCAAGGAAATGGGGTGGGTTTAGTTAGTAATTTTTATGGCCACTATGAGGAAACCTGAAGTAGTATAGGGACTTTAGCTATTTCCAGGCTAGTGAACACGATTATGCTGGGGGAGGAATTTTCCAGGCAGAAGCTTCTCTTCTAGGGATCCCCCACACCTTGTCCTCTGCATCTCTTCATTTTTATTTGGATCCTTTATAGTACCCTTTGTTGGGGGGTTGTTTTTGGTTTGGGGCCACACCTGGCAGTACTCAGGACTTACTCCAGGCTCTGTGCTTAAAGATCACTCCTGGTGGGCTCGGGGAACCATATGTATCAGGGATTGAATTGGGTTTGTCCTTCAAGGCAAACACCCTGCCTGTTGTAGTATCGCTCTAGCCCCTATTGTTGGCCAAATTGTTATGACTGTTACACTTCTGAGAAATTATGAAAGTAATAACGGATATGATAAACTATAGCTAAGGAGGAAGATTTTTAGTAATTCTTATATTTGCTAATATGGATATAATAGAACTTAGAAGAGATTGATTTTTTTCTCATATTATAAAATATTTAAATGAATAGAAAATATAAATCTAGTATTATAAGCTTAATAAATCATTGCTAAATGCATTGGTGTTCCTGTACATCTATCCTACCTGCCTTATCACCACCCACTAAGAAATAATGTTGCAAACTTGGTCTTGATAATTCTGATCGCATTTAAAAATATTTTTAATATTTATGTATAGTCCCATAAACATGGTTTACACTTTAATTTTATATCAGTGGAATCTTATATATTATTTTATAAGTTAAAATATGCAATTTGTGAGGTTGTGTGATGCATCCATGCTCATTTGGGAGGCAGGAGCTTTATTTATTCATCTTCACTGAGAGGCAGTGATCAAATTAAGTTGCCATTTTCTTGTAGATGGATGTTTAGACATTCTTCAGTTATTTGCTATTACAAAAAGTGATGTTATGAATATTGTTTTGCATGGCTCTATGCTTCCATTAATATGCATTCAAGGTATTTTTAACTGGAAGTGGATTTCTGGATTGTAAGTCATATTTATTTTCATTTATACCCTAATCACTATTTTAACTCAATTATCTCTTCAGAAGTCCCATTTCAAATACAACCATATTTAGAGGTACTTAATATTAGGTCTTTAATACATAAATTTGGGGAAGATACAATTTAGCTACTAGCATCAAATTATGTGGAGAACTCTGTTAAGATTTCATATTTCATGTCTTAAAATTTACCAAATAATTTGAGGAGAGAATTAATCTGTCTTCAAATTCTGAATATTAATTTTGGTCTTTCATAAACCTTTATGATTTTATCTATAATATTCAGTCATATTTGTTAGATATAGTTTTAGGAGTCCCATGTTTTAATTGAGATTAAGTATAACTCTTAAAATATCTTCCTGTCTTCTTAGAATTTTTGTGCTTGTGATTTGAATTTTTTTCTCCATTATATCTGATGTCTGCGTTCTTAGAAACTGTAAAAATCTCCTAGAATTTCTGTTATTTGGGATAGAAGCTCACTGGCTGTCTCACCTTTGTTGAGACTCAAGTTCGAAGCACTATGTCTACACCAAAAGTGTAAATTCATTGACTAAGTGTGCCAGACAAACTTTGCAATTCTCAAATAATAAAGTTGCTCATTTTGTAAGTCAATTTTTTCCTTTTTGTACTTCAAAAATCCCTCTAGTTAAAGGTAATTTTAACCAGAACCAGAGGCACAGATGGAGTGTCCCTTAGCCTCTTTTCATCCAGGAGTTTCTAACCTGGGTAAGTCATTTCTCCAGCTCTTCATTCAGTAAAAGCCTTTCGAATCTAATCACAAATTATCCAAGACATAAATAATTAGTATGTGCTCAAGTATGATTTTGATGGTCACTGTCACTGTCACTGTTATCCCTTGTTCATTGATTTGCTCAAGTGGGCACTAGTATTGTCTCCATTGTGAGACATGCAGTTACTGCTTTTGGCATATCAAATACGCCACGGGGAGCTTGCCAGGCTCTGCCATGCAGGCGGGATACTCTCAGTAGCTTGCCAGGCTCTCCAAAAGGGACAGAGGAATAGAACCGTCTTGGCAACATGCAAGGCAAATGCCCTACCAGCTTTGCTATCGCTCCAGCCTAATTTTGATGGCAAATGTGGACATTTAATTAGTGGTTGATAAGTTTTAAACTTGGTGGCAGGGTGGGAGCGGGGGATTGTTTTCCATTCTTTGCTTGAGGGCCATGAGATATTTGACCCAGAAGTGCTAGTATGACAGTGATGATATCAAAGTTTGGTGCTTCATTCTAGAGTGTTCATCTCAGCATCTCACTTAAACAAGCATCTACAACTTATGCTAGACAGTTGACCTTTGCCAGACACCCCACATTTTATCTCTTTTTAAAATTTTTTTGGGGGGGCACACCAGCATTACTTCTGGATTCATACTCAGGACTCCTGCCAGGGCTCCGGGATTGAAGCAGAGGTAGCCACATGTAAGATATATCCACTGTACACTCTCTCTTCAAAGCTTTTATTACTATTATTCACATTTTACAGATGAAGAGACTTCAAAGAAAGGGATGTCTCCCAAGTTATCAAAATCTGTTCCTATATCTCAGAAAAAAAAACAGTGAAATTTTCATTAGTAATTTGTCCCCTGGCTGGAGCGATAGCACAGCAGTAGGGCATTTACCTTACAAGCGGCCAACATAGCTGACCCGAGTTCGATTCCTCCGCCCCTCTCAGAGAGCCCGGCAAGCTACCGAGAGTATCTCGCCCACATGGCAGAGCCTGGCAAGCTACCCCTGACGTATTCGATATGCCAAACACAGTAACAACAAGTCTCATGATAGAGATGTTACTGGGCCCGCTCGAGCAAATCAATGAACAACGGGAGGACCGTGACCGTGAATTTGTCCCCTGGTGTCCCCTGGAGAGTCTTTGACTCTCTCTTTAATCTCTTATATAGTGAGTTTATGTTGGGAGGTTTGGTATAGTTTATTTTGGGAGGAACTGACATCTGGAGTTGACTTTTCTGGGCTGTAATTCGGGTGTTTCAATTAAAAGAACATTCTTCTGAGGCACCTTGGGCTGCTGCATTGTGGCTTTGTTGGTTCTTGGGTGGTTAGCGTTGGTTATTTTGCCTGATTCTAGAATCTGAAACTGTTATAAATCTAAGAGAAGAGGAGGGCCTATTCATGATGATAGCTCCACATCATCCAAGAGTGCAGTCTTTCTACTAAAAGCAGTTACTCATTCAGTCCATCAGCAAAGACCCAAACTGAAGTTCTTTTCAGCCTGTATCCTTACTCAGCACCAGTTCTTCAGGTAGTCGCAGGGATTATTCTAGAAATATGACTCTACTGAGGTGGAGAGAGACCTGTGAAGTAGGAAGATGTTATAGTGGCTCAAGTTGAGTAAAGCTGAAACTTCTGCGCAACATGACCCAGAAGGAAATTGGAGTAGTAGAAGTTATTCTAAAGTTTTGCTATTGGTGGCTTAAAATTATGAACTGACACCATTACTCTTTGGTGTTTTATATTCACTTTTTATATTCACCCAGGCCCCAAAGAATGATATATAGTTGAGATATTTAAAATCACCTGAGAGCTTAGTTTTTTAAAGTAGCATTCTAATAATCTTGGTTCAAAAAGAAAATACCAGGGCTGGAGAGATAGCACAGCGGGTAGGGCGTTTGCCTTGCAAGCGGCTGACCCGGGTTTGATTCCCAGCATCCCAAATGGTCCCCTGAGCACCGCCAGGAGTGACTCCTGAGTGCAGAGCCAGGAGTAACCCCTGTGCATTGCCAGGTGTGACCCTCCCTCCGCCCCCCCCCAAAAAAAGCAAAAAGAAAATACCAAGAGATGATGAATCACTTCCAGGAATTGTGCATGTATCCATTAACTAGTGGAAGCTAGTAAAATAAACTAACTCATACTCCTATAAACAAATTCTCTGTTTTGGGTTAACTCCCCTGATCAGTGTGCAGTGATATCATTCTGCCTAAGTATTGTGTGTGCCTTGAAGTTTATTTTATATCTCATCTGATTTCTGACAACATCTCAAATTGACCCAGTGCAGTCATTTCGACTTTGTACTAATTTATTTTCAATTAGTTCCTGCTACCCTGTATTTGTTTATATGCGTACTGTTTTGAGACTTCTCTTTGGGACTTGTAATAGATTCTTATTAATTATGTAGATTTGATATTTAGTTTTGCAATATTTGTACAACCCATGAGATATCTTTTGTGGGGTTGGTGGGTGGGGCACATCCATCAAGTGATGCTCATGAGTTACTCCTGGCTTTGTATTCCGGAATTACTCCTGGTGGTGCACAGAAAAGCATATGGAACACAGCAGATAGAGCCCAGGTTGGCTGTGTGCAAGGCAAGCATCCTTCCCACTAAACTATCATTCTGGCCCTATCGACCCCCACCTCATGCCTGTTGGTTTCTTGGGATCCAGATGAGGGTGTATTAGACCAAAAACTATGGTGATAGAGAGGACAGGGAAGAGAATAAATATTTTCAAAAAGTTAGGCATAAATCTTGATTCTGTGACAATGATTTTGAGTTAGACAACTTCAGTTTAACTTAGATAGACAAAGTCAAGTAATTTAAGTGGCCTGCGTTTCAGTGCCCTTCTTTGAAAACAAGGGAGCAATTATATTGACCCTACCTGTACTGTAGAACCATCAAACTTACTCCATCCATTCTTTTAAGCAAATATTTTCCACTTATTTTCTATGAATTGGATACTCTGTTACTTGCTGGGATACATTTGTGAGCAACTGTGTTTGTTCTTAGCTTTGTAAAGTTTTTTTCTTCCTCAAGTTTTCTCAGTCTGCACTACTAACATTTTGTATTGAATGATGCTTCAATGGGCTGGAGCGATAACACAGCGGTAGGGCATTTGCCTTGCATGCAACCAACATGGGCAACCCGAGTTCGATTCCTCCGCCCCTCTCGGAGACCCCGGCCAGCTACCGAGAGTATCTCGCCCGCACGGCAGAGCCTGGCAAGCTACCCGTGATGTATTTGATATGCCAAACACAGTAACAACAAAGTCTCCAATGGAGACGTTACTGGGACCGCTCAAGCAAATCAATGAACAACAGGAGGACAGTGACAGTGACAGTGATGTTTCAATACAAAATTGAATGACGCATACCCTGAAGCAGAACCCTCAACCCATAGATGCTGGAAATTCTTCTACTCTTGGTTGTGGCAACCAAAAAAAAAATGTCCTTAGACATTATTAAAAAATTCTCTTGGGAAGCATAATGATCTCCAGCTACAGAACTCTAAGTAAATAGGAGGTTCTGATAATGGAAACTTTTTTTTTTTAATCTTCCTCTTACTGGATCTTAATTGAGAAGTATCTGCTGGTGGTAGCCAACTTAGAGTTAAAAGGGAATTGAATGACGTTTAAGGTAGCAAAATGAACAGAGAGAAATCATTTGGGGACTGGAAAGAGATAAAAGATTTCATCCCCTAATATATATACTATTCCAGAGCCTCTCAATTTACTGCTAAGAGAGATGGTGCACTTCCATATCCTTTAAACAGGAGTTCCTGATGGCAGGCGGCCACCATCTCTTCTCTCTTCATCTGCAAAATGGGATTAATAATACATTCTTTGTTTTGTAGTGAGGTTAAAACTTCCCCGCCCTTTGTAGGACTTATTGAACACAATTACTCAAATAACCACTATAATAATAAAAGAAATTCATTACTACTCTTCCAAGGCTCTCAGTATCATTTACATAGGTTGATTCTTCACTTATGCTTCAATATTAAACAATGATTCCCTTGGAAATTTATTTTGAAATTTGCCAATCTCTATTATTTAACCCAATCATGATATGCCCATCACTTCACTTGATCACTTGACATCTCATTACTCATAGATTTTCTTTAGCGGGCCCCAGTAATGTCTCTATTCATCCCTGTCACGTGCTAGTGTAGCCCAATGGCATCTGCTCTCTCCAGGAACACAAATAGCCTCAAACCGATCATTCAGGGTCTTGATGAAGAAGTCTGACCATCTCGTAGGTGGGCGGCCACGTGATCTTTTGACGTCTCATGGAATCCAGTAAGTAATATGCCCATATTATTTAAATATTCACAGTAGTTTGTTTTCACTTCTCAGTATGTTTATACTTCCAGTAATTTAGTGCCACTGTAGTCAAAAGATATTGTTTTGCATTTCTGTCCTTTTGGTGCAAAGAGTCACTTCCTAAGAATGATGTGAGATAAAAATCTTCAGTTGGAAGGTTGTTAAGTGATGTCCTTAATCAGTGATGCAACTTTATCCTTCCACCCCACAGAATAGAAGCCTGTTGGTGGACTGGTAGTACTGATTACTCATGCTCACTGCATCCAGGTTTCTTTTACTTCCTTGCCACAAAGGACCACATCTCAGGACCTTACCAGCAGCTGAAATCATGAGATTAATTCTAGGCAGTATCTTTGAGCCAAAGTGGCCTGGGGTACTTTTGTACAGCTGCATTTGAGAGTGAGTGGTAACTTGGAAAGCTGTCTCTTTTTTGTAACTCTGGAAGCATTTCCCCCCTAAAAGGCATAGCCACAAAATGGGGAATCTGAATCCCTACTTTGAAGGGATTTGACCTCTAAGAGACTTTGTGAGTGAGAAATAAACTTTTATGCTTAAGACCACTAAAGTTCCTGAGGTTATTTAGCAAAATTTAATCAATCCCGTTCTAATACAGGAGTGTTCCTAATTGTCTATTTCATGCCACATATCCTGTGGCGACACAAAATGACTTCCTTTGGAATCATCTGGAAGAATGAATTCCACATTAGTTCATTTTCCAATACACAAATGGAACCAATAGGTTGAACAAGATCTGTTCTTAATCTTTCCCCTCTGCCCAAATGAAAATTGGGAAAGTCCCATAAAGTTTCTGTTTGATCTTAGAAAACCTAGTCTTGCATTAACTTGCAAGACTAGTTTCATTCTGCATTTGGATTGCCTGATATAAGGTGTGTTTTTGTTGTTTGCTTGTTGGTGTATTTGGTGGTGGTGGGGGAGGTGGGACACATCTGGCAATATTCAGGGATTACTCCTAATCAAAACTTCAAACACATGGTCTTTGCCCTCTTATCTGGGTCTTCTCTATGCTGGAGGTTACAGCAAAAAGGGGACAGTTTATTTCTCTGTCTTTTGTCCTTGTTTAGGTAGTCCCACAAATTACCCATGGGTTAACATATAGGAGAGGAGATAAGAAAAGAGGTGGGACTGTTTTTATTTGGCTATGTAGTTTTATGGCCTTGGCCCCAGGAACTTATAAAATGTCATTTCTGGATGACCCGAGAGTTCATTGAGGTTGACTTTCTCTTGAGCTGCTTTTGTGGGCTTTAGAAAGTGCTATTTAAACTCTATTCCACTATTGTTTTTCTTTTTTTTTTTCTTTTAACTTAGGCAGATGCATCTATATTCTTTTTTTTTCTTTTTGGGTCATACCCAGTGATTTACAGAGATTACTTTTGGCTCATGTACTCAGGAATTACTCCTGGTGGTCCTCAGGAGACCATATGGGATGCTGGGAATCAAACCCAGTTTGGCCGTGTGCAAGGCAAACACCCTACCCGTTGGGCTATTGCTCCAACCCTGCATATCTATTCTTAATGGCAAAATTTGAGGTTAAATTTTCAGCTTCTTGGAATCTTCATACTTGTCCAAATCAATTTTACTGACTGTAAAATTTATCTGAAAAGAATCCACAGAAACACATCCTATATTACTGCCCACAATCCACAGGAAACATCGCCCCTGCAGTTTGCCCTGACTGCTGTGGAATGAGGTTGAATCCATATTGTAGTGCCCTCCTTCACTCATCAATCTCTCTCTCACCTTCAGATTAGCACTTAGCTCCCAGTCTTCTGCTTGTCATCTTCCAGCTGCAGAAAACACCTGAAATCTCTCCCGCTGACTGTCTTGCAGGTCACTTTACTAGGACTGACGCAGAAACAATCTAAGTCTTCTGCTCTGGAGGCCCAAGAGGTAGGGCAGGGCAGGTGGAATCAGAACAAGGAAAGTGGACTCTACCTAGCTCATCTTTGTCTTGGATCTGGGTGAGGAGGTTGGAGAGAATTGAACTAATTTTCAGAATTATTTTGTTTTAAGGGAGCAATTGGAGGCAGCAGGGGTATTCTATCTTCGCTTCTGATAGAGTATAAGTGTCTTAGTGAATATAGTGCCACAGAATTAATTGTAACTTCTTGTTACATAAAGCTTACCTTTTGGCAGGGGGTGGAGGGTGTTAGGGATTCCTAATCAGTGCTCAGGGGGCGTGAGTGACCATTCCATGATTCTTGACCAGCCAGAGAGGTAGTTTGACCAACCATCCAAGGGCCCAAGGATGTGGTACTGATCAGGCCCTGCGCTTCTAGGGATTACCCAGGCCACCCCTGACAGTGCTTTGGGGTCTTCAAGGCTGTATCTTGTGATGATCAGGGAACAACATGGTGCCAGGACTGGGGATTGGATTGGGTCAGATATATGCTAGGTGTGTACCCTATTGACCATAAAGTATACCTTTTATAAAATTTATTTTCTAATGGGGTAATATTGGTTTACAAAATTGTGTTTGCACACTTTAGAAGTTCAATATTATCAGAGCACACCCACCACCAAAACACCAATTTTCTACTATCACAGTCCCTTGGACCCATAGAATCAACCTCAGTCCCCACCTTGAATGTCTCTATTCTGGGGTCAAAGTTCAAGGACTTGTTTTCACTAGACATTGCCTCTTAAACTTGCTTTGTTATTTCATATACCACATATCAGTGAGATCATCTAGAATAACTTCTCCTTCTGAGTTTTTTGTTTAGCATAACCCCCTCTAGTTGGAGCAAGGCTTCATCTTATCTGGTGACTGATTGTATTGCATTCTGTCCCCACACTGCATCTTCTTACCCTCATCTGTCGAGGAATACTTGGATTGTTTCTAGACCTTGGTTACTGTAAGCATTGCTACAATGAACACAGTTGTGCATATGTCTTTCAAATTAGTGTTTTTATGTTTTTTCAATAGACACTTGGGACTGGCGTTGCTGAATCATATGGTAGCACTATTTTTCAATTTTTTGTTTTCCATGAAAGCTGAGCTTGTGCACACTCACACCCAGTGACTGAGAATTCTTTTTTCTCCACATCCCCTCCAGAATTTACTGTTTCTGAGCTTTTTGGTGCAGACCATTCACAGAGGCATGAGGTGAGATCTCATAATCATTCTGATTTGCTTTTTCCTGTTAATCAGTTGCAATGAGTGTTTTTTCATGAGCCTATTGACCATCTGTATGCCTTCTTTAGAGAAGTTTCTGTTCAGTTATTATTTTTAATGAGGCTGTCTGGTGTTTGTTGCTGTTGTTGAATTTTCTGAGTTCTTTATTTATATTTATTTATCTTGAGTTTATTATTTTTTCTGGGATATTAGACCTTTATCAGATGTATCGCATGCAAATTCTCTCATAGTCAGAGGCTTGTCCTTTTATTGTGGCAATAGTTTCAGAGGGCAGAATGAAACTTGACTTTTAAAAACAGTGGGATCTTCCAAATTTTTGTAATTTTTGAGTAACAAAATTTTTAGTTTCATAGTTTCGTAGTAGTAATCAGTTTTTTCTGATAACTTGGTCACAAGGCAATCTGAAGAAGAAGAAGAAGAAGAAGAAGAAGAAGAAGAAGAAGAAGAAGAAGAAGAAGAAGAAGAAGAAGAAGAAGAAGAAGAGGAGGAGGAGGAGGAGGAGGAGGAGGCAGAGGCAGAGGCAGAAGAAGAAGAAGAAGAAGAAGAAGAAGAAGAAGAAGAAGAAGAAGAAGAAGAAGAAGAAGAAGAAGAAGAAGAAGAAGAAGAAGAAGAGGAGGAGGAGGAGGAGGAGGAGGAGGAGGAGGAGGAGGAGGAGGAGGAAGAAGAGGAGGAAGAGGAAGAGAAGAAGTAGCTGGTTGTCAGTTTGGTTTCATTTTGCCATTGACAAGATAAGAAACCAACACTTTGCAAAAGATGTGCTCATTTTATAGTACAGTAGAATGTCATCTGGCTTTATGCTCTGGACTTGTGTTTCCAGTATGTCTGATTGCCAAACCCAGAAAAGCCTGTATAATGATATGAACAACCTGAATATTTGGAAGACGAATGACTGCTTAGGTAAAATCCACAAAAGAATATAAATTATTTGTGCAGAATTGCCATGTGCACAGTTCTCAATGTATTTGAGTATTTTCTGCTTTTAATGGGCTGGAGCAATAGCACAGCGGGTAGGGAGTTTGCCTTGCATGTGACCAACCTGACCAACCCAGGTTCAATTCCTCTGCCCCTCTCAGAGAGCCCAGCAAGCTACTGAGAGTATCTTGCCGCATGGCAAAGCCTGGCAAGCTACCCATGATGTATTTGATATGCCAAACACAGTAACAAGTGTCACAATGGAGACATTACTGGGCCCGCTTAAGCAAATCGATGAACAACGGGAGGACAGTGATAGTGACTGCTTTTAATCTTATCAGATTTTCACGTTTTATGATAATTTTTTTAAGTGCTCTGCTTTTAGGTTTTGTTCTTTTCACTTTTAGGAAACAATTACCTTATGGGCGATTTGTTACATAGGGAAATGATTACGGCAAAACTATCTAGGACCATACATTTTTAAATTTTTTATTGAATCACTGTGAGATACATTTACAAAGATTTCATGTTTGAGTTTCAGTCATACAATGATCGAACACTCATTCCTCTACCAGTGTACATTTTCCACCACCAATGTCCCCAGTATCCCCCCAATGCACCTCTTCTCCTGCCTCTATGGCAGACAATTTCCCTCTTACTCTCTCTGCTTTTGGGCGTTATGACCTAAGACCATATTTTAATGTGTTACATACTTTTCCTGTAAGCTAAGATATTTATAAATATCTAGAATTTTATTTTTTACTAGCATATTATGCCTGAAAATATTATGCCTTAGGGAAATATTGCATATGTATGTAAATTTGTTTATGTGTCTCTCAAATAGCTCCAAATGATTATGCTTCCAAAGTGAAATTGCATGAAAAAATCTTGAAGAAGCCTGGCGTATATTGAACAAAGGACGTAATACATCTGAGATATCTGAAATTGTTCTTTAAATATTTGAAGGATTCTCTTGTGGAAGGGGGATTAGAATTATTTTATGTCATCTTGGAGGCAGAATCAGAATCAACCCAGTGGAATTTTGGCTCAAAGGATAAACATCTGACAAATAAAACTAAGGCAGCAACTCGCTAATCATTCCCTTGGCCTAAGAGCACAGACGTATTCAAGACTCCTTTGCAGTGAGGCGTGTACAAGCCATTGAGTTCTGATTAAGTGAATTTGATTAAACAGATTTCTGCTTTCAGTCCTGGTCACTCAATCCTCTATCGTTTTTCTCCTTCCACTGACTTCAATGATTCTGAAAGTCTTAGAAGCTATAAGACAAAGATAGAAGTCTGTGCCTTAAGTCAGTCATGCCAGGGAGCCTACACCCCATCAGAAAACTCAGATTTTACTTGACTAGTTTTATATGACTACATTTTCTGTTACAGACACTTATACTTCTCTAAATAATGTAAGTCCTTTTTGGAAACGGATAAGGCTCCATTGAGGAGAAAGTGCTTCATTCTTTACTAATGCATTAATAAATACTAGTGTATTCCCTCATCAAGAATGCCATAAGAGGAAACAAACTTTGCCCAAGTTATGAACTAAAAGCTACCTCTAAGCATAAAATTTTATTTTATTCAATCCAAGATTTTTCTACGTACCGAACTTTCAGGCATTCATTTTAGAATTAAGACTGCATTTCCCCCCTACATTTCTCAGATCTCTTTTCCAATGTTCTGTTTCTAAAATGCTATGGCTGTTTTAGACGTGCAAATTTGTTAGTTCTGAGACTAAATAGTAGTCAATATGAAAAAGAAAGGAAATAAAACATACATAGAGAATGAGTTTCATTTGATAACATAGCTACATTGAAATGATACAAAGGGAAAAGCAAAACTGAAAATCCAAACTAACAAAACTGGCTGTTATTTACATGTGTTGGGATTGCAATTTAATATTTGTCCTTTAAATTTTTCTGTGGTCTATTTTATTTAAACCAAAAATGTTAAAGAAATTTTGCTAACATCCTAAAAAGAATTTTAAAATTATTAAAGTTTTTAATGAAATTTAAAATAAATACACTTTATTCTAAAGCCCATGAGAATCCGGAATCAAAAAGACTATGACATGGATTTTGATAAGCCTCCTGTTTCCAGAGATTCAGGCTCAATTTTCACAGTACAGGTAACTGACCACTTCGCCACAGAGGCACCAGGCGGCTTCACCCTACGGGCATTCCATTATATTTACACTTATCGCCAGGCTTCCATTTTTCATGGCTCCATAAAAGGGAAAAGTCCAGAGAAGCTGTAGTTATATGTGATTGTAAACTATTCCTCTCTCATCCTTCATGGCTCATTTCATGAACTGATTGTTTCCAGACCACCTGGTGTGACCTCATGTAAATCTGATTGAAGCAATTCTTCACAATTGCAATGCCTTTTCTGATGGAGAACTTGATGGGGGTGTTATCTAGCATTCCCCACTGGATGATAACTGGATAACTCTCATTATAGCTCTCCTTTGCTGGAAAACTCCCTGAATCCCAATTTACCTTTCAATTATTTTTCCATTTATTTGTTTCTCCCTAAAATCCACAACTATCATTTTACATAGTTATAAGCATGTCTCCCTGAGCTTGTTTATTTCTCTTATTTGAAGAAATGATTCATAAAACCAGCCATAGAGGAAAAATCTATTTCCTCACCAGAGGACTGCAAAATCTGATTGGTGATTTTAAAGCACAGGATAGTGGCTTGTGGCTGCAGAGAAACATTTTTCCTGTGTCCTTCTCAAATCTTCGGAAAGAATTGACAGAAGACTGGGGGAAAATGCAATTTCATGCCTGTGTAGGTTAAGGAATATGAGGTCTATGAACTAAGGTATGTGGTTTATAGACTTTTTAAACAAAGAGGCAATAAATGTGTGAGGAATTCGCTGGACAAAGGAATTTTTGCTGGGGATACTAATTTAGTGAGATAAACCAGAGTTTATCTATATGGATAAATAAGCCCTGCTTTCCTGGCCTATGGTGATAAGGATGCCTTTCCACCTCCTGGCACAGGGAAATCGGCTTTCACATGAGATTCTGCTTTCAGGGTAATAGGGGGAAGCTGAGTGTCCTGGCTTTGTAGTGACCATTTCTCAAGTTACTTGAATAAAAAATAATTAACATGTCACTTGCGCACGTCTTGGAGCACATTACCCTGAGTCCCAACAATATCAACACACCTAGTCTGGAGATGATAATTTGATCACCAGGAGAGGCAACCTGGATGCACCTGTGTAATAGTTCTGTCACTGGTGAGAGATCATTGTCGGCACATTTATCTGTTCCCATAGATTCTGTTTTAATGGCTTGAGTGTCAAAGGGCGTTAGAATGTCTGTGATGAACAGACAGTTTTTAGCAATAAAAATGGTTCAAGCCATTTGCAAAGATGCTCAACAGAGAAGAGAAATGGTGCAGGAAACTTGATCCCAAAATGCCTGAGCTTGCCCCACAAATATGTGACCGTAGGTGAAGACAGATCAAAGGGGCTCGCTAGAGTAGAAGTAGGACTCAACAACTAACTTCTGACCATACTTAATAGAAATATTTTTCAAGTCAAAGCCCAGCTAATAGGTCTGCTAGAAATAGGCGGTGAAATGTGCCGTAAATGATGGTGATGATGAGAGTTAAGGCTTCAGAGGCACTGTTCATAGATACTAATTTAACTTCATGGTAATTCTGAGTGGTGAATATGTGAACAATGAAATGAGTCATGAAAAGATGATAAATAATTTTTGTTTCATTATAATTACAGCTTCTCATTTATATTTCCTTTTTTATAGAGCACTAAGAATTGGAGGTAAGTGAGTAATACAATTATTTTTATAATACAAATGAGAAAACATATGCAAAAAGATATGGAGCCATTCTTCCAAAGTCATGATGAACGTTTGTTCTTTGTGTCTTAATTAGGAGATATATTTGGCACGTCCAGCCTATGTTATCCCTTGAACATGTATCTTGCTTGTTTATCTCTACATCTTTGCTTGCTTTTTCCCATGCTGATGAAGGCCCTATTCTCTCTCGAACGTGTATTTCTTCTCTTTGTCTCTCTTACATCTTTCTAAGCAACTTTTGTTTAATGGAAACTATCATGATACACACAAACAAAAATTAGGAGACATATCTGACATTGGAGACCAAAGCAGTAAATAAAATAATCAGTCAATATTTACACACATTATCTCTAAACCTAGTAAGAAAAACCTACAAGGTAGACATATTACCCTTTATACTACCAGAGACATGGTCACACCATTTTTTTCCCCCAAATTAGCAAAGCTAAAGAGGTGTTCAAAAAATAGAAGACTAACACCCAAGAATGACCGAGATTAGTACCAGGAAATTTACTCCATGGCTTGGAGGCCAACCACACATGCTAGGGGGAAAGGGAGCTCAGATAGAGAAGGGAACACCAAAGAATACTCCCAGGATGGGAGAAGCATGCTGAAAGTAGACTATAGACCAAACATGATTGTCACCCATTGCCTCTTTTGCAAACCACAACACCCAATAAGAGAGAGAGAACAAAAGGGAATGCTCTGCCATAGAGGCAGGGTGGGATGGGGGGATGGGGGGTGGGAGGAATACTGGGATCCGTGGTGGTGGGAAATGGGCACTGGTGGAGGGATGGGTATTTGATCATTGTATAATTGAAATCCAAGCACAAAAATTTGTAAGTCTACAATTGTACCTCCTGATGTCTCATTAATAAAAATATATAAAAAATACAGTCAAATCTAAAATTCATTAGAATGAACCTCTTTTCTTGATTTGCCTAAGACTACACAACTGCCTTCTATGCTGTGGCTGTTCCTGCAGCTCCAGCTCATGTGCTTGCAGTCTGAAGGCAGGATTGCTGTGCCAAGTACTACCCTGAGTACTTTTTTTCACAGACAGTATCATGGGAAGTTTTCCATGAAAGATGTTGAAAAACTGCTTTATTATGAACCTGAGAATTCTCTCTGTTCTGCATCCCTTCCAGCATGTTGTGGTTCAAACGCACTTTGAACCAAGTATGATCCCCCCCCAAAAAATAAGTAAATAAATAAAGAGTTGTTCAAATTTTATTGATGAAAAAGCCAGAACTGATTCACTACACTGACATGCTACGATCTGCCTATAACTGGTCCTCCCTCCTTTTTATTAGCCCAAATATCACTTAGGGATATAAGTCAAGAAATTGAGAATGAAATGAGGAAACTAGGATTTCAAGTATACTAGAGAAAACAGGAAAATTAGCCTTGTTTTTTTCTTCCCTTGATTTAATTATAGGTTAGAGAGTATCTTTTAGCTGTTTAAAGGTAAATAAGTTGTAATAATGATTTTAAGTCCATTGGCATCACAAGCACCAGGGACAGGAAAAAAATGAATAGAATTGATGAAATGAAATAATATAAAAGATGATAGACATGCACAGTGAAGAATTAAGATACTTGAAATAATGGAAGTCTGGGAAGACTTTAATAAAAACTTAAAATTAGACTTAGAGCTTTGAGTAATACACATATGTACTCAATTAAGTAAAATATATTTTACTCCAGGGGGTAGGATGATTACTTTATAGATACATATAATATGTGCATACCCTTATATACTGAATTAGATTGCTTAAAACAAATGAGTCTTTTCTTAAATAAATATTTATTGAGCTAACATTGGCCTGCAGTATTATGTCTGTAATGAATATGTTTGCAAATGTGCAGTCTTTTTAGGAGAGAAATAAATGGTAGCTGCATAAAAGATAGGAAGTGTTAATTCAAAAGTCTATCCATCACGCTCATTTCAGATTCCTAATCTTTCAGATTCAGGTCCAGACACATTTGAAAGTCCATTATACTCAGTAATGAGCCATTCTTTGTACTAAAGGCTGTTATAAAAATTGGGCAGACCAGTCTCCATAATTTCCTTCTATATTATAAGACTTTGCAATAAAAAATATTTTCCCCTACCGATAGTCTCCATGACTACATGATTTGATGTTTGATCCAAATGCACTAAAGATTTAGTTTCATTTATGATTCTAGAAATTCAAGGTAGCATATTAGTTTGGCTTACAAGCATTTTCAATAAAAAGGATTGAAAAAACATCGTAAAAATTCCTTTTGGTGTGTCTTCTAGTTGCACCTTTCTTACAGAACTTTGCAAATAAAAAATAACATACTTCTCAGAAATGACTATTTAAAATATGTGACATAAATGTGAACATTTATTTACTTAGCAGGTAGAAAAATGCTATGAAAAGTAAAATGCTGACATTTTGGAAAGAGCACTATGTAGAAAGCTTATTTCATACAATAGTAAGACTTCTCCGTTAGATTTCTATTCAAATATCTAAGATATGGATTATATTTAGAGGAAAAAATGTGGAGATAATTTTTTATAATCTTGGGCTCTTCTGTTCTATAGAAAAATCTACCAGAAAGATTATATTTACTGTAAATTTAAATTTGAATTAAGCAATGACTGTGGTTATTTCTGTCTTCTAGATTAATAGCAGAATTCATACCACTGGTATATTATTCTTCTGGTTTCAGGGATGGAAAGAAAAACAAATTGAGAAATTTTATTTTAGTTTTCAGGTTTTGGACTATACCTTTAACAGAGCTCAGTGGCTACTCCTGGCAGTGCTCAGGGAATGTGTGGTGCCAGGGGTTGAAATCCGGGCCCCTGAATGCAAAGCCTAAGATCTAGCCCATTAACCTATAACTCTAGCCCCAGATGGGCCTTTTTGATGATAATAAAGTAAGACTGTTATTGCATATCTCCAACATACTCACATAGAGTGCAGTTTGGCAGAACAAAGTGCAGGACGAAGAACGAACCATATTTCTTTGCAAACAAGGTAGTAGGAAAATCCGTTTAAGATTTCAGAGAGGCTACACAATATGGTGTAAAGCTGAGGGACCCTCAGAATAGCACAGTCAATGGGAGACTGAAGAGAAATACAATATTGATGACTGCTAAATTGTTAGGCTTGGAATTATCTGCCTTTCAGCTGGGAATTATTTTCTGATCTATATTTTATGTAAATTTAAGTTACATTCAGAAATAACGAAACGCTTTGTGTCTATGATATTTTGAATAAAATGTGTGTGTAATGAATTTAAGATTTAAAATTGTGTTGTGCTGGGGAGATAGTGCAGTGAGTAGGGGGCTTGCCTTCCATGTGACTTATGTTCCATCTCCAGCATCCCATATGGTCGCCAGATACCACCAGGAGTCATTCCTGAGTGAATAACCAGGAGTAACCCCTGAGCACAGCCAGGTATGGCTCCCAAATCATAAATAAATAAATAAATAAATTTAAAATTGTGACTGGAAGATAGCTGAAATGTGAGGAGAGTTGGCCTTTCATGTGTGAGGTTCTGGGTTCAATCTTTGACACTACATAATTCCCTCCTAGCACTGGTGAATCACATAAATATTTTCCCCCTTGAAACTAGGGAGAAATCTTTAACATTAACACTTTGTTGTGTGTGGGGGCTGGGGCAGAAGTGGGGGGGGGAAGGGGGACACAGCGTGCTCAGCACTTTCTTCTGGCTCTACACTTAAGAAGTCGGGCTTAGGGACCAAATGAGGTGCAGGGATGGAATTCGGGTTTGCCACACACAAGGTAAGAACCATACCTGCTAATCATCTCTCTGCCCCCCCAGGAGCACTTTTGAGCAAGAACAAAGAGGTGGCAATATATCATATAATCAAGCACGACTGTCATTGTTTATTGTAATATAAAATTGGAATTCTTGTTTATGACTAAACCTATTTTCTGGTGATGAGACTTGAGCTCAGAGTAGAGAGAATAAGTCACTTGTATGACTCAGTTCTTCTGAGTATTTTTGAGAAATCAATTAGAATGAAGTTTCTTTTGAAAGAGAAGAGAGAGATATTAAAGTCAGAATTGGGAGGTGGAAGTAAAAGACAGGAATAAGACAAGAGTTTTGAAGCATGTGTGGAACAATAAATGGATAGACAAAGAGTAGGAGGAAAAAAGATTGATATTTCAGGCTGTTCTTCAAATATAAGGTTGTATTTGATTGATTTCTAATAGAATTTGTATTGGTAACACTCTGGCTTTAAACTCAGAATATTAAAACAGTAGGGTCAATTTTTCCATTCTGGCAAAGGAAACTGTTAATTAACCTCTGGAAAGATCTTCACAGTTTTATTTTATGCATTATTATTAGCCACTTTTATTTGCCATTTACTGGCTGTCACCGATGAAATGTCTTTGTTGCCTTCATTTTTATTGTTTTCTTTTTGATTGAGTTTCAGTTCCTGTTCCATGTGCCTGCCCCAGCCTCTTAAAGAATTTCCTCATTAATGTATTGATTTACAATATTGTGTGATTTTATTTTAGGGATGTAGCTTCATACCTCTATATATGTGTACTGATGCTAATGCTGTGCTATCTCCCTGCCCCCCTACTCCCCAAAGACCCCTCTGCTCATTTCTGCCAACCCCTCCCTTTTCCTTTGGGAATCACCATAATTTTCACTCAGTCTGGAGTTTTGTTGTTTCTTGTCAGTTCGTTTGCTTCAGTAATTCATATACCACATATAAGCAAAAACATCTAGCCTTTGTCTTTTACTTCTTTGCTTACTTAATTTAACATAATCATTTCAAGTTTAATTCATTTGTCCCAAAGGCACAATTTCATATTTCTCTATTTTTTAAGACAGTAACGTTACATTAAGATAGATATCACAACTTCCTTATTGAGTCTTCTGTGGATGGGCATTTAAGTTGAGTTCATGTTTTTTGTTCTTGCTAATAATACCATTGTGAGTATAGGGATGTGAAGTGTTTAGAATTTGTATTTTCATGATCTTTGGATAAATGCCTAAGAGTGTCAGATGACTCATACAAATTTCCATTTTTTAAAAGAAATCACACCATTTTTCCATAGGAGTTATACCAATTTATATGCCCATCAACTTTTTACCAGAGTAACTTTTTCTTCATCCTTTTGCCAACACTTGTTTCTAGTCTTTTTTTATATGGCAGTCTTATGAATGTGGAGGAACATCCTATTTTGATTTTGATATTTCCCTATTAAAAATATTTTTCATGTGTATGTGGGCCATGTGTGTTTTAAAAATATCAATTTATGACTCTTTGTCATACTTTTATTGAACTCCTTGATTTTTGTTATTGTAGAGTTTTGTGAATTCTCTATATTTTTGGATAATATATGTATATATATTATCCAAATATTACCATATATATATGGTCTGGAGCAATAGCACAGCAGGTAGGGCGTTTGCCTTGCACATAACTGACCTGGGTTCCATTCCTCCATCTCTCTCATAGAGCCTGGCAAACTACTGAAAGTGTTCCGCTCACACAATAAAGCCTGGCAAGCTACCCGTGACATATTTGATATGCCAAAAATATTACAACAAGTCTCACAATTTGTTGTGAGATGTTACTGGTGCCCGCTCCAGAAAATAAATGAATAACGGGAGTACAGTGCTACAGTGTAGTTAGATATATAATTGCAAGTATCTTCTCCTATTTTTGTTTTCACCATAATTTATTATTGTTATTGTTTTCATTGATTCACAACGAAATACATAGTATGAAGCCGTTTATGGGTTTGTTTCAGTCATGTAATGTTCTGACATCCATCCCTCCACCAGTGTATATTTTCCACCACCAATGTCCCCAGTTTCCCTCCCACCATCCCCTCCCCGTCCCCTCACTCCTCCAATCCTGCCTCTATGGTGGGAACTTTCTTCTTTTTCTCTCTTTCCCATAGGGGATTATGGTTTGCAATACAGATACTGAGTGGTTATCATGTCTGGTCCATGGTTAGAAGCCTGTCTCATTGCTGGGGGAGAAGGCAGTTGGGATAGAGAAGGGACAACTACTACAATAATAGTTGTAAATGATCACTCTGGATAAGAACTGTGTGCTGAAAGTAGGTATAGGAATAAACTATCACTGTATCACTGTCATCCCATTGTTAGTGAATTTGCTCAAGTGGGAGCCAGTAACGTTTCTATTCCTCCCAGCCCTGAGATTTTAGCAGCCTCTCCTTACTCATGTTTCCTGATTGGAGGCTCTTTCAGGGTCAGGGGAATGAGATCTGTTATAGTTACTGGTTTTGACATATCGAATATGCCACAGGGAGTTTGCCAGTCTCTGCCGCGTGGGATACTCTTGACAGCTTGCTGGGAGAGAACAAGACAGAGTCTCCTACCCTATGCCTGACTGTCTCCACCAGGGCCCAACAGCTGAAGACCACCGAGGCCCAGCCAAGGCCTTGCTGGGAGCACTCTCCACACACTTGGATGAGCCTCACGCATAAAAGAACTGACAGAGGAACCCAGGTGTGTGGGACCCGGGCCTGAGATCTCCAAGCCTGTACAGTTTGGGACTGGACCTGCCAGTAACTAGACAGTTACACCCACCAACTGCCGTGTAACTCCAACAACGGCCAGGATCCAGAGATTATCACACTCAGCGGCCGCGCGACATCTTATCATCTCATTCCTAATTCGGTCAAACTGGCAGGCTACCAAATGTAACATGCCCACACGGCAGAGTCTGGCAAACTCCCCGTGGTATACCCAATATGCCAAATACCAGTAACAATGATGGGTCTCATTCTCCTAACCCTGAAAAAGCCTTGAATATGGCACTTTAAAAAAAAAAAATCTCAGGGCTAGGACGAAGAAGACGTTACTGGCACCTGCTCGAGGCAATCGACGAACAACAGGGTGGTCGTGATCGTGATCGTGATATATATATATATATATATATATATATATATATATACTTTTTGCCTACTTTATGAACTCCATCAAACATGGTGTGGTAATTATGAAAAATGGGTAGGAAGTGTTTTATGACATCTGGAAAATGGCCTGGAGTGTAGCAGAGCTTGGGTAGTGGAGGTCGGCTGCTGGGGCTGGGTCCCTTGGGGTGGGAAGGGCTCTCGCCCGCCCCCCTCTGGGGTCTCCCAAGTAAAAATAGCCTAGTGTGGAGTCTGGTGTCATGGTTATGAGAGCCTCATTTTATACTCCCGTCTGGGAGGAGCAGCCATAAGTTCTGGAGGGTGGTCAGTGAGATTATCTGATGCCGGCAAGGTGTGGCTTCTGAGTGTGACCCCTGGGTCACTGGAGACTGGGGGACGCAGGCAGAGGAACTCTGCTCCTGTTTCCTGTTGAGTACAGAGTCCAAAGTCACAAAGTTCTGCATTACCTGGGTTCTGTGGGACTTCACTCCTGTATGAGGCTTGGCCCAAGCATCCGGAAAGGAACAAACATGGTAGTTAATTTTGTTGTGTACGAAAATTCTCCCTCTTTCAAAGTTTTATAAGTGGGACCCAGGGAATGATTTGCATGTGTCAGGATCTAAGTTCAAACTCTGACCCTGGTAGTCCCTGGCACAACAAGACCTGAGCATCACTAAATCCTTGGACTCTAGCACTGAATCACCTGGTCTTGTTGACTGAATATTGCTGAGAGTGGCCCCTGACCTCCTAAGCTCTGCTTCGGAATGCCTCTAAGGTTTTAAATTTAATGTAGTCCCATGTGTTTATTCTGTCTTTCATTTCCGTTTTCACTGAAGTTGGGTCTTCAATCACTGATTGAAGAGTATATCACCCATGTTTCCTTTGGTCTGATATCTGTCTTCGGTTAATTTTCAGTTAAGCATTTTGTACACGGTGTTAAATACTTAATCTTTATAATAGCATTTCTTTAAAATAGCAGATGTTGTTTTCTTATTCAGTTATTCTATGTTCTGTGAAATGCTCTTACTGTGATTATTCTCATCATAAAAATGTAAGAATTGGCATATGTGCTGCTCAAGTGGATGAATTGGTGCATTTGCTCCTCAAGAGCATGTATGGGTGCCTAGCACATGTGTATTTCCACGTACGTGTCATCTGCATCTCCCCTCTTGAGAGGTGTACTTTTATACTTCAAGGTTGAGATACGTACCATGGCTCTCTCACCAATCAGAAGAAGCCCGGGTTCTTTTGGGGGCTCGTTTTCCTCTCTTTATTGTTCTCCCTCTCCTTTTTCTCATAATTTATAGATAAAACAGTTTTTATTGCAAAAAGTGTAAGAACTGAGTCTCAGAAAAGTAAACTGACTTGATCATATAATTACTAAGTGAGACAAATGGTTAGAACCACATCTATGCGACCTTAGAACCTCTTTCCAACATACAATGCAGCAATCATTGAAAGAAGATGGAGAGCAAGTTTCTGCTATCAATTGCATTTTCTTCTGAAGGACATTTATTACACAAGACATTAAGGAAAATTCTTCCTAATTCTTATAGTTTCATAAATGCAAGACTTGGAGAGGGAAGAGACAGAGAGATACAGCTATGACTCAACCCTAACTTCTACTTTTGTGGGACTACCTTTAGCATAGCGAACAAGCAAGCTTATCAATTAATTATTTTTTATCACTTTTGGAAATGCTCAGGGATTACTCCTGGCTCTGTGCTGAAGATTGGTGGTGCTCTGGGACCAAACCCATGTCAGCCTTATGCAAGGTAAGCACCCAGCCTGCCGTACTATCCTTCCAACCCAGAACGCTATTTAAACAGTTATGTATTGGGCTGGGTTTGTTTTGAGGAAGGGGCAACTTTGAAACTCCCATGTCAAGATCATAATCTTATCAAATTTGTTAGAATGTTCATTTTCAATGGGGGAAAAAAAAACCTTATTGATGCACTGTAATTTCCAAAGTGACGTATAGTTGAGTTTCAGGCATACAATTTCCCAATGCAAATTCCATTACCAGTGTCAACTTCCCCTCCACCAGTGTCCCCATTTCCCTCCTACCTCCAGTCTTGCCTCCTTGACAGGCACATTTATGTTTGGTTTTTGTAGTTTGGATCTCACACTTTCAGTGTTGTTTGTCCTGTGGCTCAGATATATAAATATGCCACACCTCTGTACTGCCAACGTGGCCCTGCCCCTTATCCCTGTTACCTCCCACCCACCTCCTCTTACTTCCATCCCTCGGTTTCACTCCTTGTCTATCCTTCCCAGTTTTATAATCTAGGTTGGAAAGCAATTTAGGTATCACTCCTTTGATGCCTTTCATTTCCTTGCCCTGTTGTTCTATATACCACAGAGAAGAGAACACTTGGTATTTGTTGTAGGATGACACTGGTTTGTCCTTTCTGCCTTGCCACAGGGAGCTGAGGTTTGTTGGGTAGCTCCCATCAGAGTGCTCCCATTCCTCTGTGTTTGTTTGTGCTCTGCTTCCCCAAGGTGAAACACCTTTATCTCCTAATCAGATTCTGTTAAATTTTAAATATTTCTTTTCTCTTCTCCTTTAGTCTTTTGCATAGTTAATTAAGAGCAATGCCTTTTTGTATAGACACAGGAAGATAATTAATGCTATGCTTTTGTAACTTGGGGGTTAATTGATTCCGAATGATATTCACTCCTGGGCATCTGTTCTCTCGACTTCAGTCTCAGTTGCTTTTACTTCCTAGCACCCCAAAAACAGGGTCCTGACGAGAAACTAGATGGACCCAGGGCAAGTGCTGTGAGCTACTCTGGCATCAAAATGGGCCAGGCCAAAGCACCATAATACTTAACTATAAGTTAAGAGCATGGTAATGGACAAATTCTGTCATGATCCAAAAAGTAACATCTGGAATAGGATCCTGCGAGGGTTAATCTGGCCTGTGCACTGTAGTCTGAGATCTATATCCAGATGTCCCCAGGAGAGCCACCCTACAAGCTTAATACACATTAATATACGTACTCTTACAGTGTCCATACAAAATAACTAATATTAAGAAGCAGCATTAAGATGTTAATTAAGATGTTAATTAAGATATTGGACTATAGAGAGGAGAAACACCCCTAAGTGGTATTTTGCCCTTGAGTGTAAGAAGGGCTTTCGTATGTTGATTGTGCTACCAGAGTGTGGTGGCTACCCCCAGTGGAGATGTTGGACAGAGAGCAATCAAGGCTTTGAGAGGGAACATGGAGGGATGAGCAGGAGATACAGGAGGAGACAGGAATGAGGGGCAGTGTGAGACTAGAATGGGGAACTTAGTGAGAATGGAACAGGCGCGTGGGGAGAATGGAATAAACGGCAACTGATCACCAACCAGCATGGCCCTCATCTCCTTCATCCGATCATGACATCAGCCATCCCAGATGGACCACTAAATGCAGGCGGTGAGAGACAGCCGTGGGATTTTCCTAGCTGCTTCATGATTACACAATTTGGTTTTCTTCTTCTAACTTACTTTTAAAACATGATATACTCTAGTTCCATTCAAGTTACAGTGAATTGAATGACTATTTTTTCCTTGTCTCTGCATAGTATTCAATTGTGTATATATTACAAACTTCATTATCCACTCATCTGTCCTTAAACAGTTCAATTCCCTGTCCTAGATATTGTGCGAAGTGCTGCAATGAATAATGACTGGTATATATCCTTCTGGGTGAACATTTCTGTGTCCTGGGGGTAGATACTAAGAAATGAAACTGCCGGGTCATATAGAAACTCTATTTTACTTTTCTGAGACATTTCTATACTCTTTTCCATGAGGTTGTTCCAGACAATATTACCTCCAGCAGCGGATGAAAGTGCCTTTGTTTCATCATATCTCTGCCAACACAGATTGTTCACAGTTTGATTTTTATTCTCTTAATATGAACCATTCACTAGTGTATGATGAAATTCATTTTTCATCTTGAGTTGGATTCCCCTGATAATAAGTGATGCTGAGCCCTTTTATGTGTGCCTATTGGCCATTAGTCTATCTTTTTAGATAAGTATCTGCTCATTTCCTTTTCCCACTTTTTATAGGGTTTTCGGTTGTTGTTGATCTTGGAGAATTTTAAATATATATCTTGGATATTAAACCTTTTTCTGATGTATTGAGCACAAACATTTTCTCCCATTCAATTGGGTGCCTTTTTAGTTTAGTCTATATTTCCTTTGCCATGCAGAAACTCTCTAATTTGATGTAGTCCTGTTTGTCAAATATTTTATCTAAAACTGGGAAATAACTAGAATGGGAGTATGACTACAGAACAGGCTAGTAATAGAATTATCCATGGAACACCAGAAAACTCTGCCTTGGTTTCCTGATTTCAGTAATAGATCCCATCCTCCGTAGGTTGTTTCCTTATTATTAAATCCAGTTCAGCTCTTATTCCAGAGAAGTGTGGTATACTCTAAATGTTCATACCTCATTTCCTAGAAAATATCAATCATTAGAGGTTAAGATATCAAATTGGTAGTTTTTATTTTATATCTGAGGAAATGAGGGCATCATAAGTTAAATAATTCAGTTCACAATGCACAGCTATGAAACTGCCTGCCTGAATAGCCTTTGCAGCAATTATTTCTCACTGATTTCCTTCCTTCTGCATGTTGGAAAAGTTTTGGAACAGCTTTCTGGCCTATGTTTTACTTTTTTCTTTGTTAACTTCATTAATTAAAAGGGACATTCACTATCAGAATTAAGTTGAGGTTATGCCTCCATGTTTATGAGTAATGTGAATTTAGAAAGCCTTAGTAATTATGAAGCTAATAAGAATTGCATTTGTAAATTTCTTAAGAACCAGCGTGACATTTTCCGATGTAGATGTCTCATTTATTTTGTGCTCATCAATTTGTAACTATAGATGCAGAAATTAATCCATTATTTAAAGGATGTTTTTGTAGTGCCAATTTATAGTCTGGACAAGATTTCTGAGAACTGCCAACTACTAACAAAATTAATTCTCTTAAATATTTTTAAGCTTTGGGCCACACCCATAAGTGTTCAGGATTTACTCTTGACTCTGAGCTCTGGGACCACTCCTGGTGGTGCATAATGGGGATCAAAACTGGGTCAGGAATGCTCAAGAAAGCACCCTCCCGACTGTACTATCTATCATTTTGTCCCACAAAATTTAATTCTAATCCAATTTACCTTATACCATTCAGAAATACTGATGTACCCAAGTTAGTGGTCAAATGGCTCATATCTATGAAATAAAGAAGGTCCAACAGAACCTTGAATTAAAATGCTAAATTGAATTTGAATCATCAAACAATAAAAATTTGCAGAAATTAAACATAAAACATCCATACTACATTTTTGTAAACTAATTTTAAGAAGAAATTAACAAAAGTAATGCTTTCAAAGAAGGTCCTTTTGATGGTGCAGAGGGCTTTAGCTCTGAACAGTTCAACACCACTAACTTGCTCAATCAAAATTTATGCCACCATTCTTGGACAAAATCAATTAGTTCCTAAGCCAGATAATCTTGACTAGAGCTAGAGATGTGTTATTATCTTAGCTTCCATTAATAAAAAGCAATTAAAATATTAACAAAGGCCATTTCTGAACATTTGCTGCATACCACACACTGAACAGTAAATGAAAATAGTATAATCTTTCATTTTCTCGGTAAGTCCCACGAGAGATAAGCATTAGTCTACTTTTTAATTTTTTCATTTTGGGTCATACCTGGAAATGCACAGGAATTACTCCTGGCTCTGCACTCAGGAGTTACTCCTTGCGGTGCTCAGGGGACCATATGGGATGCTGGAATTGAACTCAGGTCAACCACATGCAAGGCAAATACCCCACCCTCTGTGCTATCGCTCCAGCCCCCTAATTTACATTTTTTAGATGTGGAAACCAAGGCTTAAGGAAAATAAGCAGTTTATATTCTAAAGCTGATAACTTTAGGACTTAGAACCAATGCTTTAGAGCCCCCTGCATCCCCCTCCTCCAACCACACCATGGAATGTCACCTTTGTTTCCCAGTCTACCAAAGTTAGATGGCTTTTGGTGCCATAAATCCAGTCTAAGACACCTAATCAATCCTGTGTGCACCGGTGTCCTCCAAGTATTGCCCCACCAATAATCTTGTTATTATTCCAATCCATACACACCACTGTAACTCTGCCTTAATTTCACAGCCTAACCCTCTAATTATTTCCAGTTCCATCCTACAGACTATGTCTAATAGAAAACTCAGATTTGGCATGTTCCCCATTTTCTTGGCAATTCCCAGAGATATACTCCACCCCACTGGTGAGAACTCTTTGAATCTCATACCCGTAGGAATCACAGCTGAGCTTGTTTAGTTCTTCATATTACACATCATAGCCTGCTCCAGGCTCTCCAGACAATTTTGTTTTCCTTAGTTCCATTACGTCTGCCAACTTTTCTATCAAGGTGCTACCTTGGTTTGTGGTTTTAATCTGCTTGAGAAACTAAGGTTCCATAGTTTAACCTAAAGACTAGTTTAGCAGATGGCTATAGCAGAGGTTTTCTGATTATTATAATTATTTTCAGGTATCTGTTCCGGTACTAGGTTTGATTTGCTCATTAATCATATTTTTTTTAATCGAAGAACGAAGCAAAATGACATTTGCTGATTGTGATACAACTCTAGGCATAACCACATCATATGGTGTGATAGCCGAATTCCAGGTGGACAAAGTAATGGAGGACATTTGGCTACCTGAAAAAGTTAACAAAAACTACTAGGCAGACATCCCAGGTAAACAAATGACTCACTTTCCTTATCACTGTATTTTCTGCCCATTATATTAACTTCTCCCAGGCAAATTTACTCAACATTCCCTTTATGTCAACATCCTAATCCTGCCTTAAAGAACTTCCATCAAACCCTTGGCTTAGAATAACACAGTTCCTCCATTTATTATGAAACCATCTCCTGAGTGTCTGATTAACCACAAAGATCCATATGGTAAATTGGAAGAGAAGTGACATTCATTTTCCAGCTCTCTTCTTCAAACAATCTTGTCTCTTTCTATCTTTCATGCATATCAGTTAATAATAACAATTAATAATGCTACAAAAATTAAAATAAAAACAAAATTGCATAATAAATAATTTAAAGACAGTAATCATAAGTTCTTTAAATAAAAAAGAATTTTAAACAGATATGAAAAATTAAAATGGTAAGCTATATTTTAATATAAAAACCACAAGTTGCATTAAATTGAGTCCGGCAAGCTACCGAGAGTATCTCGCCTGCACAGCAAAGCCTGGAAAGCTCCCCATGGCGTATCCGATATGCCAAACACACTAACAAGTCTCACAATGTTATTGGGCCCGCTCGAGCAAATCAATGAACAACGGGAGGGCAGTGACAGTGACAGATCTGTTTTAAACTTCAGAGGAGATTTAAAGGCAGTTGGTAGCACTGTCTGCAGCACTGTCCTCCCGTTGTTCATCAATTTGCTCAAGTGGGCCCAGTAACATCTCCATTGTGAGACTCATTGTTACTGTGTTTGGCATATCCAATACTTCACGGGTAGCTTGCCAGGCTTTGCCGAGGGGGCGAGAGACTCTCGGTAGCTTTCCAGGCTCTCCGAGAGTGGCAGAGGAATCGCGGAGGAATCAAACCCGGCACATTTCTTTTCACAACTTTAAATTTCTGGAAACTACCCCCCCATCAAAGGTCACAAGATGTTCTTGATTTAAGAACCCTACGTGGTAGTAGTGTTGCTGGTGGGCAAAGAATTGGGGTTCCCCAGGTGACTTATATGAAGGGGAGGAGAGAGATAGCAGTCTTGAGAAAGGACTCTACTGCATCCCTCTATACACACACTGGTCACCCCAGGAAATCTGGAACTGAAGAGTGTTGCAGGCAGCATGTGCTGCCTGCACACATGATGCTCGCATCTCCCCCCCCCCTTTTTTTTTGCTTTTTGGGTGACACCCAGTCGATGCTCAGGGGTTACTCCTGGCTCTGCACTCAGGAATCACTCCTGGCGATGCTTGGGGGACCATCTGGGATGCTGGGAATTGAACCTGGGTCAGCCGCATGCAAGGCAAACGCTCTACCCGCTGTGCTCCAGCCCCGCATCTCCCCTCTTGAGATGCACTTTCATACTCTCATGCTCTTATACTTTAACATTAGGATGTAGACTAGATTCTCTCTCCTCTAGAGAGGCCCGTGTTCTCTCTTGAGCACATATCTTAAGCTACCTCTCTCCTTACCTCTCTTTATTTCCTACAATAATCTTCACCATTTGCATCCTCCTGAAATTCTTTTCTTTTCTTTCTTTTTTCTTTGTTTTTTTTTGGGGGGGGGGGGGGAGAAAGGCAATGAACCCAAAGGTTGGGTAAAATTAGGATTGACTTCCCTTTCCAGTGAAGAACAATTCCTCATTCCAGTCTGAGTCTGTGGCTCTTTGAAAAGTCCTGTGGCAGGGATCGTCTACAACATGCAGAAAGAGTGGACTTCTGTTATAGCTTTATGGCTGCTTCATGGGGCTTGTGGGACGTAAGCATTTGTGCTGTACAGGGACTCATAGCGATTTTCATCAGTCCAAAATCTCCTAGATCATTTCTTGGGTGACAGAGATAGGTAGAACAAAGCAATAGATTTCCTTCTCAAGGTTTCCACCTCTCTTCCTTCACACTTCACGTAAGCCACCCAGGAAACCTTCACTGTCAACAAGAGCCTGCTCTGAGCACCTGCTTGGTACAAATCTTATGTCTCACCATCCACACAAGGTGGTTTTCAAGCCACACCTGAATATTCCATTTGTTCTGCCTGTCACACAGCATAACAGTCATCTGCATGTCTATGCTCACTCTAGCACTATTCACTGTAGCCAGAATCTGGAAATAACCCAGGAACAGATGGCTGGCTAAAGAAACTATGATACATCTACAGAATGGAATACTATACAGCCACCAAGAAAAATGAAGTTACTAGCTTAGAATTTTTATCTAAGTTGCTTACTATACGTTTGGTCTAACTTCTTAAAAATAACAATCCATGCTGGAGCCATAGTACAGTGGGTAGGTCGTTTGCCTTGCATGCGGCCGACCAAGGGACTTGATTCCTCCGCCCCTCTTGGAAAGCTCGGCAAGCTACCAAGAGTATCCCGCCTGCACGGCAAAGCCTGGCAAGCTACCCATGACGTATTTGATATGCCAAACACAGTAACAACAAGTCTCACAATAGAAACGTTACTGGTGCCCGCTCAAGCAAATATAAGAACAACGGAGATCAGTGCTACAGTGCTATATACTTATATTATAAAACCTTTCTATTTGCTTTGAAAATCTGTCTGGATCTTTTGGGTCTAATCTAAAGTCATCTATCCCAAGAGAAAAGAATAAAATTGTGTGTGGGAAAACTAGTCCAGTTCATCCAACTTATCCAGCTTGATTATGAAGAGGCCTAAAATCCAGAAATTTGAATTTGTTGAGATGCATTGATTATGGACATTAATAATAAGCAATGGGAGAGACAATATAAAGACCATCTCGTTGAAAGAAGATCTGTAATTCCTGTAAGGAAACATCCAGGTTTCATAATTCAAGTCAATAGTAATGATTTACAGGTTTGATTCTATTTCTTTTTTAAGGTATTTCTACAAAACAGCATTATTGGGGACCTGAGTAATAGTACAGCAGGTAAGGCACTTGCCTTGCACTTGGCAAATCCAGGTTTGATCCCAAGCATCCCAAGGCACTGCCAGGAGTAATTCCTTACTGCCAAGCCAGAATTAAACCCTGAATGTTGCTGGGTGTGACCCCCTAGAAAACAAACAAACAAACAAAAACAATCCAGCTTTATCTGGTGGGTATTCCATGTGATAATAAGGACAGAAATGTTCTTAGATGTCCTTTTAATCTTTCACAAACATGAAAATAGTTTTTATTAGCAATGGCATCTAAAAGATTTATCTTCTGCTTCTACACTAACAATGTGAGTAAACCTGTTACTTTGTTTGGGTTGAAAATATCCTCTTGACCATAAATTTATCTTTTGGGGGGGGTCACACCCGGTGATGCTCAGGGGTTACTCCCAACTTTGCACTCAAGACTTACTCCTGGCAGTGCTCGGGGGATCATATGGGATGCTGGGAATCGAACCCAGGTCGACCGTGTTCAAGGCAAACGCCCTACCCACTGTGCTATCGCTCCAGCCCCCATAAGTTTATCTTTTGGGATTATTAAAGACAGAGGGAAGCATCTCTATGTTGTTTCTGGTTCTTTCTTGTGTGAAAGAGAAGGACCCAAGTGGTGTCTCAGGGACTCATTAAAATAAAAGTAAACTGTTGAAACGTGTAGTCAGGAGAATGAACTAAATTTCTGAATTTGTGACCCAGTCTTAAATGAATGGTTCTATTACTCTTGTGACCTGCTTTCAGTAATTGGTTGTTCATAGAAACCAGAGAAAAGCCAACGCATATCTCAGCACAGACACTAGCAAAAGTCCCACCAAATATGATTCAGTGCCACAATGAATTCAGCAAATGTAACATCGGGCTTAATCGCTTACAGTTTCCTGCCACAGTCTTTAATGTTGAAGCTTGACATCCAGTTCAGCTGCCTGTGACTGCGTATTACTAGCACTCCCTTTTAAAGGGATGGATCCTAAGTGTTTTTTTTTTTTTGGTTTAGTTTTTGAGAGTTTCCTGAATGTTCTTAAGCCTTCTAGAATGGTTCTCAGAAAAACCAGTCTTTAGTGTGATGGGATCCAGATGGAAAAGCAAATAAACTTAGCTTGCATTCACGGAAATGGAATATTAAGCTGAAAACAGATCAACAGAGCAGAAATAGTCCCATTTAGCCTCTGCTATACTTCATCAGTGACACGGTCAATGATCAGATGTAAAAGGAACAGTGTAAGAAATACCACCCAGGAAGGAGCCTGGGAGAACAGCTTTAAAAATCATGGTTGAGAGAACAGTGATTATTGTCCCCAAAGAAATAAAGACTCTGGAAAAGGAAAAATGGCAGGAACTGGCAGGAGCTGAAGAACAACTGGCTTTCAGAGAATTAGTCTGGCCTTAGGTTTGCTCCAAAAACCTGCATTAAGACTCAGGGTTATTTCTTGTACTCAAATTTGAAGGACGAAAATTAGGAAGATAACACAGAAATATTCAAGTGTAGGAAGAGCTCTTTCTATAATCAACCCTTGCCTAGACTGTGATATTCTACATGAAGCTGGGGAAATGTAGAGAAGAAAACCCTGTAATAGGGGGAAGCAAATGTGATCTAGTCCAAAGAGCTAACTAAGGTCTTGGAGTTGAGCATTCTGAATTGGAGACCAGCTCCACAATTTCCTGGCTATTTATAAACTTAAGTAAGGCATTTATTTAATTTCAACCCAAATTCTGAAGTTTCTGGTTGAAAAACAGAGATGACAGTTCTCCTCAAAAGATATTTATTTATTTATTTATTGATTGATTGATTGATTGATTGCTTTTGGGGTCATACCTGACGTCGCACAGGGGTTACTCCTGGCTCATGCACTCAGGAATTACTCCTGGTGGTGCTCAGGGGACCATATGGGATGCTGGGAATCGAACCTGGGTTGGCCATGTGCAAGGCATACGCCCTATCTGCTGTGCTATCACTCCAACCTCCCAACAGGTTATTTTTAATGATCAAAATTTGAATGCCAGTGATTTATGAGAGTATGATACCTGGAAGGCACCAGAGCTGCATATGCTTCCCAAGTGCCACCAGAAGTGATTCCTGAGCAGAGTCAGAAGTAGCCCTTAAGAACTGCCGGGTCCATCAGCAATACCACTCCTGGGAATATAGCCCAGAGAGGCAAAAAAGTATAGTCGAAGTGACATCTGCACTTGTTTGTTCATTGTAGCACTCTTTACAGTAGCTATAATCTGGAAAAAACCTGAGTGCCCGAGAACAGATGACTGGTTAAAGAAACGTTGGTACATCTACATAATGGAGTATTACGTAGCTGTTAGAAAAGATGAAGTCATGAAATTTACATACAAGTGGTACTAAATTGAAAGCATCATGCTAAGCAAAATGAGTCAGAAAGAGAGGGACAGACATAGAAAGATTGCATTCATCTGGGGAACATAAAGTAACAAAATAGGAGACTAACATCCAAGAATAGCTGAGATAAGTACTAGGAGGTTTACTCCATGACTTGGAGGCCAGCCTCACATGCTAGGGGAAAAGGAAGCTCAGATAGAGAAGGGAGCACCAAATGAAGGATGTTGGGAGGATCCTCCCAGTATGGGAGATGCGTGCTGAGAGTAGACTATAGACGGAACATGATTGCCACTCAATGCCTCTTTTGCAACCCACAGCACCGAAAAGGAGAGAGAGAACAAAAGGGAATGCCCTTCCACAGAGGCATGGGTGGGGATGGGGGGATGGGGGTGGGAGGGATACTGGGATCAGTGGTGGTGGAGAATGGGCACTAGTGGAGTCATGGGTGTTTGATCATTGTATAACTGAAACCCAAGCACAAAAATTTGTAAGTCTACAACTGTACCTCATGGTGTTTCACTAATAAAAATTAAAAAATTAAATTTAAAGTAAAAAAAATAACTGCTGGGTCCATTCTCTGCCCTCAAATAAATATCAAGTTCTGAGATTGGAACAGGGTATATCAAACAAGTTTGCTAAGATCCTTGTTCCAAGCTCATTGTATTTTTTTTAAAAAAAAAAGACATGTTAGAGTCCTGCTTAAAGATGAAATTTATTGGTTTGGACTATCTGGCCTTAAAAGCTGTGATTAGGGTCTCTGAAATCTTGGGGGTAAGTTTAGTATTTTCTCCCTGAGTTAGAAGTTCCTCCCTGAGATAGGAGGAGCAACCAGTCACATATAGTATCCAAGAAGAAACAGCAGCTCTGTGAATTTTGCACTTTCCAAAAGATTCTTACCTACTCCTCATGATTCTTCTCTAACAACTGCAAATTGAGCAGATTTAAAGGCTTTCATAGGCCCTTCAGATAAATTTCTGGCAGCCAATTGTTTGTATGTAGCACATAATCAGGCCTTAACTTTACCACCATTGACTTATTTATACTGTTTTTAAAACTTCGTGGTGGGATTGAAGATATGTTACAGTGGGTAAGGTGATTCCCTTGCATGCATCTGACCCCAATTCAATCTTGGGTATCCCATGTGATTCTTCAAGCACTGTTAGGAATGATTCCTGAGTGCTAGCCAGGCATAAGGTCTGAGCACAGGGTATGACCCCCAAACTGAAAATAACAAAAACAAACCCCACAAAAACTAACATCACAACTTCATGGTGCTTAAAACAATACTTTTCCTTTTCAACAAGTAAGCTTAGCAAGGGGGCTGGAGCGATAGGACAGCAGGTAGGGCGTTTGCCTTACACGTGGATGACCCGGGTTCTATTCCTCCGTCCCTCTCGGAGAGTCTAGCATGCTACCAAGAGTCTCCTGCCCGTGCAGCAGAGCCTGGCACTCTCCCCATGGTATATTCAATATGCCAAAAACAGTAACAACAAGTCTCACAATGGAGACGTTTCTGGTGCCCACTCAAGTAAATCTATGAACAACAGGAGGACAGTGCTACGACAGTGCTAAGTTTAGCAATAATCTGAACAATTTCTTTTAAATTTTTTTTTTCATGAGGGCCACACGTGGTGGTGCTCACACGTACTTCCTGGCTTTGCACTCAAGCAAGGATCACTCCCGACAGGGATTGACTTGGATGACCATATGCAATGCCTGAGATTGAACCCAGGCTGGCCGTATGCAAGGTAAGTGCCCTACCCACTGTGCTATCTCTCCAACCCTGGAAGATGAATGGATTAGAGGCCTCTGGTCCATAATAGTTCCTTGGAAAAGCTCAAGTCCAAAACAATGAAGGGGTTTGTCCAAGGTCATATTTTTATTATTGGAGTCCAGGACTGTATCAATTAAGATGACCTTAGTTCCAAGACTCCCTGAGTTTAAGTTGTTCTAAGCAGTAACAGAACAAATTCTCTCTAACAAGAAGTTCAGGGCCAGGGGTTGTGGCTGAGGGACATGAAGGATACACACAAGGCAAAGGGAAAAGTCCTGCCCCATTTCTCTGCTTTTCTCTAGCTCCGTGCTTCTACCGCATGTCTGATTTGGTCTCAGGCTTGCACTCTTATCCTCACAGCATGCCTTGCTCACTTCTGTTTTATTTTATTTTGGTTCTGGGACCACACCTGGCAGTGTGTAGGGCTCCCAATTCTGTACTTAGGGTCACTGCTGGTAGTGTTCAGGGGACCATCTGGTGTTGAGAATTGACCCCAGACCTCCTGTGCAGAGCATTAATATGAACCCTTTAATAAATACAGTTTTGTACCAGTGCAATCACAGGAAATTGTTTGTGCATATTAGGTGCTGAGTTCCTAAGCAAATTACTTTCTAAAGGATGGAGCTATTACAACTGGCTTAATTATTGGACTCCTTCTCTGAGCTTCAGAAGGTTCAGTTATTCCTGAGCTACAAATATAACTGGTACAGAGTGGTAAGAGGGTGCTTATTTGAACAAAATTGGGAAGGGGAAAGAAAACAACTTTCTTTGTAAGTAAGCAAATCAGTATCAATTACAGAAACCCAGAGATATTCCATTTACTTTGGGACTGGTGCTAAAATAGTTAAAACAGAAAATAGCTAATGAGAAAGTAATTGTTTCATTGCACAGCCAAAAAAAAAAAAATGCCGTTAGCTATGATATCACAGGTGGCTACAACAGCATGTTCTTTCTTGTGAAGTTGCCAAGGCAACCATCTGAGGGGGATTGTAGGGTAAGGGGCAGCATAACTGATATTAAAAACAATTCTTTGTACTGTGAAGATTGTACTTTGTACACTCAAATACAGAACATTATTGGAGAAATTTTGGATTCTCACAAATTCAGTAGCCAGTGGAAATAAAATTACTGTACATGAGTATGCAGTGGACAATATGTATTCAAATAATCCATAAATCCTTATGAGTTGGAACCTTCTTTACTGGGTCCATATTTAATAACTTTGTCTAATTATTTTATAATTTCTTCTCAACAAGGCCCAAGTCTCTGTAGATCTGAAATTCTTCCTCTTGATTCTTTTTCTCTAGCAAATGCTACTCAACTCTCTTGCAGCTCCTTGAAGTGATTCATTTCAATATTTTTTTGTACCTGTGCTCCCAGTGACTATCACAAAACTGGACAAATAGAAATCATTTCATCGTACTTGTTGATCTTGTATCAAACTTTCTCATTTATTTTTAATTCCGTGACTCATTTCTACATTAACTTATTTGTTGGATTGAAAGTGCAGTTTATGGGACAAGAGTACTAGTATAGCAGGTAAGGTGCTTGCTTTACATTCATTGACCTGGTATTGTTCCCTAATACCTCATATGGCCCCTGAACCCACCAGAAGGTAGCCCTGAGTACAAAGTCAAGAGATTCACTCTGAGTACCACTAGGTATGGACTCAAAAAACAAGAAAAAAAGAGAAAATTCAGACTACAAAATACCATAAATTTAATTGTATCAATTGTATCACTTGTCATCCCTATGATCATAGATTTGCTCAAGCAGGCGCCAGTAACGTCTGCATTAGTCCCTGTCTCATGCTAGTGTAGCCCAATGACATCTGCTCAGTCCTGAAACACGAAGAGCATCAAACCGTTCGTTCAGGTTCTTGATGAAGAAGTCCGACCATCACGTAGGTGGGCAGCCAGGAGTTCTTTTGATGTCTCATGGAATCCATTTGGTAACAGCTCTAGTTTAGCGGTCATTTCCAAATCGAATTATGTATCCAGCCTATCTGATTTTTGATGCCTTGGCAAATGAGGCAGCGTCCCTGATTCTCGATCATCGATGGAGGACAGAACTCCGGAACCCTTCTCTCACTTGAGTGAAGTGTGATACTCCAAGCATAGCTCCTTCCATTCCTTGAATTCCTTTAATTAAGTAAATTTAATTAAAGAAGTATAACTACGCTACTTGTTTATCTGCTTGAGACATAATTTGGTATTTTTTTTTTATCTTTTCAGTTAAGAACTGAAACTCCTATATATCTTTATAAGGAACACAAAGCTGTCTCCTTGAACTTCTTGAAGTTTTCACATTAATTGTATTAGAAAAACAGCAGCTTTCTTATTTGTTCATTAATTCACTAAAAGTTTACTATGCAGTGACCACCATCTGCTAGACCCAATTCCAGGAGCTACAGATTCAACAGTGGAAGAGATCTACCATCATGCAGCCTGAGAGAAGGTGGAGGGGAACTACACCCCTATAAGTGATGAGCACTGACAATTATTTCTCTATTCTATCATAGTTAATGATCATTCCACACTATTGGATTAAAATCTTCCAACATGGAGTGAGGTTTTCTTTAAAAAATTCATTTAGTTATTTACTTTGGATTATAATACTATAAATAATTGTTTCTAATAAACATAATCTTAAAACTGCATAGTATTCCACTGTGTATGGATACAAAAAATTCTTGATCCATACAAGTTGGGCATTTGGGTTGTTTCCATGACTTGGCTATTGTACTGAGTGCAGTGATGAATATAGATGTGTGTATATACCCCTTTGAATTAATGCTTTTTTGTGTGTCTGGGAGATAGATGCCAAGAAAGTGGTATTGCTTTCTTACATCCAGATCTCTACCCATTAAACCATTGAAATGTGATTAAATCATAAACTGAAAGTATAGATAAGATTGAAAGTGATATTATAATCAATTCATCCAAAATGATAAGGGAAAGAAAAATAGAAAAGGTATAAAATAGCCAACAAAATAATGAATTTTAATTAAAATATATAATTTTTTACGTGAAATGAAAGTTGGATGAAGGATCAACTGAAAGATTATTGGTTTACATAAATAAGCAACTCAACTGGATGCTGTCTATAAGAAATTAGTTTTAGTTTTCACTTCCTTACTTCATTTCCTTCCTTAGCATAGTTACCTCAAGTTCTAGCTATTTTTCTCTTAATTTTATATAAAAAACTTACTAGATTAAAAGTGATTTATTAAAACTTATTTTAATAGAGACTATACAAGTGTGATAACTGTAGCACTGCAGCACCGTCCTCCTGTTGTTCATCAATTTGCTCAAGCGGGCACCAGTAACGTCTCCATTGTGAGACTTGTTACTGTTTTTGGCATATTGAATACACCATGGGGAGCTTGCCAGCTCTGCCATGAGGGCGGGATACTCTCTGTAGCTTGCTGGGGTCTCCAAGAGGGATGGAGGAATCGAACCTGGGTCAGCCACATGCAAGGCAAATGCCCTACCTGCTGTGCTATTGCTCCGCCTATATGCAATAACTATTTTGATTGAATTAAAAACTAGAAAAGGCCATTCTTCAGATAACTGGTAAAAACTATGCATTGAAAAAAATAGTAAAATATTATTTTTTAATTTCAAAATATTACTAAAATTAACAAAGTATGAAATATATATAAGAATAATATTAGCAATATTAAACAATTTCTTTGTGAAGGGAAGCTGGAGGAAGACTCAACCATACCCATCACTATCTCTCAAGTTGGCTTATATTTAAACAATAATGAATATTAATAAACACAAGACATACGGCAAAAAAAATGTTCTGCTCAGGAATGTTTGCAACTGATGTCCCAGGGTATGCGACACCCACTATTTAACAAGAGAGAACTCAGAACTTCTCCAGGTAAGAATCGCTGTGAGGCTAAGACTCAGCTAATCTTGTCACTATTATCTTAACCAAAGCCTGGTGTGAACCAAAGGCAAAGAACTCACAAGGAAGGAACCCACAACTGATAACATTGCCCTTAGAAGTTTTAAATATTACTGAATACTCTTACTAAATACATACAACTCTTTATTACTGAATAAAACATTTTCTTGTTGATTTAACCTCACCATCATTTCCTGGGCAGGCCCAGAGTTGCTCATGATGTTCAGGGATTAACTCCCACACTTCTTTTGCAACCCTCATGTGTGCACCCCGCATGAGGTGGAGTTAATTTGGCAGTCCTCTCTTCCTTCCCTTGAAGAAGTTGAACCTTTTGTTTGGGAGATCATCCCACAAAATTTTCGCATATCTGTTTTTCTATCTATCATCCATCTTATTTATCTCTAAATGACTCTGATCTTCTCATGACATTCCTACAGGGTTGAGGTGCTCATACAATTTTTAAAAATAAATACTTGCCTGAGGATTTTTTTTAAAGAATCAGTCATTGACTATTTATTTATTTGTTAAGATTCAGGATTTATTGTGGTGAGTGAGATGGGGTGGTTGAGTGCCAGGGTAGTGAGCAGGGACTGAGGGGCAGGTCCAAGACTCTCATGAGTGTAGTACCCACCATTTGTCTAGAGGCCCATGGTTTGGGATGTGCGATATCCAGAGTCATCTGGGATGAGCCACGTCTCAGCCACCATGTCTTCAAACTCATGTGAATTATTAACTTGGTAAAGACCCACTACCTGGACATGTGGATCTTCTGGCGACCAGAAAACTTGAACTTGGAAAAGCCCAGAGCCTCTATCACACATTCTTTGTTCTGTATCTTGGTGCAAATGGACATGATAACTTGGCCAATATGGACCCTGGCCACCGTGTTCTGGGGCTTTGCAAAGGCCTACCACATACCTGTTTGGAGCCTGAGATTGTGGTCAGCATGAGAGCATATAGGAACATCCACGGCTATTGGATAACATTGGGTTGTCCTTGCTGCTCCCACAGGGAGCTTAAGGTTTATTGAGTCACTCCCACAACAGTGCAACTGAGGCACACCCAATTCCATCAAGCACTAATAATCCAAATTGGTTTTCTCTTTCCTTTATGTCATTTGCATGGTTTATTTAGCAATGCCCTTCTTGTATAGACACAGGAAGACAGTTGATGCTATGCTATGTAACATGGGAGTTAATTGACTCCAAAATAATATTTACTCCTGGGCAACCATATTTACTTGACTTAAGCCTCAGTTGCCCTTAGTGCCTAGCACTATAAGAGCAGGGTCCCAAGAGGGACTGGATAGACCCAGGGCAAGCTGTGAGCTACCCTGGCATCAAAATGGGCCAGGCCAAGTGCCATAATACTTAACTATAAGTTAAGAGCACAGTCATGGACAAATTCTGTAATGACCCAAAAAGTAGTCACTGAATAAGGACCCTGCTGGGGTTAGGAAAGACTAACCTGACCTGAGGACTATGGTCTGGAATATATAGTGAGATGTCCCCAGAAAGAGCCAAACTTTAAGCTTAATGTAACTCTTACTGTGTTCATATAAAATGGCATTGCTAGAAATATTATAAGAAGTAAATTTACTGTGACTGTTTAAATGGATTGCTATCTGAGGAAAGGAGAAAGCAATATGCCCTGGATGGAATCCTGCCCTTGAGCAGATTACCTAGTAATTTGGAATGCTAAATCCTTAGATGAGATTTTGTCCTTGAGTTAATCTCCTGAAGGAAAGGTTTTACATCTCTTTGTTGCTAAGATAGTGTTTAACCCCACCTTTGTATTCCCACCCTTCATGATTTCTATATAACTATGTTGTAAGGAGTAAGAAAGGACAGGACTAGACCACTAGACTTTGGGAGGAGATGAAGACAAGACCGTGGAACTAGACTCTGGGAAGGAGATACTGAGAAGGAGAAAGTGAAGACTAGACACTGGGATGGAGATGCTGAAGATGCTGAAAACTAGATATTAAGGACTAGACTCTGAGGACCTTAGTGCGTAGCACTCTAAGAGCTATTGAAGACGTTGGGACTAGATGTGGGGGACAAGAAAGTTGGTATATGTTGGGAATTAGATGCTGAATACTAGATGCTGAAGACTAGATATTGGGGAAGAGAACATCTAGGATGACGAGACGTTGAAGATGAGGAGAAGAACTAAGACTTTGGAGACTTTGGGACTAGAAGGTGAACCAGATGATGACGATGACTGGAAGTAGAGGACTATGAAACAACAATGAGACGAGGAAGAGGATGTAACGAAGTGAAGGACTTCGAGGTCTATGAAGGGACTAGGATGATGGAACTCTGGTGTCTGAAACTATGGCTGAAATAACGACTATGACTGTGCCAAAAGCGAGAGATTGGACGACGCTGGGAAGGAGAGAGAAATAAAGTGACTACCTGCCAGCCCGGGGCCCCGGCTCCTGTTTCTCCATTCTCTGGTGTCTCTCCCATCGTCTGGCAACTTACATGTGGCAAAGGTGTCTCCAAGGTCCCTAATAATAGCCCATACAAGTAACAGGCTGTGTACACCACCAAGGAAGCCGCTACTGTCTGCAGCCATTGTGCACCAGGCCCCATGGGGCAGAAAGCATCACCAGCTGTTTATTTGTCTGGGGAGGTCACATCCGGCATTGCTCAGGGGTTACTCCTGGCTTTGTATTTGGGAGTTACTTCCAGTGGTTCTTTGGAGACCATATGGGTTGCCAAGGATTGAACCCTGCCATGTTCTTCACAAATACCCTACCTTTTGGACTATATTATTCTAGCCCCCTAAATGTGTTTGTTTGTTTGTTTAACCTCTCAGCCATCTGAAACTTTTGTTTGTTTGTTATTTTGGGTCTTACCTAGCAATGCTCAGGGCTTGCTTCTGTCTCTGTGCCAGGAATTACTACTGATGGTGCTTGGGGAGCCATATGGGATATCAGGAATCGAATATCTGGGTCCACCACATGCAAGGTAAGTGACCTACCTTCTCTACTATCTCTCCAACCCCAATGAACTTTACAAACTTAATTTTTAAAAAATTAGGCCACACCTGGTGGTGTTCAGAGCTTAATCCCGGCTCTGCACTCAGAAATGACTCCTCACAGGGCTTGGGAAACATATGGGGTGCAAGGGATAGAACCTGGTTCTGTTGTATGCAAGGCAAGTGCCTAACTACTGTAATCATTCCAGGCCTTTCTTGAGGCTTCTTTAAGGGGTGGAGGGATAGTACAGAGGGTACGGTATTTGTTTTCCTTCCGCATGGTCGACCTGATGATCCCCGGTATCCAGTATGTCCCCCCAAGCACCACTAGGAGTAATTCCTGAGTGAAGAGCCAGGAATAACCCCTGAGAATCCCCAGGTGTGACCCCAAAAGCCAAAAAGCAGAGAGAGAGAGAGAGACACACATACACACACAGACACACACAGAGAGAGAGAGAGAGAGAGAGAGAGAGAGAGAGAGAGAGAGAGAATGGCTGCAAGATTAGAGAAACTCGTTGGTTGAAGAAATTGTTCAGTTTATTTCAAACTACAGTTCTTCACCCACAATTCTTTCAAATTAACAACTTTTCTCAGAATACACACAGACTGCAGGTGGAAATGTTCAACTTACAGACTTACAGAAGTGCAAGAAGTCCAAAATCTGACCAATGTGGTTTCTTTTAAACTCCATACTCCATCCATGATAAACACAATGTTGCTAACTTAATGCAAACTGCGTTGTAGTATGTATATAAAGATGATTTGGGGAAAATACCGTCCTCTTACATTTTTTCCCTCTGATATGGCATCTCAGTTTGCAGACCTACCCAGAGCCTCCTGAAATGGCATGCAGAAATTGTCTATAGACACCTCACTCACTCCTTTATCTTTTAGTATCTTGTCTGTAGTCTTTTTGGCTACACCAAAGTACACTTGTTGCTCTCAGTGCTGCACAAATATTAAGGAGTTCACAGTCCACCTCTGGCACAATGCTTGAAGCGCCTCACATGACATCTCCATTCTTTTGCCAAATGCTGGTGGTCTGGACAGCTCCACAAGTGTGTCCTGCCTCCAGGGTAGAGGGGAAGCAGAGCACAGGCTTACTCCACTTGAAATGCATAGATTTCCTGAATTATTATCTCCTCTACATCCACCACTCTGGAATCGAAGGGAGGAAAGAGATCAGAATCACTTTTCCAAATGTTTTATCAGTTTCCCTTTAATATTCCTGAGAATACTCTTTTTTTTTTTTTTGCATCATACTTGGTGATGCACAGGGTTTACTCCTGGCTTATGCACTCAAGAATTACTCCTGGCAGTGCTCGGGGGACCATATGGGATGCTGAGAATCGAACCCAGGTCTGCTGTGTGCAAGGCAAAAGCCCTATCCACTGTGCTATCACTCCAGCCCCTCTTTTCTTAACTCAGAGATCTTTCAATATTTTAATCTTTCCAGTGCCTGTATCACCTGAGGTGTGTGTGTGTGTGTGTGTGTGTGTGTGTGTGTGTGTCTGTGAGAGAGAGAGAGAGAGGGAGGGAGAGAGACTAGAAAAATGACTAGACAATATTTTTAGAAATCTATAATTTATATTAGAACCTTATTTACTGTTTCCATAGCTTTGCCTCTTCTAGAATGTTCTATTAATTTGATTCAAACCATACACTAAGATTTTGTTTTGTTTTGTTTGGGGGCCACTCCCTGTGGTGCTCAGGATCTGCTCCTGGCTCAACACTCAGGGTTCACTTCTGGCGGAGTTTGAGGGACCAAATGTGTTGCTGAGCATCAAACCCAAGTCAGCTGTGTGCATGGCAAGTGCCTTTCCCACTGTACAATTGCTCTATTACCGAAACTGGCTTCTTTCACTTTGTAGTAGGCAGCATTCCAAAAGATATACCTATATTTCATTGCTAAAATCTTCCTTTATGGAATACTATGTTGTGTTATGAGCCACTAAAAACATGTTATTAATTAATACAATGTTTTATGATCTTTTAAGTTTTCTATTTATCAAAGATGTTACTTACTGTAATCTATTCTTTAAGAAACAAGTCATTTTTACTCATAAAGAAAAAGAAGTGAGGCAAATTATTTTATCTATTCCTAATACTTATAGCTTTGAAAGTCTACTTTCAATTAACTGTGAGAACATGCTCACTTAGGGGTTATGTTCTAGTTATCAATGTTTATTCTCCTGTTTTGATACCAAAACTCTCTGGCTATCATGATAGAACACTTTTTTGGGGGGTGGGGTTTTTTGGTCACACCTGGCGATGCTCAGGAGTTACTCTTGGCTCTGCACTCAGGAATTATTCCTGGCGGTGCTTGGGGGACCATATGGGATGCTGGGAATCAAACCCAGGTCAGCCGTGTGCAAGGCAAAGGCCCTACCTACTGTTCTATCGCTCCAGCCTCATTACAAAACATTTTTTAACAATCATATTCATGGTTCATGTTTACATAGTCCTTAAGAGGCAATGGTCTGATAGGCGGAATTGTTTCAGTGTACTTCCCCACCACCTGGAGAAGCCACAAACTTGGTATATTAAAAAAAAAATCAGTGTAACTCTGGGGCATTGCTTTCATGTAGCAGAAAGCATATGCCTCATTCATGGGAATAACAGCTTGATCTGAGGTATTAAAAACATTTTTCCAACGTGTTTTTGAATGAAAAATTTACAGAGAAACCATTTCATCCTCATACCATTGAAGAAAATAACTTATTATCTCCATTTCCAGAGAAAGTACCGCAGTCACTCAAAGCTCTGTTGGAAATCTTCATAGACTGGGTAGTTTTTAAACAGAATGAGTGTATTTTCTTGTGATGATTTACTGCAATAAAGCTCATCAAATTAGCGCCTTTGATCTCCTTCCAGTAGAGACAGTTGCAAATAATGAGAAAGACAGATGCTGTGATTTGTCCAGATTGCAAGCGAACCTCAACAGCTCTGAACAGGATCATGGGCTGAACAAGAAATTGATGAAAATTTCTGCACCTCCACCCTGGATACTTGGCTCCAGTCATGTGAGCCATTGTTTATGTTAACAGGTACATTAAGGGCACTTAGCAGGGGCCTTAAGAGCAAAGGTCACATAGCTGTGGCTGCAGGATAATAAATAATCAGTGCTTGCTGATTATTAATGCATACTATAGAAGTCAGAGTAATCTCCTATTCTAGAACGATGTTTCCTGCCTGAGCACACACTTGGAGCTCTTTGTTTAAACTCAGCTAACCTTGTTTTATCTAGGAAACTATCCCAACCTTAGGGTTTTTATTAAGGGAGTGATTCCCCACATTTCTCATAGTTCTGCAGGCTGGAAATCTGGGAGCCTTTTACAAAGGCAGAAGTTTCATTCATGAAGACTCTTCCCCCATGACCTAACCACCTTCCCTCATTCCTTCCTTTATATCATCACATTGGGATGTCAGGATTTCAACATATAAATTTGGAGGGACAGAAACTTTCAATCCATAAGAAGGAGCCCGTGTTGAAACACTGTATGCCTGAAATCCAATCATGAATAACTTTGTAATTTCATGATGATGAAATAAAATAATAATTTTTGAAAAAAAAAGAAAAGCCTACGTACAGAAAGTTCCAGACTGTTTTTGCAACGTTACATATGACAAGGATATATGACAAGAACTCTAACCCAAACAGTCTGACTCTGGACAAACTCACCTGGTTCCCTCCCTCATGTCTTCATGTCTGTACTCAAAGGTCACTCTGAAGAGGGTTTCCCACCCACTTAAACAGGAACCTTTAGGGGTGTCCGATGCTTTCTATTCACTCTACCCTCTCCAGAGCACACTCATATCAATCTGATCGCAGTTAGTCATAAGTTCACTTACTGCCTGTCAGCCTTCCTCTCTGAAAAATAAATGCTATTGGGACAGGAAATCTCCCTGTTGTACCCCAAGTGCCTACAACAGAGCCTAGCACATTGTAGATGTTCCACACTTATTTGCTGAACAAGTTAAAGAAGTAAACTCAGATATTTCTTTTGCATCCCCCATATTTCTTTTGCACAAGGTAAGCAGGTTGTTTTTTAGTGTTGGAGTATATTTCAGGGTAAATGGGAATATGTTTGGGGGTGTCTCTGTCACTTCCTTAACCAGATGATGCTGTATTTGGATTATCAACTTAGACTTTGAAAACACCCTCCCAGGACGTGTATCCTGGGTCTTTGATTTATCTGATCATTAGAAAGTGACCTAATATGTCTGTACCCAACTCCATCATCTTCATATTGTTGATGAGAAGAGTATGTACCACCTGGAGTTGCATTAGAATTAAGTGACACTCTGAAAAGGCATATAATAATTCCTAGCACATTTTTTATGTAGGAGTACTGCTATTTATTCAGCCACTGATTAGCCGATTTAATTGAGCATGAACTCCACCTTACTTTTCTTTCATTTTTTATAATTTTATTTATTGAATCACCGTGAGAGCAGTTACAAAGCTTTTGGGTTTAAGTCTTGGTTATACAATGAAACACCCATACCTTCACCAGTGCCCGTTCTCCACCCCACAAAACCCCAGTATACCCCCATCCCACACACTCCCCCTACCTGTGGGGCAGATGATTTCCACATTACTCTCTCTCTCTACTTTGATTACATTCAATATTTTGACAACAGACCCACCATTATTATTTGAGATTTTACCCCAACATTCAAATCTGCTGAAAAGGCAACAGTAGACAATTTGTTTTCTATTGCTGGTTATGAATAACATATGATGTCACATGACTGCAGCAGTGGCTGCGCGATTTTGAAATTCCGAAATTTTAACAATGAAATCTGGAGGGATTTCTGCCAAAACCTGCTGGGTTCTGAGATTTGTTCCTGAGTCTCTGGGATGATGGCTGTTAAGCAGCTTGATCAGGATCCAGAAAGACTATTCATAGGGGGATACTCGGGGTCTCATTGGGAAGGGGAGGAAAGGGCCGGCTCAACCCCCATTCTGTGAGGCCCCACGTGTCTCATCACTGAAGGCCCAAATGACTGGCCAGTAGCCTCTGGAGGATGGTGGCCACCGAGTTGCCTAGGGGGACCAGGCAGAGGGACAACACCCTTTCCCCCCGGAATGGCTCGGTGACAGTAACCTACTGTGGGGTCCAGATGGATGCACTTATGCCAAAAGCCACTGGGTTCCGAGATTTGTTTCTGAGTCTCTTGGATCATGGCCGTTAAGCAGCTTGATCAGGAGCCAGAGAGGCCGTTTGTTGGTAACAACATGGGGTCTCGTTGGGGTGGGGAGGAAAGGGCCAGCTCCAACCCCATCCCGTGAGACCCCGTGTGTCTCATCACTGCAGGCTCAAACCTGACTGTCCAATGGCCTCTGGAGGATGGTGGCCACTGGGCCTCCAGGGGGAACAGGCTAAGGCATGAAACCTATTCCCACCTGGGTTGGCCCAGCACCGGTAACCTACTGCAGGGGACCAGACACATTTCTGCCAAAAGCCGCTGGGTTTCGAGATTTGTTTCTGAGTCTTTGGGATCATGGCCATTAAACAGCTTGATCAGGGGCCAGAGAGGCCGTTCATGGGCGGTGACTCGGGGTCTCGTTGGGATGGGAAGGAAAGGGCCGGCTCCACCCCCATCCCTTGAGACTCCACGCGTCTCGTCACTGCGGGCCCAAACCTGACTGTCCAATAGTCTCTGGCGGATGGTGGCCACAGAGCCGCCAAGGGGGAGCAGGAAGAGGGACAGCACCCTTTCCCCCCTGGGGTGGCCCGGCGACAGTAACCTACTGCACGGTCCAGATGCATTTCTGCCAAAAGCTGTCCTAGCACATTTTAAATGTGATGGAAATGTTACCTATTTTTTGGTCAACACTTATCCATTGTGTTCTTACAATAGTGAAGTGAACTAGACTAGGTTTTCAAGTTCTTTTACAATATGTCAATGCTGGATAGGGCACTTGCCTTGTATACGGCTGACTCAGGTTTGATCCCCAGTACCCCATAGAGTTTCCCAAGCGCTGCCAAATGTTATCTTTGAGTACAGAGCCAGGAAAAAGCCCTTATATTCATTGAGTGTGCTCCCAAAGTATATTTATGTTTATATAGTATGTGTGTGTGTTCCAGAACTTAAATAACTCAAGTTATTTATTAACACATGTACTTTTAAAGTACCTGTGCCCTAAAACCCAGAACTAATCCAGTAAGCATTTCTTCAAAGCCTAGAGGAGGATCAGGCTGAGAGTTATACCCAGGCTGTGTGTGTGTATGTGTGTGTGTGTATGTGTGTGTATTTACTCAATTAAAATAACACAGAAACTTACTGTTGTTTGTGATGACTGTGATGATTATTATGGGAACAGTTCATTGTGAAAAGAAAAATCCTTCTATGGAATCAGGTCATCTAAGATATACTGATTCATGACGTTGGATTAAAGTAGACTTGTCTAAATAAGACACCAAAAGTACAGGCAACAACAGAAAACACAAAAGTTGTTATTCAATTGTTCTTCATCAAAATAAGACTGTACAGCAAAGATCAATAGATTTAGTCAAAGGACAATTCATAAAATGGCAGTCAGTATTTTAAATGATTACTTAATAAGGGGTTAATATCTCTAAAAATATTTTTAAAACCTCTATGGTACAACAACAGCAGCAAAATAATCAATCTAATTTTAAAATGGAAATAGATATTGCTCCAAAGAATATTTACAAATGGCAATAAACACATGAAAAGCTGCTCTACTCAGCATTTTTTGTCATTAGAGGTAGACGCAACTCAAAACTAAATGAGATACCCATTAGGATGGCTAGTACAAAAGAAAAACCAAAAAAATGATAATAACGTGTTGGAAAAGATGTAGAGGACCTGAATTACAATCCTCATAGATTGCAGGTGGAGAGTGCACTATGGTACAGCAGCTACAAAGGCAGTATGATGGACCACCAAAAAATTAAGCACATAATGATGCTTTGATCTTCAAGTCCACTTCTGATTATATTCCCCAAGGAAGTAGAAGCATGGACCGGAGCAAGTGTTGGGCTCCAATGTTCCCAGCAGCATTATTCATCAAAGTAACTCACACTTCTGACACCACAGTTCACACCAAGTAATTCTCCAGTTCTCAGCAAAAACTGACAGGGTGTCCTATAGATTTAAGCAAATTAAAATCATTCTCTGGAGATAGCAATGGGTCTCATAGGTTAAGGCCTTAATTATACAAGTTCATCCCTATTTTAGGTACCAATTGCAAATTCAGATTGCTGCCAGTCAGTCTGTGCATTTGGTTTTACATTAAGGCTCCCATAAACTCCTTTGTAAAACGACTTACAAAACTTTGGAGAAATATTTACTTCCATTTTGGGTTATATACTCCTACGACAGAAAAACATTCATTCAAAACAACATTTACACCATTATACATAGCAGCATGCAGTGCAATAGTTAAGATCTGGAATCAAACTAGATGTCCAACAACAAATAAGTGCATCATGAAGATGTGGTGTATATACACAATGCAATACTACACAGCTATAAGGAATGATGGAATCATGCAATTTGTGTCAACGTGGTTACAACTGGAAGACAGCTTGTTAAATGAAGTAAACTAGAAGAAGGATAAACACAAAATAATATCACTTATATGTGTATTTAGAATAACTAGATGAGGGAATGCCACCCTTTAAAGGTGAGATGCCCGGATCAATCTTGGCCCTGGTGTACAGGAAGAAAAAAGGAAAGAAAGAGTGAAAGGGAAGCAGAGAAAAGACAGATAAGAAACTGGGGCCAGGTTAGGGTATTAAGGTACAAAGGTGATGTTAAGGAATGATAGAGCCAAATATCTAAACCACAGAGCCACAAACACTGGAATCAAATGATCTCAATTTTAACAACTGAACTTAGAAAGGTGCCTGTCAAGAGGGAACATTGGATGGGCTGGAGGGTATGGGAGGGAACCTGAGAACATTGGTGGAGGGAAGTTGACACGTGAAGGATTGAAGCTGCAATACTGTATGTCTAAAACTCAACTATGAATAACTATGTAAAACATGGTGCTTTAAAAAAAATTACCAAAAAAATTAAAATTAAAACAAAAACCAGCCAGGAACGACTAGATGGAAGAGCCACATGGGGAAGGTCATTGATATGGGAACTGGTGTGTCCCCCCTGAGTATGCTACTGTTTTGTCTCCACAGTCCTGTCCACAGACCCTATAGCTTATCACAGCTCCTTACTCAAGAGTGGAAACAAAACTTTAATCTCCACCTCCTCTCTCTCTCTCCCTCCCTCCTGAGTCCAATCCTGTGGTGAGAAGAGGACACAAATTCCAGGCATAATCAATTGACCTTTCTGGTGTCACCTGAGTCACTGTAGGGCCCTACCTTCTATGTCCCCATTGGCACAAATCTGGGAGTGCTTTGAAGAGACTCCTAATGAAAACCAAAAGACACACCTAACCCTCAGGAAATTTCAAGGACTTTGATTGCTTGGTGCCAGAAAGTGGAGACAAAGACCAAATGTATTTTCTATAAGCCATAAACTCCAGTATCCATTTACAGACAAATAGTTAATAAAATGTGGTATTACATACCATGAACAATTATTCAACCTTATAATGGAATGAAGTTCTCATAATGCTACAATAAGGATGGCCCTTGAAAACTGTTATTTTCAGTGAAATGTGACTGGTGTGAACTAATCCTTATTGAAAGATTTTACTTACAGGAGGAAACTTGGAAGAGTCCAATTCATAGAAAAAGAAGCGGGGGTGATGGTTGGGTGGAGGGGTGGGCAGGGGTAGGTGGATATGGATGATGAATTGTTTCAGATGAAAGTGATGAAAAATGTCTGGAAATAGATGTGCAGAAATGCAAAATATACTTAGAGTTGCTCGATTATGTGCTTACTTAAAGTCATCCCTTTTTGGAGAGCCCTTCATGTCCAGTCTCCTGCTGAGAGCATCATGACTAGTTTCAGAATAGAGGGTCAGGTAGACCCAGCCTTCCCATTCAGTCAAATTATTCCCTTTTGAGTACCTAGCAACTTAGCATTGAAGTTAGTGATGATACAGGTGGCAGAAAGAAGAGAGACCATTCAGCACAGGCCAGAATCCCACGAGCCCCAGGAGGTGGCCATCAAGCCACACCTGATGTTTGCTTGGTCTTCTCGGCATGGGAGTTGATCCCCTCCACCCAATTTCTTGGGGGGCCATGGACTCAGGTTGAGATGAGGAATTGCTCTTTGCAGGAAAGAAAGGCCAGTCCTAGACTTTACCCAGGGTTACAGGATTCTTGTCTTGCCTCACAGAAAAAAAATTAAAGAAAGGAGTAGACAAGCAATGAGGTAAAAGCAGATTTTATTGGAGATTTTTGGAAGGGCAGGAGGGAAGGAAAAGTGTGTGTGTGGGGGGGGGGGTGTGTGTGAGAGAGAGAGAGAGTGAGAGAGAGAGAGAAAGAGAGAGAGAAAGACAGACAGACAGACAGACAGACAGACAGACAAACAGAGAGTAATCTCTCATGAGAGATTGTGGGCTTCTCCAAGCAGGGGCGGAGAGAGCCCCTATACATACACCAGCTCTTTGAAAGCATGAAAGTGCACAAGAGGGGAGTACATGTGGTTGCCACATGTACTCTGGCTTCACATGTGCTCAGCCATGTGGGCACAAGCAGTACATGCGCTAGGGCAGTGAATGTATGCCCTTCCTTTGTTCAAGGTAGTTTTTATAGGGTTTTCCCAAGCTGCCCCATGTGGGGCTTTCTGACTAGAAGAAAGTTTATTTCTAGGGTTGTTGCTAAGTGGGTAGAATTGGGAGTGGTCTCCTTTGAAACTCCTTTTCTCGACCTTTGTCCTGATGATATTCTGAGGATGGGTCCAGCCTTCTCTGGTCTGAGCTAACTGAGGGTTAGTCAGATTAAAGAAAGGAATTGAAGGTTCTCCAGTAACTTCCTTCAGGCCCTTTCTGTATAGATGGGTTCAGTCTCCACAGGGTTGGCTGCTGGAGAAGGTCTTATCAGGTCTTGCTTTCTGTATCCACAAGGTGGGTCCGACTTAGGACTGATGGCTTTACTACTTTCCTGAAATTTCATTGCCATGATGTGTATGTGTGGGAGGGGAGCTTCCTTAATCTATCTGCCTATATCGCCTTGATCTTGGATTTTTAGTCTTCAGAACTGTCAAAAAAATTAATGTCTGTTGTTTATACCTGTGACATATGCATAAGTCTGTGACATATGCTACAGAATCCCTGCAGATGGACTAGACTATCTTTGAGCTTAGCCTGCATTTGCTAAGGTCGAAGAACAAAAGCTTGCATATAAGCTGTGGCATTTGACTAAGCTTTTCTCTCCAAAGATTAATCTTATTCCTCTTATCTAATTTATGTTCTAGATAAAAATATACTGAATGTGTTAGACATTTTTTCCTTTTTTCTTTGATACTAGTAAAAGACTGATTAAATCACTTGGGAAATATACTTTGTTCTCTAGGCTCTTTTGTCCACCTTTACATCAGGTATTTGCTAATTTTTTAGGTGAGGATGTACTGCTAAATTACACTAAACATAGTTTGCTCTTTAAAAAATTTTAAAGGGCTTTTATTGATTCAGTAGGAAAAGAGTTAGCTTGACTTAGCATCCATTTAAAAGGGAGCCCTCAAGTGGTTATAACCAATGATTCCAAAGCAAAAGCAAGGAGATTCTGAAGCCAAAATATCTTCATGTCTTTAAAACTTTAACACTTACATTGTGCAGCACAATTTTTAGGACAATTTTTTTGGAGGGGAGGGGGTGTTTAACCCACACCTGACAGTGCTCAGGGGTTATTCCTGGTTCTTCACTCAGAGGTCACTTCAGGCAGTGCTTAGGGGACCATATGGGGTACCAGGGAATGAACCCAGTCAGCTGTAGGCAATATCTTACATCCTGTACTATTACTCTGATTCTTACAGCATGATTTCTAGAAGTAAATAAATTTTATTTAAAGGAGAGAGAGAAAGGTAACAGACTTCTCTAGCAGAAGAGTGTTCCATCAAGTCAAAGGAATATGCTCCACAAATTGGGATGTGGGCGATTCCAAATGTTTTTTTAAAAATTTTGCCCACTGCATTCTGTTGGAGTTGAGCAATGTGCTAAGTATTTTCTGTGTAATAATTTATTTAATGGTTACTACTCTATAGTGGGTCTTTTTATCCTTACTAAAAAGATTACCATGAGCATACATATTTGTCCCAAATTACAAAGCTAAGAAAGAGAAACCTACCCGTTTGTATTCTGAAAGTTCCTGAACCACTCTCTGCTTATTCCTGTGTATATTGTCTTTAAGATTAAAGGTACCCAAGGAATTTCCACTTTGTACCATTTTTTTTCTTCTGTGTCTCCAGTTAGCTAGGTTAGAATTTGCCAGGCAGATAAAATGACTTATCCAAGTTACTACCACAGCTGGAAAGTAGACAAGAGGTTTAGAACTTCTCATGATTAGGTGCACCAAGAAACTTCTCAAGTTTGTTTAATAATGTATGAATCTGGCTCAGAAAAACAAATTCAAAGAGAATGAGAAGTAGACTAGAAGTGGGTTACAAGGCCTTTAAAAGCCTCCCCAGCAGAAAAGTTTTCTTGACCACTTTGGGGACATTCTCCACATCTTGAATTTAGCACAAGGTGAAGTCACAATAAACTGGAAAGAAGAAAATTTTATCAATTGATCAGATCTATTTTTGGACATGACCTCTTCTCCAGATTCCATGAAGATCACTCAAATCCCTTGACTCTCCAAAACTCAAAAAGTGTATTTGAATATTTAAGATTGATGACAATATAGGGGCAATACTCCAAAGGGAGATTTTTGTGGGACCTCCCCCCCACCAACACACACACACACACTGATTTTCAGAAACATCCAGATCTGAGCCTCGAGTTAGAGGTGTCATTATTGTCTGGATTCTGTGTCACCTGGCTACCTTTTGTGGAGTGAAGATGGCAGAGTAGAGCTGACTGTAAGTGTGATGCGGAGAGACATTCTCCTGAAATCAGTGTGAGTCCTCACTGAAGTTGTTAATAAGGGCTTGGAAATTGCAGCATGCAACAAAATGGCTTGGAATGGAACTGATTTTACCAGAGTCTGTTCTTTTTGTTTTTGTTTTGTTTTTAAAGTATTAAGGTCCTCTATTCTCTTTCTGATCAAAAGTTCTAAACGAAGACCCCATAGCAATAATGTGCTTTTTTTGGTGCCTCCACTTTGCAACCTTATTCCAGTTCAGAGTTGTAGATGACTGGAACCTGGTGTTTCCGGTAGGAGGTTCAATTCCACTCTGAACAGGAAGAGTTCTTACTGGGCAGGTGCACCCCTCCCTCCCTACCACTCCCCACCACACAATACTCACTCCTTTTGGGATCATTGGTGCCCATTGAACCTACTGTGCTCATCTCTGTATTGTTGGGAGGGAATCAGAGCTCCAACAGGAAGGCCACACAGAAGGGGAGAAAGTTAAACAATGGACACAACTGGGCATCTTTAAAAAATAATTATAGAAAAACAGCATTGAATGAAAGTGTGTTATTTGAAGATATGATGTATAGGATTTTGTACATAATACATGTTACAAATGCCTTGTGTCTGACTGATCAGACACTCACATGACTTCTGTGGAAAGAATGAACCCTATTTTTAAGCTTCACAGCCAGTCTTGATTTGGTCCACTGGGTGGCGCAATAAAACCACTAATTCACTTGCATATTGTGGCTTTTCTTGCTTTCCTGTCTTCCAAGATCTATCCCTCTCTCTGTCCCAGGTAGCCTTTTCTTGAGAAAATCTGGAGCTGTGTATGATTCATTCTTTCTGCTTTAAATACTTTCCCCCCCAGAATAGTTTGTTTCAAACCAGGGTTGGGAGGAGGTATAGAGATTTCCTACATATCACAGTCCCTTAAAAATACCACCCCACAAAAAAAAAACCACCCCACCCTACACAAACACACACACACACACACACACACACACACACACACACACACACCTTTCAACAGTCACTCACCAGAGTAGTGACTTGCAATTGATAAACCCTGTTAACATATTACCTCCTGAAACCCATTGCTCACAGCAGGATTCACTCAGTGTTGTATGTCCAATGGGTTTGAACAAATGTTCTGTTCCCATTGCTAGCATGTGGAGGAGGATACTTTCATTGCCCTAAAGATCTTCTTTTCTACCTATTATTTCCTCTCCTGAATTCTTCATTCAAAGTGTTGATTATTCCAGCAACACTCATTCTAAAATGAATCCAGGCCGAGAAGTCTTGACACCCAGAAGACAGACACATCTGTGGAGTGTGTTATAGACTGTTACAGAGATGCAGTAGACTGATCATGATCATGATCATCCTGTTGTTCGTCGATTGCCTCGAGCAGGCACCAACAACGTTTCCTTCACCCTAGCCCTGAGATTTTAAAAAGTGCCATATTCAAGGCTCTTTCAGTGTTAGGAGAAGGAGATCCATCGTTGTTACTGGTATTTGGCATATTGGGTACACCACGGGGAGTTTGCCAGACTCTGTCGTGTGGGCAGGTTACATTCGGTAGCCTGCCAGGTTGCCCAAAGTAAGAATGAGATAATAAGATGTCGCGCAGTCACAAATGCAGCCGCGTGCTTCTGGGAGCTGGGTTTTATAGTCTGGGTCTTGGCTGTTGATGGGATTACATGGCAGCGCCAGGGGGCAGTTGGTGGATGTGACCCCTGCCTACTGGAAGATGGGGGATCTGGGTAGAGGATGCTCAGCACTGATCCGAGCAGGCTTGGAGATCTCAGCCCTGAGACCCACATGCCTTTGTTCCTCTGCCAGTACCTTCATGAGTGTGGAGAGTGGTCTCAGCATGGTTGTGGCTGGTTCTGGAGGTCTTCAGCTGCCGAGGTTCTGCTCGGGGAGGGGAGGGAAACTCAACCCTCCCCCCTCCAAGGGCCCAGCGAGGACAACCAGGCATGGGGGCAGGAGACTGCACTCTTCCTTCCGGGAGCTGGGTTTTATAGTCTCTGGGTCTTGGCCATTGATGGGATTACATGGCACTGGGGGCAGTTGGTGGGTGTGACTCCTGCCTACTGGAAGATGGAGGATCTGGGTGGTGGATGCTCAGCCCCGATCCGAGCAGGCTTGGAGATCTCAGCCCTGGGACCCGCATGCCTTTGTTCCTCTGCCAGTACCTTCATGCATGTGGAGAGTGGTCTCAGCATGGTTGTGGCTGGTTCTGGAGGTCTTCGGCTGCCAGGGCTCTGCTCGGGGTAGACTGATAGAAACCAGAAAATCTAACATTTGGATTATCAGACTTTATGCCAAATACTGCTTTCCCCAAAGTGAAGAAGTTTGGTATTTCTAGCTTTCTAGTTGCTGCTGCCAGGGGTGGGGGAGAGAGAGAGAAAGAGAGAGAGAGAGAGACAGAGAGAGAGACAGAGAGAGAAATAAGAGCAGAAGCTGCTAAGTTGCTAGATTCCATGACCTCAATTCTATTGCAGATTGTGTCTTGAATTCTTTCCTTTTTGTTCCAGGCTGAACAATACCCAGTGCTGACTGTGCGGATGCAGGGCTCCAGGTGAGACTGAAGGCAGCCCCATGCAGGTCGGTGCTCACCCCTGGCATCTTCCTAATCAATGTGGGCTCTCCTTGCTGACACCCTACCCTTAGGCTGCCTCACCCGTATATGCCACCAACCGGGCGTGGGCTCTGACACAGAGCTTTCACGCCAATAATTGATGCGACAGACACCACTCTTTTAGCTTCAAATGTTTGGGGAGTGTTTGGTTTGTTTTTGTTTGTTTGGGGGGCACACCCAACTGTGTTGAAAATTTACTTCTAGCTCTGCATTCAGGGATCACTCCTGGCAGGCTCAGGGGACCGTATGGAATGCTGGGATCAAATCTGGATCGGCCACATGCAAGGCAAGCGCCCTACCCGCTGTATTAGCTCTCTGGCCCCATTGAATGTTTTGTTTTAATTTTTACTTTCACCCACCTCTTCTCTTCACTGTGGCTATTAGGTTGTTGTGATTGAAACAATAAGGATCAGGCATGTCTGATGGCACCAGGGTAGTAGCTGGTCTGGGTGCTCAGCGCATTCAGCTACAGTGCTCATGTAGGACCTGTTCTTTTAGGTGTAGTGCTTGCATAGTTAGCCACCAGGATTTGCACTCCTTAGCTGTGGTGCTCAGGCACATGCTGGTTGTGGTGCTCGCTGGTGAGGGACAGGGGTTGCTGTGGTGCTCACACATGCCCTGGCCATAACGCTGAAGCGACTTTTAAAACATTTTTTTTTTAATTTTATTGAATCACCATGAGATAGAGCATTACAAAGCTGTTCATGATTGGGTTTCAGTCATACACTGTTTCAACACCCATCCCTCCACCAGTGTAATTTCCCAGCACCAGTGTCCCCTGTTCCCCTCCCACACCCCCAAACCACCCCCACCCACTCCTGCCTTTATGTCAGGCACCCCTTTTCTCTCTGTCTCTCTGTCTGTCTGTCTGTCTCTCTCTCCCTCTCTCTCTCTCCCTCTCTCTCACCCCCCCTCATTTTAAGCTTTATGATTTGCAGTACAGATGGTAAAAGGTTATCGTATATATCCCTTTACTTACTTTTAATACTCATTTCTTATCCATAGCGATCGTTTCCAACTAATGTTATCATAATGGACCGTCCTCTATCTTATCTACCCTCCACCCCCCACAGCCTTGTGGTAATTTCCAACCACTGACCAGTCTTCCTGGCCGTTTTCCCTGGTCAGGCAACTTTTTAAAAAGCAAGTGGTGCTTTCAGTGGAGGAGGGGGAGACAACTTTTTCTTCTTGGACTAACAATACAGTGGTTGTGGGGTGGCCAGAAAGAGCTTGAGGCACCACAGCCTACAAAGAACCGAACCAAAAGGATCAGTGCGCTTAACAGCATAGTCGGGGATCGGACCCGTGACCTTAGTCTTAAAGGGCGAATGCTTGAGGTCTTGAGATCTCTCTTCACCTCCCACCCGCTCTGAGTGACTTGAGAAAACACCAGGGCAGAAACAGAAGTGCAAAGTTCCTCATGAAGGGCAGCAGTCCCCAGGGCTGACTATGCACAGAGTCAAGAATGATGTCTGTCCAAAGGAGAAGGGGGCAGGGATGGGCAAGAGAGAAGAAGGTAAAACCCAGCTCCACGGGCGTGTTTGAGCACCAACTGTGTACTTGGTTCTGAAGACACAATTTGATGTAAAGATATATCAGGAAGCAGCTGTGTCAATGGAGCACTTCCAGGCCTTATCAAAGGGCTTTGGAAGTAATGTTGGGGTTTAGGATGAAGGGCACAGGGGACACTTCCTGGTGAAACTGATGATCAAACTGAATTGCAATTTGCTATCAGCTTCCTTTCTTCTTGGCTACAAGATTTTTTGTCCTTTTTTAATGAACTTTAAAAAAGTCGGATGCCTCTCATTTGTGGAATATAAAATAACATAATATGAGACTAACACCCAAGGACAGTAGAGACAAGGGCGAGGAAGATTGCTCCATGATTGAAAGCCTGCCTCATGAGCTGGGGGAGAAGGCAGCTGGGATAGAGAAGGGATCACTAAGTCAGTGATGGTTGGAAGGATCCCTCAGGATGGGAGATGTATGCTGAAAGTACATAAAGAACCAAGCATGATGGTTTCTCAGTATCTGTATTGCAAACCATAATGCCCAAAAGTAGAGAGAGAAGTAAGAAAGAAATTGTCTTCCATAGAGGAAGGGTGGGTAAGGTGGAGGTGGCAGGAGGGATACTGGGAAGATTGGTCGTGGCAAATGTACACTGGGGAGAGATGGGTGTGCTATCATTATATGACTGAAACTCAATCACAAAAGCTTTGTAACTGTATCCCAGAGTGATTTAATAATAATGATAATAATAATAATAATAAAAACCAGATGCCTTTGGTAATTGCTCCTGTACAATGATGAAGTATGAATAGCTACTCTCCATTAAGTTTGAGGCACAATGCCAACACTTAATTTACAAATCCACTTTCAAGCCACAAAGCAATCCTATGGAATAGGCGAGTAGAAATACATTTATGTTAAAAATGTTTTAACTGGAGATTTCAAGCCCACACGGGTGTACAGTTACAGAATACAATTAGCACCATCATACACTTTATCCAGATGAACAGTTACCGACTAGGCCATGGTGCTACAATGTTCCACATGTGTTTTCACAGCAGCACGACATTGATGTGAAATTCAGGACTTATCCCTGTACACAGCTCTGGATTCGAATTTAAGTGATAAGGATGCTTCAAACCTGAAACCACAAGCTTGCTTCCAGTTAAGATGGAGTAGCAGGGATTTATCCTCCTACCTGAAACAACCAAAATAGAAAGTACAAAATAGATGAAACCATGTTTTTACAGGAAAATATTTTCTCACAGTTTGTGGGGTGTCTTTATATTTTGGTGATTATTTCTTCTCCTGTTCAGGAGCTTCTAAATTTACCGTGGTCCTCTTTGTTTATCTTTGCTTCTGGTTGCTTGGCCAATAGCTTTAACTACTTAAAGATGCCTGCCTTGAGGGTAGAGTGATAACACAGTGGGTAGGGCGTTTGCCTTGCACACAGCCGACCTGCTTCTATTCCCAGCATCCCATGTGGTCCCCTGAGCACCACCAGGAGTGATTCTTGAGTGCATGAGCCAGGAGTAACCCCAGGTGTGACTCAAAAAGCAAAAAATAAAAAAGATGCCTGCCTTGAGCTTCAATATTATGGAGAGATCTGCTTATGTTTTCTTCAATGTAAATTGTGAATTCAGGTTTCATTTCAAGGTTTTTAATCTATTTTGATATGACTTTGTGCATGGTGTAGAAAGGGGTTAATTTTTTTTTTGCATGTGATCAACCAGTTTTTCCACCACCACTTGTTGAAGAGATTTTCCTTGCATCACTTTATACTTTTTGCTCCTTCATTGAAGATTAGCTCTCCATGTACTTGCGGATCTGTCCCTGGATTTTCAATTTTATTCCACTGATCTGAGAGTCCTTACTCCAGTACAATGCTGTTTCAATTACTATGGCTTTATAGTACATATTAAGTTGAGGAGAGTGATGATACCCATCTTTTTTCCCTAGAAATAGCTTTGGCTATTTGGCAGAGGGTTGTTATTCCATATGAATTTCAGGACTGTTTGATCTATCTCTTTGAAAAATGCCATGGATATTTTTTACAGAGACTGTGTGGCCATTTAGACAATGATAATTCACCCATTCTATGAACAGGAATATATTTCTAATTTTCTTGTGATTTCTTTAGTAGTATTCTGTAGTTTTCTTTGTATAGGTCTTTCATCTGTTTTGTTAAAGTGATTCCCACATACTTGATTTTCAAACACAGGACATTGGAAATTAATGATATCAAGAATCTGAGAAGGTCCAGAGCTGAGCTCACTATGTGCCCTGGGCATTTGTCTGCATAGCTGAGGCGTGGAATAGGATAACACTGTTCTGTCCTCAGGAATAGTTGATAGTTTATTGGACTGAGGAAAAGAGAAAAACACCTGAAGAGGTATTTTGCCCTTGGACAGTCAGGAAGGGCTTTCTTATGCTGATTTGGCTACCTGACTGGGTGGAGTGTCCGCCCAGACTAGAAGGGAGCTGGAGAATGAGAGAGCGGGGCTGAAAGATGGACCACGGAGAGACTAGCAAAGAGAACTTGTGCTTGAGAGAACCTAGGCCCTCCGTAACATAAATTTCTTCTATGGGATAAACTTTCTTGTAATAAACTGCTACAAAGATCAACTGGCCTGGCCCTCATCTCTTCCTTCATCTGCCCTTGGCCAACAGCCGTCGTGATCCAGACCAGGCACAGCGGCTCTAGGGCACCGAACACGGGCGGTGAGATAGAACTGTCCAGAGAGCTTGCTAACACACAACCTTCTGCGTGCATAGTTTTTTACAACATGGCACTAGGAGGGCACAGAGCAGCCAGGTCGACACCCTGAGGAAGTTTCTGTAGCTGAGGTTGTGAAATTGAAAAATTTAAAAAGAAATTCCAATTATTTGGATTAGCAAAAAAAAAAAAAAAACCTAATGTAGGCTAAACTGGAGAAGTCATACTCTTTAATTTCTGAACTCATTCTAAATTTATACTCACAGAGACAGTATAGTATTGCATCAAGATAGGCAAATGGATAAATAAATCAGATTAGACATATATATGCCTATATATAGGTATGCACACATATATAGCAAATAAATTTTGATGAAGATACAAAGAAATAGTATAATCTTTCCAACAAACAGTATTTGAACAACTAAAGATTTCTATGCAAGAACAGCAAATTTCATTTATGCCTTTCATAATACATAAAAGTGAATTTAAAATGGATTCTGACTCTAACTATAAGCCATACAACTACAAAATGTCTAAAACTCTAGAACATAAGAAATATCTCCATAAAGAAAAAATTATTTGGTATATTTGTTTGGGGGCCACACCAGGGTTTACCGTGCTCAGGGATTATTCCTGATGGGCTTGGGGAACCCTATGGGATGCTGGAGATTGAACTTGGGTCAAACTCATACAAGACAAATGCCCTACCTGCTGTACTATTGCTCTGGGCCCAAACATATATAAAATTAGGTCAGGTAAAGCCTCCTTACATATGACATCAAGTGCATAATTTACATGATAAAAGTTGATCATTTGGATTTCATCAAAATTTATAAAAGTGCTCTTTAAAAAACTCAGAGTTTAGGTAGATGTAAAACAAATTATAGCCTAGCAAAAGATTTTTGCAAATCAACAGCTCATGCACATATATTCAATAAAAGAATTATAAAATCAAGATGTTTCACCCAATGTTCGTCAGTGTATGAAAACCAAGTACTTGAAATGATACATACCATTAATCATTAGGAAAATAAAAATTAAAACCTTAGTACAAATCCATTAAAAAATAGTATAGTAAGGCAAAAACTAGAGAAATCCAAGGACATGGATCTTTAAGGAATATTGAACCTATTGGAAGTTCCTCACATTTCCAATTGTCTTGCTCTGCCAATACTAGCAAACCATTTTTCCAAATTCTCACATACTTAATTAGTGAATCCCAGGTTTGAGGTAAACAATGCAACTAGACTGGAGAATATGATCCTTTACTTTACAAATTGGGAACAATGAACACATTGGAGCCAGAGATATTTGAGAGTTTTCAGAAGCTTACACGCAAGGTGAGTGCGCAGCAAATGCAGATGAGTAATTATGGGGTACCTAATGTAATAATACACCTGAGACTTCCTCGGGAAATAGAAACAGGAGACTTCTACACTGGGGCATATGCTAGTAGTTCACATTTTCTTTGCTAGACTGTGAGTCTCACAATTTAAATATCATGAATTGAAGTTTTTGGGTTTTTTTCTCTTTAGGTCACATCAGGCATTGCTCAGGGGTTACGTCTGGCTGTGCACTCAGGAATTACTCTTGGCAGTGCTTGGGGGACCACATAGGATGCCTGGGATTGAACCTGGGGTTAATCGCATGCAAGGCAAATGCCCTACCCACTGTAATATCGCTTCAGCCCCACAAATTGAAGTTTTATATTCCAAACCTACAGAATTCTGCTAAGAATAGGAGGGTAACTAGACAGTGGGAATGGATGTAGAACTGTAAAGCAAAAACAAAAACACTGGCTGTCGTGCTTCTGGTGAGGATGACTTAGAAGTGCAAGGGAAAGTTCATGTAAGGTTTCAAAACAAGAACAATAAGTGAAGTATCACAAAGAACATTCTGCTCTTGTTTCTGATGTAGCACTTAACACCCCATATTAACGAGGCAGTCAGCCATGCATCTGGGCGTGCAGTTGCATTTTTAGTTGGAAAAGCTCTCATTCAGGGTTCAACTCATGAAAATATGATTTGAGAATGGCCAGTTGTACTGGGTGCAGCTCTGGGTACCCTCCCCTTCCACCTAGACCAAAACCGTTGTTGTCTCAGTCTGATGACTCAATATTCTCATCTTCAAATAAACATTCCTCTCTTCACATAACATCATCTACGTCATGGGGGCCTAATACACGTTCCTTATATGAATGAATATATTGGTTTCTGCTACAATTAAGTGCTGCACAGGCCACCTGATGGCCATGATCTTACAGGGACACTAAAACCTACAGAGGATGCAAACAATTTCCTGATTCCAACTGTAAAAACCAACTTCCTCTTTTCAGTAGAAATGACCCATTAGTGATGAGTCAACACAAGGAGAGCATGCATTTTTCTAATACTGATATATTTTAGTAAAAATTTCTCAGTAGTGCTTTTACTTAAAAAGACTCTCAACTCCTCTGTAGTTATTCATCTTTTACATATCAGCAAAGTCAAGCCCTAGTGAGAGAATGATGATTTGCTTATATTATATAGCACAGACCTGGACTCATTGACCTTCCTTCTATTAAGAAGCAAGCATTAATAGGATTGCCTATCCTCAGTTAAAGTTACAGGATAAATAAAATATGTGATGAATATTCCATTAAATTGCCCTTGGTATCAGAGTGCAGAAAAGAATCTGTTGTAAAAAATTGGCTAAAAGGATGATATGAGCCATATTGAACAAGGAGTATGGCTTCCCAGACTAGTTTAATTTCTTATTACTTGAATTATCCCCTAAGAAGGAAGAATGTGAAAGGTATGGTCTTAGAGTAATGGCATTAATAAAACTGAGGACAGCATGACTTAAATTTGTACAGAATTTGTAGGTGGGAGCAGTAGGGATGGGGGTGAGGGAATGAGCTAAAACCCCATTGAGTGCAATCCTCTTCATTTTGGGAGACCTATTTGGACAAATTTGTCGCAGAGGAACTCATAATGGGAAAGGAAATGGTTAAAAAATAAAATGAATTATGACATGACGAACCAAAATGTTATTTCCAAAATATGGACCTGTCACATGTAAAGGGAGAAAGAGGAAGATAACTGTTAGGTACCAAGGTTGAATCCAGAGCAGATCTGTTGCTTTGAAATATGGAACATCTCATGTAAACATCCTTAGCTGGATTTCCAATAAGCATCCAAGACTCTTGCTCCATGGGGTTCTTGCCCACTGGATCTGCTGATTATAAGTGCAATTAGAGGATTAAAGCTGAACATTCTGAAGCACAGTCATTGTTGGTGATCACACTCTTCTCTTAATGACAAAAAAAATGACAGTAATTTACAATCAAGGCCTCTAGTATACAGGGCCTCAGAATAGGGGTTCTATCATTGGTTTTATAGACATTTGGCTCCAAGAATTCTTCCTGGGTTGGAGTGGCAGGCATCTTGTGCATGGCAGAGCAGTTAGCAGCATCCCTGGCAGGTATTCACTAGATGCCGGTCAAAGGTTCCCCAGTGGTGATGACTAAAAAAATGTCTCCAGATATTGTCAAATGTTCCCAGGGGGGAAAGTTACCCTCAGCTGGAAACTGCTGTATTAGAACACAGAAATAATCATTCTCACATCTCCCACAAATGGAAAAGGCAAATATTTGCTTAGGACAAGAAGGAAAGTGGGGGGATTAGGAATAGCAATAGATAGCTCAGTGGAAAAGTATATTCCAGTTTATATGGAGAAACTCAGTGGAAATAACAAAATGCAAATTACCTCATAAACATTTTCTACGCAAATTCTAAGCACATTAATTTAAATGTTTCAAATAGAAGTTTGAACTTACTTCTTTTGACCAAGACTTTAAAATGATTATTTGCTTCAAATTCATAGTGGTCTCTATCATCAAGAAGTTTTGTTTGTACAAGTAGACAAGAAAATGTTTTAAAGCACTTCATATAATCATTAAAAAAAAGTATGACCTTTGAAGTAAAAGAACCTAATAGTTTGTTTGTCCTTTCCAAATACTGACACAACAGTGTTGAAATTTCTTGGGAGAAAGCAAAATTATTTCAGAGTGAAACATGTACAAGTCTTGTGTTTCAAAATAATAAAAAAAGGTCTATTTTCTACATTGTGTTTGCAACAAAGGCAGTTTTTCTACAACTAGAACATATTCATTTAGTAGACATTTATTGTCCATCAGTGGTTGATATCTACAAGGACAGATTCTGAATTGCCACTTGTTGCTGGGAAGACTGGAAATCCTTGTCCATCCCTGGTGGCGTAATCTTGGACTGAGCACCAAACACAGGACAGGGGACATTCATCTCCTTCCGAGTTCACAGACCTAGGATGAGTCCTGTTGTGAACTGAAGCTGGCCGTGGAGGTGCTCCAGCCACAGATCTCCTGGGCATCCTAGAGGTAAATGGTGTCCTTCATGCCTCTTTTATTCTCTGGGACTCTATGGGTGGTCCTTGGACCCCAGTTTTGCTCACAGCACTCTCCGAGGGAACCTGTAGAGAAGCTAATCTAGGTTCCAGACACCTGGCCTTAGGGCCTTAGCTACTCTGAATGCCAAAAAGCATGCAAGGGATCCAGAATTGATACCCCCAGAAACCACAGATGACTCACTGCTGTGAATCAGTTCATGGGTGGGTGAGCTTTGCCTTGGAGAATGATACCCAGCCTGAATGAAGTACTCAGTGGCCCATAGAGGCATGTGAGCCCTTCCCCCTCCCAGGCCACACACCAAGGTAGCAACAGAGCTGGCACCAGAGCCTAATGCTTCACACTTTTGGCACCTCCACACGACTTACCTAGCATCTGCAATGGGCAGGAACGGGCTTCTGAACATTAGTGCACAGGACATAAAGTTTCAGAACTCACTTGGTTCTGCACTGCAAAATTGAAAGCAAGAGACAATATGTCTGCATCAATATAGTCAATTTCTTTGATTCTCCTACTGAACACTAGTTCTGGGTGACCTGGAAGGAGACAGAGTGACCCAAAGGCTACAAATATGTAGGAGTTACAAAATAACAGATGACTTGATCTGATGGAAAATGGAAGTACTCTCAGATGCTTGCCATGGTATGCAGTAATTTCCAAACACACCAATGTGCTTGAGAACCTCATCAGGATCTCGTTCAACTTATCTGTGTGTGTCATTCTCCATGAACTGGCTTGGTGGGAAGCCAGAAGGCTGCATTTTCAGAAGCCCAGTGGGATAAACTGCTTGAGAAATGTTGAAATCGGAGAAAGAAAGACCTTACAGCTTGACTAAACGGTATCCTTGGGATGTTGCAAAAGGCTGAGACTATTTTTTATTCAGTTTTTCAAAATTTCAAATTTCTCTAGGGTAATTCCTATTTAGAATATTCATGGTGAGCATTATTTCCTAAAGAAATAAAACATCCTTTTCCTTCCCTCTCTGCCTTCCTCTTCTGCTTTCATCTTGGGCTTCCTGTATATTTAATAATACTCAGTATTTCCAGTAATACTCAGCCAGCTCGGTTGGTTCAATGCAAAGGCCTGAGGATGTGGTGATCACCCCCCACCCCCACCACCACCAAGGGGCCAGGATTCAAGGGGCCAGGATTACCCGCTGCACCTGCAGATGCTCACGGGCTTCTTTCATGTATTTTGAAGATGCATGAAGGAATGTTTGGAGTTTTTCCTAAATAAATACAAGTTACTTTTAACTTTTAAAACAAAACAAAACAAAACAAAACAAACAAACAAACAAAAAAAACCCACAAGATTTTCTGAGTCCTTTTTCTCCGCACCTCGGATCCAAGTTCCGTCAAATTTCTCATTCTTTTGAGCACCTGATTAGACACACTTATGCTCTGACCTCCACCCACCCACTATTTCCTCCCCAGAGAAGGTGAGCAGAGAGTGGAAGAACTGGGTAGAGATAGTATGTGTGTGTGTGTGTGTGTGTGTGTGTGTGTGTGTGTGTGTGTGTGGCAGCCTTTCTGAAAGTGGGGTGTGGGATGGCCTGCATCTTCTCTCCCCATTAGTGGAAGAGGCAAGTAAGGAAAGTAGAATCCACAATGTGGACGCAGAAATGGGCTTACTAAACACTTTAAAAGTTTAGGTACTCAATGCCTCTCTTGCAAAACACAGTACCCAAAAGAAGAGAGAGAGAACTAGGGGGAATGCCCTGCCACAGAGGCAGGGTGGGTTGGGGGGATGGGGGGTGGGAGGGATGCTGGGACCCGTGGTGAGGGAGGATGGGCACTGGTGGAGGGATGGGTACTTGATCATTGTATAACTGAAACCCAAGCACAAAAATTTGTAAGTCTGTAACTGTACCTCATGGTGTTTCACTAATAAAAAAATGATAAAAAAAAATAAAAAATAAATAAAAGTTTTGGTATTGGGGGCTGGAGCAATAGCACAGCAGGTAGGGTGTTTGCCTTGCACATGACCAACCCAGGTTCAATTCCCAGGATCCTATATGATCCCCTGAGCACCGCCATGGGTAATTCCTGAGTGCAGAGCCAGGAGTAACCCCTGTGCATTTTAGGGTGTGACCCAAAAAGCAAAAAAAAAAATTAGGTATCTTTATTGACAATACTGTCGATAACAATTTTTCAGGCACACCTTGTTTCAACACCACACCCAGCACCAGTGTCGCCCATATCCCTCCACCACTATTTCTAGGTCCCCCCCCCCTTTCTTTTCTCTCCTCCCCCGCCTTTGCAAACTCAGTTCTCTAGGCAGATTCTCAGGATCTGTTATCATTGGCCATTGTCATTTTGCTTTTGGTTTTGAGGTCGCACCTGGCTATATCGCAACAATCACAACCATCTTGTTATTCCTCGATTGCCTCGAGCAGGCCCCAGTAACATCTCCTTCGTCCTAGCCCTGAGACTTATAAAAAAAAGTGCCATTTTCAAGGCTCTTTCAGAGTTAGGAGAATGAGACCCTTCATTGTTACTGGTATTTGGCATATTGGATATGCCACGGGGAGTTTGCCAGACTCTGCCATGTGGGCAGGTTACATTCGGTAGCCTGCCAGTTTGTCCAAAGTAGGAATGAGATGATAAGATGTCACAGCCGCGCGCTTCTGGGAGCTGGGTTTTACAGTCTCTGAGTCTTGGCCGCTGATGGGATTTCACAGCACCAGGGAGCCAGTTGGTGGGTGTGACCCCCGCCTACTGGAATTTGGAGGATCTGGTTGGAGGATGCTCAGCCCCGATCCGAGTAGGCTTGGAGATCTCAGCCCCGGGACCCGCGCACCTTTGTTCCTCTGCCGGTACCTTCATGTGTGCGGAGAGTGGTCTCAGCATGGTGGTGGCTGGTCCTGGAGGTCTTCAGCTGCCGGAGCACTGGTCGGGGCGGGGAGGAAAACTCAACCCTCTCCCCTCCAAGGGGCCCCGGCGAGGACAGCCAGGCGCGGGGGAAGGAGACTCTGTGCTGTTCTCTATATACTCAGGGTTTACTCTGAGTAAAACCCTGGCTATATACTCAGGGTTTACTCTAGCTCTGTGCTTAGAAATAACTCCTAGAGGTACTCATGGGACCATATGTGGTTCTGAGAGTTGAGCCAGGGTTGGGTTTCCTTTCAAGGCAAGCACCTTACTCTCCATTCTGGCCAAGATTTACTCCCTCATTGTGTTTCTTCATATGAGAGAAATGCTTTGGTATTTGTCCTTCTCCTTTTGTCTCATTTTGCTCAGCGTGATGCTCCCTAACAACAACCACGTTGTAAGAAACTGCAGGATTTTTTTTGTCTTTCCTTACAGTCAGATAATATTCCATTGTACACACATACTTTAAACATTGAATTCATGAACAATTTAATGGATTCATCCATTAAACAGTTAATCTATTTTGTTTCAAAATCTTTTAAAATACTCTGTGTGTTCTACGGTTTTGTCGTGCACATATGTGTACATATATGTGTGAGTGGTTGCTTCCTTATAACAAATATTAAAACAGAAGATTAGGGGCCCTTGCCATCTACATCAAACACTAGAATATATTTTCAGGCAGACTTTTTCACTTAGGCCTCATTTTCTCTCTTATTTTGGGGAAATAGGAATTTAGAGATTTAATATCTTGTGTAACTTTGAACAAGCTATTACACTCTTCTGAGTTTGTGTCATTACATCCAACCGACGAAATAGGGAACTAACACCACCATGGTTCCCATCTATGTAAATTGACTCAAGTTACCCGCTGGAAAAGGGCTTTAGCCCAGTAGTCTTTTCCACATACTGCATACTGTGCTGTAAATAACATGATAGAACAAAAAGGTGGTCACTCAGGGCAGGTGCTTGGAGTCAAGCAGAGCATGCGATATCCAGAGGAGTGAAGTGAAGCAATGCTCTTCACAGTGATGGCCATCTGAGAGCACTGATAACCTGTAAAGGCCAGCTCCTCTGTGTGGTCATGTCTTAGGGCCATGGAGGAAGTCTTCTGGCTCAAAGTAGTTTCAGGAGCCCAGGTGCTGAGATCCAGCTGCAGTTTCAAGGCAAATGCGTGTGTATTCAACAGACCATAGTTCTGGTCTTTTTGCCTCACCAGTTTGAAGGTGAGAAAAAAGTCCATCCTTGCAACACTCAGCTCTCATAGGAAGCTCTTACTTGCTGTGGCAGAACAAGTTGAGCCCGAGAGTTCTACATCTCAACCAGAGCCAGTTAGCTGTGCCACCTTGGGAAAGTCACTTGACCTCTGTGAACCCCAGTTTCCACATCTTTTGAACAAAGACATTTGATGAAATCATCTCTGGGAAAGGTGTGCTCAACCCTTACCAGGCATTAGGGATTATCAAGGAGGGTGAGTGCTTGTAAGGGTGATGAGCCTCAGGATTTAGATTCAGCAGGTTGCATTAGGGAGCGGGCACCCTAAGTGAGTCTCCTAGCGGTAGTGTGAAAAGATTTCAAAGCCTTGTAGGGCTGAGTGTCTCTTCAGCTTCTTCTGATCAAGCTGCTCACTACCCTCTGGATTCAAATAATCACTACATGTTGGTGGTTATTCTGGCAAAGTTTCTTCTTCCTTCATCCCTTCCTTTCTCTGTGCAGTAGACCCAACTTGATTCTGGAATGAGAGCAAAGGTTGCAGACATGGGTGACTCTGCCCTTCACTTTCTCCTCTTACAATCTACTTAGATTTGCCCAGATCTCATCAGAACCAGCACTGATGATTTGTCTCTATAGGAGGAAATCGAAACTCCTCAATTGACCGTCACCCAACCCTTGTCTTCCGGTCGTTCACCATTAGAACTGTCTGAGCACAGCGGGTAGGGCGTTTGCCTTAGAAGCGGCCAACATGGCCGACCTGAGTTCGATTCCTCCGCCCCTCTCGGAGAGCCTGGCAAGCTACCGAGAGTATTCAATATGCCAGACACAGTAACAACAAAGTCTCCAATGGAGACGTTACTGGGCCTGCTCGAGCAAATCGACGATCAACGGGAGGGCCTTTACCTTTACACAAAGAGTATTAGAGTCCATGGGATGCCTTAAAGAGGTGTGATGGGTGTCTCACTACTCTATCTGTTCTGCTTCCTGGTTCTCCCCTTCACCCTTCTTTCCTGTTGACTTAATTTTAAAGCCCGCCTTTAGAATTCACCTTCTTTCTCTGTCTTATCTTTCCACCCCTTTCATCTCCCATATACTCTCTGTCCCTGTAACTCGAGTTCAGCACCATAAAACTCTTGTTCTACCTTTTCTGCCTGTATCTTTTGCTGACCTCGTACCCTTGATTGCTCTTGCAGGTGGTGTCTCTTGAAGGCTTTGCATTTCTTCACTTTCCTGAGGCCAATACACTGAGTAGATTCAGAGCAGATTTTCTGCCCAGTCTCTGCTCACCGAAGGTCATTACTGGTTAAACAACAAACCAGTGTGTACTTGAACGAGCTAATTAATTTCTGGCATTTTTCTCTGTTTGCAAAGCAGAAGAACCCAAACAGGATACTCCTCATCCCCAGATGTGACAAGAAACAAGCTTTTTAAAAATGAATAATTGTTATGAAACAAAATTCACAGGTGCATCAGTATGCCTGGGTTAAGAATACTTTCCTTAAGTAATAAAGTTGTTTTTTCTTTCTCTGTGAAGGATTTCCTGACATCCTCAGACATACATATTGTTGTTAATAGAAATAACATTTCTTGAATGTTGCAAAGAATCGCTTAATCTTCAGGACTTCCTGTGCATTCTTGTATTTAATGTTCACAGCCACCCATGGAGTTGTCATTTTTAACTTTATTTTATAGATGAGGAAAGTGAGGTTACAAGAGATTAAATAATTTTGCAGGCATCACAAGCTGGTGTCAAAGCCAGCTTTTGCACCTAAGTCAACTTGATCTCCAGGCTCAGGCATTAAATCATTGCCCTTTTTGGTAACCCAACATTCTATTGACCTAACATTCTTGCACCTTTCAGTTGTTGCTTGTGGGCCAGTTCTTGGGGGAAGACTATAAATTCTTTGGTTATGAGTTGAGTTTCGATGTCTAGCATGTAATAGGGGCTTGATGAAAGATGAATGAATGCAGACAGGAAGGGAAGATAAACAGGAGTCATCAACTGCAGCATGGCTAGTTCAGATGGTCAGGACAAAAGAGGCAGGCAAGGAAGTTGACCCCTCCAGGTCTCACTGGGAAAGATTGCTTGTACATGTAGCCCTCAAATAATAATCCTTTCATACTCGGGGACCCCTTCCTCAATATACTTGACCAACACCATATATGTCAAACACTGGGGCCTAAGCCCCATAATAATTCAGGTGTTCTGTAGGTCACTTGGTCTCTCCAGGGCTGGAGGTAATCCTAGCATGTGCTAAATTAGGTTTGATTTCTGACCCTGCATGGTCCCCAAACATCTTTGCGTGCATCCTCAGAAGATCCCCAGAACCACCAGAAAGGTTCAGGTAATACCCAACACCACAGGACGTGAGCAGTATTGCAAACTTGGGCCCTTGCTTTGAAACATCAGCTTAGTTGGCCAAGAATCAGTGATGGGTGGGGCTCCTGAGCCTTCTGAACACTGTGGGAATCCACCCCTTCTCCAGACACACAAAAAAACAAAGGGAATCTCCCCTCCCCACAACTAGGTTAAGCAAAAAAAAAGGAATTTACCAAGACTCTGAAAACATATAGAATCTGCAGGAGGACTAGAGAAGCAGAGTTAGTTCATCCACAAGCAGTCCTCAAATTCCTTATAAGTAAGGTGCCCACATCGTTGCCACTCGGAGAAATATCTTGGCTTAGGGATGATGCTGGAAGGAGACTGAGAGTGGAAATAAGAGCAGAATCCCCAAATTTAACACTTCAGCCACCTTTATTAGGGGAATGGGATTTGGATCACATCAAGTCTTGCTCCAAGGAATGTTCCGGAAACCATGGGGTCCAAGGGATTAAACCGGGGCCAGCATCATGTGAGGCAAGTGACTTAAGTACTGTACTATCTCTTGGGCACAGTTTTTATAAAATGAATGCAGATCGCAGGATGCCTTTACTTCACTGCCCTGTCTTCCTAACAGAAGAGTATGAGGCTGCTTGGTGAATCACTTTTTTACCGACACCCATGCTTTAAGAAAGACTGAGAAAAAGACTAGAAAGACAGCTCAAGAGGGTGGTGTGCTTGCCTTGCATGCTCTAGACCTTACGTGTGATCCCTAGCACTCTGGTGGCCACCAACACCACTACATTATGGGACCAAAGGACCATTCAGTCCTTGCATCATCAGGACCTGGAGGCAGCAGGTCATCACCTCCAAGTCACTGAATCCCCTACGGAAAAACTAGGAAAGCCTCTATGAAAAACTATAATGAAACAAAAAGCAAAAATAGGTAGACTGGGAAAGAAACTTCTGCCTCCTACTTTGGTGGTGGGTAGAGCATATTTGAACATATAAACTGCTCTCTGAGGTCATTCAAAAGATGCCGAAGGGTCCATGAAATATAACAGAGGCAATGGAGTGTCATAGAAGCAGCAGGAAGTTGCTGAACATATATTGTGTGCTAAACATTTTACAGATGTTCTCAGTCCAAACATTACCAGGATGAAGGTTTTTGAGGGGCTACCAGGCAATATTTGATGGTACTGGGGAAGTCCACGTGAAAGTAGGAAACCCAGGCTCGGCATATGCTGGAGATGCAATCTACCACTAATAAAAATCACAGTTTGCAAGAGATTTGGTGACAGAGAGTGTGTGAGAGGCCTTCCAAACATGCCCAGTTTTATTTCCAGCTTACACAGCCATAACATATTCAGACCTGACAGTTCAGTGCTCTTGTTCAACCATGCAGTGCGATAGTTGAAGGTACCACAGCTATGCTGGGAAGTGACAATATAGTGCTGAAACTCAGGGCTTCGTATATGCCAAGCACAGGCACCATTTCTTTGAGCAGTCTCCCAGTCCAAGAAATAACTTTTAAGGCTACACAGTAAACTACTAAATTCTATTCCAAATTGGATTAGAGGTCTCCGCTACGTGCCCAAATTTCCCCTACATGACATCCCGCATTTCATATTTATCACGGAGATGGTTATCTTTTCTGCTAAGCTACAAGAGCATACAGGAAATCTGTCTTGTGCACTGAGAATTTCCAGCATCTGTTTCATTTATTCATTCATTTAACAGTCAACTGCCACCTTGTGTCTGGCACATAAAAGTGTTTACTCAAGAACAATGCACTGAGATCATCTAACTTGTCACTTGGTGCTGAGGGTACAAAGGGAACAAGACAACAAAGGCCCCTGATTCCTGAGATTTACATAAAGCATAAGGGAGAAAATCAGCAAATAAACACATATATGACCTAACTCAAAGTAGTATGTGGTACGATGAAAAAATACAGCACATGCAGGTATATAGAGACTGATGGGGTGAGGAGGAAGGGAATTTTGATGGCATCAATACACATCAATACACTTAAACCTTCTTAAAGGAAGAGGAAAATGATCTGTATGAATAGGGTGGGGGGGATCATGTTCTAAGTGATAGAACTAGAAAGTGCAAAAACTCTTCATTAGGAATGGTTGGTTCTTGGGCTATTAAGCCCAGTACAGCTAAAACAAGATGCTAATATTGAAGTTGTATTCAGAGAGATGATAGGCCAGGTTGTATAAGCCTAAAAGTTACTCCTTGATAGGAAATTCAGGATTTAGCCAGTACAAGGGCAGCATAGGATGATATAATTTTCCATTTTACAGGTGGCTTTATTTTTGTATAACCATTTATTTTTGTTATGCTTATTTTTGAAGCCTAAGAAATTAGTGATTGCTTATAAGATTGTGAGAGAAGTAGATTGAACTAAACACAATGCAACATTCTAGTGTACAACACACAACTGTAATGTTAAGGTGCTTTTAAGAGCCTCTGTAGAGTCACGGAGCAATAGATGAGTTCATTATATTTGTGAGGAAATTTTTTTTTTATTATTCAATCACCATGAGAACAGTCACAAAGCCTCTCAGTTTAAGCCTCGGTTGGTCATACAATGATCAAATACCCGTCTGTTCACCAGTGCACATTTTCCACCACCAAGAACCCCAGTATACCCCCCCCTCCCAATCACCCCCTGCCTGTGTGGCAGATTTCCACTTTACTCTCTCTATCTCTATGTTGATGACATTCAATATTACGACAAAAGACCCAACGTTATTATTTGGAATTTTCTCCAACATTCAGACCTGCCAAAAAGACATCATTAGATAATTTGTTTTCTATTGCTGATTATGAAGAGCATATGATGTCGTGTGGCCACAATAGCGGCCACACGAATTTGGATTTCTGATATTTTAGTAATAAGCTTAGAGGGATTACTGCCAAAAGCACCTGGGTCTCAAGATTGGTTTGTGTGCCTCTGGGATCATGGTCGTTCAGAAGCCAGAGGAAGCATTTGAGGGTGGCAACCTGGTGCATTGCCATGGCAGGGAGCAGAGCCAATTCCACCCCAGATCCCACAAGGCCCCAAATGCCTCCTCAATGCAGTCTCATACCTGGCTGTTCATTAGGCTCTAAAAGATTCAGGACACCATGCCACCACCACAAGAGGTGACAGACGGAGGGACAGACACCCTTTCCCTCCCAGGGCGGCATAGCACCTTAGTTAAATGCACCATCCAGATCCATTTTGGTTGGGCATTATATTTTGCTCAGATTTTCCCACCACCATTCAAGCCTGTCTTTCAGGGACAAACGCTAGATTATTTACTTGCCATTGATCACTTTGCATATCAGGAAACGTCACGCATATCAGCTCATGGTCACTAGGATTCCATCTGGAGAAGGCGGGGAGACAGCCCCTACCCCATCTGGGACTTCCCAGTGATGTCGGCTCAGTATGGGGCCTGGAGAATTCTCTAAGAGTTGTGGAACCCGCCAGCCAGCTTTCTTGACTGCTGTGTGCTGTAAGATGGCGCTGGGAGCGGGTTGTGGGCGTGACTTCTGGGATCAGAGGCTGCCTGGGAACCAGGGCGGAACTGCCCGGCCCGGCATCCCCAGCATAGGATGATTTTGATCCAAGGAATTCTGTGATCTGATTGAGTAGTAGCTAGGGGATGGTAGAAGCAGTGTGGGGAAAACTCTTGAGAGTGAAGTGAGATTTCTGTTGGGTAAGAGGCTCTTTTGGTAAAATAATAGGAAAGAAAGAAGTTGGACTGAAAACTAGGATGGGGACATCAATCAGTATCTAGATCTGGAATCTTTGTAGCAGAAAACAGATTTGTTTTCCAGTCTATTAAACAGGGACATGAAAAAAAAGATGAGTTATTGGGTAAACTGAGGAGATACAAGTTTTTCAAGATACAAATGTCTTACTGAAAGTCTTAGAAAGCTTAAGATAAACCCAGATTCCAGGGAATTAGGAGCATGGACATTCTGAAAACTGTCCAAGGTGCTCTTCAGAGGTACTGTCTATGCAAGTTGTGGTTGAGAGGGGTCCAGACCAGATGTACAAACTCAGAAGACATGACTATGCAGATGATGTTGCAAGACATGAGAGTGAATTGACTTTGTTAGAATCAGTAACATGCTAAATAATTAATGATACATAAGGATAGAGACTGAGACCAAATATAGGTCTGAATCAAGCCATTAAGACACAAAACTTGTATCATTCAGGTTTATGACCACAGGCCATGTCTTTTCTGATCTTTAGGATAAGGAGAGGATGCAGAAAGAGAGAGAGAGAAAGGGAGGAAAAAGAGGGAGAGAGGGATAGGAGAGAGAGAGTCAAAATAAAAGTGCTAGATGAAGCTAATATCATAAAAGGGAGAGTTCAGTGGGGAAGAGGTGTATGGGGTGGGGAAGAAGAGGCTGAGTCCCAGCTCCTGCCATGGTCTTCCATTCTTCTGTACCATGGTTTGTGAATCAGCATGTCAAAGATATTCACTGTTTTTTTTCTGTTTTTTTTTTGTTTTTTTGTTTTTTTTTTTTACTGAACTTTCTATAATTACTCATGAAGCTAAATTTATAAGTCTTCTTGGGAATAACTACATGGTCTCAGGAATAGTAATCTTTTCTTGATAAATTAAAACTAATCCTGACAATGTCCAACAAAAACTGGACTTCCTCCTTTGTGATGCAGGGACACGTCACACCCTCTATGTGATATTTTGGCATGAGTCTCCTTGCAGCTCCATGTTTTGCAATAATCGCATTTGTTGTTTTTTATTTATATGTGTTTTTTTGTTTAAGTACTGTCACTTTCTTCAAATATACTCCAGAGTGACATTAACTGATAAAGCAAAGCAGGAGAGAATGAACAAAGACAGCTTCTCAAAGAGGCTCTGTTATAGTCCCATTGTCATTATAGTAGGAAGTGAGTCTCCACTTTGATTGAGACTTCTGTCCCTCAGGTCCTTCAAGAAAATGTGCCCCAACATTTCCCTTCTGTTTTTAGTTTCTCAAAGGAGGAAATATATGAGCTCAGTATTTTTTCCCTATTTCTTCTGAGGTTGAGAAATAGGCTGAGCTTAACTACTACTATGAAAAATAAAATGTTACCCAAACACTGTCATCACCTCTTGGGTCAAATATGGACTAGTTAAACTTCATCTGGGAAAAAAAAATCCATAAAGCTTCTTGCTTGCTTTGGTTTTTAGTGGGGCTCCTAGTTCAACTATTCTAGGGTACAGTTCCAAAGACATATGGAAGACAGATGATTTGGGTCTCTAAGGATGTGTCCTTGTGAAGGAAATCGTCCTGAGTCAATGCCAGCTCACATCTGGAATGGAGAGGTTACCACCTTTGAGATGTGAGGCATATTGGGAGTCTATGGCATTAATCACAAGAAAGGACATTTTACTGCAAGCATGAGTGGAAACAAGAAATAAATGGTAACCAAGAGTGGCACAAGGTGAACCACCTCCTGGGTACTGCCACAATGACCAAAGGAGTTGTTTGGAAAGCTTTGACTTACTGTAATATCAGGTGGGGAAAAGCCGGAGAAACATAACTTTGGAAATAAATTAGTTAGACCTGAGCTGGTCTGGCCTAGCGACATTGTACTTGAGACTATTTTTAGAATGGGTTGAACTATTAACAGCATAGAGAATGTTTACTTAAATCTACTTCTGTTCTCTTCCACGAATAGTGAACAAATTTCCCTGATGTGCAGAAGAAATTCTAATGAACTCATCCACTTTTGGGAATGAGTAAGTTGCATCATGGAGAAAGGAGATCTACTTCCGGTCACTGATCAGTCATTTGTGAACGTTTGTTAAGAGCTGATTACCAGTTTCCACTGACTGTGTTTGGAGGGCAGTTCTACTTATAGCAAAAAGATGGTTTCCATGGAAACTGCAGATAGCAGCAATCCCCTTTGGACCCAAACAAGAAGTTTTAAAACCATCGGACCAAATTAGCCTCTCTAGCTCAAAGTCTAGAAGCTTCCAGTAGTTCTCACATGAGACTTCTGTGCATGACTCTGATTCCAGTTCTGAAATGCACTGTGAACTCAGGGTATTTCTGATGAGGAGGAAGATAATGATCAAGCTTAAGATACACCTCTAAGTTTATGCTGTTTCTTTGGACACGCAAATCTACCCATGACTTTACATCTATGTTAGTCTAGCTTACAAGTCAGCAAGAACAAGGGGGTTCAACAGGGGGTATCTGCTACCTGGGTTGGACCTTGATGAGTGGATCTGTAATACTTCTAAATCTGTTACTGATGTTTCACATATCCTCAGTTTCCCAACAGCTAGTCCAGACTTAGGCAACTGACTTGCTTTCCACTTTCACTACTTGTCTCCCAAATTCTAGATCTTCCCAGTGACTCTTGGACATTAGGCATATTCCCCAGACCCCCAAGCATCAAATGACTTCTACGCTAAATGAGGACATCAACTATTAAATCACAGAATCATTTGAAAAACAACTGAGAAACCACATGTAAAAAGTCTTTTTTTGGGTTTTCAAATATTAAGAATTAATGGAACTTTTATTTAGTTTCATGGAAAGAGATTTGTACCAGTTCAGGGCTATGTTGTGTTTATTCAACTTTGTGTGTCCTGATTCTGGCACAGTGTGTGGTTTACTGTAGGAGTTTGGTAAATGTTTGTAGTTGAAGAAATGAGAAAAGGTTGTGATCACTTTGTCCGGAATCACTTTGATACTTGATTCCCAGAATTGGCAGTAGTTTCTTGGTTCTCTGGAACAAGTCTCTACCTCTGGCCACCCAGGAGAGGCAGTTTATTATAGAATGAAGACTTTGATAAGAATATAAGTGTTTGGGTTCATAGATAATCTACAGGACTTGGCAACAAAACTCTACTAGGACATATAAGAGAATAGACCTGTTTTGGGATAATCCTGCTTTCTGCACAGACAGCATAAGATCTTATCTTATCTTCCGGTTGGATAATTAGATAATGTGTCTAACAGATTCATTGAAATTAAAAATATGTTCTCAAGATAATAGAGCTAGTAAAGTCATCTGTAAGTTCTTGGTCCAGCAGAGATCAAAGACTACTGAACACTGAATAGGAAGCTATTGTTTAGGGGTTGGGGAAAGTTTCAGGATAGGGTAGAGTGAGGGTTACTTGCCCAAGAGCTTGAATAAGTGCTGTGATAAAGTTTCTGTGGCACACTGAAGCCCTTTGTAGGAGAAGAGATAATCTGGAATGGGCCTTTTAAGCAGATACGGCCAATCCACCATGATGATCACTTCTTAAGGCAACTAAATATTTCAAAACTCAGTTACTTTCATTTTCTCATTTAATTCTCATGACAGCTATGTGATTCTGTCCATGAAGATTCTCATTCTCCAGTTTCAAGTGAGGAATCAGTCAAGGAATTCTCTCTAATGTTAATCAAATATTATCTAACAAGAAGGTATTGGGATTTCTGTCGTTTTACTTCTTGCCAAGTCCACTGTATAAAATCCCACTGCCTGTCTGACTCAGGAAATCTACCAACAAAACAATGACAAGGAAATAAAGATAATAATAACTCTACAAAGATAATACACTAGGAAACTAGTTAACACCAGGAAAGCCTAGTTCCATTACTAAGTAGAGGAAATTATGCTAAGTAAATGAGAAACATTTTTTTTCATGTATTAGTTATCACCTTTATTGTTCAGTTGTAGAAAATGAGTCACGAAGAGGAGAAATAGTTTACCCACACTCCTGTAACTGGTGAGAAGGGAAGCATAGACCAAGAACTGCATCTGTTTGCAAATGTCTGGGAGTGCTCAGACTCTTGTACCAAGGGGTTGGAAGAAGAATCTTAAAGGCACTATGGCATGATCATATATCTAAATCTTTCTCATGGTTTTATACCCATCATACCCATATACCTTATATTCTCTAGGCAGTAGAGGAAAGTTTTTATAAGGAAACATTGTGACAACATCACTCTAGACCCAGTGAAGCCTCTCATGGTCTGGAAGTTTCCTGGTAGCCTTTTCCTTCAGAGAAAAAGGCTAAGATGTTACAAGAGAGAGAGGATGTGCTGGTATCCTTGGAGGTCATACACAATGAAAGGAAAAGAAGGTTCAGGCTTTCCCTGCCATGGAAGGGGGAGATTTGGTCCCATAGTCTATGGAGTCTTCACCGAGGGGTTCTTTGGATACAGCTGGATTTTCTACATTTTATTGTGCTCTTATCTGGGATTTTTTTAACTAAACCAGAAATAATTATCATTGGACTCAACGTGCAATATGCAATGCCAGTTGAAATATCCTAAAATATTCAATAATCTTATTGGATTCAATTACATTAATCTGATACATCAAGATAAACTTCCTTCACAAACAGGGCCCTTTGCAAGGATCCAATAAAACCTTATATTAAGTGAAGGTAAAATTTTGCAGAGAGTCTGGTGCCAGGCTCTCAGTTTACCTTACTCATCTGCCAAATGACTTGCTTTTCATAATGTGAACCAAATTGTTGCCTTGACAAAACTCAGAAAATGGCAATCTAACGTGTCTATTGGGGAGTAGCTTGTGGGTAACATAAGACTCCAGTATAAAAGTATAGAATGACACATTCACCTATGTAAATAAATGTAATAAAGTACATTTTGTGTTCCAAACAACTGATCATAAAGGATATATGTACACCTATGTTCATCACTGCACTTAGTGTAATAGCCATGATATGAAAGCAACCCAAACACACAACTTGGTAGAGATCAAGAAGTTGTTGTATATGTACACAATGGAATACTATGCAGCTGTAAGAAAGGAAAAAGTCATGCAATTTGCAGCAACATGGATAGAATTAGAGATTATCATGTCAAGTGAAGTGGTCAGAATGAAAGGTATAGGTACAGATTGATATCTCACATATGAGGGAGTTAAAGAGTGAGGCAGTATCAAAGATCCAAAGGCAACATAATAAGGCAACTGACACACAATTGAGTTGGGAGGCTGGTGAGAAGGAAGATAGGTAGGAGGAAGGGGAGGAAAATGGGTACATTGGTAATGGGTGTGGTGCTGGAATTGTGTCCATGAGAAACCATTGATAAACTAATAATAGTATTGTAAGCCACACATAAATACGTAAATTTTAAAAATTAAAAAAATTGTGTTCTCTGTGTGTGAAGTCCTTAGATATTTCACCTGTCAGTCCTCAGTGTCATACTTCAAAAGAAGAATGATTCAGAAAAATAGTGCCATCTTTTTCCGTCATTTTTCCCTTCCAGCTAATCATTTTATCTGAGGCCTGAGTCTTCCTCCTACTAATTAATCTTCTGGAGCAGGTGGTAACTATTGATTAGCTCCCCACCCCTTACCTCTTAGGTCATCTGCAGATCTCAGGAGAGATGTTATCTAGCTGTGGTTGGAATCATGTGGAGGACCCAGGGAGGGGCTGGAATCAGAGATGAAAGCTTGGCTAGATGCCAGATTTGTGGGCTAAGATCATCTTGATGTTGTCTCCAGGGGGATTTGTGAGTGGTCAGAACTCCTCTTGTTTGATTAGAGAGCACGAATCTTAATAGTAGAGAGAATAAATGAGATTGGTATCACAAATAAGTTTGAGAACAGTAGGGTGGTCCCGAGCCTATTATAAGCATCCATGGGCGAGCTGGAACTGAGTCTGCACGTATGTGCCAACTACGTGAGCCCCTGGGCTCCCAGCATAGGAAGACAAAGTCTCCTTGGAAAGTGACCAGCTCAGGTCTCCTAGCGTTCTGGAGATAAGACAGGGGAAGTGATGACAAGGGGGGAGAGGCTGAGAAATTACATTCCCAGGATGATCAGAGGGGCCTGGCAGAACAGCTCAGGAATGTTGTTCCTTGCAGGAAAGACGTGGCATTATCTCAGAACCATCTGGTGACTGCGGGAACGAGGCTTTGAGCGGTGGTCACGTAGCCTTGTCTTGCTTTTTTGCAGACGCCCACGGTCGAGCTATTTCCTGACAGAAGTGGGTCAACTGAAAGCCCAGGTTCAGGAAAAAATGGAGCTAGGAGGGAAAAGAAGAGAATCTGGAAAGGTTGCTGATTCTGCTAGCAAGAAAATGTAGAGGCACTACTAGGATCTTCGGGGAGCACCAAAGGTACCCCAGATCTTATTCATGTCATTGGTGTGGGACCTGCAGTTCAGCAACTGAGGGACCTTGATGTAACATAGCATTGAAGATTCCTCAGGGCTCAATCAGTCTTGCAGATGCTTTTGTTCATCAGTGATTCCAGAAAAATCAGATGAGTTATTAACTTTCAAATGTCAAGGTGGTGTCACACAAAATGCAGATTCCTGTTGAAGAATGGAAAATCAGGCAATGCTGGGTCCATGTTTTCACATAGCAACATCAGGCTGATCTTGAGTAATCACTGAACCCACAATTCAGGGCGTAACTCTCCACTCCCTGCCATTCTCCACCATCCACGTCGCTGAAAGTCCCCTTCAGCCTTTGTATTTGTGACTCCTGTTCTAGAAGGCAGAGGAAATAAAGGCTGCAATGAGAACACAGGTTCTGAATGGAGCTTTATCCAAGCACACGTCTGCACCGTGCCGGGCAGCACATAGGCATTTAATAAATATTTATTTGATAACTGACAGTGAATGAATACGGCTTTATCAAAGCAAAGCAGACCTACATTTAAACCCACATTGTGCAATCTGGGGTGAACGGGTGAACTTTTGAAGTCCCTCTGTTTTCCTTGTTTATAAGTTAGGGATAAATATACCCACTTTGTAGAGCAGTCTGAGCAAATGAATGCAGCATACCATGATGTGGTAAGCACTCAAAATATTTGCTGGACAGCTGAAACCCAGGTTGAGTCACAGGGTGGTGATCCTGGACCTCCTTTATTGGCTAAAGTAAAAATTTATTTCACTAAGCCTGCATGGGAATGGCCTTAGGGTAGAGACAGTGGGAAAGGAAGACCCAGCTATTAGTTCTCATGGGAGGTGAGGTCATGCTAGTGTCAAAGGTCTTGACAACTTCACTCCTCTCTCCCAACTCCCTGAAAATGTAGGACTCTGGAGTTATTAAAAAAAAAAATAAAACAGGCTATCTAAGACAGTGATCTGCTCTCCATGGAGAGTCTGTCCTGCTGAATTTTGTTGAGAGAGAAAGAGACGTGTTTTCCATAGACACAGAATGGAGAGTGAGGGTGGGAAGGAAACTGGGGACATTGGGGGTGGAAAATGTACACAGGTGAAGAGATGGGATTTAGAACACTATCTGACTAAAACCCAATCATGAACAATTATGTAATTGTGTTTATCACAGTGATTCATTAAAAAAGAAATGAAAAAATTTTTAAAAAGCATATATGTCTCCAATGGTGTTTCTCTGCCATTTTATGTACATGCAATCTATGTTCTTTTCATGTAACTCAACTGCACATGCTTGCAATTCTTCCTCATAAAGAATTTTCCAGCCTTTGCCGGTGGCCATCCTTCTCAAATTGTTTCACTGGCAACTTGTTCCTCACTTTTGCCATGGATGATGAGGGCAACAGCAAGATTAGCAGCACCAAGGAGGAGAAAGTTGGGTGAATTATAGAAATGGAAGAGATGGTGGTGGGTATGAGCTTTTCAGACAGTCAGGCGCTTGTTAAACTACTAAGATATATTTGAGAGATCAGCTTCATCCACTGTAGAAGGAAGATATTAATACCCACCTAATGGGGTTTGATCACATTACTTAGAACAAATCCATATAGGTGATGCTCAGCAAATGAGTTGTTTCTTGGTCTGAGAGGGAGGATCCTGCTTTGAATGTCTTTCACATTGACTTTACCCCACTTGCCCTCTGAACCTTTCATCGCTGTAGTGGTTCTTGTTGGGATGCCCGTGTGTTGCTACCTGGGGATTGGCATGCTGAGGTTTGGTGCCATAAACTAAACTTTTAGCCTCCTGCATGCAATACAGGAGCTTGACCCCTGAGCCACATTCCTGGTGCTTCCACTCATTTTTTCTCAGCACCTTACTTCTGACCCTGGACCATCACCCTTCCCTAAGATTCCATTTCCTACTGTGCGAGAGTCAGCTTTTGTTTAGATGTGGTGAGGGGCCTAACACCCCCCTCTTTTTTTCTTTTTGGATCACATCAGACGATGCACAGGGGTTACTCCTGGCTCTGTACTCAGAAAGTACCCCTGGCTGTGCTTAGGGGACCATATGGGATGTTGGGAATCGAATCTGGGCCGGCCACGTGCAAGACAAATGCCCTATCCTCTTTGCTATGCTCCAGCCCCCACCTCCTTTTTAGAACAAAGATATTCAGTGCCCTCAAGGGGATGGTGGTGGAGGCAGCTGGTGTCCCTGGCTGAGTTTCTCTTGGACAATTGCCCTCCACAAAAGGAAACTGCCTTAGTCAAAGTTACTCATGACCCCTTTCCAGGGGCTGAGCTAAACAAAAGTGCAAAGTGCAGAGAGGTTCATTTAGGACACCCAAAAAAGCTGTCCAGCACAGTCCTTACCTCCCCTGGCATCTGCCCAGTCTTCTGCTTCATTGTTCAGCATCTCCCTCTGCCCTGTGCTAGGTCCCTCACTCCCTGATCAATCCCTCCAGAGCACATGTTCTAGAGACATCTGTGTCTATGAGCCACTCTTTCTAAATCTGTTTCCAGGGAGTCTCCATCAGTGGTAATTTGGATGATTTAAAACAGCCTCCGGGAGTTCAGAAATGTCTCTCTTGCTCCACTTAGTTAGTATAGATGAGTGAGGAAGATTGAACATACTTTCAAATGAAGTTCTTAACAGCGAATGCAGAGAACCCTTTAGTGCACTGTTGCACTGTCCTCCCATTGTTCATTGAGTTGCTCGAGCAGGCCCAGTAACGCCTCCATTGGGAGACTTGTTGTTACTGTGTTTGGCATATCGAACACGTCACGGGTAGCTTGCCAGGCTCTGCCGTGCAGGCGAGATACTCTCGGTATTTTGCCAGGCTCTCCGAGAGGGGCAGAGGAATCGAACCCGGGGTCAGCCGCATGCAAGGCAAACACCCTACCTGCTGGGCTATCGCTCCAGTCCACCCTTTAGTGGGGACTTTTAATATCACACAGGACAAAGGCAACGAGGATTTGGGTCATTTGGCTGATTCGCCTATCTGGTGCTGGATTTTGGAGCTTGGGGCACCTGCAGTGAGCTCCGTCAGACACATTCCTCCAAGGTCTGCCCGGAAACCGGAAGGCAAGTCCTGTCCCTGCCTACAGACTGGCTTGGAAACACACAAGGTTTCTTCCTCAAAAGGCTGCCAGAGCCATTCTGTCTTTTGGCCCACGGGAGGGAGAGACCTGAGGGAGGTTGGCTCCATTTCAGGAGGGGATTGCAAAACCCACTGGGAGATAGAAAGAACCAGCAAGTTCCCGAAGCACCCCTCCCTGCTGGCAGCTCCATCCTTCACCACTTTTCTGTGCCAGGAGTGAGGAGGGGAGCAGTCTGTTCCTACAGAGGAGACCTCGCTCCTGCAGGCCATGTGGGGGTGATTCCCAGAGGTGGCTCTGGGATGTAGGTTTCCTCCTCACTCCCATACCCCAGAGCACCACTGCAGCTGGCATGTTCACCCAAAGTCCCCTGGAACCCCAGGCACAGAGTGACACAAGTGTTTGGGATCAGAAACAAAGGTGCAGAGCCTGGGAACTAACTATCCCCCGCCCCTTCTGAAAGAGTCTCATAAAAAGGTCATCAAAGTCCAAGGGTTGGGGCTGGAGCAACAGCACAGCAGGTAGGGTGTTTGCCTTGCGTGCGGCCAACTTGGGTTCGATTCCCAGCATTCCATCTGGTCCCCTGAGCACTGCCAGGGGTAATTCCTGAGTTCAGAGCCAGGGGTAACCCCTGTGCATTGCCGGGTGTGACCCAAAAAGAAAAAAAAAGTCCAAGGGGGTCTGAAAGGTGTTAGGGAAAGAAGAGGAGAGGAGAGAAGGTCTCCCTGCAGATCTAGGAACACACATCCCTGAGAGATTCCCAGGCAGCAAAAGGCAGGTATCAAAAGACCTTTCTGACATAGGTTTTCTAATATCTTGGGGCACACATTTTCCTCCATCCTACAGGATGGGAGTAAGAGTCCCAGTCTCGAGGGTGACTGTGAAGCCAGAGAGGCTGCTTGTCTAAGGCAGGAAATGCTGGTCCTGCTCTCAGCATGCACATCTTGGGTACCTGCAATCTTTCTCTTCCTTCTCCAACAAAGCTGGTTGAGAAAGGCAGGCTGGGCAGGTCTGGGCTCTGGGTGCTTGTAGATCAAAGTGTCCATCACTGGGTGTCCCTGGACCACAGGGAAAAACCAGTGCCTGCAGCAGCTATTGCATCCTGGTGGGATCATCCCCTACTCTGAGAGTCTGAATTTCCATCATCCAATCTGTAGAAAACTATTGTCTTTGCTTTAAATATTCCCTTTGAAATTCCATGAATCCTTCCTGGACCCTGTGGGTATCCCATTTAAGCCAGCAGAAGTAAGTGGCAGAGATTTTTTCCAAGTTTTTCAGAGTTGTAATTATTGATATCACTTTGACCATACCCTTTGAGTTACTGACTACCTACTACATACTCTCTCATTTAATCCTCCAGCTCATTAGTGAGGAAATGCCATCTTACAAAATGGATGAGGGCTGGAGCGATAGCATAGTGGTAGGGCGTTTGCCTTGCATGCAGCCAACATAGCCGACCTGAGTTCGATTCCTCCGCCCCTCTTGGAGAGCCCGGCAAGCTACCGAGAGTATCTCGCCCGCACGGCAGAGCCTGGCAAGCTACCCATGACATATTCATATTCGGTATGCCAAACACAGTAACAAGTGTCACAACAAAGACGTTACTGGGCCCGCTCGAGCAAATCGATGAACAACGGGAGGACCGTGACCGTGACGGTGATGGGTGAGGGCTGCTGGAAGAGAAGGAAAATTGGGTCACAACCATGGGGGGCAAATGAAGCTTGTTCATGTACAAGTAGGACTCCTGCTGAGGACTCTTCTCACTGGTTCACACTGCCTGCGACTTGAAGATTCTCCAATAGTGAGTGGAGGCAAGAGCTAGCCGCAGTCTATGTCAGGTTCTTTTGAGAGATCTCCTTGACAAAGGGTTTGTGTTTTGCTATGAAACACCTTTAATATCCTTCTTCACTTCTCTGAGCCAAGAGCTGCCTAAGCCAATTAAAACAAACTTCTACTTTCCCCCTTCCTAGTCCCCTGGGCCTGGGAACTCTTTAATTAAAACTTTTAGCCCAGGTATGGGGCCGTGAGGGGTAGGATCTTTTCCCCAGAGGGTGTTCTCTAAATGACTGGGGGAAACATGCATTGTTTTGTCAGAAGCATGTTTGTGTGCATATTTCTCAGAAGCTTCCTTGGGAATGTCCTTAGTCAGAACTTCCTACTGACACATTCCATTTCTAGGAGAAAGCAGAAATCATTCTAAGTTTCTCTTGCTCTAGGGAGCATCCTAAAACTTGGGGTCCTTGCTACCTACCTCTGTCTCTCTTTTTCCTCCTTTCTTCCTCCCCTCCTTCCCACATTCCCTCTTCACTTCCTCCTTTTCTTTCCCCTTTCTTCCTTACCATCCTTTCTCCCGTCTTCCTTCTCTTCCTCCAATCCTCCTCCCTCCTTCCCTCCTTTCCTTCTTCTCTCCTACTCTCCCATTTCTTCCTTCCTCTCTTCTATTCCTTCAAGTCTCTTCCTTTATCTTCCCCCTCTTTACCCAATTTGGTTATTGTTATAAACAAACTTAGTTCCAAGAGTTGACAAGACTGCTCTCTTACCACGTTCCCTTGATCAACTGACTTAACTTCTCTGGGTCTGTTTTTCTTTCTAACGTATATAAAGGGACTTCTATAATTTAAAAAAATGAATTTGTAAAGGTAAAGGTAAAGGCCCTCCCGTTGATCGTCGATTTGCTCGAGCGGGCCCAGTAACGTCTCCATTGGAAACTTTGTTGTTACTCTGTTTGGCATATCGAGTACATCCCGGGTAGCTTGCCAGGTTCTGCCGTGCAGGCGAGATACTTTCAGTAGCTTGCCGGGCTCTCCGAGAGGGGCAGAGGAATTGAACTCTGGTCAGCCATGTTTGCTGCGTGCAAGGCAAACGCCCTACCGCTGTGCTATCGCTCCAGCCCACGTTCCCTTGATCAACTGACTTAACTTCTCTGGGTCTGTTTTTCTTTCTAACGTATATAAAGGGATTTCTATAATTTAAAAAAATGAACTTGTAGCCTTTTTTTAGTCTTGAAATAAACTTGAACACTAACATCCAGCGTCTGAAAGTTTGGGTTGCCTTCTCTGCGTTGGCCTGGGAAACAAGCTTGATAGTATTGAGCTCGTCTGGTAAAGTCTTTGGTGTAATCACTCTCCTGATCTCATTTACTATGTGCCTTAAACTCTATGGATGAATGCACTCAATTAATTCATATAACATCTCTGAAACAAGACATTTTCTTTTTTTAGTTTCTCTGCTTATTTTTCTGGTTTGTCAAGAGATTTTGCTTTCTTGCTTTATCTTTAATATAATTCTACTACTGCCGAGCCTTCATTTGTTCAAAACCAGACTGAAGGTAATCTCTTGTCTTCATGCAATAAGGTAAAGGCCCTCCCGTTGATCGTCGATTTGCTCGAGCGGGCCCAGTAACGTCTCCATTGGAGACTTTGTTGTTACTGTGTTTGGCATATCGAATACTCTCGGTAGCTTGCCGGGCTCTCCAAGAGGGGCGGAGGAATCGAACTCGGGTTGGTCATGTTGGCCTCTTGTAAGGCGAACACCCTACCGCTGTGCTATCGCTCCAGCCCTTCATGCAATAACTTCTTTAAAAGTATATCATGTAAAATTTTATTAAGAAGATATCAGTAAGAAGATGGGGATAAATCTCTGTATATTTAAAGAGCATTTTAGAAATACATAAGTGCCTACAAAAGACAAAAAGTTGAATCTCTGAAGTTGGGTGAAATATTGATGCATCTTTAAAGCCTCCAAAAATTGGGCCAATCCTGAGAATCACATCCATGTCTCATGAGTATTGGGATCCTCATTTGGACAGATATACCACAAAATGGGTTAGACTAAGGTGGCTATTAACTATGCAACCATCTTTCTTCAACAAACTAAGCTGTCAAATTGTTTTCAAATCAGAATGTGCTCCTTTGTCAGTTTCATGGTCAGGCTACTCTAGTAACTCTCTCAAACAAACGTGAATTCCTAGTCTTGGCAATATTCATACTTTGATGTTTAGAAATATTCTATCAAGTTTTGTACAAGTGAATAGCATTGTAAGTTCATCATTTCTGAAATTCAAACAGCTATCTGAGAATTTGATACTTTATCTATCTCCAGTCTTCTGAACACTTTAAACTAGGCCAAGATTATTAAAGAAAAAAATATACATCTTCCTCATTCTGCCAGTTATTTCACTAACCTGTGAGTACGTGTTTATTTGTATTGGAAATTTCCTGCTTGATTCTTATTGATTATCAGTTCTGGGTCCTACAACATGCTAGACAAATTATACCATGCACTAAAATACTGAAATTTGGCATTGATAGGTAAATCTCTGATGAAATGTTCTTCCCCTTTCACATTCTAAGCCTCTTCTTCTTTTCACCACCCCGCCCCCTCCGCCCCCAAGTCATTCAGTGAGATCCTAACTACCATTTTGCAGTTCTCCTGGAAGTCAGCCTTCTGGTGTTGCTTCAAGGTTTATAACTCTCTCTGTGCCTCTGTGTAATAGCTATAGCATTTGTATAAATGGGCTGATAGCTTATTCATGAAACCTTACAAAAGAACGCAGGACTAATCCTACCCACATGACAACTTCCAGGAAGGTCCACAGCACCACATTTCAATTCAAAGCCCATTTGTATCCTCCTCATTCTGGGAGTCTGATTCACCATTGCCTGCTTATTAGCTGTCAGTGAGTTTTCACAGTACACAGAAAACAGGTCAAAAGCCTATAGTGAAAGGTGGAGCTGATTGGCCTTTCTATTTTTTCCTTCCAACTCATTCTGAGGTAATTCCACTTTCTCTTGCATTCTGTACCAACTGAAGACATGGATGCTAAAGAAGTCCTTAATGTGTTAGATTGATTAGCATTTTATTTCTCCTCAACTCCTCTTGATGAGGGGCTGTGCTAGATTTAATATATCGCTTGGTAAATCAGGATTCTAAATTTTTAAGTAACCTGCCCAAATCCTGGGTCAGTGTGATACCCAATGCCCTCTACAGCTGCATCTGGAGCAGTAAACTGCAGGCCATCCCAGTTCAATAGGATGCTGGATAACAATATTGTTGTTCACTGCTTCAAATCCAGGTGCTGAGTTTGCCACACTCTATCCATATGGCCAACAATTACTTTTCCTAGTTGACCAGCAACTTGAAGAAGCTCTGCCATCACTTCATATGCATATGAGCACAATGCTGTTAGCCATATTGCAGAGAGACCACTTATATTCTTTTCTCCAAATACCATCCTTTTAGAGAAAAGACCATGTCTATGGCAGTATCATGCTCTGCATACTCCATTCCCCTCCTGTTTTTTGTCCCTGAACTGAGTCTCTTTCTTTCTTTTCATATATATGTATATATGAAGAACTTCAGTAGGAAGCTTTCTGGTCCTTAATATTACAATCTGTCCCAGGGATTTTGCATATGCTTCTCTTGCTCTCTGTAACATCAGTCTTCTTTAATTTTAAGCTTTCTTTTCCCTCTTCACCTCTGTTTTGATATTGGAGACTATCTGGAGATATTGCTCTAATACCCCAGCTAGAAGCAATCTTGCTCTTCTGAATTTGTTCTCAGACTGCTCATGCAAACCAGTCAACATCATGCAGCACTAAGAGAATAAAAAAGAACAAATTGTCATGGCTGTGAATTTTACAGCCATTAGGGCCTACTTGAGAATTTTTAATTTCCAAATAGTGCTCAGGTGGGTCATGAGTCACTCTTTATGATTCTCAACCAACCTCACTGATAATTCAATTCAAGAGTCCAAGGGTGTGTTTCTCAGACTCTCAGACACTAGGGTTTACTTGGGTCACCCTGGTGGTGCTCGGAGACCTCAAGGTCTTATGTCCACTAGTGCTCATAGAGTCTTGTGGTGCAGTGGATAGAACTGGGTCAGCCATATGCAAGCTGAGTCCTCCTAATTTCTGTACTATCTCTCTGGTCTCGAGATTTTTGTTCTTGAGTTAAGAAAGAGGATAGGAGAGAAAATTGGGTCTCACTTAAAGGACAGAGTAACTCCTATGAAAAACAAAACCCTATGTCCTGGAAATTTGCCCTGCCCTAAACTAGTTTTTCTAATAGAAAGGCTGACCTGCAACCCAGGTCACTCTTTAAGGCAATGGGAAACATTCTCTTTACCTACAGGGTCTCTGTTGGCCTTAGTTCCATAAGCCTAAGGAATAAATAAATATATATATGTATATATATATGTGTGTGTGTGTGTGTGTGTGTGTGTGTGTGTGTGTGTGTGTGTGAAAAATCTGCCTGCCTGAATCCCTTAGGGATGAGGGGTTTCTCTATTGTTCACCCCACTGATTCCTTTTTAACATCCTAGAACTTTCTCTCCTGGTACTTATTAAAGCTTGTGAATATATGTTCCTTGTGTCATTATTTAATCAATAATTATTATCCCCCTTATTTCTTTCCTCACCTCAGTGTATAGTGAGGAGACAACACAGTAACAAAGAACTAGAGACCCCTACCTTCCCACTGCGAATCATCACCCAAGTCTTCAAAACAGCCAGCTTTCTCTGGGCTTGGATCTTTTATTTGTTTATTTATTTTTGCTTTTTTGGGTCACACCCAGCGATGCTCAGGGGTTATTCCTGGCTATGCACTCAGGAATTCCTCCTGGTGGTGCCTGGGGGACCATATGGGATGCCGGGGATCGAACCCAGGTCGGCCGCGTGCAAGGCAAACACCCTACCCGCTGTGCTATCACCCCAGCCCCTGGGCTTGGATCTTTTAAGGTAAAAGCCATCCAATGGCATTTTGTCGGCTGTTTTAGGGGCCTTCTCAGTAAATAATGCATCTGTGAAAGCAGGTGACTCCAGTCCAGTGACCCTTTCTCCCTAGGCCCCGGCCACAAGACACACATGCATGCCTACACACCCACTTCCTGCAGAATGGTTTGCAGGAAAAGAAAGTGGAAGTGCTTGGGTCAGGCTGCCTTTGAGTCCCAGCTCTCCTCTTCTAGCTTTGCAACACTTGTCATGGGCTGTAAATTCTCTCTTCCTCTTTATCTCCATCTGTAAAATGCCTCAGTCACAGAACTGCTGAGGACCTAGAAAGAGATTATCAATCTGAAACACACACTCAACAGAATGGATTGTTGTGTAAAAATACCTCCTTCCTGAGACTGAAGAGATGATACAGGGTTGAAGGTGTATGCCATGAATGCAGCTGACCCTAGTTCAATCCCTGATACTGCATGGTCTTCCTAGAGTGACAAGGTACAGCCCTAGAATCCCCCAAGCATCACGGGGGCAGCCGTGGTAGCACAGGGCCCAAATAGGCACTAAGTCCTCAAACCCTTGCAATAAAATACTGATCCCGTGGGTTAATCACAGAGAAATCTCCCCAGACCTCCTGAGCACACTTTTAAGGGTCGCTCCATTTCCCCCACAGCCACCCACTGCCCAACACACAAATAATATTCTTCTTCCTTCCCAGAGTCTCCTCTGCATCTGGTAAAATAGCTGTTCATTTCTTAATCACATTAATCACATAACAGGATTAAAACAAAATGTCATGGTACATGGTTCTAATTCTGTCCCCCCATATTAGCCCATTTTAAATGCATACAGGTGTATAAAGCAAGGAGTAGTTTTATCAGCCACGTTGACCCAGGAGGAAATGGAGGTTCAGAGAGATTAAGTAACTTGCCTTATGTCTCATAGCTAATCATCTTCAGTCCGAGAGTGAAACCCAAACAGTGGATTTATGCTCTTAAACTACTACTCAATACCGTGTCTTGACTACAGAATTAGGAGTCCTAGAGAAAACATTGGTATTGCACAGCAAATTCTCAGTTCTTTGCCAAATGACCTTGGCGAACTCTGTTCTTCCTTCTCAGAAATGGAGAGGAGACCCCAGCTTCCGGGTTGAGAGTTGAGGGAGGACACGAATGTGGAATCCCTGAGCACACTGGGCATTGGGAAAACGGGGGCTCTTCTGCTTCATGATGCTCAGGTGGGAGATTTCTTGTGCTTGCTTGGAAGTGTTCTCACCCATCTTCTGGATTGTGCAAAGAGCACTTTGGCCCTTGACCAATTTTTGAGCTTCTCAAAACAAGAATTGTTGACATACAGCCCACATGGCTGGAAACTCCCAGAAGGAAAACTGCACAGGCTGGGCCCTAGCACAGATTTCCCCCAAATTCTACAGAGTTTCCACACAGCCTCGGTTGTGAGAGGGCAAAGGCCACACTTCCGGAGAGGCAAGGGCTGCTGGGGCAGGAAGCTCTGCTCCTGGGAGTGGAGGGTGTCCCCTTGAACAGGTTCACCAATGTAAGTGCCTGCCCTTCAGACTGCCCCCCCGATTGTTTCTCCAGGACCAGCACCCCACAGTTTAATGCTGGGTTTGTGGCTTTGATTGTCCTAGCCCTTTTGTTCTCTGAAGGAGAAAGTGTGGCTTGGACGTCCTTAGACAGTCTGAGTGAACTGCCTTGTAAAGAAGCCATATCCACACTGACGTTTAGATATTCATGGCTGAAAAGGGGAAATCCTGGCTCCTCTCTTTCCCTGCCGCTTCTGACAGAGCCTCATCATAGGAAGACCCAAGGACATGTGAGTTGTTATGTTGCTACATCACTAGACCCTGACCCAAATCCATTGGCTAAATAAAGACACTAGAGCTGGAACCAAGAGCTCAGAGAATCATCAACCCAGGGCTCCACATAGGAAGTGTCTCTCCCTGGCCTGTCTGAGCCTCAGTTTCTTGCTCTGTACCTGAAGGGACCAGAAGCTGAGCCTTGCTGAGTCCATGTGGAGAGCTGGTAAGAGAATTTACCCTGAGAACACGATGGTTAAATGAGAGCAATATAAATTCATTAAAGAACAAGTGTACGAAAGCTGTAATAGAATTGTTTTAGGCATGCAATGTTGCAACACACCAATCCCACCACCAGTGTCCCCTGCCACCCTCCAGACTGACCCCCTGGCAGGTATATAACAAATTTGTTTCATATTGCTCTCCACCAAAAATAAAATAAGTGACAAATAGAATCATCAGAAGATAAATGAACAAAAGTCAATTTGTAGTAATTAATTGCTCTGTGACTTAAAACTATGTAAATAAGGAAATTCAAATAATTTAATAGAGGAGACTACCTAGTCTCATTACTTAACTAAATTTTCATTGCTGACATCCAAAACATATTGCATTAAAATAAAAAAGAAAGAAAGAAAGAGTGTACTGCTCAGAACAACAAAGCCAGGACAGATGCCCCCAAGACTGTGAACTTGTATGTCTTGGGACCACTTAGAAGTTTCTGCTTTCTAGAGATGAGCCAAGTCTGGGACCTGGGTGAACGGGGACACACGCAGTCTGTTTCAGGAAGAGAGTGAGCTGTGCTTTTATTGCTCTGAGCCAGTCCTGAGAAGGGAGTGATGTGTACGTCCAGTGGTTTAGGCTGATCCCCAGAAGAGAGTGGCAGAGCCAGTTCTAGGAACTGAGTGGCAGAACTCAGTGACAGAGGGGTCTACAGAGAATTCTGGGCACAGCTGATGCGTCAGCAGTGGCTGGCTGTCTCCCTGGCATTTTCAATACTGGGTTTAAGCCAGGCCCGTCCTCCTCCAAAGTGTGTCCAGCTTCTCGTTTCTCTGGGGGGCTCTGTACCCTGAAAGGCTGCCCCCAGCCCCAGAAAGTCCCAAGGGAGAAGAAACAAATCCAGATTATTATCCTCATGACTTTTTCTCCAATTTCCCACCTTGAGCTCGACAGTGGACAACGGGGGTGGCATCTCTCTGCCTTGGGGTTGCCTGTACCCTTGCAGATGTCCTGTGCCATCCCAGTCAGGATCAGGGTGGCCCAGCCCCTGCAAGGCCCTGAGCCAGGCATGCATGGCCGAGCTCGGAGCCCCGTTTCCATGGTGGCCCCAGAGGAAGGGTGGATGGTGCTGGTATCGGATCAGGGGCAAAGATAGCCCAGCATGAGGGTGGCGACAGCCCAGGCTGGTGGAACTGGCGGCAGTTTAGCCAGGAAACAGATTCCAAATTCTGTTTCCGATTGACTGAGGAGCTTGTGACCCCCAGGGGCTCAACTTCCTTGCCAGGCAGAGTTCTGGTCGCCTTCCTCAAGGGGCCCAAGGAAGTCGGGGGGGTCACAGTGACCCCTGCACATCAGGCAGAGACTCAATGGCCGGCTGTCAATTGACGCTTTTCCTCTTCTCCTTTGCTGTGGAGGTAAACAATGGATCAGAGGCCCAGGAAGAGGAGAAAATGAGAAGGGAAAACCCTCAAGCTGGGTGCAACGTGTCTCTGGATCCCAACGCTGACCCCGGCAGGGAAGGACAGCGGTTCTGTCCCCTTGGATGAATGCAAACTAGAGACTGAGGAGCTTCAGGAAAGTGGAGTGCAGTGAGTATCTCCTGCACTCACCCCAGCCCAGGGCTTGTTTGTCTTCCCTGAGCTGGGCAGCCTGCGCTGGGACCGTGTCCTTCCTTTCGACACATCTGTGAGGTTTTTCTCACAGCTGAAAACTCTTCTCGGCAAGCCTTCCACTTCCTCTCTGGTTTGGCCTTCGCGTCACTCGGTGCTTTTGAAACCAAGTGAGCTCCTGTAGTTGGTCCTCACCCTGAGCCACAGAAGGGGGAAATGGACGGCAGGGGCAGGAACTTAAGGCCTTCAGTAATCCAGAAGCTTCTACAGAAGACCTCCAGGTTATCGGCCCGGGGGAGGGGTAGGTTGGGTAATTCTGACTGTGGAGACACCTTCTCAGGTAGCTCTTGGGGGACTCCCTCCCCTCCCTGGCTCACCCATGGTCATCCACATCATAGACTATGGGGCTTTCTACAGCGCAGTCCCCCAGCCTGTCACTCCCTCTCACCTAGCTTTGTCACTGCCCAACTTCTCCGCAGGGTTCATCGCAGCTCTGGGCTGTCTACCACTCTGGTCTCAAAGTGTCCAATTCTGTCCTTGATAAATGAGACCATCCTACACATCCTTCTAGGCCAGGGCCACCATAAGGGACAACTCCAACGTCAACAGGGAGTCTAGAAAAGCCACCACCGTCACATGCCTTTGGATGAAAGAGACCTTAAAATTAGGGTGGGGTTGGTGAACCAGCCTTGTTCAGATGTGACGGGGCTGTAGCTCCCTGCTTCTCTCAGCCTTAATTCTGTTCCCTTCTACATGCGGGGTCAACGAACTGAGAATCCGTTCCAGAAGTTGGACCAGTGCTCATTTAGGAAGCAAAACTGACCCTGGCTTCTAAGGATGACATTTCTACTCTTTAAAAATATCCAGAAGGAGAGGCTGGAGCAATAGAAGGGCATTTGCCTTGCACACAGCTGGCCCAGGTTTGATTCCTGGCATCCCATATGGTCCCCGAGCACCACCAGGTGTAAGTCCTGAGTGCAGAGCCAGGAGTTACCCCTGAACTTTGCCAGGTGTGACCAATACACACACACACACACACACACACACACACACACACACACATACACACACACACATATCTCTCTCCAGAAGGAGTTAGAGATAAAGTAAGATCAGGTCTTGGTCTCCTTGGTCCCCAAAGAGTGCCATCACCTGGGGCTTCTCCCTTTGGGAGATGGTAAAGGTATCTTCTGGAATTGTACAGTGCTGGGAAAGAAGCATAGCTTATGCTTGCTAGTAAAACTCAGCCTTTCTAGCCACGTAGATATCTGGGTCGATGGTTTGTTTCTTTAGAAATGAGGGAATCAGGTCAGGTTCTGGCTAAGTCTCTTCTGTGTGCTAACATATTTTGAGCTGGTGCTGAAGGTACTTAAACATGCTTTGAGTCTCTTTTCTCAGATTGCAGAATAATATATTTCTATAATGGAGATTCTGAATCACATGAGAAGTGTAAAACAAAAGCTAATCAAAGGTTATTCCACAGAAAAGCCTAATATCAATGGATTGGTGTTACTTTCCCCTGTGTTGTGCATTTGTGTATTTATCAGCTTGCATATACTTACTCATGGGTTTTATTTTATTCTTACTTATATCTATTGTTGTCAACACTTGGAGTTTAGAATGCTGAACAAACATGAAAGTATTACCTTCTACTTTTCTCCCTGCTTGGATGCCAAAGGATTATTTGTGACTTTTATTTTATTTTTTTTTAATATTTTTGTAGTTGATGAGGAATACGATCGACTGGTTCAACATCTCCATGATTGTGCAAGGATGCCAAAAGAGAGATAGCCACAAAAAAACGCTTGTCTTCGAAAACTCTTGAGCTTATTTGCCAACATGGCTTGGTGCACGCCTCAGGCAACTGCAAGCGACCATCGGAGCTCGCAAAGCAGTGCAGAGAAGCGATCAAGGAAGACCTCAAAGAGAGAAGAGCAGCAGTGATGGTAGATGTGGCAGAAGCTGGGAGAAGCATTCACAATGTCTGCCTGTCCTTCGCCAACTACAAGACCAAGATGACTGCCCTCCGTCCACCTGCCCATATACCAAATTCCACAGGATGGATATGTCGTTCCCAACGTTCTCCCTTCCGAAATTCGACACGCCATTTCGTCGGTAAAGAAGTGAACAGCACCTGGCCCAGACAAGGTCAGACCTGAACACCTGAAGAACCTGCCGTCAGTACTCATCAATACACTGGCTCGGCTCTTCACGCGCTATCTGTCTGAATGCAAGGTTCCATCCCAGTGGAAAACCAGCAGGACTGTACTACTGTACAAGAAGGGAGATATCCATGACATTGGCAACTATCGCCCGATCTGCCTATTGTCTGTCACCTACAAGTTGTTCACTCAAGTCATCCTGAATAGGATTGGCAGAACACTCGATGAAGGACAAACATGCAAGCAAGCCATGTTCTGCAAAGGATTCAGCACGATTGACCATATGCACATGATAACCAAGCTCATTGAGGTTTCTTGGGAGTTCAAGATGCCACTCTGTCTAATATTCATTGATTTAAAGAAGTCCTTTGATTCTGTTGAGACGAAAGCGGTCATCAAAGCCCTAGCCAAACAGGGCGTTCAAACTCAATACATCAGGATCCTCCATGAGCTGTATTGCGGATTCACTACCATGAACTCACCATTCTACAGGGAGGTAATCATTGACTTCAAGAGAGGGGTTACCATTTCACCAAAAATCTTCAGTGCCACCCTCAAGAACATCATGCGACGACTGGAATGGGAAGAAATGGGAGTGAAGATAGATGGTCGGCAACTACACCACCTCCGCTGTGCTGATGACATCGTTCTAATACACCAAACCTTAGCCAAGCAGCACAAATGCTGGCCGACTTCGACCGTGAGTATGGAAAGATTGGACTACAGCTGAATCTCACGAAGAAGATAATGTTCATGAGAAACAGCCTCATTCCTGATGTTGCATTCATTCTCAACGGAATGACCATCTCCAAATGCAACAGTTATGTGTACTAGGTCAAGAAGTCAACATGACAAGTGACCTGGCACCTGAGTTGTGCAGGAGGAAGAGAGTGGCTTGGAACGCCTTCAAGAGAGTCAAGGAAATAGCTAAGAGGATGAAGAACCTCCGGCTCCAGGCACATCTCTTTGATTCCACTGTTCTTCCTGCATTAACATATGCCTCAGAGACCTGGGCCCTAAGAAAACAGGATGAGAATGCTATTCAGGTCTCCCAAGGAGGAATTGAAAGAGCTATGCTTGGAGTATCACGTTTCACTCAAATGAGAAAAAGAATCTGGAGTTCCGACCTCCATCGACGATCAAGAATCAGGGATGCTGTCTCATTTGCCAAGGCGTCAAAAATCAGATGGGCTGGACACATAATGAGATTTGGAGACGACTGCTGGACTAGAGCCGTCACTGACTGGATTCCACGGGACATCAAAAGACTGCATGACCGCCCACCTACAAGATGGTTAGACTTCTTCGTCAAGACCCTGAATGATCGGTTTGAGGCTCTTCGTGTTCCTAGAATGAGCAAATGCCGTTGGGCTACACTAGCACGTGACAGGGACGAATGGAGACATTACTGGCACCCGCTTGAGCAAATCGATGAGTAGTGGGATACCAAGTGATCAAGTGATTTTTGTAATTGAGACAACATGGTCAAACAGTGTTACTATTTAGGTGTGCAAAGTTACTGCAGCTCCAACTCCCCTTCTCCCCAAAAGAGCCAGAGGCTCTTCATTATAGTCCTTATGTCATTTCTAGTCCACCCCAAAACCTCTCCCCCCCACCACCTGGGAAACTCAGCTTTAATGTCAGAGATCAAGGATTTCTTATCATGGAATAGTTTTTATTCTCCAGTTTTGTTTTTTTTTACACACTTCATTAGAAAGAGATCATCCAGTGTTCTTTTCCCTCTGACTAACCTCACTTAACATTACCCCCTCTATCTCCATCCACACTGTAGCAAAAGTCAAGAATCTTATCTTGTATTATTAGTATTCTGACTTGCATCTATACAAAAATTCTTCATTCATCTGTCATTGAACCTTTGGGTTGTTTCATATTCTGGTTGTTATACTTAGTGCTACAGTGAACATAGGTGTACATTATCATTTTGAATTAATGACTTTTGTGTTCTTGGGGTACATGCCAAGGAGTGAAATTTCTGGGTCATTTAGGAATTCTATTTTAAATAGTTTGAGAAGTCTCTATACTGTTTTCCACAAGAGACTGAAGAAAATGATAATCCCACCCACAGTTAATGAAGGGTCATTTTTACTGCATGCTGATGCAGTAAAAACAATCACTAATGCTGATTGTTTCTGGTCTTTCTGATATGTCATTATTAGCTTTTAATAAATATAAGCTTGATCATGCGATTAAATATTATTCAAAATTTTGTTTTAGGGGCCAAAGTGATAGTACATCAGGTACTGTGTGGGTTTCATTCCCAGCACTCTATATGTTCCTTTGGAGCACCATCAGGAGTGATTCCTGAGTGTAGAGCAAGAGTAAGCCCTGAGCACTACAGGATGTGACCCGAAAAACAAAACAAAACAAAACTTATTTTAATGACATTCTCAAGTCCTATCATTTAATTGCTCCATTTTTTTTATATTGAAACTGTTTTAGGCAGCTTAACATAGCACCTTGCTATGTTAAATAAGTAATACTGTAGTGGAACTATTATTTATCAACCTGTCTGGGTAGTTAAATCCTTTCCTTAGTTGCACTTTCACGGTCATGGTCCTCCCGTTGTTCATTGATTTGCTCAAGCGGGCCCAGGAACGTGTCCATTGTGACACTTGTTACTGTGTTTGGCATATCGAATACGTCACGGGTAGCTTGCCAGGCTTTGCCGTGAAAAACTGAACTCAAATATTAGAATTAGTTTTAGGTTTTTGAGATCTAGTACTCAAGCTCCTTTGTGAAGAACTGATTTGATCTGGCATTTCTGGCAAAATTGAGTATACAGGACTATGAATAATTTCATTGAATCTCAGTATTGAGTTTGATCTTTTCAAAGAATTTTGTCAATTTAATAATGGTAATGAGGATAAGGATATATCCTTTCATTACTTTCATTTGATTTCACTCATACATTGCAAAGTTTATACGTCTACATAATAATTGGCCATTTTGTTATCTTTTAGTATGATTTCTCTCCATGAACTTCACCCATCTCCTGAATATTATCTTTTCTTTTAATTATTTACTTTTGAGAACCCTTTATTGATTTTGAAGTTCACAACCAACCTTTATTGATCTTTGGGAAGCCTTTGATTTATGGGGCAAATATTTCTTATGTTCATTATTTTCTTTACTTTTTGTAAAAAAGGAAATAGTCAAACGTTTATAAGTCCCTGTTCTTATGCTTAGAAAAACCTATCTCTATCTGAGATAAGGCTAGTTCTCTATAATTTCTTTTTGCTTGTTTGCTGTTTTTGCTTGACACCAGAGGTGTTCAGAACTTACTCCTGGCTCTGTGCTCAGGGATTACTCCCAGAAGGGCTCAGGAGACCATATGGGATGCTAGGAATAGAATCTAGGTCGCCATGTGCAAGGCAAGAGCCCAAGCTTGTACTAACACTCCAACCCAGTCTTCTATATTTTCTTATCAGGTTCTACTTTAACTATAGACTTTAACCTAATGCTAATTCATATCTAATATTAAAGGTAAATATATTTTTTCTAATAAGAAATAACTCCAATAACAAATCAACTTAGTCTTCTTTTGGAAAATGATTTGATATAAAGACATTTTTGTTTCTAGACAGCTTTGTTGCATATGTTTATTTTCTCATCTTAAAGCACAATCTCTTTTCTTCATTATTAGGGTAAGAGTTTTTGTGTTTTTCTTTTCTTTTCTTTTTTTGGTGAGCAGGCACTGTGTCTCTCAAGTAATGTTCAGGAGACCCTTGAGGATCTTCCAGCAATTCTTTGTCAACCATTGCATTGCATTGTGATTTAATGCAATCACCAGAGGATACAAACATGCTAGGCCCTCTAGTACTGTAGATCACCCAGGCAAATCTGGAGGTACTCCAGAGGCTTCCTGTGATGCTTGTGGGTCAGGGGCAGAGGCTTTGGGGAGGGGCTATGTGGTACAAACGATAAAACTGTGGTTGGCTATGTGCAAGGCAAGTGCCTTAATCTCTATCCAAAATTCTTAATTTTATCATTTTAGTTACCTAAAATTTTATGTTTTCTATAAATTTTTCTTTTCCAAAGAGTCCCTCTTATTTATGTTTTGCTCTTCAGCTGAAATTTTAAAATTAGTCTTTGGGGATCTGGAGAGATAGTACAGTGGGTAGGGTGCTTTCCTTGCATGTGGCTAACCTGGGATGTATCCCCAGCATCCACATGGCCCCCTGAGCCTGCAAGAAGTGATCATTTAGAAATGAGCCAGTAGTACGTCTAAGCAGAACTGGGTGTGCCCCTAAAGCCAAAATAAAACAAAGTAATATAAAATCAATTTATTAAAGCGTACCTGTCATAAAAAGTTATATCGTAATAATTGGTAATTCTTTCTGGTAATTGCACTACATTTTTATGAGAGCTTATACAATTCTGATACTGAGTTGTTCCTACCTGGAATAAACTGTGTGAAAAGTCTTGCAGAAGTTCAAGAGGTAGTACAGTGGATGGGGAGCTCTTGTGTGCCCTTAATTAAGGATTCCAACTTTTCTTTTCCTTTTTTTATTTTTTTGCTTTTTGGGTCACACACAGCGGTGCTTGGGGGTTAAGTCCTAGCTCTGCACTTAGGAATTACTTCTGGAGGTGCTCAGGGGACCGTCTTGGTTGCCAGTGATTCAACCCAGGTCAGTCACTTGCAAGGCAAACACTCTGCCCACTCAACTATCACTCCAGCCCCAAGGATTCCAATTTTTCAACTCATATATTTCTTTCTTATTTCCTCTGAAACTTATTTATAGGCATTTTAAAGTACTTTTTATACTATTGTAAATGCAAGCCTTTAAAAGAAATTTTCAACTACGTTTTCTCAGTTGTTACTATTCCACAGAGATTATATAATACAAACACTGCCTTATGAAAAACACTGCTGATTCAATCAATAAAATCACTCCAGGGTTAGAGGATAGCACACAGGAATGTGTCCATAGCATTTCTTTTTTCTCTGCGCTGCCGGGAAGCAGGGGGTTGGGTGTTTATTCCTGCTCCTGAGCGTCCGGTCCATCATGCACTGGGCCTTCCCTTTTACACAGGTGGGCGCCTGCGTGTGGTCCTGCTGGACGAGACAGTGGGGCTGCAACTACGCTCCTGGAGACCAACGCTTTTTGGAGCTTGTCCTTCCGAACCCTCTGTCTCTCCAGCCACCGTGAGAGACTGGCTGAGGTATTAATAACTCTTTCTGGCAGCCTCGTGTTGCTTTTCTGGAGGCTTCCCGCATTTGGCGGTGTAGGCTTCCATTTTAATTAGCTTCTCAGGAGGTGTTTGCACAATTCATAAGACAAATAAGCCTGATTTGGAAGCAAGCAACGCAGCACACAGTGGTCTGGTCTCCTGAGTTAAGTTCCCTGGAGCAACTTTTCCGGGAAGGTTGTTTCAACTGTGACTGGGAGAAAGAGTGGGAACTGGCCCAGCTCATTCCCATCTTGGAGCAGAGGTTTGGGGCTGTTGCTGCCAGGAATGAGCGTCATGCCATGCTAAGCCTTTATTTTAAATTTTAATATTTCTTTTTGTAGGGAAAATGCGGGGGAGGGTCGTGGGTTGAGGCTGGGGAGTTCCACCACCACACCTGGCAGTGCTCAGGGATTACTCCTGGTTCTGTGCTTAACTATAGCTCTAAACTGGCCTGGGGCTTAACCTACGGTTGGTAGAATATAAGGGAAGAACCTTAACTGTCCTATCTCACTGGTCTAAATTTTAATATTTCTTAATCATTAACTTTTACCCATTAACTTTTACTCATTAACTTCAATTTTGGTATGTGTAATTAACATCTCTGTCATGGGGTAGAGAGGTCTGGTAGAGTTCTTGCATGTGGCCGATCTGGGCTCCAAGTAGCACCAAGAGTGATCCCTGGGCAGAGTCAGAAGCAAGCCCAGAGCACCACACCAGGTGTGACCCAAAAAACGCAACCCCCTGAAAATCACCAAACTCCCTTAACTTTATTATTTCTACAATTGAGGTAGTATTTAGGGGAAACCTGTAAAATTTTGACTGATTAATATGCCTCATTCTCCTTGTCCAGCTTCTGGCTCTGTTGGAAATGTCTCTATGGTGGGCTTGAATTGTGAGACCTCCCCTAAAAAAAAGAACAATAAAAATGGGGGGAGAAATGCTTACCTTCTAGTCTCACACATTGTGGATGCAACTTTATTTGGAGGGAAGGGTCTTTGCAACTCTAGTTTGTGATCTTGAGATGACATCACCCTGGGGTATATGGGTAAATCCTATGACAGGTTTCCTTGGCCAACATAGAAGAAACAGCCACTCAGAGACACACTCAGAGGATTTGTTTCCACCAGCCAGGAAACTTCACAAGTGACCAAGAGACAGGTGGATTTTACCCAGGAACCCAACCCTGACAACTACTTAAATTAAGAATTTGGCATCTTCACTGTAAATGAGTCAGTTTCTGTTGATGTGAGCCACTGCCTTTGTGGTCATTTGTTTCGGCAGCTGGTAGAAATGATACAGCCCCAAAGGCAGGTGTATTTGTAAGAAGTCTGGAAACCAGATTGGGATGAAACCACAACCCTTAAGTCCGAGTCAGGACAGCTGCAGGTGTCCCTTGTATGTAGCTAGAATTATGACACAAAACATTAGAGACAGTTCCTGATGGGTTGGATGTGTGTGGGAGTATGTGTGCAAATTATTCTTAGTGTAGCAAGTATAAATTGAGTTTCTGCCATAGCCAACCCCTGGTGCTAAGAGTGACTGCTTGCCAAGTTAGACCTGAGGATTAGATTTTTAAAAATTCATTGTTTTTGCTCGAATTTAATGTCTTTCATTATTTCCATGAGTTTTAAGTTTTTTGGATTAGAGTAACATTACACTCTAATCTTATGTTTCAGATTAGAAATCACTGTCTGTATATACTAAATTAGCTTCACCACATAGGAGAACAAGCTTGTGAGGCAACTGTGGCGTTCTCGTTAGATTTTTCCCAGAATGTTTGTCATGTGTCTTCCAGCTCCTTTCGGAGACTGAACAAAGCTACTCTTTGATTTCCTAATCCCATCTGTCCAGCTAGAGTGGTGCTTTCCCCACCACGTGGAATGAAAGGGCTTCTTATCTGCCGCTCCTGCTCCTGTTGGCTCAGAGAAAAGATCATCTTTGGAAATCTTCATTTCTCTGGAACACAGGAAATATATTTGTATATACCGATATAGCTATATCAAAATGTAGCATTTTACATGCAACTGTGGAGTTCTATATATCACTACGTATTGTATAAATGTGTGTGTTTTTAAAGGGAAAAGGTGTTTTTTATGTTTGATTTTGGGGGGCTCAGAACCAGTGGTGCTCAGGACTTAGTCCTGATTCTGAGCTCAGGGATCACTTCTGGAGGGCATCAAGGGACCATTTTGTGGTGCTGGGGATTTGACAGGTTTTACAGTTTCTGGGCTGGAGCGATAGCACAGTGGATAAGGCATTTACCTTGCAAGCGGCCAACATGGCCAACCCGAGTTTGAGTCCTCTGCCCCTCTCAGAGAGCCCGGCAAGCTATCGAGAGTATCTCGCCCGAACAGCAAAGCCTGGCAAGCTACCCGTGTTTTATTTGATATGCCAAACACAGTAACAATTGTCACAGTGGAGACGTTACTGGGCCTGCTCAAGCAAATCGATGAACAACAGGAGGACAGTGACAGTGACCAAATTTAGTGATTGGTCAGCACATATTTTTTTAATTTTTAACTTAAAAAATTTTAATGAATCACCGTGAGGTACAGTTACAGACTTACAAACTTTCATGCTTATGTTTCAGTCATATGATGGTCACATATCCATCCCTCCACCAGTGCCCATTCTCCACCACCAATGTTCCCAGTATCCCTCCCCATACATCCCCCATCACCCCCCACCCCCTCTCCCCGCACCTCTGTGGCAGGTGCATTCTCTTTTACTCTCTCTCTCCTTTAGGGTGTTGTGGTCTGCAATGCAGGTATTAAGTGGCCATCATGTTCGGTCTGTAGTTTACTTTCAGCAGACATCTCCCATCCCGACCAGGTCCTCCAAGCATCCTTTACTTGATGATCTGTCTGACCTGCCTTTTCCCCCAGCATGACCAGAACTTTAAAAAAAATCCTTATCTGGATTTCCAACTCTGCATTATTATAGTTGTCCCAAAGCACAACAGTGAGGGTTTCATTTCTCTTTTTTAAACTTTTGATCTTGGTATTTTATTTTTGCATCACTTTGAACCCTACCAGACATTTTGAAAACATGAACTGCAACTTTCTCTTATTTTCCACTCTTCTAACGTTTCTTTTCTTTTTCACTTTTTAATTTTTGGGCCACACTCAGGATGCTCAAGATTTACTCCTGCTTTGTGGTCAGGGATCATTCCTAATAGCACTCAGAAGAGGACACAGGGGGTGGAGGGCAGGGATATCGAGTCCAGGTCAGTCACACACAAGGCGAACATCTTACACTCTGTTCTCTTTCTCTGTTCTGCCTGTTCTAACATTTCTATCAACTCGAGTCTGTTTTGTTTGGATAGTTTTTCTCATTATATGTCGTGTTCTCTTTCCATGCCTGTTTTTCACTGGGTGCCATACATTGTGAAGTCTAATTTATTTGGAACTGCATATACTACAGGGTGCTCTCGAACTTGATGCTATGAAACAGTTGAGTTCCTCAGAAACAGTTTGATCCTTTAGGTCTTCCTTTTAAGATTTATTAGATGAGAGAGATTCTAGCAGTTCTGGGTGAAAGAGCTAATTATTCTTTCCCTGCGGCAGTCCTTCTTGAGTGCTCTAACGAATGTCTCATGAATCATGAGCTTTTCCAGTTTGGCTGGTAAGAACAGACATTATTTCCAGCTTGTAGCCTTTCCAATAACCTGTGCCTTGGATCATTTACCGATGCGTATGTGCTGATCAGTGCTACTGGATCCCCTGCAGACCCTAGAGCTCTCTCTGGATAGTCCCCTCCTGCCTTGTACTCCCACCCTGGAAACTCAGCCACCTTGTTCTCCCCTAAATCTCAGTCAACATCTGGAATCTGCTGGACTCCACTTGGGCTCCATCTCTCTATGCCATAGCTTGAGACAGTGGGCCTTCCTTGCTTCACTGTTTCCCCCCCCCCCCCCATTTTCAGAGATCACAGTCCTCTGTTAACTAATTGCATGCATCTTAAAAGTCACTGTATCATTTTCCTTTTTTGTTTTTGTTTTGGTGGCCAAACCTCGTGGTGTTCAGGGGCTACTCCTGCTTGGTGCTCAGGAAAACATGTGGAACTAGGAATCAAACCCTGTGACTCACATAGGTCAGGCAAGTGCATATACCATGCCTATGAATCAAAAAATTGTTAATGCTTTATTCTTTATGTTTGTGGCAGGATGATATGCAAAGATTTTATGATTTCATGTCAACTAGAAGCAAATCTCTGAAACTGCATTTTGAAATTTGTATGTCCAATTCTTGCTTGATTTTGATTCAGAATCTTCGTTTTATAAAATCAAGATAGTCTAAGTAATCACTTGTATCACTTGTCATCCCATTGCTCATCAATTTGCTTGAGCAGGCTCCCGAAGTCCAGTTCTTATCCAGAGTGATTATTTCCAACTGTCGTTGTCATAGTGGTCCCAACATTCTATCCCAACTGCCTTCTTCTCTAGCACTTGAGACAGGCTTCCAAACACAGACTAATCATCATAACCCTTATTTCTTAGGCCTTCTGATTCAGAAGCTGCTTTTCAAAGAGGTTCTCTGTTGATTTGTAGGAATATTTGAATTTGAGAAGTGCTAGGCTGGCTAATTTCACAGTCTCATACTAATTCTAAAGTTCTATGATTTTGTGAAATGGGCAAGAAAAGAGATCACTTACATCTTAGAAAAAGAGATAAAGCTACATTGTGGAAAAGTTGAACTCAGTCAAAGGTATCTCTATGGTAGATTTTCTGATGGTAAAAAACCTAGAAGAAGGAATAATGAATGAACTATCAAACAAATACCCACCTTGTACCTGCATTATTTGATGGATGTCTCTCCATGTACCTGTCTTCATTTTACACAGTCTAAGAGCCTAAATAGTACACATGTCAGGTTCTCCATAAATGGTCTTTGATTGATTGACCAATAGGGAAATGTCAATGCTTATATTCCTCTGCAGGGTAAAATTTAAACATAGGGAATTAAGAGGACAGTGTAACTTCTGACTTAGAGGAGTTGGATTAGAGCACTTAAGAAACAGCAATATTTGAGAGAATGTAGTGCAGGAGGGTGGGTCTTTATTCACTCAATAATTCAACAAACAGTCATTAGAACTGATTCAGTAACTAAGGGAACTATAGTTTCACATAATTATGAAAAAAAGGCTTTTTAATAGGAAGTAAGGGAAAGTTTTCAATAAAGTAGTCTGCCAAGCCAAATGTATAAGACTGGATAAAACAGGGAAACAAACATAGGCTGCAGCTTTATATGTGGGAAAGGCCTACATTTTGGGGTCATACAGAGCTTATATTGCATCTTTATTTTTTAAAAGTCAATATAATGACTCCAGGAACTTCCTTAGTTGTTTCCAGATGTCCTGAATCTTTTACACAGAGTTAGTGGGAGTGATTATGATAGTGATGATGGCTACAGTGATGCTACTGGAAGTGGTACCATATTTTTGCAACCTTGTGATCATCACCTGCAGTGATATTTATGAATTGATATTGAAGCAGCTATAGAGTTCTCTCACATGGCTTTTATTCCTTGATTTTACAAAGACAACCTGCATCTGACTACGGAAGGATATTCTCTGAGGAATTTGAATGGTAAAATTATGGGTTTAAAAATGATAGATGTCAAGGAGTGCTAGATATAAATATATAAAACCACAGAGAGTCAACAACACTGAAAACAGAGATTCAAACTTCAAACCCCAAACTTAAAAATGTGCCTGTCATGGTGGCAGGGGATAGGAGGAGAGCAGGTGGGATGGAACCTGGTGGAAGGAAGGAGACATTGGTAGTGGGATTGGTGCTGGAACACAGTATTGTTTAAAAACAAACTATAAATAAACCATAAATCAGTGCTTTTGTAAAATTAAATTAAAAAATAGGAAAAACAACACAGTTTTCAGAATAAAAAGAAGAATTGAGTACCTTTAGAGTAGAGTCAAAAGGGCATTTGACAAACATGAGTATGCACTGAATAAGCAAAAAATAAATAAGCTAACTTAACGGTCACTGGGGATGATTAAGGGAGTCTTCAAAGCTCTCAAGAAAATCAGAGAATGAAAGGGGAGGGGCAAACAAAATCACAGGCATTAAATCTGAACCAGCAGTGTACAAGTAATCAGTAGTGTGGAAGTACCATTATTTATAGAAAAACTGTTACTTGGGGCTGGAGCAATAGCAGAGCAGGTAGGGCATTTGCCTTGCACACGGCCGATCCAGGTTCGATTCCCAGCATCCCATATGGTCCTTCAAGCACCACCAGGGGTAATTCCTGAGTGCATGAGCCAGGAGTAACCCCTGTGCATCACCAGGTATGACCCAAAAAGCAAAAAAAAAAAAAAAAAAAAGAAAAGAAAGAAAGAAAGAAAAACTGTTACTTGGTAATCCTTGCTTCCTATATTCTTTGTTTCCATGAAAAATAAAATCCATGCTAAAGAAGAGAGAGCAAATGCTTTTCTCACTAAAGGAGTGAAAAACAACAGGAGACACTCCCATGCCACATTTGGATTTTCCCATTTAAATTTTAAACATTTTATTTATAACACCATTATTTACAAAGTTGTTTTTAGTAGTTTGTTTCATTCAATGTTCCAACACCAATCCCACCACCAATGTAATCTACCCTCTCCCAGTGTTCCTAGTTTTTCACCCACACCACAAGCCTGCTCCCATAGCACAAGCAAATTTACTTCATATTGCTTGTTATAACAAAATAGAAAATGTTATTATCAAAAAAATAGATCAATAAAAGTCAATTTGTCATCATTGATATATTTCACAACCGTGTTACTAATACCATTGTCTGAGGATTTACTAAGCTGGTTGGTGCTAGAAAAGCCTTCTGTGTTATCATTATCCTCACTGAACTTGGTGGTCTTCTCTGCAACTTTCTTTTTTTTTAATTAAAAATATCAGTTTTATTTCCTTAATGTCTAAAGTTTTTTTTAAATTTTTAATAGTGAGACATCATGAGGTACAGTTGCAGACTTACACATTTTTGTGCTTGGGTTTCAATTATACAATGATCAAATATCCATCCCTCCACCATTGCCCATTTCCCACCACCACGGATCCCAGTGTCCCTCCCACTCCCCAACCCCCATCCCACCTTTCTTATCAAACCTTCTTTGATCCTACTGGGCTGTCAGTAGGTAGGGTTACGGAAGCTTAACAACTTAGGTTCAGTTGTGAAACTTGGTCATTTTTATGATGGAAGATGTCTTGGTGGGGGCATCTTTAGGCAGGGGTTTAGGGTTAGGTGGGGGGGGAATTTGCCTGCCCCCATTCTGAGAAGGCTCCAGTGTTCTCAATCTGGGACTATTCAGCCTGGATTTTCCCTTCTGTGGCGCTCCAGTAAGTAAACGTTCTTGAATAAACACTTCTAGTATCTGAGGAGGCACTGCATTTTCAATCTTGTTATTCCATCCTTGGGCAATAAGAGAAGTCAACTCAAAGAAATTAAGTTGAATTTAATATTAGAAACTAAAAAAGCTGTCTGATGAGGATAGTTGTAATGTTGGGGATGACCACCTTATCTTTTCCTGAAGGATAAGAGGAGAGAAACCCTCATCAGAGATTATTTGCAGTCACATAGGAAGTGAGCTTCAGGGAATCAGCCTCTGAATGAACTGACTGATCCCTCTGGCGCCCAAGCTGTGACCACCCTTCATAAAAATGTGCTTCCCTGTTCTCTGAAATTTCTTTTTGTGACCATGCAGACAAAACAGTTGCTTTGAAGATGTTAGTTCGCTGTCTTCAAACCTCCCAGCTGGTTGCCAATAAAGTTTTTTTGACCCGTCTCTGTAGTTCACATTTGATTCGTCTATAAGTGGCAGAGGAACTTAAGAATTCTATACCACCCCCCTTTTCTGATACAAGGGAGCATTCTTTTAAAATCAGTTTCTCCACCAGGGTTTTGCAGCATGCAGGTAAAACTGATCATAGTTCCTTCATCCTTTCCTCTCTTAGCCTCAACTTTTTGTCTGTTCTTCCTGATGCCATGTTTCATCTCCCTATTATCTTGGAAACTAGCTTTCGGACCATCATTGCACTGAAACAAAATTCTCTATGTTCCCCAGTAATGTCTATATTTTGAAATAAAATTAGTATCTTTTCTTATTTTGTTGAATATTGTACAAGGATTTAATTAATAATATATGAATCTCTTCCTTCTTTAAACATTATCTTAATAGAAGATTCTCTTTGATGCACTTCCTGTCTCTTTGACCTTGTTGTCTCAATGTTCTTTCCATGTCTACTTCTTATATCACCTCTCATTAACAAGATTTACTCAGCAAATAGTTCCATTCTCACCCATACCCGTGCCACTACGTGCCAGTTTTCCTAGACACATTCCTTCAAATGTCCTATGTACCATCTATCCAGCACAGACTTCTGTAAATTCAACCTGGATTCTGAAATCAGTCAATTTCAACATCTAGTTGAAATGCAAATTCCTGGTTCACATGCATAAATCAACACACAGCAATCAAGAATTATGCCTACCCCACTAACTGCTACTTCCACGATGTTTTTAAACAATAACAACAAAAGCTTTACCACCTTTTGAGTTACATGAACTTAACCCTGAATTTGTCCTTTAATCATTTCTCACTCTTTCTTCTGGAATATAGTCAAGTTCAGTAAGGGCAGCTCCTAAATAACCCATACTCATGCATTTTCCCTCATCTCTGCAATCCCAGCCTAATCCAAGGTGTCAGTTGACTGTACTGTAGCAGTCTTCTGCCAGCCCACCACCATGTTTTCTATTGTCCCTTCAGGATCTACCCTTCTCACTGTGATTGAGGTTTACCATTTTCCCATTTTCAACCCTGATCATGTAACTCCCCCAAAGAGCATTTGTTGGTAGAGAAGATAGCTCAAGTGGTAGAACATATGACTAGAATGTGAAAGCCTTGAGTTCACCAGCCATACATGGTCTCTTGAACAATGGGTTGTATTGGGGGCAGGTTGGGTGTAGGAGGGAATCCTAGCAATCTTGGTGGAGGGAGATAAAGTTGACTCTGGTGGTGGAATTGGTGTTGGAACACTGTTTGCCTGAAATGCAATTAAAAATTGTGTTTGAGGGCTGGAGTGGTAGCACAGTGGGTAGGGCATTTGTCTTGCACATGACCTGACCTGGATTTGATTCCCAGCATCCCATATGGTCCTCTGAGCATCACCAGGAGTAATTCTGAGCACAGAGCTAGGAGTAACCCCTGTGCATTGCCGGATGTGACCCAAAAAAGCAAATAAAGAAATAAATAAAGCTAAAAAATTGGGTTTGGAAATCATGTGTTAGAGGCATGTAAATCATGCATTGGAGGAAGGCTGATTGTGGTTCTTATTAATTTTTTTGTTGGTAGCATCCTACTGTGTTTAAGGAAGAGCAAAATCTTTTAAATGCCCTTCTGACCCTGTGGGATATAACTGTGCCCTCATCACCAGCCTCATTTCTTACGCAGTTGCAAACCATACAGACTTTTCTTTCACTTCCTCCTAGGGGCTCTTCCTTCTCCTCACCCCCAAACCACACCTCTTCTGGGTTTCAGAAAGATCTACCCATACTTCATAAAATGCCCCCCTCTCCTTTCTTCATAAGCTTGCCAAGGTGATTTCTTCTAACTCCTCTTATATAAAAGTTTTTGCCAAAAACGCCCTACCTCATGTGCTATTGTTCCAGCTCCTGAATATTGTTTTATTTGCACATTTGTCTTCTTTTTTAAAATTTCCTTTTCAATTCAGGCACGATGAGTTACAAAGATGTCCTTAATTGTATTTCAAGCAAACAGTGTTCCAACACCAATTCCACCACCAGAGTCAACTTTACCTTCACCAATATTACTGCATTTCCTCCCACCCCCAATCTGCCTCCTTAAAATGAACATTTTTCAGTTTACTGTAGGTTGATGCATCAATACTTATGCTTGCAGTATTGTTGGCTGTGTAGGTTAGTTATATACATACACCGCTCCTCCACACCACCCAGCATGTTCAAGGACTCTGTCCCTTGACCCTGCTACTTTCTCAATGCCTCTTCTCATTCTCTCTCCCTTTATTTCTTTCCTTCCATCCTTCCCTGATATTTATTTCCATATCAAGTCTCCAAGGGACTTGATACCTGTTTACTGAATCCATCAATGGTAGACATTGAAAAAAACACTATTTGAATATTTATCTCATTGCCCCTGAACGCCACTGCTCCATTGCCATACTTTTTGGAACTCTCTATGGTGGAAGAGGAACAGTTTTCCCTAGGTAGAAGGAGAGTCCACAGTACTGTGCCCTTCTGTTAGATTTGTCAAGTAAACAGGGGGGCTTGTGGATTAACTCATATTTTCCCTGTTACTCTGCCTCGAGGAACATTTTCTCTGTGAATGTTAATAGTGGTTGCTGATGTGTTTTTGACTCATACTTGTTCATGGCAGAATCAGAGAGAACATAAACTAGTTAAGAAATTTGGTGGTATTAGATAAATTTTATTCCAGTAGATAATGCTGGACTCTTTAGAAAAAAAAAAGAACCCAGAAGTACACTTTGTCCAATATGACATTCATTTTATAGTAAAATTAGGGCAGATTATTTTCATCTCATTGGTGAGTCATTTGAAATCAAATAACTAGTGCACTTCTTGTTTCTGAGCAAGTCACACTATTCTTCCTTTTCTTCTTTTCTTCCTTACGAAGGAGACCTATGCATTACACAGTTTTTTGTAGTTGATCAACTAAAATTAACTTATAGTTGTGCCCTCACTGACTTACAAATTGATCTGGATGATTGCTGGATTGTCCAAAATAGCTCTATTTCTTGTCCTGCCCTAGCTAATATTTCACTAGCAAGGTAAATTAAAGAATATATTATGGTCAAAGTTTGGATATATTACGAATGCTGGAGGGCAGAGTGGCTAATGGATGATCAAAATTAAACTTTTTTAAAAGATTAAAACAAAAAATATAAAACTCCTCCCTAATCCCCTCACCCCAGTCTGTACTATCTCACTTAATTATCACAGCAGGATATTAAGATTGCGAAGAATTCTCACCACAAGCCTGAATGTGCCAGACACTTTGCATGAGTTACATCACTTCATCTTTCTAAATCACTCTTTGATATAAACGTCATTCATCTGTTTCACAGCAAAGGAATCTCAAGATCAAATAAGTGTCCTCTGTAAGGTCTCAAAGGTAGTGCTGGAGCTGAGTTTGGGGTCAGTTTGACATCTACCCTGAACACCTTCCTTTTCATATTCTCTTCATCTTTCAGATGAAGGGCTAGAGCAATAGCACAGCGGTAAGGCGTTTGCCTTGCACGTGGCCGGCCCAGCCAATCAGAGTTCCATTCCTCTGCCCTTCTCAGAGCAAAGTCTGGCAAGCTACGGTGGCATATTTGATACGCCAAAAACAGTAACAAGTCTCACAATGGAGACGTTACTTTTGCCCACTTGAGCAAATCAATGAACAATGGGAGGACAGTGCAGTGCTTTCAGATGAAATCCATCAGTTAAATACACATTCTGTTCTGAGTTGTAGCAACTCAGTTCTACAAGCATAGAAGAGAGAAGACACGGTTTCACGTAGGTTTTGTGTGCAAAGGTGTGAAGAGATCTTTTGGCTTATAAGTACCTTATGAATCATCAGGGTGAGTCACTGGCTTCTTCCAAAATGAATACAATCTTGAGCTATGGAACAGCACCTGGGACAAAGAAGGGCAAGAGTCACACTGTGCTTACAATGCCTGAAACTGAGTGCTTGCGTCTGGGCTCCTATCCTAAGAAAATACTGGCATTGTGGGCAAGTTTGAGATAATTTCATCAGAATGATACATTTTGTCAGATGAACAATGGTTGAGACCACAATGATATAGAAAACATCCCTACTGTAGGAATTTGTATGTAATTAACATTCATTATTACCCTATGTTATCAGAGAGATACTAGTCTAATTTTTTTTACTTTAATTAATTAAATTCTAACAACTGTCTTTTTTGGGGGGGGGCTCACATTCCATGGTGCTCAGAGTTTACTCCTGACTCTGGGCTCTGTGATCACTTCTGGAAGGGCTTGGGGATCATTTCCATATGCCGGGAATAGAACCTGGGTTGGCCGCTTACAACACAAGTACCCCAATCACTGTACTATCATTCAGACTCTCTACAATAATCTCTAAATGCAGGGAGTGGTTTTATTATTTTTACTTTACCAATAAGGAAACTGAAGCACAGAAAAACTGTATAATCTTTCCTAGACTATCCAGTCACAGACTCTCCACATTTGACTTCTATTTTCCATATAAACAAGCAGCGTTAAGAGGAATCATTTATTGTATGGCCACAGAAAGTAAAAATTTAAAACAAAGAGAAATTTCTCTAGAAAAAGTCTGTTGGATTTCATAAAAAATATCCTAAAATTTACACCATCTTAAAAAAAATTTTGCTTAGTTTTCTCTCATAAGAAACTTTCAAACAGAAATATTTTTGAGGGTGTTTGTTTGGAAGATGGTGGGCTAATATGATTTACATGTTTCTTTCCATTTCAGTGGAGGATGAAGAAAGGGGATTAGAAAAGTTAAACGGGTTGGAGTGATAGCACAGCCGGTAGGGCGTTTGCTTTGCACACTGCCGACCCGGGTTCGATTCCCAGCATCCCATATGGTCCCCTAAGCACTGCCAGGAGTAATTCCTGAGTGCAGAGCCAGGAGTAACCCCTGTGCATCGCCAGGCGTGACCCTTAAAGAACAACAACAACAAAATTAAACAAAAATTATTGAAGTCGCCTTAGTAAATAGCATCATGAAGATTTCAACGGTTGAGCATTATGATTTGATATTTGTATGCTCTAGCTTATGATCCCCACCAAAAGTTGTTTCCATCCCCACCCTACAAATAACATTGGTGTATAACAATATATAGTCTTCAGGTGTAGGCATTAGAAATTAATATTTGTTTGTGGTGCAAAATAATCCCTACCAAAATTCTGGTATGATCACCTTTACCAGATTCACCCAGGCTCATTCTTTTACCCCTCTGGTGTTCACTATTTTATTCCCACGATCTATAAATTTCTTTAGATTTTTAAAAATGAAAGAATATTGGCTTACAATAGAGGAAATGTTAATGTTTTAATGATAGATGGTTACCACATTACCCTCACTACCAAAGTGCCAATGTTACACCAAATCACAGTTCATTGCATATTTTCTTCCCCCCTACCTTGGTAATCCAAGTTCTATCATCAGCTGAGTGTATTTTCATCAGATATTGTTTTCTTGATATGCCACAAATGAGTGAGACTGATATAGGAACAGTGACAGTCGGTCTCTGTCCAAAATCTACAGGTTCTTTAATATTATATTAAGTACATATATGTATATAAATATATATACATTGCTTTTGGGGTCACAACTAGCAATACTCAGAGGTTACTCCTGGCTCTGCACTCAGGAATTACTACTGGCAGTGCTTGGGGGACCATATGGGATGCCAGGATCGAACCCAGGCTGGCCACATGCAAGGCAAATTCCCTTCCTGCTGTACTATCGCTCCAGCCCCCTAAATTGAGTATGTTTAAAAATTACAATATTGAACAATCAAGATGCTAGAGCTGTTTATTAAAAGGTAAAATATATAGAAAACCACCAGCTGCGGAGAAACTTAGTATAGGACTAGTTAAGTATAGCTCATTTGGTGTTTGATTTTAATAGGAAACCCTTGTCTTTGTGTTCAAGTAATAAGAATGTGATAGGAAATATGAGAATTTTATAGAGGAGTCTGGTTAGTTTAAAAAATAGCCTCTGAGGTTTTCTATCTGACCATTTGGCTGGGTATTACCCATTATTTCTTAGTTTCCTATCAGTCTAAGATCTGGGGCAGAATCTCTATTATTGGAAAATTGTTAACTTTTCATTTTCAGAAAAAAACCAGGAATTTTGCATAAATGATGAAAATATAGGATGGTAAGCTGACAAGGAGAAACTGAGGATTTTTCTTTCGAGACTGTTCATTATTTTTTTTTCTCCTTCTGATTTATTTCACTTAGCATGTCCCCTTACAATCTCACTGTTATTTTGAGAAGGCGAGATTTCACCATTTGTCTGTGTTTTTTTTAAAAAAAAAAATTAAAATTGATTTTAATGTAGACAAAAGCCACAACTGTTGATACAATTCTAGAATTGAAATTTATTAGATAATAAATAATAAAAATTTGTTATCTTACTTATCAATAGTAAACTCAATAAGTGTAAAAATCAATTTTATGTGAAAATTGTTATATCTCATCATATAGTTGTAAAGTCCTTGTCTAAAAATTTACTAAGGTGGGGGTATGATGCTGCCAGCAGGTCAATCTGTACCTGTGAGACGAGTGCAGCAACAGCCTGATGGAGCCTTCAGACTTCCAGATACCCCAAAACTGCTGCCTTTGGCCAGACACCAAGAACTTGTGGCAAAATTTACCAAGAAAGTAAATGGCCAAAAGTTAGGTATGTGGGAGACACACCCACAAACCACCTCTGGCTCAGCTATATAATTGGAGGCAAGGCCTCTCTCATTCCTGATTGTATTGCCTAATGGCCATAATTCCAGAGACTCAAAGACAAATCTCGGAACCCAGTGGCTTTTGGCAGAGATGCATCCAATGGGTTACTGGTGCCGGACCACCCCAGGGGGGAAAGGGTGTTGTCTCTCTGCCTGCTCCCACTTGGCGGCTCAGTGGCTGCCATCTTCCAGAGGCCATTGGACAGTCAGGTTTGGGCCCGCAGTAATGAGAGATGCAGGCCCTCACAGGATGGGGGTTGAGCCGACCCTTTCCTCCCCCTCCCCAGTGAGACCCCAAGTTGCGACCCAAGAATGGCCTCTCTGGCTCCTGATCAAGCTGCTTAACGGCCATGATCCAAGAGACTCAGAAACAAATCTCAGAACCCAGTGGCTTTGGGCAGAAATGCGTCAGTCCCTACAGTAGATTACCAGCGCTGGGCCATCCCAGGGGGGATAGGGTGCTGTCCCCTGCCTGCGCCCCCTTGGAGACTCGGTGGCTGCCATCCTCCAGATGCCACTGGACAGTCAGGTTTGGGTCCTCAGTGACGAGACATGTGGAACCTCACGGGGTAGGGGTGGAGCCGGCCCTTTCCTCTCCTCCCCACTGAGATCCTGAGTCGCTGCCCACGAATGGCCTCTCTGGCTCCTGATCAAGCTGCTTAATGGCCATGATCCAAGAGACTCAGTAACAAATCTTGGAACCCAGCAGGTTTTGGCAGAAATCCCTCCCGATTTAATTGTTAAAATTTTGGAATTCCAAAATCGTGCACCCACTACGGCGGCCGTGCAACATCAGATATTATTCATAGCAATAGAAAACAAATTGTCTACTGTTGCCTTTACGACTGATCTGAGCCTTGGGGTAAAATCCCAAATAATAATGGTGGGTCTTGTGTCAAAATATTGAATGTAATAAAAGTAGAGAGAGAGTAATGTGGAAGTCATCTGCCCCACAGGTAGGGTGAGCGTGTGGGATGGGAGGTATACTGGGGGTTTTGGTGGTGGAAAATGGGCACTGGTGAAGTGTTTCACAATATGACCGAGACTTTGGTCTTGAAACCGAGACCAAAAGCTTTGTAACTACTCTCATGGTAATTCAATAAATAAAATTATAAAAAAGAAAAATAAATAAATAAAAATTTACTAAGGCGTTTCTTGCTAGTTGGGTCTTCTGTGTTATTGTTTTTGTTTGTTAAGTTTAGTTGGCTTCTATGTTACTTTCCCATCAAATGTGGTGTGATCCTACTGGAATTTCACTATTGAGGAATTAAGAGATTTCAAGCAGCCACGTATGAAACAGCAGGGAACAGACTTCAAGGTCTATGATCTGCACCAGTGAGTTGACATAGGGAAGGATATAGGAGGTGGGCGTGGCTTCTGGGACTTTTGGAAGTACAGGGGTGGGATGGGGATCACTGTCCACCTCAATTCTGATTTGACATCAGGGTACCTGAAGTTCACAGCTTGCCGAGATCTCTGCAGAGATAGTCATGACATGGTGGAGTTGAGCCCTTGGCATAGCCGCAGAAATGAGGTATGGGTGTGGTTTCCGGGGCTTGGGCTGGGTTGGTTCTCAGCCCACCTGAGGGGAGCCCAGACATTTCAGCCCCAGGCACCAATGTTTTCATTCATTTTAGCTGCTTAGCTTGCAATTCCTTGGAGATTTAGTCATGAATCATTTTTGTGTGGGTTTTCTTCCGTTTTTAATTGAATCACCATGGGATGTTGTTCATGATTGGGTTTCAGTTATACAATGCTCCAACACCTATCTCTTCACCATTGTACATTTCCCAACACCAATGTCCCCAGTTTGGTCCTCCTGCTCCCCCACTTTGCCTGCTTCTATGGCATATACCTCTCTCTCTCACTTTTTCTCTCTCTCTTTTTCTTTTAGGCACTTATTTTCACCTTTTCTCCCTTTTTTTTTTGCCTTTTGGGTCACAACTGGCAATGAACAATAATTACTCCTGGAGGTGCTCAGGGGACCATATGGGATGCTGGGAATCGAACCCGGGTCGGCCGTGTGCAAGACAAACATCCTACCTGCTGTACTATCATTCAAGCCCCTCACCTTTTCTTATAATAATATCCCTGTGTATATAAGCCACATCTTATCTTTTTATTCATTCATCTGTCATTGGGCATTTTGGTTGTTTACAGATATTGATTCTTTTCAATAGTATTGCAGTAGATATTGATCTCCCTATATCTTTTTTAAATTAGGTATGAATTTTCTTGGATAGATACATAACTACTAGATTATTCAATTTTTGTGATTTGGGCATCAGGGTAATTTTGTGAGAGACATCACACTCTTTCATAGAGGCTTAACTGATTTATAATCATAACAACAGGACATAAGGGTTCCTATTTCTCCATCAGCATTTGTTGTTTCTGGTCTTTTTTAAAATATAGGTCATTCTCACTAGTGTGATGTGATATATCTTTGCTATTATAATTTGTGTTTCTCTGATAATTAATTATGATGAATTTTTTATATGCCTGTTCATAATTTGTGTAACTTCTTTGGAGAAGTGTCTCTTTGATTCTTCTCCCCATTTTTTTTATGTTGTTGTTCATTTCATTTTTGTTTATTTTGAAAAATTCTTTCTATGTCATGGATATAGATATGTCAGGTATTATTATCAGGTGTATAATGTATGTCTGCACGTCTAATTTCCCCTATTCAGTGTTTTTGTTTCAGTGATAGTTTTTTACATGTACACAAACTTTTTAATTTGATGTATCTTAATTGCTTATTTTTGCTTTGGCACTCCTGGTCAATGGAGTCAAATCACTAAACAAATTGCTGCAGTAAATATCGTGGATTATTGTTCTGATGTTTTCTTTAATGTATGCTATAGATTGGGGTCTAACATCTAGCCACATTGGCCATTTTAAACTAATTCACTTTTTGTACATGTTGTGAGATTTCATTCTTTTGTATGTGCAGTTTTGTTTTATTAACATCATTCATTGAAGAGATTTTCCTTTCTCCATTTTATACTCTGATCCTTCTTCATAAATGAACTGTTAATAACTTGAGGCTTTATTTCTGGGCTCTCAATTTTATTCCATTAGTTGAGTGTCTTTGATTCCAACCAACTGCTTTTGTGACTATAGTTTGTAGTAGTAGAGTTTAAAGTTGGGGAATGTGGTGCATTTTATCTTCTTTTATTCTCTTACTGCTTTGCAAGTGCAAATTTTGTAGTTCCATATAAATTTGAGTATGTTTGTTCTATTTCTTTGCTAAATTCCACTAAACATTTAAAAAATCAAATAACAGTTTTAATATTAGCCTTGGAGATAGGCAGAAAAAGAAGGAAAGTTATTTATATTAAAGAAAGACATACATATGGCGCGCATTTGCTGCCCGAGCCCATGTGCTGCTTGTGCCCACGTGGCCGAGCACATGTGTCGCCCGCATCTCTCCTCTTGAGATGTGTACTTTCATGCTTTCGTGTCTAACTTTACTCTCTCTCTCTCTCTCCCCCTCCACACCTAAAAATCCTCCAAATAAAATCTATTTACTTCACACACAAAAAAAAGACATACATAAATTTCTTAATAGTGTACAAGTATTCCAGAATTGAAATCCTAAATGATGGTCTCGCAAACACTTCAGAGAAGCCTAACAGTGAGTCATTGGAATTTTGATGAAGATTTGTTTTAATATTTATCTAAGCACAAGAACCAGAACTGGCTGTTTCTGTTACAAGAATAAAGATAGGGAGCGTGGTAATACGTTTGGGAAAAACTGTGTCTGAAGCCAGAACCAATATGAAGGCACGGAAGCCTTTGACACACAAGATAAGTCTCAGGAACGCACAAAGCTACTGCAATGCAGAATTCTAGGCCAAGACCCTGATGGATTTCAGAAAGGATAGGCAACTGTAGCCCCTGGAAGGAAAGTCTCCACCACTGGAGCAAAGAATGTCAAAGAAGACCTTTCAATGCTCCAAACTCCCCCCTAGAAACTATCCTAGCAATGGACTTGGACTTGACAGTTATAAACAGGAAAAACTGTTTATAAACTAACTCAGACCAAGACATGGGCATGATGACCCATGTTCTCTCTTGAGCACGTATCTCTCTCCTTACCTCCCTTTATTAACCAATAAACTTGTTATAATTCACTATTGGTCTCCTGAAATTCTTATCTGTGAGGGAAAGGCAACAAACACCAAATCCATAGATAATATTAGTGATGTAGGAAGGTAGATCAGAATGGACCCCCATGGCAATGGAATTCCTTGGGTAGTAATAAAACCAATATCCCCAAGACTGAAAAAAATACCACCTCACACACAGATCCAGAGAAGGTTGGATCACAAGAAAAGGAATCTCAAAGAAGACCATCCACCACTCCAGCCCCTTGGCAGACCATCCACCAACTCCAGCCCCTTGGCAGCCACCCTAGCAACTTAGGTAGAAAACACCGTATTGGGCAACATAGAGAATCCATATAAAAGCCAACTTGAATAAAGGAAGTGCTCCAATATGCTGCCAGAACCTGAGGCCATGTGCTGTTTGTATACACGTGGCCAAACACAGGAGTAGGAGGCTCAATATAACTGGTGTTTGAGAAAAGGGGGAATTTTGGACACAGGCACAATCACAGAAAACATGAAAGCAGAGACCACAGTGCCTTCATGGCTCAATTTGCAAGAAAGGTCCAGAACATCCCTACATGCAAGAGAAGAGGGCTGAGAGAAAAACTCCGCCCTACCCCTGGGCAGGAACAGTCTGATGCCATCCTGGGTTTAGACGTAATACTTTCAGAACAGGGGACAAATAGATCTCAGTAGTTTAAGGCACCCAGTCTATGTTACTCAATCATATCATCCCAAGATATGAAAATATTTTGTGACTCTAGACATGACCATCATTGGGACCCACTTTCTTTTTGAAAGGAAAGGGATGGGAGAGAGAGATCATCTCCATGGAATGTTTAGTTCTACAGTTAATGGCTTTTAAATGCCAGAATATAGAGATTAACATTTTTTCCTTCCTTCCTTCCTTCCTTCCTTCCTTCCTTCCTTCCTTCCTTCTTTTTTTATTTTGGTGGGGGAGAGCTGAGTGTCACACCTGGCTCTGAACTCAGGGATCACTCCTGGCAGTCTTCGGGGGATCATATGAGGTGCCAGTATTGAATCCAGGTCAGAGGCACACAGGGAAGTGCCCTACCAGTCGTATATTGCTCCAGCCCCCATCACTTTCCTTGGTTTGGAGCACATTGGTCATTGGATTGCATTTGGTCTCTTCGTGGAATCAGTTAATCTAGGTCTGTTTGTTGAGATCTACATTTGTTGCAGATTAAGGGTCGAGTTGAAGAATTTCAAGGGAAGTTCCACTCTGTAAATCCAAGTTACAGAGTGAATGAGTGGAGAAAGCAGGGGATGTTCGGCAAGTTCAGAGAAGAATCCACATTGCAAAGTTGGGGATGAAGAAAGTTTCCTGTAAGGGCACCTGACCTGAATCTGAATATGACCATGTGGTTGCTTAATCTGGACTTCTCTGTCTCCTTGGCAGTGAAAAATCCATTTTTTCGTGGGCCTCCTAGGCTGGAAGTACCAAGGATTCTGGGGAGACATTCCCGTGATTCTCAACACTGTCAGGCCTGATGATTCAATCAATGCTTAGTTTAATGCAAAGTTCCTTGGATCCAGAGGTGAAGGCGATCTCCGGGGCAACCTGGTGGTGTTTGAGGGACCATCAGAGTTGTACCTGGCAATGGCATGACCATGCAGAGCTGCACATTGACCTCAAGTCCTTGTGTGCCAGGCATATGGTCTAGCCCTTCGAGTTATTTCCCTGGCCCCAATTTATATTATTTTCAAGCCCCCCAGATTGAGGTAATTTGTTGAATTAGCCATAGGAATTAAGCAAGGAAGCCTTAGTTACATGCATAGTTCTTTCTTAAGGAGCAGCCTTTTTCCTTACTCCTCTTCCCCAAGATTGCATATTAGAATTACCTGTGGAGAATTCTAGATCATGGATGCCCAAGGCTCTAGCCTGGCCAATTAAAACACAAATCTGGGGATCTGAACTAATAGCTCAGGGACTTAGGGGCCTGCCTTGCAAAGTAAGGTTGTGAGTTCAGTCCCCAATATCCTCCATATGCTAAGCATGATTTCTGGTGTCATGAGCTCTGCACTGTAGCCAGCGGTATGTAAGCACTGCCACAAAGAGGGATGGGGGGATGGAGGGACAGTGAGTGCCGGAACTAAAAGATGTGTGAACACCAGAACTTCAGGCATATCCCCCAGAGGTGACACATCACCAATGTGTGTGTGTGAGTAACTCAGTGACCTCCCCAGTGAGTGTAACTATCCAAATATGCATGAGTCCCCCCCACCACTAAAGTCCATGCTCCTCAGCTGAGTGTGTGAGTGCCACCAGTTGATGTGTGATCCCTGGGGAGCACCATAGCATATGTGCAACTTCTGGTCATAGCAACAACAGCAAAGGGAAAATTGGGAATCTGGGAGTGAGGATGGGGTTCAAGAATCAGTAGTTTTTTCATTCAATTTTTGGGCCATACCCAGTGATGTTTGCTTGAGGCTACTCATAGCTTAGAGGTCACTCCTAGGAGTGCTTGGAAGACTATGTAGTGCTAGAGATCAAAACACAGTCACTCATTTGAAAGGCAAGTGCTTTAACACTTAATCTCTCAAGCCCTTAAATATCTATTTTCAGGAGTGGCCTCAGGCACCTTCTGGTGAGATAGCCCCTCACCCACAAGAGAAATGAAAAATATTTCCCAGGTGCTTTTCATTTTGCAGCCAGAGTTAAAAACCACTTCTCTGTAAAACACTGACCTGCATGTATTTATAATTGTCTCCAGCTAGTCCCAAAGTAACACCCCGACCATTCTAACCAACTCGCTTTAAAGGCATCCCCATTTGCTCTGCAGCTGCACTGTTTGCTCATCTGCTACTGTTCTTGTAAAGAAATAGAGGAATTGGAGTGTTCTTAGACATCAGCCCTCTTACAGACTCACAGACCAGTTCGCTGTGGTTAAAAGTTCATGGGCCATGTCTGATTCTTATCTGTGACCAAAACACCCTCATCATACACAGTGCTCAGCATGGGGGAAGAAACACCTGGGGTGTTCAAGGTTTGCTCCTGGCTCTATGCCCAGGGATCACTTCTGGTGGGCTTGGGGGTCCCTATGAGGGGCTGGGGATAGAACCCGTGTTGACCCCATGCAAACTAAGTGCCCTGTCTGCTGCACTATTGCTCTGACCCCACACATGTTTTTTTCAAAGAAGACTTTCTAGATATTTTTTTTGCTGTTTGTTGTATGGGCCAAACCAAGAAGTCTCGGATATTACTTCTGGCTCTGTGCTCCAGGATCAGTCCTGGCAGTGCTCAGGGGATCATATGGAATGAATGTCAGAGATGGAACCTGGGTCTGCCGCATGCAGGGCAAGCATCCTACCTGCTGTACTATCTCTCCAGCTCTGACTTTTAAGATTTTTACCAAGCAGTTGAATCACTTGCTTGTGCTATTTAGAGTACTTTCTGGAAAGAAAACTACCATCTGTCTGAGCAACAAGAGAGCCCATGGAAGATGGAGAGTCAGCCAGGGCATCATAGTTTCACTGTGACTTCAGATTCTTCATGCATCCAGTGAATCGATGGGACCATCTGATTACACTGTTACTGTCAGTCAATGATTCACTTTCCTAGGGCACCCAATTATGCTGGAGATGCCCAATCCCTATCAACTGAATTAAACTCTTCAGATGCCTAAGAGGCTTTGTTGCCTATCACCATGTCTTTTTCCACACCATTGAGCTAGGCAAACAATTGCTCAGGAAAAGAGACATGTTTCAAGCAAGTAGACTCTTTGGACAGTTTGAAACTTGCACTATGCTGGTGGCCAAGTGGCTGTTTGCATTGTGGGGTGTGATAAGAAAAAAGAGAGGGTAAAATTCGCACACATCAGAACCAATTAGGAAATAATTGGGCTTACAAGTCTAATCTAATCATGCTTTTGTTTATTCACCTCATATAAAAGTTTCTTAAGAATGCATTTGAGCACAATATAATAGTCATACTATAACATATCTTATGATAAACTTTTGAAAACAATAGAATTTCCACCTGAAATAATGCAGTGTTCATAGACAGACAACCCATTGGTCATGCACGTAGGTGCCATTTCTTTAATGACTGAGTCACAATGCAGAACTGAAAGCATGAAACAATATTTTACAAACTGAGCCTGGAGTCAGTAAGAGGCCTAAGAAGTGTTATCAGAAGCTTCACATTTGCATGATTTATGACATCCATTCACATTGTATTATAAAATTCACATTGCTTTATTGTTTTCTTTCATAATTAATTGGAACATGGCAGCCCTGCTGAAGGCCAGGCAGGAGGCTTTGCTCTTCAAAGTCAGTAGTCTGGGAACACTCAGAGAAAACTGGCTGTGAACAAATGTAGTGTTGCTTTTGAAACCCCAAGTAGGGAGAACCCAGTTAGAACCCAACTTACACGTACACAGATTTGGATAGAACAAGGGTAAAAACCCCATCCCGTTGCCCCCTAACCCTATCAAACTCTACAAAAGTAAAAGCTCAGTATAAACCACTTAGTATCTAATATGAGAATCCTGTTTCCAAAACCAGTTTGCAAAGGTTCATAAAGGGAGCAGTATTAGTGACTCAGATTGGGGAAAAGGGAAGAGGGAAGAAAAGACCCCCAATATCCACACAGGTGGGCGAGTCTCATGTCTTTCTTAAGTAACTTTCAGGTTATAGACCACACAATACAAAAAAAAAATAACAAGAACAAAATATTACAAGAGAAGTCGCAACTCTTAGGCAGAGTTTTCTACACAAATGTAACACCACCATTGGCAGGCAATGTTAGATATATAAATTAATAACTTACAAAACATTACATTATATACACTGGGTAATAAATACATGGTTATAAACAGAAACTGAGGTGTTAGCGTGGAAGGCAGTGCAAGAGAAAAACGGCAGCATTAAGTTGAAAATAGCATGATCGAGCATGAAAAGAGTTCAGGTTCCAGTACAGCGGACCTACGACACCCCATTATTGAAGGAGTTTAGGACAATGTCTCATAAAGCAGGATTTTACACATTATTACTTGAACATGACTCTCCCTGCTAATGTTCACTTGAATTCTGTTTATAGCCAGAAAGTGAATGTCTAAGGGAGAACACTGTATAAAGCAGGCAAACAGTTCACACTGAACTTGGATGGGACAACAGAGAAAGGACTATATGGTTACAACTATCTCCTTCCTGCCTGCAGATGGAACCATAGCAAAGTGAACGGTATTGCCCGATAAAGAACAAAGACCATTTTCTTTCTGTTTTTATCCCCCCCCAGAAAGAGTCAAAAAAGTTTTGTCAATGCTGAACACTATGTAGAAGTGGATACTAAACTCTAGGTATTCAACAGGCATTTTAAAGACGTGAAAATGTTTTACAAAAAAGGCACACAGGTTGGCAGACGAGGGGACAAGGTGAGCAGATTTAAAAATGAAGTTATTAGTTCAGTCACTAGCAGAGACAGAGTCTCAAAACTTAGTGCCAAAAAAAAAAAATCCCTCAGTGTCCTGTCTTCTTTTTTTAAAAAATCTTTGAGTCGCGTTCCATCGCTGGCTTCTAGTACCAAAGGAAGCCTCAGCTCACCACTGAAGTGGCCAGTGGGCCATTCAACAGTGGAACTTCCTGAGCTGCTCTTTGCTTCTGGTCTTGCATTCTGGCTCCAAACTCAAGTCACTGGAAAGGCCACTGGGCCCTTGTCCTGTGCAGGCCTCAGCCCCCAGGGCAGTTGGCCCACCCATTCAGCTGGCATGCTTATCAAGGCTGGAATGTTCATCTCCACCCAGAGAAGGGGATTAGGTGTCAGTTGGGGACTTGTCCTCAGTTGTGCCATCTCCATCCGTCTCTCCGAGTGAATCCTGGTGTTCTGGCTCGATCACACACAGCGTCTTTGTGCTGCTTAAATAGCTGTGGCCCTCACCCTCTTTCTCTGGTCCTTCGGAATCCTCTTCTTCGAGCGTCAGTTCGAATTGGAACTTCTCCATCAGACCCTGGCAGTCTCTGTTCTGCTCGTCCAGTGGTGGGGAGGGGCTCTGGGGTATCATGCTCTGATACCAGTTCCTGTTATCTTCTAATGTATCCAAAATGTCCTGGGCATCAGGCTGTACCAGATCTGCCCAGGTCTCCCACAGTGGATGGACAATGTAGTCAATAAAACCAACCTGGAAAGAAACAAGATAATATTTCTGTGAAGACCCTTGGAAACACAACACACAATCCCAGTTTCCATGAAAGAAAGACCAACAACCCAAGAAATGAATAATAATAACAATAAAGGATTCTACTCTTTGAATACTTCCTATATGCTCCTTCCTGCTCTGATTGCAGAGAAGTCTAGGAACTTCTTATAGGAAGTTTGTAAACTACACGTTACTTCTCTTAATCACACAATGTAAGTCTGGGGAGCTGCCTTTATGAAGGAGGAAACAAAGATTTGTTGAGATGAAAGTCAGAAACACAGTTAAATGGGGGAACCAGGGCCCAGAGCCAGATCATTCCAAAGTCTGCCTTCGTCTTGCAACAACTGACAACTTTTCCTTTCATGTGTGCCAGTTAGAAGTCTAGATGGAACCATCGCTGGCTGGGAATGGCTCCATCGCTCCTAGGATTCTGTGAGTCACTCTTCTGAAGAAGGAAACCCCAGATCTAACGTTCTGACTCAACATTCTTTCCCTGATAACTTGAGACAATGCCACTGTTCCAAAACGAAGAGGAGTCAGCTCCTGAATCCTCTAAAATTTCCCAAGTTCTGTGGGATGCTTTTGATTTATAGAAGAGAGTTTGTGGTTAAACACTTGAACATATATCACGTCCCTAAACCAACAAAGAACCCCTCTGTGGACACGTCTACAATTGTTTTAGATACACAGGGCACACAGCCATTTCCATCAGGAGAAAGAAGGGAAAATAAAAACAATTAAGCAGTTCCCTTTACTAGTGTTCCTGTGAAAAAAATATGAGGCTCATGGCTCTGTTATGGTTTACACAGTGGCTACGCATCCTGCATGAGCTGGTTCAATGGCCTCACGCTGACCTCGCCATTGTCGGACAAACAGGAAACATTGGGGGTGGGGGCAGGTTGAGACAAAGAATAGGCACTGGTTGAACGAGAAAATGGAATTCCCCTGTCTTGGTCTGGGTTTAGAGTGAGGGGGAGATGAATAAGGGTAACTTCTGTGCACCCACCAGGACATTATAGAGTTACATTTCCACAACACTGAAACTGTATTAACATTTTGGTTTGGAGGCAGCCATTTAATATCAAGGTTATACCATGCCCCAAAACTTTAGCCATATGTACCTCTACCTATTAATCAAATCTATTATCTATCCATCCACTGGTATCAATTCACCATCATCTCTCTATTGTTTATCAATCCCTCTGTTTAACTATCTACCTACCTATCTTTTCTCTGCAGTGTTTCCCTAATGTTAACAAACAGACTTCACACAAAGTCAAGGCCTCCCTGATCTGCATAAGAACTTGATTGTAGATGATTCAGATCCCTTTTCTTTGTTCCACCCACTCCTTCGCACCCCCTTTTACTTCTACATGTGTATTTATTAGACAGTAATGAGTATCTTCAAGGTGTTTTCCCCTTTTACTTCTACATGTGTATTTATTAGACAGTAATGAGTATCTTCAAGGTGTTTTCCCCTTTTACTTCTACATGTGTATTTATTAGACAGTAATGAGTATCTTCAAGGTGTTTTCCAGGGCCCTGAAAGAATGAGCTCAAGGCAATGGAGAAATTGAATTAGCCAAGAGTGCAGTAGTTTCCTTTCTTAGAGGGCTTCGCTTTTGTTGAATGCCCTGTATCTTTTTATTTATTTATTTTTTCATTAGAGCAGCCTCTAGTTGCTTCCTTGCTGAGCCCCAGGGTGAGAAATATCTTCAAATTCTAAGATCACCTAACCAGGGGCTTTTTGACCAGACTTCTCAGACAATGGCCACCCAAACTCATCTGCAGGAAACCACAAAGGGAGCTTCTTGACAACAGGCAGAGACCGGTGTGAAGAGTTTTAGAGGCCGGTTTCAGAAAGCCTGTGAACTGGACCGAAAAATCCTGCTGTCTGTCTCGGGAAAACTGCTTAGAGGTTCAAATAGGATGTTGGATGAAAAATGTGTGGAAAAAACACACAGAATGCCATACACTTATAAAACACCACCTTTGTTTATCAAAGGACATTGTTCCTAAGCATGCACATCTGTATGTATGCATGTATGAATCTATTATTTTCACTGGTCCTAACCAGCTAATGTTAACATACATTTAACATTATGTTAACATTTATTGTTTTTGTATTTGTCTTATTGGCCCAATCCTCAGGGGTTGGGCCACTCAGTGGGGCTCAGGGCTTACTCCTGGCTCTATGCTCAATGGTCACTTCTGGCATTGCTCAGGAAATTATAAGTGGCACTTGGGATCAAACTTGGGCTCTGGTGTGTGAAAGGTAAATGCCTTACCCACTTTCTCCAGCCCCTAACGTACATTTTTATAACACACTAGATATTTAGAGCACATTCAGATATTTGAAACTAGTTTAATCTGGTATTTTAATAAGCAACCAAAGAGGGCCGGAAAGACAGTATAGGAGGCGAGGTACTTTACTTGCACACAGCCCACCCCGGTTCAACCCCTGGTACCTCATAGGTCCCCCAATTCCTAGCAGAAGTGATCTTGAGTAAGCACTGGGTACAACCAGGTTGACCCATATTCACCCTTTCCCCAAATGAAGAAATGAAAGAATACTTGATGGATATGAAACAGTTCTATAAACTCGAGGACACTGAGTAGCGGAGAAGATCATTGACACAAGCAAACACTGCTCAGTTCTTTTGTCAGAAGGATCTGACAGACCCACTCTCAGTCATGACCACCTGGCTCAGACCTTTTGTTTTCTTGAAACAAACACATCTCAACAGACCCTGGAAAATTTCACAACATTCTCAAAGGTGTAGACATGACCTCGGAAGAGGAGAGAGGGCAGCACTTTGTCCTTAAGGTTGAAGCAGTGTGTGAGAATGAGATTGGTGGCTAGCTACTGAATTATAAGAGGCAGCAAAAGTCGGGTGCAGTGTGCACAGGATGATGTGAGCATTTGGATAAAGTTAGAGCAAAGAGAAACCAGAATGGATGCAGGGGAAGAGAGATGCCAGCAGCTGGTTTAATCAGCTGGATTTGCTCGGGTCATGACTACTATCTAAAATGTTTGCACATACATAGTCCAAACTTTGATGGGTTTCTGATGTCTGTTTTATCTCTACCCTGTGAAATTGAGTGTATTGGAGAAGCAAATGAGTCATGAGTATAATGGAACTAAATGGGTAGTTGCTTCCGTATTATTTTATACTCTGTACTTTTCAAAAAGAACTAGATGGAATCTTTTAGTTCTACAGAAACTTTAAGAATCTTCTATTAGATACCTGGGATTTTTCCACAGAAGCTGTGTGCTTATCACACATTGGGCTGATCTCCATTCCTCTCTCCCTCTCTTTATCACCCTGCTGGAAAAATTCCTCCATGATGCGATCTGTCCATTGTCTGTATAATTCCAAGGACTTGGTGGGGTTGCTCAGGTCTGCACAGTGTACCATGTTGCGAAGAACCTGAAATCATCAAGTTTTGGAAAGCTTGTAAAATTAGGTATAAATACCACCAGAAGAACATCTCATCCCTCTTGTACTAGTACACTTGGTACCAAACCTAAGAACATTTTAGTTGCATTATAATTATGGGTGCACCAATAAAGCAGTGTTACAATGGGGCTGGCAAGAATTAATTATTTACCATTAGAAAGTCCCAAAAAGGAAAATGTGTGTCTTCTTAGATTGACAGGCATTGAACTTAAAAACTGGAAAGGACATTAGAGGTCAGATGTTGCCATCATTTCCTTTCCTTAGTTTGGAAAAAATGCAAAAAATTACTCAAACTCGATGTCTTCATAGTTTCCACTTGTGGAAAGAGGAGACCAGCTGATGGCAATTTGTATAACCAAAACAGACCTAACAAACTTCAAGTCAATGGGATTAATATCCAAACATGAGCTTTGGGACCAGTCGTCACGTATGCCTTATTACAAAGAGATTTTGCCATGTATTTTTAGAACTCGGTTATTCAAAATAACGTTGTGTTTTGATTCATAAATCAGAGCACACATTTAAATGTCCCATTTTCTTAATTTGTTCTTAAAATAAGCCCCAAACTGTAGCAGGAGTCTGGGGCACACGACTACATTGATTTCAGCTTATTTTCTTTTTTTTTTAAATTTTTTTATTAAATTTTTTTAATAGTGAGACATCATGAGGTACAGTTGCAGACTTACACATTTTTGTGCTTGGGTTTCAATTACACAATGATCAAACACCCTTCCCTCCACCAGTGCGCATTTCCCACCACCATGGATCCCAGTATCCCTCCTGTCCCCCATCCCCCAATCCCTCCCTGCCTCTGTGGCAGGGCATTCCCTTTTGTTCTCTCTCTCCTTTTGGGTGTTGTGGTTTGCAAAAGAGACATTGAGTGGTATTCATGTTTGGTCTATAGTCTACTTTCAGCATGCTTCTCCCATCCTGGGAGAATCATCCCAACACCTTTATTTGGTGTTCTCCTCTTTATCTGAGCTCCCTTTTCCCCTAGCATGTGTGGTTGGCCTCCAGGTCATGGAGTAAAATTCCTGGTACTAATCTCAGCCATTCTTGGGTGTTAGTTTCCTATTTTGTTACTTTATGTTCCCCAGATGAGTGCAATCTTTCTATGTCTATCCCTTTCTTTCTGAGCCATTTCGCTTAATATGATACTTTCCATGTAGTACCACTTGTATGTAAATTTCATGACTTCGTCTTTTCTAACAGCTACATAGTACTCTATTGTGTAAATGTACCAAAGTTTCTTTAACCAGTCATCTGTTCTCGGGCACTCAGGTTTTTTCCAGATTCTGGCTATTGTAAAGAGTGCTGCAATAAACAGACAGTTGCAGATGTCACTTCGGCTATACTTTTTTGCCTCTCTGGGATATATTCCCAGGAGTGGTATTGCTGGGTCAAATGGGAGCTCAATTTCTAATTTTTTTGAGAAGATTTCAGCTTATTTTCACTTTGCAATTGCTATTGGATTTGGCTTTGCATGAAGTCCACAAGTACCTGTATGCGATCAGTATAGTTGTCCAGGAGAAGAACACCGGAACTTGTAACTTTTTTTGTTTCTACCATGGTCTTCAAGTCTGCCAGCAGGCTCATGTGTTTGGACATATCCGTTGCCAACACCTTGGGTAAAAAGAAAATGAGAATGTCACTGAACTCTGTTTATCAAACAGATTGGCATTTCTCTTCCTGCAAAGACATAATGGAGCTAGGAAGGCAGAGAAGCTAAAATCTTACCATGTCAATAACCATTTTCCTGAGTGTCTGACGTTGTTTCTTGGTGAGATTCTGAAAGATGTCACAGTGTTCTTCTTGCAGCAATTTGAAACCAACGGCAAGGTGATGGTTTTCCAACACAGATTCATCATTGTACATCAGTGCGAGTTCAGAGTCTAACAAAGCAGAAAAAAAGAATGACTTAATTGAAGGTACATAGTTCCAACGTTGGCACTTTGTCAAGATGAAATCAGATCTAGTGCTTTCAATATCACTTCAAGATTCAAGACTCACACGCCACTTCCCTCTAGAGAAACATTCTCCCGCTCCAAAGGGATGGAGTCAGTTTCCAAGCACAAACATGCTTCTAGAATATGACAGTGCATAAGCATTCTCTTTGATGGAAATGCAGAGTATTATAAAATCCATTTTTCCTTCTATGCTTCATATGGAGACACTGACACTAAGGCAGCTAATTGCTACTTGTGCCTCACTTTGTTAATTTCCTTTATGTCATCACACATTTTAGAAAAAGAACAAACCAAAAAAGTCACTACACTTTATCAAGAATGCTTTGATTTTTTTTTCAATCTCTAGTCATATCTTTTTGTGCCCTCCAACTCTGAAAATTGTGACGTAAGCTTTGGATATTTAAAGAAGATAATAGTGGGCTACCTTTATGTTCTCTAAATAATTTAGCTTGGGGGAGCTTTTTATAAATACTGCAAGAAAAAATATTAATTTTATTCTTTTTATTTATTTTTGCTTTTTTTTACCGGGGGGTCACACCTGGCGATGCACAGGGGTTACTCCTGGCTCTGCACTCAGGAATTACTCCTGGTGATGCTCAGGAGACCATATGGGATGCTGGGAATCGAACCCAGGTCAGTTGTGTGCAAGGCAAACATCCTCCCCACTGGGCTATTGCTCCAGCCCCGAAAAAATAATAATTGTAAAGAATAATCTTGATGTCAAGTTTTCTGCCATTTGTTCCTATACACAAGAATTGAAGAAGTTAGATCTGAAACTACAACTTCCAGTCTCCCATTCACACAGAAGAATCGCAGACATCTTTAATGAAACAGGACCAGGGTCTGCCACTGAGTACCAGGTCATTGAATTGTGACACCACATTTTCTCTCAATCAAGAAAACAGTCACATGATTGCAGCATGCTACTAATTATAGGTGTTGTCAGTCTCATGCTGTTGCTTTAACCAAGTGTTTTGCCTTAGGATCTCAGGGGAAGGTGGTGGGATTTCTGAAGTCATTTTAGAACTTACGCTCTGTTCATCTTGTGATCACAGACACAGATCTGCAGCTGGCTTTATATGTTGTAGGGATGTGGGTGGCTGGGGCAGAAAGATCATTTACTGGCCTATATCTGGACTGACTCATGACATCATATTATGTCAACTGATGATGCCAGCAGGCAAGTAATAGCCCAAATTTTATATTCTTTCAGTAGAACGTGACAAAAAAATCAAGGTACACCACATCTAGATCCATCAGCTCTTAGCTGTTTGTTTGTTTTATTTAGGTCATACCTGGCGTGCACAGGGGTTACTCCTGGCTCATGCTCTCAAGAATTACTCCTGGTAGTGCTCAGAGAACCATATGGGATGCTGGGAATCGAACCCGGGTTAGCAGCATGCAAGGCAAATGCCCTGCCTGCTTCGCTATCGCTCTAGCCCCCCATCAGCTCTTTTACTGACAAAAAGCAGCAAGGACTCCTTCACTGCCAGTAGTTAAAAAATTTCTATACTTGCTCTTAATCCTCACTACAAGGGGATCACCAACATTCTCAGAAAAAAAAATACATTAAATCAACAACTGCATGGATCATCATTAGTGTGGATACCAAACATTCTGAGCATGACAATAGCAGTGAGCACAGTTTGGGTTCTTAAAGCTTACTGAGGTCCAGTGACAGACAAATTCATCAATAAATGTATGTAACGGATGAGAGTGTATGGAACTTTCAATGACCCTTCCCTCCCTGAATTGTAGAAACATTCCAGAGCTGCTTTTTTGGGGGGAGTCTTATTTCTGTTTGGATGTTCCCATGTCACATCCATCATCTGAATCTCTTCCTTAGTAGAGAGGAACACTAGTGGTTCACTTGTTCTGTGGGAGTCACTGCATAATACAGAAACCCTTGATTACATTATCCCCACGCCTTTCCTTGTCCTTACCAGATGATTCCACACTGGTTACTCTTTTCTAACATATCTTATTTTCCAAATGCCACACATGTTTTTTTATGGCTCCTCTCTGACCCTTTCCAAGTTCTCCACGCAGCTTGGAAATTTGGTTGCTACAATGGACAAAGTGTCCAGGAAAGATCTGATCAGTCCGAGAGGAACAGAAAAATGACTTCATTATTACTCTTTTATTATCTATCATGAAAACATGAGGAGGGAAAAAGTGAAGCACGAGTCATACAATTATCTTGAATGATGTTTCAAGTGGCGGACTCACTTGTGTTGATGAGGAACTGATTAGAGACTCCGGGGTGATCTACGTCATGGATAGCAGCTGCAAAAATGGCGGCCAGGATTTCCAAATCTGTGAAGACAGCCTGCAGAGCAAAATGAGGGTTTTTTAACTCCATTTGCCTTTAACTGCATGTGCGTTCTACTAGTATTTTCAAGTACCCTATTTCATTCTTTGTTGAGAGAAGGATTATGAGTTGATTTACATAAAGCCTCAAAATATGAGTTTAGCTAAGTGTAGGTCCTGTCCATCATCAGAGGGTCTCAGATGAAGGGAATGATGGTCTGGTTCACACCAACTTTGCAGGCGGAGGCTTGGGAGGATGGTAGCATAATGCTTATGGTGAGTGATCAGAAGGTGCCTGGTGTTTGTTTATTGGCTAAGTGGTGTCACCGGATGGTACTTATATAACACAAGCACATACAAGTCACAGAAGCAAGTCCAACTGGCTTTTCCCTGAGATATAACTACCTTCCTGTGTTTTCAGGCTGGGTAACTTAGAGAACAAAAGAACAAATTCCGGATTCATAAGATGGACGGTAATTTTTTTTCCCCTAAAGCTAAATGTGTGGTGAGAAGCTCTTGTCCATTCATTCATTCATCCATTGACTTAATACCCATCCACTCAGCATTGACCTATGGCTAAGACTTGAGACCATTTCTCCATGAAACTCAGCCCCTTCATACTGTGAAGAGGCCTCCTCTGCTCCCACTGTACACACTGATTTAAATCTAATATTGATTTAGGTGTGTACTATTTTCTGGCTGACATGTTTTTCTCTGCTTGCAACATCTTTCCTCATCCTTGGTGATTACTTAAATCTTCTGAGCCTCAAATGCAAGCTCAGTTTCCACCACTCCAAGGAAGGCCAATATGGCTACTCAGGAGCATATTCACTTTCTTCCCTTCTCTAAAGATCTGTTGCACTTGTGGACAATTTCTGGTCCCACCATAGAGATCCTGTGCACATCAGAAGTTGGCTGTTAAACAGTGCCAGCCCACCCCGTGATGCTACTATGTGGAACATAATAATTTTTCTCTGTGAGTGTTAAATAGTCTTAAACTCATTTCACTTTTTCAAGTCTTTTCAAGTTTCTTTAGTTTTGTGGGGTGGGGGGGTGAGGGGAGAGAGAGGGACTGGGCAGCATCCAGCAGTGTTTTGGTGCCTACCTCCTCGCCACCCCCATCAGTCCTGTGCTCAGGGACTTGCTCTTGGAGGTGACTAGGGTACCATATGGCACTGGAGATCGAACCAGGCTTCTTTTGGAGATCAAAGCAATAGAGTTATGATCAGTTTCATCTTTTTTTACCTCCCAAACTACAATGGTGAGGTGGAGAGAACTTGTTCAATTCCTCCCTGGGGAGAGCCTGCATAGTTTACAAGTGCTCAGAGCCCACTGTAACCTCTCAAGGAAGAGCATCACCGGCTGGAGTCTCTGCTCCTTCTATTGGTCTCTACATAGACATTCCTCTGGGAACAAAGGAGCACTGTCATCATGCAGTGAGATGTCTTGCATGATGGAACTCTGTCCTTATGTCTTTAATATTGTTTATTCCTCACTTCTAGACTATGCAGTTCCCTTTTCTTCACTTCTTAGAATGAGTCTTATGAATTCATAGAAGAGTAGTTCTGAGGATGCTTTTTTCCTTACAGAAACTATATAGAACACTGAGTATTATCCATTTTGACTATTTCTCACAGTGCAGTGGATGGTATGGGCAATGTGGCTTGTTACACCCATAGTGAGGCTATATAGTATACCAGGTGCCATAATAGACACTTATTGGGTTCTAGAACTATGATATAAGAAGAAAGTTATTTTGTTAATTGCTTGATACACACGTTTCAATTGTATGAGCTAGAAAGACAAGACTACTCATAACTGATATTCTAAAGCAAAGTAGAAATGTGACTCACTTTTACTAACCACCCTGTCAATAGAATTAATTCAAGTATGTAAATCATCCAACAGTATTATTTCTATATAGCTAACAAACATCGAATGTCACACTTTCAAGGGGATGAGCAGGTGTGCACACGGGTCAGAACTACTCACATCTAATGCTGGCGTAGAAAGAAGAACATGGGTAGACTGGGCTACATCAGCAGCGTGAAGGCTGTTATGATATGCCACATCAGAATGGTAATGATCTTCTAAAGTCATCATGTAGGTTACGAATGTGTCAGATGAGATTTTGAATGTCTTTAGAAGGTCTCTTTCCTATGCATTAAAATGGATTAGAAAACAAATAAGCAGATGTTCCCAAATAAATAAAAATCAAATTAAAAAAAGTATACTAGGATGAAAAAGTAAACCATTGGCTTCTTGTTGGATAACCAATGCTGTTGACTGTTAACTCACCTGGAAGATAGCATACATGATGCAGGTTAAGGGCCTGTTGTGGGAGTATCCAGCCACATTGAAGATGTTCAGGCCCCATTTATTTAGGTCTTCCAGCTCCTGTAAGCAAAATGAGAGACATTTAAGACATGAATAAGGACAGGGGCTGGAGTGATAGCACAGCGGATAGGGCGTTTGCCTTGCACACAGCCGACCCAGGTTCAATTCCCAGCATCCCATATGGTCCCCCGAGCACTGTCAGGAGTAATTCCTGATTACAGAGCCAGGAGTAAACCCTGAGCATTGCTGGGTGTGACCCCCCAAAAAAAGAACAGACTTCTTATCCCACCTTGTTTTTTTTTTAAATTTTATATTATATTTTTATAATAGCAGTAGGGCGTTTGCCTTGTGCGCAGCCAGCCCGGCTGAGCCTGGTTCAATTCCTCCGCCCCTCTTGGAGAGCCCAGCAAGCTACCAAGAGTATCTCGCCCGCACAGCAAACACAGTAACAACAAGTCTCAAGATGGAAACATTACTGGGCCTGCTCAAGAAAATCGATGAACAACAGGAGGACAGTGACAGTGACAATAGCAGGTTAAGTCAAGTGTCTCTTTTACGGAGTTATAATAATATGAAAACCTACAAAGGTTGGCCGAGGAGGTCAAATGCCCTTCTCATGCAAGTTACAAGGTCTAGATGTTTTCTAAAAAGGGAAAGTGTGTGCCTAAAAATGGAGTCCCTGACCTATATTTACTATTCATCATCCTAAACCCAAGTTGCATTCAGAGATAGATGCGAATGATTAGCAATCACGCTGCCCCATTTCCCTGTCTCTCCCTCTTGTTGCTCCCTGACTCATTAGTAACAATCTGAAAAACAATCTCAGAAAAACTCCTCTGCCTCTTGATTAGTATCAGTAAGATACTAACCCAGGTCCGGGAGACTCTGCCATGACAATGTGCATAACCCAACTCTAATTTTGTTTGTTTGTTTTGGGTTTGGGGACATAAGGAAGTTCTCAGGAGCTACTCTCTGCCTGTGGCTTGGGAGTTGCTCCCTGTGGTGTTCTGGAAACCGTGTGGTGTTAGATTTGAATTGAGTCAAGTAAGTGCCTTTACAAAGAGATTACAAAGCAAGTAAACTCTCAGCCCTAAACTCAGGTTAAATGTAAAACATCCTAAGGAATGTCAGTCACAAATTCTACACTAAAGCTTCTGGTTCATAGACAGGTCTGGAATAAACATCATTTAGTTCCATGTTATAGGATTATTTGAAAATAATCTGATTAAAGCTACAATTTATTTTTCATTATTTCCCAAATGAAGGATAATCATTCTCCCCCCTGAGGGCTGGCACAAAGTGGAATTACTCTTCTGCTAAAGACGTCTTTCGAAAATCTCCCTGAACATTCCTCTATAAGGGCAGGTCACCTTCTGCTAAGTCCAACCTTCTAGAGGAAGTACAATTCTTTCTAGGCCTTCTTTCCCTACTTGGGTTTGGGGTCAAGTCAGTGCTACCAATTTCTCCTTTCTTCTCCAGCTCTGCCAATGATGGGCTTTCCCATCATTTCTTGGCACATAGTCCTCTAAGATAATTCAGTTCTGTATCCTGCCTTTTCCTTGGGTTCTCCCACTGTACTTAGAGCAGGATTCTCCATTCAAATGTGAATGAACCCTAAACTAAAAGATTATCTGTGATATAAAGGAAGGGTCTTTCAACAGTTGCCTACTCATAGACAAAAAGGCCATACCCAGCCTTACTGAAAAATTTAAGAAGAAATTAGTAGCAGTTGCTACTGTATTCTAGTAAGTAGTTTGGACCATTCACCTGCTCTGAAGAGATGTGCTGCATGCACATTCCCTGCTTTTTACCCCCAACTCACACACACCTTGGCCAAATGATCTTCATTTTCTGTGTTGACTCCGAAGCGTGAGATGCTTGTATTGTTTAAGCTTGAGCTATGCATCAGTTTTTTCACTCCACTTATTTGTGTCATAAGTTGTTGTTTTTTCTTTTTCTCCCGGTCTTTCTGGGTGGGAGATGGAATCTCTACATCATTCTGCTTGTCTGTAACAGAGGGAGATATTTTTAAGTTCATATGTGCAGGATCCAAAGCACCATGCCTTATCTCCTTGCCCTCCAGGGTGTTCCTGGAAGGTAGATAGGGGTGGAAGGTTATGTTATCTTTTGTGATCCATTTTATTGCTCAGTAAACTGAGGGATTGAGGAGATGGTAAGCTTGTCCAGGAAGTGGCAGAGTCCAAGATCAAATCCTAAATTGTGTGTTTGCAGAATAATTTAAAAAACCCACATTCACAAAATCCCAAGGAAGGGCATCAATACTTATATGTAGATTTTTTCCCCTTAAACTGAGTAACTTTTATATCTATAATGATTTATGCAGCAAAATCCAGATTAACAAAAAACAGATTTATATTTTAATCAGTTTAATTTGGTTTTACTTTTAACTTAAAAATGCATATAACTTCACGGGACTGGAGTGATAGTACAGCAGGTAGGGCATTTGCCTTGCACGCGGCCAACCCGGGTTCGATTCCCAGAATCCCATATGGCCCCCCAAGCACTGCCAGGAGTAATTCCTGATTGCATGAGCCAGAAGTAACCCCTGTGCATCGCTGGGTGTGACCTTTAAAAAAAAAGCAAAAATAATGCATATAACTTCAGCTGGGATTCAGCTTAGATGAGAAGTGTGTATATTAGAGAAATAATGGCTTACAATCTTCAAATAATTGCTTTCAAGTCTTGACTTATAAATGTTTGAGCCTTAGAGGAAGGCTAAATTTCAGTTTTACTTCATACCTTATTCTATTAGTTTCACTAATGAATAATAAAGGTAATTATTATTTTAACAGGCATTACATTAAAATATCTGAGCTTATGAAATATTAAGAATCATCTTATTTAAAAATTCTTTTAAAAATTCTGCTAAAAAAAGTATTAGCCGATCTAGGAGAAGTGAGAAAAATGTATAAACCTGTTTGCAGATGCCCTTTCTTTTAGCTGATGCTAGTAAAGCTACCAGCACTCAAATAGCCAATCTCCCTTCTCAGGAGGATGTCTCCTGAATACCTCAGAAAAATGCATTAACTCTTTCAGGCAACAGACATGCTTGAGATCGTTTTTATTAAAAGGGTCCACTGAGCTAAATGGCGCTCCGTGGGCTGAAGAGTTAATGCAGCTTTCAGAAATTCCTCCATTTATCTCTGCTAATTCCAATGAGAATCAATGGAGAGGCGGCTTCTCCCTTTGACAATGTCAGGTTTCTGCATTTCACAGCATGACATCTCGGCATCATCTTGGCTACTTGCCTCCCACTTGACCAGATAAGAAGAGTCACATGTTCTCCCCAAGAGCCCTCTGCCTGCTTCCCAGGGTCTGTGGCCAACTCAGGAGCAAAGGCATCACAGGGAGACAGAAGCAGCTTGATGTTTCTCCACCCCCGCCATCCCTCTCCCCTCCCCCCCCCCACTCCCGCATCCTCTGCACACCTGGCTGTAAGGTAAGAGTCCGGGCTCTTCATTCCAAGAACCCCAGTCTCATGTTCAGTGCCCACAAACCCTTGAAACTCAGGAGGGATTGAGGGGTTTCCAGTCTGAGTTTACAGCACAAACACCCAGGAAACTTTTGAAAAATATGTATTTATGAGCCCCACCCAGGCTTTTAAAAAAAAGACTTCTCAAGTAACTGAGCATCAGAATGAGGGTAGGGAACCAAAAACATCCCACACTCTCCCTTTCCAAATGAAGTCAGCAACTTGCCCAAGCTCAAAGGGCAATTTATTCAACAGATATTTATTTTGCAATTACTTTGCTCCAGACAGGGTGATTTCATAGCATGGAAGCCAGGCTTTAAGGTTTCTATTTAAACAAAAAAATCTGCTTCCTGTCTCACTATCTCTGATGGACAAGGTAAGAATTATATTATTTTTTGCAATCACTTTTCTCCTTGTCACTTCACTCCTAATCATGACTACTTTGTGCTGAAAGGAAAGACCACGATACTCTTTGGCTTTCCCAAGAGCCGTTCTTCATGTCTGGTTAAAGATTCTCCCTCCACTGCAGATATAAAACCTCCAGTGGGACTAGCAACCCTTTTTCTTTGTTTAATTAAAGATTCCCTGTAAAGGCGTGTAATTGAGCCGAACCACTATAGGGTCTGGAACATTACAATAAAGAAGAAAGCCATTATTCACTGAAAGCCAATTTGGCATTAATGGGTGTCTCCCTCTGCAGGCATCAGAACAGCCCACTAGGTTTCCTATTCTGAATTTCCTCTCTTAAGTGCTTAGCCAGCGCAATGCAGAAAAAAAACTGGAAACTCGAAGAATCACAATAAACCCTGGGAAAATTTTCATCTACCCTCTAATTGAAATTACCATCTACAAAACGGCCAAAATGCAGAGGAAAAACAGAAAACCAGTATAAAAAAAATCGAGACAAAGAAACAGAAACATCTTTTCAATGTGCACAAAAATAAATCCCAAAGTTCTCTTCCTTGGGTCTTGAGGCACATATTGTATCCTCTACCTTAGACGATGGTAAATGGGTCCAAAAGGAATTTTTTGGCTTAAAAAATCATAGCTATTTATCTTTTTATCTTGGTATCTCTTGTGATATATATATATATATATATATATATATATATATATATAAAGAAGAAGGGATACAAGATAATAATAAGCTTCTGGACGATCCAAGCACAGTCTTGCTTTAGCTGTGCTCTCACTCTCTGTATATCAGGCATGCCTAAAGCCCATTACTATACAGCCCATCCAGTAATGCCTGTCCTGATGAAAAGAGATCCTTTTCTCTCTCACTGGTCCATCTGGGTACCATTCCATGAGAGAGAAAACCCACCAGTTTCACAGATTACTGAAGTCAGGGACTCCTCTTGCCTGAATGATGCATTTTCATATCCAATGACTCTAATTGAGCTATTGTTCTTTAGGCTTAACTTAATCACAATGTTCCTCTCATTTTTTGCTGAGATGGTAACTGTCCTCTACAAGAATCTTTTATTTGGAATTGCTAATAAACATTTTCTTTTTAGGTTCAACAATTCTGATTCCTGAAAATAAAAAAAGCCCTTTCTATCAAAGAAAACACCTATTCCTAAAGTGACATTAAATGTAATTTTTCTTTTCTATGTTGTGAGTTTCTCACGGCAATCTTTCCTAGTTTACAGAGCGTGGAGGAGAATAGGGCTAAGATTCAGACCATACAATCCATCTGGCTCTGGAACTAAGTTGTGACCTTGGTTAAGTTACTTCACTGTTCTGGGCCACCATCTTCTTTCCTGTGAAATGAAGGGATTGATCTGAGGCCTTGAAGGTCTTTGGCAGATCTCCAATGTGTGAAAACAAGCAAACAAACAAACAAAAAAAAAAACTTTTAGTGAACTCTAAGAACACTCAGCAACCTCACAAGACAGGACTTAGAATTCCATGTCTTCAGGATGCAGTTTAGAAATAACCTCCGCTTGTCTGTTCACTTGTTTTTGAAGACTGTTAGAACACGAGTTTGCGGTGAATTCTGGGCATCCTGGTTGGTCTCAGGCAAATCATGAAACTTTTCATTAGCTGTGTGTAAGAACTGGAAGGGGTAGCTTCTATTCCAGAGCCTACATTCTACAGATGAGGCAACTGATGGATTTATTGTTTACATGATGGCTTTTTTCTATTCTTATATTTGTCTAAGGATACATAAAATGTTAAATTGGTTGGTCTCTAAATTAGGTGTATTTCTTATAAACATACACACCCTCACCTTTTGAATGCACAGTGTGTAAGAATTGAATTTCTCAGAAGCTTGGTCAACAACACATTCCTGATCCTGACAATTTGGGGAATTAGGAGAAGCCAGATGATTGGTTTTCTTTAAGAAATGAGTTTAAATAGCAAATGGAATACTCAAGACGTTGCTAACATTTGCTTGTTCTTGTCATCTCATGTTGAGAGTGAGAGCTTGTCTTTATGATCTTATCAGCTCTCCTGCTTGATAGTTTTGATGATTAAAAAAAAGTAATTAGTATCGTAAACTGTTCTTGTCTTTGGCAAGGAGACTGTGAGAGAGACGACAAAGAAAAAAGACTGCTTAGCTACAGTCTGGGATGTGATGGGCTAGGACTTCTTAGTTTTACCTTAGAACTAAAAATTTCTCTTATGATGAGTGACACATTGTGGCATTTTAAAATGCAATGTTTCCAAAAATTAAAATGAGTTTTCACCTTTATTAATTATCTTTTCCTCTGAGGCCTTTGTTAACTCCTAACGAGCCTTCATCTTTCCCTAGTCTAAGAGCGTGTCGCATTGAAGTGATACATACTATTTGAAGTGAACAGATACCTGTCTTTGAAGGAGTAAAGAGGGAATAGTGGTGAAGAAAAGGAATAAAGTAAAAAAAAATATTAATTTTTGTATGTTGCGGGAGGGGCACACCTGTCTTTAATGCTTTTGGTTCAGTTAGATTCTACCTGCCACTTGGAACTAGTTTGTATGAAAAAAAAAATCTCTTTGTTCTCTGACAAAGGTTGTCCCCCTCGCTGTTGGAGAAAGTCAGGTGCTACAGACACCCACAGGCTGCAAACAGCAGCAAAGCACTTGTTCAGTGTGCTTTTGCCCATTGGCTGTGAGAAAACCCTGATCTTTGTTTGCAGTAGGTCAGGATCGATCTGCTCATATCAGGAACTGCTTTGATAACAGAGAAATAAGATTGATCTTTTCCCCTAAAACCAGAAGAGCTATTTGTGCTTCTGTGGGCTATCAAACGCTCATTGATTTAATGATATGTAGCTAAGCCAAAAGAAGGGAGGTGTAAGGTGCTTCTGTAAGAACAGGTCATTTTTCCCTGGAAAGTGGAGTTCCCTAAACAAGCATCATTCAGCTGGCATTGAACGGCAGCCAAATCACAGTCTAAATGCTGCCTATTTACTTTGAAGTAGATCTGTAGACTCTGCAGACTTTATTAAAGAAAGATATAGTCCAAATGGGTTCATTATGTAACAGAATGGCTTTCCACTGGAGACAGGAAGCCCGAGGAATCAAACAGGATGCATGGCAAGTGTTGAGAAGCAGGAGTTAAACCTCTTTAGTCACCATATCCTGTGCCAAATATTAGCAGTGGTGACCATGGAGCACATCAAAGGAAGCACCAGATTGGTAAGATAATGATGCTCCTTGTAGAAGGCCAAATCCGTCTGAGAATATGATATTTTCCACCCCACCTCCCCTATTTATCTTTTCGAAATAATTTAACAAAGCAATTTTCAAATTGTTTTTCAAACTTATTCTTATGGCTCAAAAGACCCTACAATTACTCTCAAACCATACTGCTCACAAATCACCTAAGAAAGAATCTTTGGCTCAAACCCCAGTTACTAGAAGCATTTAAAGAGAACCAGGTGACAGGATCAGACGCTATTGAATTTAGTCTTGGGTAACTGAATATCTACCCTTCCAGAGGTCTTAATAAAGATGGAAGCAGGTAAGTAGCTAAGAACTATTTCAAGTCCTTAGAAATAAAATTAACCCACAATAAACTCTTGGAGAATGAGTATTTTCATCACCACCCTCTTTTTTTCTGTTCCAACATATGGCTTATTTTTCCTTTCTTGGATGACCTTAGTTTTGATTAATTTCTTCTTGATGTGACTTAACCCCATTCTAAGCCCACATAGGGTCATCATCCTGCTAGAAAATTAATCCTTCAAAAAATTTCAGCTATGGAGCAGATTCCCCATTTAATCTCTTACCTAAGAAAGTGTTGGATATATATTCAGACACTTGGTTGCCTGATCGGCTCATTTCTGAGAGGTGGGTCAGCTCCCGATTCAGCATTCTTTTAAACTGTTTAAAAAGAGAAAAAAATGCATTAGCCACCCGAAGGAACTGTGAATGATCACTTTAGATGCTTCCGACTTTACTAAGAACCAAGAGACTTAAGAACCAAGAGTCTGAACCAAGCACACTTCACTCAATGATATATTTTTCTACAGAATACAACTCCCCTTTATGAGAAATTATTTGAACATCACCTAGGAGGTAGAGGGGGGTGCTGAAGATTTCTCAGAATGAAATCCCCTGATTTCTTTAGAAAATGCCAACACAGGAACAGGAATTTGAATGGTGGTCAAGGTAACTTTACTTGAAAATGTAACTCTGTTCTAAAATATTTACTGGAAATTAAAATATAATTTGCATGAGAAACTTGTAGGTGAAAGGAGGTGATGAAAGTTTAAGGGAGAACGAAGAAAGGAGAAAAAGAAGATTCTTTACACACGCACAGAAGAAAAAGAGAATTGTTTGACATGAAAAGAATCAGATTAAAGACCCAGGACTGATGGTTAAAGAAAATGCCATTCCAATGGGTCCCTCTTTCACAATCAGCAGCCTCAGTGGGCTCAGATGACAAACGCAATCATGACAGTTCACGAGAAGCACACAGGACTCAAGAATGCACATTCTATCACACACATCACAGACTCAAAACGGACCCACCTTGATGTAACCCCAAGACACAGAGAGCAAATAGTTTGCCTCGGGCATTTTGGAATGGTTTCCTTGCCACTGTCCACAAAATCCTTTGGCAAAACGCACAGTCTTCCAGGAGCGATCCCTCAAAGACCAGAAAGGCTTCGAGATGAAAAGCGTCCAAACTTATCAAAGAAACTTAGGGCATTGCCTCATCCACACAAAGCCCATTTCCGCACTCCATGCCTGGAAGAAGCCTGTCTCCCCACTTCCTCGCTGCCAGAGGGAGACACAGAAAGAAGGGGGGAACTGCGTAAAGGCACTAGATCCCGTCCAAATGGATGCAGCTGGCCGGCTCTGCAGCGCTTATGAATTATGAATTGTCCTGGTGGCCGAAGGGGTTTCCACTCTAGCTTAGCTCTGCACAGCCGAGCTCTGCAACGAAAGAGCAATTCTTCTCTCTTGAGGGGATGCCAGACAGGGAAACACAGCCATCTTTTTTTAAAGGAGGAGATTAAAATGGAGGAAGCCCCATGAATATTTAAGTAAATCCGAAGGCAGTACCCTCCCCCATTTGCACGAGGTGTGCCTTAACCCTCTCTCCACTGTAGAGCCTGGTGCTGGCAGAGGGAGGCAGCTCCACACTGACGGCAGCGGAGGGCTGGGCTGTTGGCTTCATGTACTTTCTGTATATGACACAATCTGTAAGAGCTGTGGTTGTGTTCACACGGGGCTTTCTGTAGGCGAGTTTTTTTTTTTTTAAGTAGCTTTCAGGAGGAATTTTTCCTTCCCCCTGTGCACACCAGCAGTAAGAAAATAATCCAGCCTCCTTCCACAAAGATGAGGAGAATGAGAAGACAATGAATAGCTTTCTTTGGGAAAGTAGTCCATTTGCAGAATGCGATTTTATGCACTCTGTTCACTTATTAGCATGCATGTTCGATTGTGTTTGACAAAGGGATGAAACACATCTAGCCTTTTCGATCAGGATCTAGAGCGTGCTAGGAAACACAAGCCGTCGTTTGCTGCAGGAGTGGTCAATGATTTAGGAATACGAATGACTGTGCTGTTTTTTGGTATCGTTAATCTGCTAACTCAGGTTAGAAACATTTGGGACTTGAATGCATTTTCATTTTATCTTAGCAGTCTAGGTGTTGAAAAAGCCATTTCTTTCCTGTGGGCTAGCTGTCAGCTTAGATACAAGCAAAGGGAAAATCTGTGTGTGTGTGTGTGTGTGTGTGTGTGTGTGCGCGTGTGTGTGTGTGTGTGCATGTGCAAGAGAGAGAGAAAGAGAGAGAGAGAGAGAGAGAGAGAGAAAGAGAGAGAGAGAGCTCAGAAGCTTAAAGTCATTTCTACTGCAGTGGGATTCCCTACCCAGGCCCACTCCGTTCCCCTCTTTCACCCTTTTCTCAGTCACCCCACTACTGGACTTGGAGGAGTTCAAGCACCGCAGTTAGAGCAATAGCAAAGCACCATGGCAACAGCCCCTCTTCCCTGCCCCCCCTCACAAGCCATTGGCTCTCTTTCCTGCATGGCATTCCCCTTTCAAATGAGCATCCTGCGGGACAATAACTCCCCTTCAAGCATCATCCCAGCCCCTGTTCTGCCACTGCCAGTGCCCAGGAAATCCAACCTTTTAAGGTGAAGTCAGACTATTGCCTGCTGGTTCTCGGCACTGTGCATTGTCCTCAGAGAGGCTCAGCCAACCCCCTCTTTCAGAGCAGCCCTGTGGCATAAGTGTGTGTTTCCCCATAATACAATAAGTCTCAGCAACCAGGAATCCCTGAATCTCTCTTCTAGTGGGCTTTACATACTGAATCTCTAAGCAATTCTGAATGCCTGGTAATTTGCCTAAGTGATTTACTTTAAAAAAAAAAAACAGAAAAGAAAAGAAAGAGATAACCACTCAGCCCTACTGGCTTCCTCATCTCAGTTCTCAAAGGACTTAGGAGTTAGAAAAGACTGGTTTTTTTCTATCAGCTGATCTCTGGCTCAGCTGAATTTTGACAAAGAAGCCAAGAACTCTGCTTCTTTTGACAAAGAAACCAGCCCTTGTGAAAACGATTATGAAAACCATATAGGAATGTGATTCCTTTCCATCTAGAATGAACCAAATGGCATAGGCAAACAAGCATCCTCACGTGGTTGCCTTCGTGTCACTTTGCAATGTTTAAGAATTTTGTGGACTCTGGTTTATGAGCTCTAGGTTTGTACTCGCTCGTGATATCATTTTATCATGTATTTCATATATTTGGATTGAACACATAACAGTATGCCAGACAAAACTTTAAGAATACAAAAATGAGGGAAGAAACCCTTTCATTAGACCGGTAGCCACCACTTTCGACTCAACTTTTGCCCCAGTAGAAGTAGTCAGAAATTAAGAGACATTGGTGAACCACCACAATTAATAGAGGTCTCTGACCCAGATTGGTGCTGCAGCTCAGAATAACGGGGCAGGGAGAAACTCAATCCTATATGACTAGTAAACCTCGTTGTCCCTACTCTCGAGTCACCCCTCCCATTGCCACAGGATCTAGCTGGGATGCACTGTCAGTCCCAAGGTAGGGGACAAGATAGTGGCTCTCGGACTGAAGACCAGCTAATCTTCCTGCTTCCTGAGCTTGCCTGATAGTCAAGGTCTTTGTGCTCATAGTAGTAGCTCCAGACGAATCCCACCTTCCTCCTCTTCATGCCTAATTTTGTTTTCTTCTGAGACTTCAGCTAAACGCTTGCTTGGCAATGACACCGAAAAACAAAGTCATCCTTAGGTCGCCATCAAACACACAACATGATGAAGTACGCAAATGGAGGTCACTTGGTGTCAGAAACAGACCCAGTCCTTCCCAGGTTGCTTAGCAACCCCCGTTGGTTTTCCTCCTCTATGAGGGAGGGCCCAACCACACTGACGGAGGCAATCATTGCTCTCATCAAAAGGCATTTATGAAGGACCCACTTATGTGGGGCTCTGAACAAACTCAGAAGGGCAGACACGGTGTTTGGGGAGCAGCTGGGGAACTTTTACATTCTTGTAACACAGTGGAGTCCCAATTAGTAGGATTAGTGCTGGCCTTTGTGAGGAGAAGCAAAACACATGGGATTCCTGTGAACTGTGTCTGAGGGGAAGGCAGAGGAGATAATTGGAGGGCTCAGCTGTGTTGAGGTGTCAGTATCTCTGAGAGGACAGCCAGAGGTAATCATCCCGTAGCAAGAGAATCTTGGTTTTCTTTTCCAGTTCTTACTGACAATCTGGTGAAATTCCTGTCTCCTCTCCTATAGGAAAGAGCTTTTTAGGCTCGGTTTTACGATGGAACCTTCCATAATCCCATGAGATGCTTGGTGACTGCCTCCTACATTCTGAAAACGTGATTTGCCAGCCCCAGATATTTCCCAGAAAAAAAACCCTTTCAACCAGACTAAGGAAAAATAGTCCCAATTGGAAACGTTTGGGTCCCAATGCAAGAAGAGACACCTTTACCATCTTCCTAGAATCTTATGTTCTAAAACACCCTCAGGACCCTCCTTTACTGCTGGTGGGAATGCCGACTGGTTCATCCCTATTGGAAAACAGTATGGACGATTCTCCAAAAATTAGAAATTGAACTCCCATTTGACCCAGCAATACCACTCCTGGGAATATATCCCAGAGAGGCAAAAAAGTATAGTCGAAGTGACATCTTCACTTGATTATTCATTGCAGTACTGTTTACAATAGCCAGAATCTGGAAAAAACCTGAGTGCCCGAGAACAGATGACTGGTTAAAGAAACTTTGGTACATCTACACAATGGAGTACTATGTAGCTGTTAGAAAAGATGAAGTCATGAAATTTACATACAAGTGGTACTACATGGAAAGCATCATGCTAAGCGAAATGAGTCAGAAAGAAAGGGATAGACATAGAAAGATTGCATTCATCTGGGGAACATAAAGTAACAAAATAGGAGACTAACACCCAAGAATAGCTGAGATTAGTACCAGGAGGTTTACTCCATGGCTTGGAGGCCAGCCACACATGCTAGGGGAAAAGGCAGCTCAGATAGAGAAGGGAGCACCAAATAAAGGGTGTTGGGATGATTCTCCCAGGATGGGAGAAGCATGCTGAAAGTATACTATAGACCAAATATGATTGCCATTCAATGTCTCTTTTGCAAACCACAACACCCAAAAGGAGAGAGAGAATGAAAGGGAATGCCCTGCCACAGAGGCAGAATGGGATGGGGGGAAGGGGGGTGGGAGTGATACTGGGATCAGAGGTGGTTGAAAATGGGCACTGGTGGAGGGATGGGTATTTGATCATTGTATAATTAAAACCCAAGCACAAAAATTTGTAATTCTACAACTGTACCTCATGGTGTTTCACTAATAAAAATTAAAAAAAAAAAACACCTTCAGTCTCTCTGTCGAGTTTTCGAGCTTGCTGTTGAGTTTAGAGAGGAAAGTGAAGCAACTCCTGACTGAAATTGTGTTCCAAGTCACTACTGAACTGGAAGGAAATGGACATGCTTTTCTTTATCAAATGCAGCAGAGAAATCCACCAACAAGAGCACACTGTTTCAAAGATGAAGGCGCCATCTCATCTACACAGATCCTATTTTTCCATTAAGAATCCGCCTTCACAAGAAAACCCTGTTAGAGCCTACCTAGAAATAATGTCCCTTGAGGCAAGAGCCGAAGTTCCTTTCAACAGAGACAAGTAAAGTCTGTGAATGAACCCTTAGTAAATACCCTCTAAACAGCATATGTGTGTCAGTCAACAAGATTTGTGAATACAGGTAGAAACTGCAGTTTGCTTTTTTGAAAAGGGAGAATGATACCATTTTCTGTAAAAAAAGGTTTAATTCTAGGTAATTTATCAAATATATATATATATATACATATTTGTTCTACATATATATTCTATTGTTAAAAGGTGTTAAAAGGAGGGATGGGTATTCAATCATTGTATAACTGAAACCCAAGCACAAAAATTTGTAAATCTACAACTGTACCTCATGGTGTTTCACTAATAAAAATCTAAATAAAAAAGGTGTTTATGTAGCCTTTTGATGAGAGAATATATATACATATATTATATATATAGCCCAGCAGGTAGGGCGCTCACCTTGCATGCAGCTGACGAAGTTCGATTCCTCCGTCCCTCTTGGAGAGCCTGGCAAGCTAACGAGAGTATTCCAACTGCATGGCAGAGCCTTGCAAGCTACCCATGGTGTATTCAATATGACAAAAACAGTAAAACAAGTCTCATAATGGAGACGTTACTGGTGCCTGCTCAAGCAAATTGATGAACAACAGGAGGACAATGCTACAGTGCTATATATATATATATATATATATATATATATATATATAAAATCATTTGTGGTTTGGGGGAATAGGCTAAATTGCAAAAGCTGATCTTTAGCTGCCCTTGGTGTGAACATTTTATATCACAACCTTATGTCATTTCCTCTAAGTTTCCAAGCTATACCTAGTGATTCTCTTTGAGTTAGTTTCTTCAACCTTACTGAACACTTCTTCTCCCCAAGTTTCACCAGGGACCAGATTTGAACTATGTTCCAAGATCCATGGGCTTACCAGGACCTGTCCTGGAAATGAGTTTTGAGTGAAATAACTTGTACAGAGGAGATAGACCAGAATAATCTCAGAGATTCAGTTTAGTTCTTAGAACTTGCTGATTTTATGCTTTGACGATTAAAACAATTCTGAGCCAGAGAGATCACACGAAGATTTGAGTGTATGCTCTGAAAGTGAGAGGCCTGGGTTTGATCCCTGGTACCACATAGCTCCAGCCAGGAGTGATCCCCAAACACTGAGTAGGAGTAATCCCCAAACTTGGTGAGGTATAAACAACAAAAAACAAAAAGATAATCTGTGGGATTCATTATATCAGGGATGAATATCAAAGGTAAAAGCTTCTTTGAAGTGCAATCTGGGTTTTTTAGGGGGTAACCTGGAAATCTCTTAGGAATAACTGGGTATCACAAACATCCTTTAGCCCATGGACAGCCAGATAAATCAGCCACTTTCCTCCCAGGGATATCCTCCTGATGAAGTCAGGAGGTGAGAACAGGCGGCAAATGAAAAAAATGGTGCCAACAGGAGGAAGACAGCCTGGGACTTACCCTCGTGGGTGGCCGTCTGCCTGCACAGAAGCCCATCTGGGAGAGGGGCGCCCTTATTGTGTGGGATCTTCCTGTTTTTGCCGTATGAAACAACTGCCCAAGTCATTAAAGTCACAATGACTTTCTGGGGGACTCGATTTTGACTCATATCTCGCACTTTGTTAGTCACAACTGAAAAAGAATTCCCGGGTATCAGGAAAGTGAAGGGGCTGGAAATTTCTTCCTGAAATCACAGGAGATGAGTGGCAGCAGGAGGAAGCAGAAACTCACCGAGTAGTGAGAAGGGGGGTTTGGTTCTGCAAGCTTGGTTCTGTCTGAGATCTGGCACCAACCAGAGCAAGGAACTAGGGGCAGGGGGGTTGCTTTCTCTGTACCAAGGTGCCTGGAGAAGTTTCTTTGACTGTGAAGTAGCTCATTTCTAATGTTAGTTCAGATTGCAAAAGAATTACTTCTTCCACATCCCTAATTTTTTTACACGTAACTAAGACTCAAAGAAAGGAAGTACTCAAATTCCTAAACACTTTTCACATTCCTTTGCACAAAATCTGATTTACAACAAAAACAAGCTAACAAACAAGAAAAACCCACACAAGGGGCCTCAGCGATAGTAACAGTGGGCAGGGTGTTTGCCTTGCATGTGGCCAACCTGGGTTCGATCCCTGGCATCCCATATGGTTCCCCAAGCACTGCCAGGAGTAATTTCTGAGTGCAGAGTCTGGAGTAACCCCTGAGTATTGCTGGGTGTGAGAAAAAAAAAGCAACCCCCCAAAAAACTCACACAGCAATATTTTTCTTTGAACTCTTTACCAACTTTTAATTCTCATATATTTTTCCCCTGAGTTAATTTACATCATTTTTCACTTTTTTTTTTTGCAGTTTTTAAGGTTATTCCTGGTGGTGCTTTGGAAAATTGTGGTATGCCCGGGATCTAACTCATGGAACACTACATTTAAGGAAAGCATCTTAGCTACCAAAATTCTCTCTGTCACGGAAATCCCCACAGCTCTTAAGATTTCAGATAATCTGGCAATCCATACCTTCTTTCTTATGTCCTTGCTGTCTTTCTCGATAAGTTCTAGCACCTCTTTCACACTGGATGTCTAGTGTGTTTAATGGCATTTGTCTTAGAGAGGGAAAGGACATTGAATGGAGTGAGTTGGCAATGCAGATAGGGAAAATATAATAAGCCACTAACAATCTTGCAACTTGAAACAAGTTCCACAATGGGTGATTGCAACAGATATGTTCTGCTGTAAGCTCCTGGTGCATAGAGAATGCAGTCAGGCTTTTCTAACTGTGTTTCCTTCTCAATCAGAAGAAACGCACCTGAGCACATCAAAATTGAAGGATTCCCTTCCTTTGGTTGCAGTTGGGATGCTGGAGTCACACTCCTGGCCTCAGAGCTCACACATGTTTAGTTGAGGTGCACATAGCTGGCTATAGTGCTCTGGAATCACAAGGTTCTCTGTTGTAGTTCCCTGGGGCCCCAAACAGCAGAATTGTTGGGACCATTCTCAGAGCATGTAGGGACTGCTGGGGACCAAACCTGTGGCCTTAGGCTTATTGAAAGTCACATACTTTGCCACTGAGCCATGGAAAGGGTTCTGAGTAATTCTCATCTTAAATGACAAGAAGAATGAATTTAAGACAATACATATGTTAGTGAAAAACAAGCAAGAATATATCTACCATTATTTGGAAGTAAAAAATGGCATTTAAGAGGAAACTAAAACAAAATCAATTCCAATTACTGGTGAGAATATATGTATTTGCTCAAGCGGCATTTTAAAACTCAGTGGTACCATTAGCACTATTACATAGAAAGTTGCAAAGAATTAAATGAACTTGAATGCATTTGAATAAATTCAAATTCTTTGAGAATTTAAAAATAGGTCCTAAAACTTCTCAAAATTGCCTGGAATTTCTTCTTTGCTATCTATCTTCCTATTCTATCCATTTTTCTAAGAATTTCTGAAAACTTCTCATGAGGAGAAATGACCCACTTAAGGGACAATAAAAATCTGACCTTTCCTAGTCACAAAATAATTCCCATCAGAATATCTAGAGAACTTTCTCATGAGTAACATCCCTCCAATTCCAAAAAAAATTACTGCAATGGACACAATTATATAGGCGAATGGCTCTGTAACTGTTTATACCCAATATGGTCCCTTAACTACATATACACACACATACTATTTTATAAGTTATATGCAGTTATATAAAATGTATTTCTATACATGTTTTCAGGCTTAGTAAATTAAAATGCAGTACACACAGTTAAAATAAAATTCCATATCACAACAAATTATTTTTTATTTATTTTTTATTTTTTAGTATATGTATGCCTTAGATAGTGGGTAGGGCGTTTGCCTTGCACGCGGCCGACATGGCCGACCCAGGTTCGATTCCTCTGCCCCTCTCGGAGAACATGGCAAGCTACCAAGAGTATCTCGCCCGCAGGGCAAAGCCTGGCAAGCTTCCCATGACATACTCGATATGCCAAACACAATAACAACAAGTCTCACAATTTGTTGTGAGACATTTCTGGTGCCCGCTGGAGTAAATCGTTGAGTAACAGAGGACAGTGCTACAGATACTAAGTACACTTCCCAAATATCTTTTCAGAGAGTAAATTTCAAAAGCATCTGTTCAGAATGTATCAAGTTGGAAGGACTGTGTATGTTTTGGTAGTTTAAAAGACTTCCAGTTGTTCTTTTTTTACTGAGATCTGTTCTGCTGAGAAATGCAGGAAGACCAGCAACTACTGCACAAATTCACTATTTCATTGAAATGATTTACTCCCTCTCTTTAAGGAGACTTTTCACAGACACAGGACCCAAACTAAGAGGATTAGGTAGCTTTGGCGTGCTGGCCTGATAGATACAATACAGGACTTTACCCAACAGAGGTCAACATCATGCAGTGACAAAGAAAAATCCAGGAATTGAGGAATATTATTACTCATTTGGTTTTGCACTTAAACCTTCTACAACCTTTTTGGGGGCTGCATAATGGCTAATTTTTTTGCCTCAAGCTTCTAAAGTCAGTTCTGAGGCCCTGGTAGTTAAATGCCATTCCAAAGCACATGACTTAAGAGATCTGCAATTTTTTAAAACCAGAAGTTCCATAACTTGCTACAAAATTTAAAATTAGGGAGCTGGAGAGATAGCACAGTGGGTAGGGCATTTGCCTTGCAATTGGCCAACCCGGGTTCAATTCCCAGCATTCCATATGGTCCCCCTGAGCACAGCTAGGAGTAACTCCTGAGTTCAGAGCCAGTGGTAACCCTTGTGCATTGCCGGGTGTGATCCAAAAAGCAAAAAAAAAAAAAAGTGAAAAAAATGTTAATTAAAAATCTTACCAAAAATCAGACCCATGGACCATTTAATCTGTCTAACACATAGAGTCAGGGTTTGAGAACCTTCAGTTCAGTCTTGAAACATGGGCACAGAACAGGGGATTCACTCTCCCAAATATTCTACTTTCCTTTAGTAAACCCTCTAAATCTTGGTCAAGTCTCTCTTGAAGAAAGTATTTCCACATTTAATTTAGATAACATGGTTATAATAGCCTAATGTGTATACTTCCCATGGGAAGTTACTATACCCGATCACCACCAAAGTGCCCATGACCCTCACCACCGTCCATATGACACCTCCAGGTCACCTCTTTATTTCCCCCTATACCTTTCCCTATGAATTAGTAATTAGAGTTTTGTAATTCAAGGTCAAGGGTTTATCATTGTCCAGTACTGTCTATTTCCTTGCTTTGTCTCACAGATAAATATTTTTCCTTCTCCCTCTGACCTATTTTCCTTAACATGTTACCCTCTAATCCCATCACCTTGCAGCAACTGATTACATCTTTCCTTACAGCTGCATACTATTCCACTGTGTATACAGATCACAACGTCTAACCATTCATCTGCTGTTGGCCATTTGGATCATTTTCCATATCCCGGTTATTGTACTAAGTGTTGTAGTGAACACAGGTGTACATATATATTTTTTATAATTAATTTTTTCCCGTGATTTGGGAAGACGTGTAATAAGTAGAATCATTGAATTATATGGGAATTCTTTTGAGAAAATTTTGAGAAATGTTTATTTTACTTTTCACAGAGGCTGAACCAGATGACTTTCCGGCATTAACAAATGAGGGTTCCTTTTTCATCACATCTCTGCCAATACTGGTTGTTTCCAGACTTTTTGATATATCCCATCCTAATGGGCGTGATGTGGTATCTTGTTGTGGTTTTGATTTTCGTTTCCCCGACTTTAGTCACTGCAAGCACTTTTTCTATGCATACTAGCCATCAAGTTTAGGGGAAGTAGCTGGTCATCTCCTTTCTCTATTTTTTGTTGGATTTGTCGGGTTTTGTTTGTGGTGAGCTTCACAAATCCTTCATAAACCTAAATATTAACCCATTGGGTATCAGTAGAGTGTCCTTATTTTACTTAAGTCTGTGTTTCTTTAGCTATGCGAGTTCTTTTAAACTTGATGTAGTTCTATTTGTTTACTTTTGTTTTTATTATTTCATCACTAGAGTCTTATCATTGAAGATACCACTGAGGTTACTGCATTTATTTGCTTAGTAGTTTCTAATAATTTTGAAGCCATACAAATCTATCATAACTTCTTTGAGATTATACTTCTATACTTCACAATCACACGATCACGACCATCCTGTTGTTCGTCGATTGCCTCAAGCAGGCCCCAGTAACGTCTCCTTCGTCCTAGCCTGAGATTTTTAAAAAGTGCATATTCAAGGCTCTTCCAAGGTCACGAGAATGAGACCCATCATTGTTACTGGTATTTGGCATATTGGGTACACCACGGGTAGTTTGCCAGACTCTGCCGTGTGGGCAGGTTACATTCGGTAGTCTGCCAGTTTGTCCAAAGTAGGAATGAGATAATACTTCTATACTTCAAAACACATATTATAGTATTTATTGTATTTTCTATGAGTTACATTAATTTCAGCTAACAACTTTCATATACAACTCAAGATGTGATACTAGTGTACCATCTGTCAAGTATGGATAAGTCCCAGACATGATTGCTCTGAGATATGATAAGGCAAAGTTATAAATTCCTTTCATTTTGCCCCATTGCCTCGCCTACTTAGTGGTCAATAAAGTGTTGTTTTAAAATTAAAACACACACACACACACAAACAAATACACACTACTGTTGTAATTACTGTTTCTGGATTTACAGTGTCCCAGCGTTAGGACAGCCCCTTCATTGTTTGAAAATTTTCAGGATCATCCTAATGCCCATCAAATAAGAGAAAATCCTAGTTTTTATCCTTTCTTCTCTGAAAACACATATGTTATCTGTCTTGGTACTTTGGCTCTACCCTGAGGTGCTTAACCTATCCTAAAATATATACTTCAAGTTGAGATAAATCTGGTTAGATATTTAAATATATCTTTAATTCATAAAGGATGATAAGAGTAGTGCTAATTAATTTACCTCATAAAATATAGTTATACCTGTTTTGCGTTTTGCTTTTCCTGTTATTAGCTACTATAATTTAGAAGAGATGGATGCTTTGCACCTTATTGTAACAATGTACTCCATGTTAGATAGCTTTGTAGGGTTCTTGGAAGCTTATAAAAAAAGGTAATTTCAGAGTAGGATGCATAGACAGGAAGAAGACGACATCTGGCTATGGGTTTGCTTTACTATAGATAGACAAAGTTTGCTTTACTATAAGAGTTAACATCACAAAGGAGATTCAGACAGCCAACCCAATATTCTAAGAGTGTATCTGAAACTGAAAATAAAATACTATCCTGTGATGTGATCTCAGAACATTAATAAGTTAGTGAATCTATTGAAGACTGAGTTTCTATCTTTGAAATGGGAAGTTTAAAAAATAATCTAGGCAAAGTGACTGACAAAGTATCTGAGACCGTTGTAGGACCTGTACACATTTCCATAAGATTTTTTCACTTGTAGCTGGATTTTATCTCTGAATTTTAAAATAATTTGAACTTGTAGTAAAAGGTAAAGGTAAAGGCCCTCCCATTGATCGTCGATTTGCTCGAGCGGGTCCAGTAACGTCTCCATTGGAGACTTTGTTGTTACTGTGTCTGGCATATCGAATACTCTCGGTAGCTTGCCGGTAGTACCTTTCTTCATTTGGATTTGCTAAGGAGTGGTTTCAGGTGGTTCTTTGGCACCTCAATGCTTTTCTTCTCATTATTGACAGCAGCATGTATAATTAAGTACAGAATTCCCACAATTTGCCACTATAGGTGTGATGCAGTGCTATGTCAGATGAATTACATGACACAAGAGTTACTCACAGAAGTTCTGGCTTACGAGTTGACATTTAGATTAATCAGCAGTTAGAGGAGTTATAAACCAGAATTGCCAGAAAGATAGACAAAGTTTGTCAAATGAAACCATAACCCAAGAGGAACTTTTGTCAAAGCACATCCTAAAAGAATTGACTGGAGAGGCCTAGCTGTGGTTGCTCTATGTTACAACTCATGACAGAGCCCATTCCCAAAAAACAAGAGACTTTGAAACTCTTCCTGCATTAGCTAAAAGCCGTGAATGGCCACAGTTAGCCTGGCATCGGGATAACTGTACCCAGCATACATTTGGCTTAGATCTCCTGAGCTGAGGTCAATTCAGTAACACATCTGAATGAAATAAGTATGAAACTTGAGTAGAGATGACAGGGGTATCAGTAACATGTCTGGAATGAAGAAAATAAGCAAACAATAGCAGAATGACTAAACTGTTGCGTTCCAGACACAACAGACATGGAGAGGGGCTGAGTTTTAGGTACCATATGTGTTCATAAATAGGATTCCAGCTGCAGGGATTAGATTCTTATCCACAAGATGCAGACTTTTCCAGAGAAAGGTAAGCTAAATACTCCAGATCCAAACCAAGTCACAACAAAAATGTAACTCTACTTCTGCTCATGAGGAGAAAAAAAACACTTGAACTACAATGAATTGGTACCCTGTTAGTGGACTCTAAATTTGGAAGAAAGCTTGGGAATAAGCTTTCACTGCTTCTGAAGATACTTCAAAGAGTCAGAAAACCAGTGACTGCTTCTCATCCAACCTAACAATTAGAAATACTGGAACCAGGCATGCAAATACCTAAGTGTTGCAAGGTGCAGTGGACCTAGAAAGAGAATTTCTGGATTCTAAGGGATTTATCACTAATAAGATAGTTGGTACTGGAAAAAATGAGATTAAATTCTGGGCCTCATCTAATTGATCAATAGGTATTTATCTAAATGCGTACCATATATGTGTCTAGAATAAGTTCCAGGACTACAAGGGTTAAAAAAAGGTAAATATAGGTCCTTGACAACTTGATAAAATAATGGAGGAGACAAACTAAGTTCTACAATAAAAAAAAATCCCAAAGTCATATATTGTAATATAAAATTGCAAACCAAGTAAGCCATTGGGTTAGAATAATTAGAGATGATCTCTCCCAAGAGATAACATCAAACTCGAGTCTGAAAAATAAGGAATCTTGGCTGGTCTCTAGTTTTAAAATTCTATAAAAGTACAATAAACTACCCTGTGTGTTTATTATGAATTTTTAAAATTTTTAACCCTTTGGCTATGGAACAAAGAGATTGAAATTTTATAAGCATCATCATTTAGTAGCAAAAGAGCTTTGGAGTTGTCTCTCTTGCATCCTCTTTTATACTGAAATAAAAACATACTTTTCTCATGATGCATACCATAGATAGAGATACATGGGAAAGAGTTCTGTATTAGCTAGAAAGGGCTCTTCCTTACCAAGCTGCAATGGATCCGGCAACGCAAAAATCATAAATAGTTAAAAACATAAAAGAGAGAGGTCCTTTTTAAATGCTCTCATAGACTGTAGGAAGTTTTGAGAGCAACTTAACTTCCAGGTGAAGAAAAGGACGTTTGCATCCCTAGATTGCTCCATAAACTTGTTTCCTTAGGCAATACCAGAGTTCTAAGAAATAGAGCCTGAGATGATGTGACAAAATTTGAAAAGCAGCAAACAAATAAACAAAAGAAATAAGTCAAACTCTCAAAGTCTTTCTAATGTCTCCTTTTCATTTATTTTTTTATGAACATCATATTTTCATTTTAACCCTACATGTTTATTTTACTTTAAAAAAACTAACCCAAGTTACCCCCCCCACACACACACACATGTGTACACACAAACACACAAAGAATATTCATTTTTGCCAGGGATTCAGGTCTTTGTTTATTTTGGCAAGGTTCTTATATCTTAAGATTTACTAAGGGCCCTGAAAAGTCTCCTGTGAAAAGAAATTTATGAGTTTTCTCAATCTCAAGATATTTCTCTGCCAGACATAATATTAGATAGTGACACTTCGAACAAACAAAGGAACATCAGAGTTTTTAATTACTGCACTCAAAATAAAAATTCTCTGAATTCATATGACACTGATTTTTAAATGTCTTCAAGATAATGCTGGTAAATCTTGATGAGAACCTATCAGCAAGCTCTCATGTAATGTGTAAGGCAGATGCAAATCAATTGTGTGAAACTCAACCCAGTGTGTGCTAATATTCAGCAGGGAAAATTCAGTAGACACTCATCCTGTCAAGACATAAATTATGTGCTGGAACTGGCCAAGAGAAACATATGCATTGTATGAATAAATGCAGATGTTTATAAACCATTCTGACTCCATTCCAGAATGGAGTCAGCAGTCACACAGCCATCACATCAAAATAACCTCAGAGAGGTTATTTTGCCCATCAACCTATACATGGGTAGCATCTGGCTGAGGAAATGGAAACTTCTAGGCTATGTGTGGCATAGGAAGAGCACGAAGAATTGATTTCACTGTTCTCCCCTGACCCCCTAACTTGACTCTCTAGACTAGGCATGCTGTGTGAGTTAAAGTTTTTGAAAACCGCTCACAAAATACGTCTCTTTTAACATTATATTGAGCACTTTGATAAAATCTTATCCAAACACTGACCGATCCAAGCATTGGCCAAAAGCAGAATAATATATCAAAAGTTCCCATGTCAATGCATTTCTTACATGACCAAATCAAGGAGAATAGTAAAGAGCTTTTTTAAAAATAACCCCTAACTGAACTACTGCCAACTGACAAAAGGCCTTATTTGCTCTTCACTCCTCTTCTTAATATTTTGAACTTGTCTTGCTTTGTTGATACTTTGAACCCTACTGGACCAGTAAATGTGAAGTCGCAGAAATTTAAAATAGAATTCGAGTACCCAAGAGTTTGTAGTATGAAGGAAGTATAAATAAAACCATAAATAATGAAAATGTTGGTTGTGACATTAATTAATAAAATAGGTATGAGGATAGGCTGTGAAAATCTTATTGAAGATAATGTAGCTAAAACAGGTTTTGAAAAACAGAAAGCAATAATTATGACATAGTAGAAATTGGTTCATTAAAGATAATTTGATGTTTGGGCCAAAGAGAAGTTTTCTAGGCATATAGGCTTCATTCTCAAGCTATAATAGATTTCTTATATTGCAATATAAAATTGTAATATATTTTAATATTTATAAAATATTCTTTCATTTATAGTTTTATGGGCTGGAGCGATAGCACAGTGGGTAGGTGTTTGCCTTGCACGTGGAAGACCCGGGTTCAATTCCTCTCCCCCTCTCCGAGAGCCTGGCAAGCTACTGAGAGTATCTCGCCCACATGGCAAAGCTTGGCAAGCTACCTGTGATGTATTTGATATGCCAAAAACAGTAACAAGTCTCACAATGGAGACGTTACTGGTGCCCGCTCAAGCATATGGATGGACAACGGGAGGACAGTGCTACAGTGTTATAGTTTTATATGAACTTTTATATTCTAAAGCCATAGTTTCTATAAATCAAATATCAAGAGTTGAACATTTAGAAGACTGCTGTTTTAACCAACAAGACCTACTAAAACTTTCATCTATTATTTTTAACTATTCATTCCTTTGGGCTGGAACGATAGCACAATGTTTGCCTTGCACACTGCCAATCCGGTCGACCTGGGTTCGAGTCCTCTGCCCCACTCGGAGAGCCTGGCAAGCTACCGAGAATATCTTGCCCGCACAACAAAGCCTGGCAAGGTACCTGTGATGTGTTCAATATGCCAAGCACAGTAACAACAAGCCACTGGTGCCCGCTTGAGCAAATCGATGAACAATGGGACAACAGTGCCAAAAACAGTGCCAAAAACGATGAACAATGGAGAAGTTACTGGTGTCTGCTTGAGCAAATCGATGAACAATGGGAGGACAGTGCTACAGTGCTATTCATTCTTAATCTGTTCTCAGTGAGTAACCTGGCTATTGAATGATTTTCTCCTCTGGTGGAATCTCCTTTTACATATTTCAGCTTTTTGTTTTTTGTATTGGGGACATATCCAGGGCAGTAATCAGAGCTTAATCCTGGTTCTTCCCTCGGGGATCGCTCCTGGTGGGGGTATCTTGGGTACCAGAGATAGAACATTGTGTGCAAGGCAACTTCCTTTCCTGCTGTATCATCTCTTTGGTCCCCCCCCCTTTTTCTTTTTAGTTTTTTAATTGAAGTTTCTTATTCCCTATTCTAATAGCTGAGCTTCCTCCCTTCATTTTAATTGTGTCAAAAATTACTCATTTTTGTTGCCTACAATGCTTGACTAAGAAATTTTCTCTTATTTTGTCCACTAAAAAGTATAAGTAATGTTTAGAAATGGGTTTACTAAAAAAGCTAAAATTTAGAAAGCATTTTTTTTTACCAAAAGAACTGGAAGTTAAAAGTTTAGAGAGCATTTTTTTACCAAGAGCTGAAGTTAAGAGAGTATTTAAGACATAGAATAATTTTTTTTAATAAACATTGTAACCAAGATGGTCAAATTTCCCTGAATAATTTTCCCTTTATTTCTTCCTGTGTATTTTCATGTTAAGTAAAATTAATAGTTGAGAACTCGTCAATATTTTAGGACAAAGTATTTTCAATATCTACTTAATTCATACATATACAAGTAGCCAAATTCATCTTTAAGCTACCCAAACAATAAAAAGTATGTATGCTATACACAGTTTATTTAATTTAAAGTATCTAAAGGACCTTAATCACATTGATTTCTAAATCTGTTTCTAAATCTTGGGCTGCCAAAAATGTGGAACTGAATAGCGTTAAAATGTCAATGAAATAACCAAGAATTCAGAAATCCCACTCGATTTTTGAGCTTTGCATAATCGGGTCACTGAGCAGAAACATGCTTTGGTGTAGGGAGAGGGTTACACCAGCCATCACTCTTTGCAATTCAACTTCTCAGGCTAATAATTCAGAAGTTGCAGGGAGAATCTAAGTGTTGACTGGTTTTGGTTTTTTATTTTTACAAACTAGTAAAGCTCTCCAATTTATCAGCTTGTTAAGAGAAAGAATTGGAAGAAATTGGGGGAGTCCTATGAATCACAGGACTTTTACTAAAAGTTTCTCATTGGATTTAGTGAAAAAGCAAGCAAGTATCAAGAGTTCTAAAAATGTTCATGTTCTTTAATCCATTAATCCATTTAACCTACTTAAGGCATGAATCAGAGATAGGACAAAGTTATAATGATGAGAAACTTAAACACATGAATTACAGATTGGGTAAGTTGCTCATCGCACATTTTCTCAACAGTATCATGTCGCCATTAATACATATAATAGGAATCAATCACAAATAGGCAGTATGTTTTGTTGGAAAAGCTGGAAATAAATCATCTAGGGGGTATTATTTGATTTGTGTAAAGAATGAAACTGCTAATCCTAGCTACTTTTGTAAAATGAGATCATATATATATATATATCTGTATGCATATATATTTGAAAATTAAAATTTAAAAAAATGAAAGAAAAATGCCATGAAGATTTACAGTAGCTTATTTAATTTTCTGCCTGCTTTTGAACACAAAATATTCAGAAGTGCTAAATAAGTTTTCTTACCTAACATGATCAAGACAAGAAAATTCAAAAAAAATAATAAGGACAATGAAGTTAAAAATCAACACAACTAAAAGGGAATATTCCTTATTTTTCACTAACTCAATTCTTTTGCTAGACATGACCAGAAAACTAGATTTGTAACTCAGATCTATACTTTAATTTTATACTTTTCCATATTTAACTTTATGACTTTGAGGACATCATCCCAGCATAAAATTAATTTTCACTGAGACTCATTATACAACTTACAAAGATCTTTGGAAAACATTGTCTATTTAATCTTCTAATATTCTAATCCTAGTCTATTAAAGGAAGTCTTTAAATAGGTCATAGTTAAGACTACCTTTGGGGCCTGGGAGACAATAAGGGAGGCAATGTAGGATGCAATGTGCTTGCCTTGCAAGAAGTCGGTGGGGTTTGGATCCCAGGAATAACCCCTGAACACAAAGCTCAGGAAAACCCCTGAGTTATCCCCTGAGAACCTCAGAATATGGCCCAACACCACCTTTACCCCTCAAAAAACCACAAAACTGAAAAACAAAAACTTCTATCTTTGGAACTTAAAAACCCAAGGATTGGGGTCGGAGTAGATGGTACAGTAGGTTTGACTTGCACTTGGTTGAGCCAGGTTCAATCCCTGGCATCCCATATGGTCCCCCAAGCACCACCAAGAGTAATTCCTGATTGCAGAAAACAGAAGTAACCCCTGAGCATTGCCAGGTGTTACTCCAAAAGCCAAAAAGTCAAAAAAAAAAAAAACACAAAAACAAAACAAAACCAATAAAACCCACCAAAAAAAAACTAAAGAAAAAACCTCTAAGATTTTGTCTAATTCAACTAAGCAAGAGTGTATAACTAGAAAGAAACCATTTTCTCTTGAAGGGTTTAATCAATTTAATTTCTTCCAAACTAACCGAAGTTACTCAAGAGGCGCCAAATTAACACTTCTCTTTGCTTTGTGTGATAATTTCAGCACAGGGCCTGTATGGTTGCATCAAAAAGGTATTCTATCAATGATATCCTTCTGCTTATTGTTTTTTTTAAGCTATTCAAAATTGATCTTTTCAGATGTCCTAAAATCAAACTTTAAAAATTAGTTGAATTTTGCTCTCCTCTCCGGGATCTATACTCAACTTAATTACATGATTTCTGACTAGGATGTTAGCTAGGAGTAAAGGAAACTTGACCATTAAAGTTTTTGCTTTCTATTTTTTTTTTTGGCTTTTTTTTGGGGGGAGGGAGTCACACACGGTGATGCACTGGGGTTACTCCTGGCTCTGCACCCAGGAATTACTCCTGGTGATGCTCCAGGAATTACTCCTGGTGGTGCTCAGGGGACCATATAGGATGCTGGGGATTGAACCCAGGTCAGCCGCATGCAAGGCAAACACCCTCCCTGCACAGCAGGCCAGCCTGGACCACTAAAGTTTGGTGATGTTAATTTTAAGGTGACCATCTCTTGATAAGCTAACAATATAAATAAAAGCTATAAAATTAAGCTATGACAATGCATTTTATTTTCAATCAATTTGCTCAATTTCAATCTCTAAAGGTTTTTGGTTTCAAAAGAGATACACTTAAGGGGGCCAGAGTGATAGTACAGCGGGTAGGGCATTTACCTGGCACTTGGCAAGCCCCGATTCGATCCCTGGCATCCCCTACATCCCATATGGTCCCCCTGAGCATGGAGAGGAGTAATTCCTGAGTCTGAATTAGGAGTAACCCAGGAGTAACCCCTGAACATTACTGGGTGTGGCCTAAAAACAAACAAACAAAAAAAAATGTGGTACTCCAAACATTTGCAAGAAGGAAATACATTGTGACTGATGAGTAAAGCTGGTGATTTACAGCTTTTAAACTCCCCTCCATAAAGAGCACAGGATGATCAGACACTTCTTCAGGAGAAAAGGGGTATTCAGGCACTTCCCCAAACAGAAACAAAGGAGAGTTTTACTGTCCTTCTCATTTCTAAATAACTTAACAGTCATTTCTTTGTGGAAACACTTGGCTACTTTAAAGTAAATCAAACAAAGGAAATTACAGTAAAAGATCCATGAGACTAAACAGTTTGGCACCAGTTGAGGGAAACATCACGTACAAATGAGCAAGACAAGAGAGGGACTGGCAGGCTGAAAAATGTTCAAGGGAAGGGATGTGCAGGGATGTACATCTGCAACTGGCCCTGTGCCTTTAAAAAAGGGCGAGGTCTCTTTTGATGGTGGCACTAGGGTGTCCTGGCAGTGTGGGGCTTGCTCAGTATGGGCTGCAAGAGAATTGAGCTCTCTCCTCTTCCTGGGCACACTTTCATGGAAAAGCAAATGTTTTGGAAGACTGGCACAAGAGCAAGCTCCGCCCTTGGCTTTTCTTGCATAGAAAACAATGGCACAGATTTGGGGAGGCTTAGAGGCTGAGGTGTATTCTAAAGAGAAAAAAAAAAGACAAGAAAGAAAGAAGTATGGAAACTATAAGCCAAATGCATGTTCTATGATGATATTATAATTTTAAGTGACAAAACCAATATTCTGGATAACAATGCATACTGTAAGTGTACAACTGAACACTTAATCTATTTAGTTGTATTATTGTTTATTATTTTTGTTTGTTTGTTTGGGGCCACACCTGGTGATGCTCAGGGGTTATTTCTGGTTTTACCCTCAGGCATTACTTCTGGCAGTACTTGGAGACCCTATGCGAGACTGGGGATCGAACCAGGATTGGCCGCATGTAAGACAAGCACCCTACTTGCTTCAGCCCTCTTGTTAACTTTTAAGGCTGGGTGAGAGTGAAATTTGGGCATAGTCTAAAGTCCCTTTAATACCTGTCAATGTTTATCTTAGGCTTATTTTGGAAATTCTGAAAAACAAATAGATATTGAAATATGGAGACTTGCAATAGACAGTGAATTTAGTTCAAGTTGTTATTTACATCTTTATGGGTGTTTTCTAACTATGCTTATTATTTTCCATCTTCTGTATGAGTAGACACTGTTTCCCAGATGGGATAATGGATTTAAGGGTTTTGAAAGTCCAGGACATGGTAATTGCAGATTAGACTTAATCAATGATGACTTGGGTTAGACCTCCCAGAAACCACAATCAAATTCCATTATAAAATTTTAAGTATCTTTAAAACATTTCTATTATTTTTGTCTCAGTGAGGTTATTGGTGAGTCAGTTGGCCCTAGACATGAATCCTGACTCTCTTCTTAACTTTTAAGCAATTTATTTCAACTCTCCAATCTCACTTTATACATGTGTAACACAGAAATAATGATAGTATGGATAAATCACACCATGTAGGTAAGAAGCTTAGTAGAAACTATAATCCTAGGAAACACCTGTAGTTTGTAGGTAATTTTGTTTCATCAACAAACACAAGAAGTGATGATCATGTCAGTGTTTCACAACTATTTTGTTATGCAGACACAAAAAAACAAAGACTCAAAAGGATCTAATTTAATGCACCTGAATAGAGCCAGATCAAGAACTTACACTCATTCCCCAGCTCTTTTCACTTTGCTGCCTCTGTCCAGTTCTTTATATTTCAGAGCACCAACAAGAGAAAAGTTGGATCAAGAAATACATGAGCCCTCCTTCATCTGGCAGTCAGAACCAATTTCCATTCTATTCTGTCCTAATTGGGGATCACTTCTAAGTGTGTAGGACAAAATGCCCTAAATCTAAATATATAAAGATATAATTTGAACCCTTCAATACTACTTTACCAGACACTTTTTCCTAGCTGAGCTCCTGAAATATGGCAATGCAAGGGACATTTGGATCCTGAACAGTGCTTTTCCCCACACTTATCCTAGCACCTAGTGATATCCAGGGACATCACTTGTGGGTGCCACTCTCCATGCCAAGCTCCCGTCACACCACTCTTCTCTTTAACCTAACGTGTGCATTCCTGCAGCACATCCAGAGAAGAGCTATCTCCATGCCCAGAAGTGGGGTTCAAAGCTCCACTTGGAGTGTGGGGGTAAAGTGGATGCAAGTGTGGTTTGGATGAGGTGGTTCGGTTGCCTTGCAGGTGCGTTACCTTCTGAGCAGAGGGGGAAGCTTAGACCAGGCTTCTCTCTAAACATTAGGGCCCAGAAAAGGATCCTTTTGAACCCAAAGGGTGAAACTACTTCAAGCATACTGAATCACGTGGGGCAAAAGTTCCATTATTGATCATCTGCTTATCTTCTTCCTAACAGAGCAGCGAGATGAATCTGTTGACGAGTAAGATCTATTTCCATCTAGTCTGGCCAAGTCGACAATTCCCAGGCATACTGAATATTCACTTAGAAAACGATACATCACCCAACTTGAGGGCAATCTGTTTCTCATGTTGACCCAGTAACCATGGTGCTGGGGTCTTGGGGACCTGGTGAATGAATCTGCACCCTCCCACCTAGGAGCACAGACTGCTCCATGCGGCTTCTCTGTGCACGCACCAGGAGGGTCTCACCTGGAGGACCAGAAATATCAACTTGCACCACGGGAGGCATTTCACTTCCCCAAGTATGGTCCCTTGAGTTGTCTACAGTGAACCTGCACAGTCTAACTCTCGTTCATTTCTCAGTGATTTCTTCAACACTGACTTTCAGAGTAGGTTTGGATGCTTCACTGGAAAGAAAAGAAAATTGCATGCAGGCTCCCTCTAAGCCCGTCTATGTCCCCTTTTCCCTGTGGGGTTCAAAGCAGCATATGGCACAGAGAAGTTCCCTGTGTTAGGCTCAAAGCTAGAGGAAAAGGGGAAGAGAAGTAGAAGGTGCTGGTGACACCTTGACAGTGACCACAGGGCTTGAACATGCCCCTCTGTCATTTTCCCATCAGCCAGTGACTCCATTTCTCAGTGAAACCTCTCTTCTTCCCCTCAGTCCTCAGAGTCACCTCCTCATGATTCTCTATGTGGTTTCCCACCTTTTTCTTTCTTTCTTTTTTTTTTTTTTTTTTGCTCAGATGCTGTTGTTGCTGTTGTTGCAAGGCTCTGCTTTTCTGACTGTCTGTCAGGAAGGAGACAGGAAATTCTAGTCACCCTCTCTGCAGCTGCGCCGGTCCTCCTATCCTCCTGAAATGACGTAGGTGGGCTTTGGTGACAGGAGGTCAGGAACTGAGCCACAGGGAAGGTCAGGAAGATAGGTCAGTGTTTATGCCCGGGTTGGGCTGGGGATCCTGCTGAGGCCATTTGCTTTCTTCCTTTCTAGAGTGTTTCTCTTTCCGTTCCTCTTTTTATAATGCAGAGCAAAAGCATCCTGTTTTCAAAACATCTGACTGTTTTTGCCGCTGGGGCAACTCATGCTCTGAGGCCTGTTGAAAAGTGCAAGACGAGTCTTCTAATTCAGGAGGTGGTAAAAGTTGCAACCCAACAAGGAAGGAAGGCTTCTCAGGAGGGGGGTCTGTCCTTAAAGCAAACCCTGACAGTAGACCCACAGGGGCTGCTGCTGAAGTTTTCAAGTTTATCTTGACCAAAACCATTGCCTCTGGGCACTCCTGGTCAGTGTATTTTGCCTGGTTGTAATTCATGGTGAAAAGGAATGTATAATGCTAACCCACCTGCCAAGCATCTTTTTCCATAATTCTAGATTTCCATTTGGCCTGTGGCCAGCATAAAAGGATCAGGGAAATTTGGGCCTAGAAGAAGACAATGTTTAAATAATCAAGCAAGAATGTCCTGCTCTATCTCTCTAGACTCTAAAAGCACAGCTGGTAAAGCCAGTTAACAAACTTGGAGTCACTCAGTTCTCTTCAAAATATCAGAGGGTTAAGGTAAAAACAAACAGCAAAAGTCCCAGCAGATATAAATATGAAAAGAGGCTTGTTTTCCCTTCACTACAGTTCTCTTCCATTCACCTGTAGAGTAGCACATTTACCATAGCACAGCGGTAGGGCGTTTGCCTTGCACGCAGCCAACATGGCTGACCCGAGTTCGATTCCTCCGCCCCTCTCGGAGAGCCCGGCAAGCTACCGAGAGTATTTCGCCCGCACGGCAGAGCCCGGCAAGCTACCCGTGACGTATTCGATATGCCAAACACAGTAACAACAAAGTCTCCAATGGAGATGTTACTGGGCCCGCTCGAGCAAATCGACGAACAACGGGAGGGCCTTTACCTTTACCTTTACCTTACCACCTCCCAGACTGCCCCCCCTCCACACACACACACCAAGACATACACTAAACACTGTTTCTCATCACTGCATAAGTTCAGAAGTCGCACATAAAACTCATCAGTCACTTAATTAGTTCTGGGAACACATGATTTTTTTGCTAAGATTTTTTGGCTAAGATGATGTATGGTATTCCTGGTTATTGTTTATGGGTTTTTACTGCACCTCGGTGGTCCTGCTTGAATGGCTTACTTGCCTGATATTATTTCACCATCATAGCAACACTTTTTTTATCCCTCTTTTACAAACGACAGAGTTAGTAGGTAAGTTGGCCAAAATCAAGAGAAGAGTAAAATGAGGAGTCAGGATTTGAACTACCATCTTTTATCTCTCAAACCCACACTTTTTACCCACCCCTGTAGAGAACATCCATGCTCACTCCTAAATCAAATGGTGGTTGTCACAGTTTCTTTGCTCAGGGAGAAAAAGCCAGAGGCTAATAGGACTCCATCGTAAACCCTGACCATGGTGACGGTGATCTAATTTTTAAACAGTTGGATGGAATACTCCAATAATTGCGACAATAGAATGTAGTAAAAGCCCAGCTCTGGAAAACTCACTAATAACGCCCACGTCAATTTTTCTTCTTCCATTTTTTGGGGATTAGGCTAAGGACTGGGGGAGGTTGGTCACAAGAACATTCTCAGTACATCATCTGTATCAGGAGTTAAGTTTTAGTTGACGTAACTAACAGAAGAATTAAGACTGGAGGCAGAGGTGATTAGAACAAAGTAGATAGGGGCCAAGTTATAGTTCCACAGGTAGGGTACTTGTATTGCACACAGTTGAGCTGGATTTGATCCCTCACACTGTATCTGGTGCCTGAGCTACTCATGAATGATCCCTGAGCACAGAGGAAGGAGTAAGCCCTCAGCACAGATGGATATGGCCTTCCCAAACCAAACCATACCATACTATACCATACCAAACCAAACCAAACCAAACCAAACCCAAAACACAAAGTAGCTAAGTGAAAAGAGAGTTTTACAAATGGCCAGTGGGTGCTTACATTCTCACTCACAGAATAAATAAAATCATCTCCTTCCTGATAGATCTAGAAAAGCATTGAATGCCTTGCCTTGGACTTAAGTAACTGGCCTCAGCACTCTGGGTTAGCCCTTTCTTAAGGTTAGCCCATTCAACTTTCATTGCTTCCTGCACATAGCACCGTAAAGTAAAGCGGAAGCCCCAAGTGATTGGAATTCTCACCAGGACTTCCACATTCCCTCATCTTTGCGCCTTATTCATGATTCCACTGACCAGGGCATCATTTGTTAAAACATTTGCAAGACGGACATCTCATTTCTGAACTCCTGAGACAACTTCTGAGTATGCCTGGGAAACGTGCATACTCAAACTGAAAATGACAAACACCCAGCAAGTTAGCAACACTCAAAAGGAAAATGAATGGCTCTTAGTTTCTCAATGAATCTTCTCTCTCTTACCCTGGAATTAACTGCCTACTTTTAGGTTATGGACTCCAGGAGAAAGTCTAGCTGGGGCTCTCCAGGGACGAGCCTCCTCCTTCACTCTTACATACATATTGTCGGAGTGCCCTTGATCATGAGCTCTTTATACCCCCAAAGTAGGGGAAGCACATGTGAAAATGCTCCTATAGGAGTCCGGTGTGGTTTAGAGAAGTTACGCAAATTCCTCTCCTTGGGGAAGCAGTTGGTTGAGATTTACAACAGCCTGGAAAAACCCTGAATTTGGGCTTTAACTGCAAACTTCAGAGAAAATCCAGAATAGACTAAAAAATGACTTTTCTTGTCATTTCCAACTTGGAGCTGACGGGAAATCCTAGAAAAGGATGAATTTATGTCCTTTTTTTAATAAATAAACAAAAAGTAAGAGTACTCTATTCCCTTCCTCTAGGCTCTTCCTAGGAACACTTGTTTCCTTTGCTCAGATCCTTTGAGCAGGAGCCAACAGACCTTCTGTGGAAACGGATATGCTGAGCCCCAGGAATGAGGGAAGAGGAACATATACTCCAGTGAACCCCAAAGTTGGAAAGGAAGGTGTGGAGCTAAAATTTCTTTCCAGCCAGCTCCATGGACAGTAAGACAATACTGCAAGCAAGATGATAGGGGGTTCTGAAAATGTTTACTTTTGCGACTTCAGAGTTTACACACACAGATTTGTGGATAAGGAGTAAAATCCATAAATGTGAGTGAAAAAAATTCATCTTTTTCTATACGAGCATTCTCAAAAGAAAAAGGGAAAAACACAAACAAAAAGCAACAACTCTCCCTACATAAATTAGCACTCTAAATTCAGGTGTTAATTAAACAAATTGATATAATGATAGATAATTAAAGCTCTTCAACAGTAAGTTTTGTCTGCAGATGTAAATAAAACCATTTTTTTTTACAATAGGGGTAGAACTTAATTTCAAATGATCCTTCTTTGAAGATCAGTAAACTTCAACAAAAACTTTATCTTGTTGGAAGGCAAAGCGCAAGTCATTTTAATCAATACAGCCTGCCACAAAGGAATGTCCTAAAATTCATGCTGTCCTTCCAAGAAGAATTTAAAATTGGTAGAACGTAAGAGCCAACCATTCACGCCACTGAGGCATCGAGTTCATATCGTCGCCCAATTGAGCAGAGCCATCCACCTAACCTAGCTAATATCGCACCCTAAAGCATCAGCCTTATACATTTTACCTAATGGATTCACTCAGATTTCACATTTGCCATCATCGATCTCAAAAGATTTTCCTCTATCTCTAGTGAGTTTATATGTCATGAATTATCTCTCACTCAGAGCCATATTCCAAAGGACATCAGTAAGAAGGAAGTTGGGTAGCTGGGTGTGAAGGAGAGAGTTGAGTGGAGACTTGACACTTGGGACCCAAGCATCCAGACACAGGTCAAGTGTAGCACTTGCCACCAGCCTCTCAAAGCAAGCGGATCAACAAGGTCCGGGTTCAACCCGAGCTGGTGGTGGTGGTCCTGGAGCAAACTCCAGGGGGACCAAGACAAAAAAAACCAAAAAATAAAAAACCCAAACAAACAAACAACAACAACAAAAAAACGGTCCTTCTTCTTACCTTGTTCGAAGCCATCTCGCTGACCGAGCGGTAGGTCTGGATGGTCTCCAGCTGGTCTAAGCACCAGTCCAGTTCCTCCAGCGTCTCCATAGCTAACTTTTGGTAAGACTCTTCTGCAAACAAGCACACAGACATGTAGTTAGGCTGCAGCGGCGGTGGCAAGCTGTCCATAGCCGAGTCCCCGCTGCCGCTGCCGCCGCTGAGGGTGATCCCGGCGCTACTGAAGGTGGCCCCGAGCTCCTTCATTATTTGCACGCCGGCTCCTTCCTTCCAAGTTGTCTCCGGCGGGACAGCAAATCACCGCGGTGCTCGGCCTGCGGCGGCTCGTGCCAACTTTTCACCCCTCCCGCCGGGATGAGGTGTCTGTGATCTACCGAGAAACTTCCTCGGAGGAAGGAGGCGGGGGAAGCGGCTCTTTGCAGCTCATCTGCATACGTGGGTCCCCAAAACCCAGGGCAGAAGCCAGGCGCTTTCTCAAGGCTCACCACCGCCTTAGTCATCCCGGGGGCTCTTTGGGGTGCGTGATGTCATTTCTCAGTGTTTGCCGGCTCGAGGAGAAATGAAGCAAGCATTTTCTTGGGTTTGTTTTTCTCCTAAAAGGAACACAGTCGGGAGAATTTTGGGGTGTGTGTGTGTGTGTGTGTGTGTGTGTGTGTGTGTGTGTGTGTGTGATATGTGTTGTGTTGGGGGACAGTGTGTATGTGTGTGTGATAAGGGGCAGTATCTGTGTGTGTTGGGGGACAGTGTGTGTGTGTGTGTGTATGTGTGTGTGATGTGTTGTGTTGGGGGACAGTGTGTATGTGTGTGTGATAAGGGGCAGTATCTGTGTGTGTTGGGGGACTGTGTGTGTGTGTGTGTGTGTGTGTGTATGTGATGGGAACACAGTTCCTCGGAAGCCTGGGCAGCCTGTCATTCCCCGGGGAAAGGTGGAAATGTTGGAATCACTTTGTATCCAGCCAGCACTGACCCGAACAGAGGGGAAAGGCAGCCCTCTCTGGCCCTCGCCTCTCTCCTTGAGGGTTTCGGGAGAAGACTTCAGCCTTAGAGAAACTGTCTAAGAGTTTTACGAACACACGTTTATTGGCTTGGTTGTCAGCCGCTCTTATTCTACTAAACAAAGCTAAAACTTCGCTCTGCAGCTGCCAGGATCACAGGGAAATTCTGAACCGGACTTTCAGGTGGAGCCAGATGTGAATTTGCACGGGAACTGAAAGCCAGGTCTCAAGGAAGCTACACTTCCTGCAAAGATTTCTCAGGGGTCCGTACCACCAACCTCATTTGCAGAATTACATATATATATGTAATTCTGGTTGTTGTTGTGGTTGTTGTTGTTGCCTGAGAATAAAACTCTGCTACAGGGTTTGCAGCGTCATTCCATACTGAAAAGTCAGTCTAAACTATCACTTGAGGTCACCGACCTTTGGAGCCCTGTGTTCATGGAGTAAATGCTGGGTGAATTAATGATGTTGTTTCAGACCTCAGGCAAGTGTGTTCTTGACTGAGTTTGAAGGGCTCATGGTCCCCCAATGCAACCAAGCTATCTGGTCTGCAGGCAAACCATCGGAACTAAGAAAATGAAAACTTTTGGAGTGTTATTTTAGAAAGAAAAGACAGACAGTTCCCACCAGATTTTGAATACAATTCTTCATACCTGCCTAAGAAACAATGGGGAAGCTGCGGAACTTATTGTTATTACATAAACAACACCGTGTTGGGGACACTCTTGCTTAAAAAGTGAGCAAGGAATGCACCCAAGAGAGATCTCAAGTAACCAGAATCATTTGGTCACAGATGCACATTTCAAAGAACAGGCATTTGTTTTTCTCCCACCCCAATAAGCCGGTTAAAATTCAATATCCTGTATGTCATACTTGAAAAGCCACAAAAACCACTGGAGGTGAATGACAACCTCCATTTTTTTTCACCCTCCTGAGAAACGTGCAGACAAGAACAGAGGGGTGATTAGCAAAACTCCCTCCAAGCCAGACTTGCCTTTCCCTTCTCTCCCTTTTTTTTTTCATTTTTGGATCGCACCCAGCCATGCACAGGGGTTACTCGTGGCTCTGCACTCAGGAATTACTCCTGGCGGTGCTCAGGGGACAATATGGAATACTTGGAATTGAACCTGGGTTGGCCGCGTGCAAGGCAAAAGCCCTACCCACTGTGCTATCATTCCAAGACCCCTTTTCTCCCTTCTTAATCAAGTTTGCAATGTCCATTTCAAAAGGAAACTTTCTCTCACCGGTCTATCTGTAAAATCCAATCTCACTTACTCACTAGTCTAACTTCCTTCATTTTCTCTTACGAGAGTCTTCTTCCAAGAAGGCTGTCCCTGAAGTCACAAAACCTTCCTTTCCTCATTCCTAGCACATAATAGTAGTAATAACAATAATGATAACAACAACAACAACAACAACAATAATAATAGATCCAACTACATCCCAGCTATCTGGACTTTACCACCATGGCATCTATTACATTACCATGTGTGTTCATAGGAAGCAAGCTGCCATTCCCCAAGATGGCCAGGAACTGGCTCAAAGCCTTTGGAACAGGCAGATTCTGCACAGCGCCTGTAGGAGGCGCTATCACGTTTCTCCTTCAAGGAGGAAAAGGGATCCCGTTTTCACTCAGACTTGGCAAAAGGAACACAGTTATTGATAGAGCAGCAGGAGCCTGGAAAAGGAGCAGGACTTGTCAGAGCTCCACCAACTACTATCATGACATTCATCCAGGATCATCATCCAGAACAAGAGCAAAAGTGCTCCTAGAGTTGCCACAATAAAGAGATACCAGTGGGTATCAGAATCTTACTCTGCTGAGAGAACAAAAGGGAATGCCCTGCCACAGTGGCAGGGGGGGATGGGGGGGTGGGGGGGGAGGGATATTATCCTGGTGGTGGAAAATGGGCACTGGTGGAGGGATGGGTATTTGATCATGGTATGACCGAAATCCAAGCACAAAAATTTGTAAATCTACAACTGTACCTCATGGTGTTTCACTAATAAAAAAAAATTCAACACAGGTGGTTGCTACTGTTAAAAAAAAAAAGGTTGATTGAAGGAAAATATAAATAGCACCTGAATCTTTACAGAAGAACCTAACTGAATAAAAACAATCACAATAATTATGCAAAAAGTGAGAGAGATGGACAAGATCTTAGAAAAACTCTTATGAGTAGGAATAGTAGTCTTAGTACCAGGAACTTCTCTCCTCATTCTCTGGGAGGTCCCAACAAAAGAACACTGAAGGTCACTCTAGAAAGGGCTCTGTCTACCATCCCATGCTGCTCTCTTGAATAAATTTTATCCTGAGTCTCTGTTCTCGCTGCAAAAAAAAAAAGAGAGAGAATCTTACTCTGCTGCCTGCTCTTTTTCTGGTCAGTCACAAATTAATTTTCTTTTGCTGGAGAGAGGGAGGGAGAGTGGTGTTTCTTGGGACCACACCCAGTGGTGCTTAGGGGACAACTCCTGGCTCTGTGTTAGGAGTTGGTGGTGCTGGTGGATTGTATGTGGTACAAAGATTTAACCAGGATTGGCCATATGCAAGGTAAGTGCCTTAACCCCTGTACTATCTCTTTAGTTTTTGTTTGTTTGGTTGGTTTTTGTTTTCTTTGGGGGGTTGGGTCATACCCAGCAGTGCTCAGGAGCAGTTCCTGGCTCTATGCTCAGGAGTTATACCTAATGGTGCTTCGGAGATATATTGAACATTTGTACCAACATCACAGCCATCACAGCCACCACAGCCACATGCAAGGCAAGTGCATTACCTCCTAGAGTATCCTTTTGGCCTCCCTTTAAAAATTTTTATTGATCTAGGGGAGAGGTTAAACCATACCTAGGTGATGCTTGAGACACCGTAAGTGGTGTGAGAGCTTCCATTTGAACCCGGGTAAGTAGGATGCAAGGTAAGCACCTTACCTCCTGGACTTTCTTTCCTCCTTTTTAAAGCAAAACTATAATGGCTTGAAATTAATGAAGAGTTGGGACGTTTCAGATTCTTAATCTACAGTCAAGACTTCCTAGGTCCCATTTTTATTTTATCTTATTTGCTTTCATTGGAGGACACACCCAGATATGCCCAAGGGTTACTTCTGCCTCAGCACTCAAGACTCCTGGCAGTGCTCAAGGGACCAGATAGGATGCCAGGAATTGAACCTGGATCAGCTGCATGCAAGGCAAGGAACTTACCCTCTGTACTATCACCCCAGCAACTTCTTTGTGTCCATTTTAGAGCCCCATGCAGTTATTTAGGCAAGAGACATGAATATGAGTATGCTCTAAGACGGAAATGAACCTCCTGTCCCTTACTGGTGAGTCAGAGGAAAGGAGCGATGCTCTGCAGGTTTGGCCCGCACACTGCAGAGCTTTGTAGCACCAGTGGCAGAGCCAGTGCAGATGCTGGGTAAATACTCAGACGAATGGAAAGCAAAGTTCCTGCCAAGCAGTCAGCAAATCCTCGGGCACCTTTAGACTGAATGTTCCATCTGTGGCATCCCAGAAAGAGCAGCCCACATCGGAGGGAGATTCAGGTATTTTGACTCTTCTATCACTTATTTAGTGACCCTCAATCGTATGGACCTTAGAATCATAATGAGAATATTCATCACAGAATATTACAAACGGATGAGAAGAAATCAAGTGTTCACTCTGGCTAGTAAAGTAGTTAGTTCTTAGGAGGTGAATGGCTGACGCATAGGAGTCTAACTAAGGATGGCAATCAAATGAAGCAGTTATCTCACACTTGGGGGTGATAGGAATTACACAGAGGAATAGGAAGGGAAATAGAGACACAAGCTATTTGATGAGGGAATTTTCCTTGCAGGATCTATCAACAGTTTGCAGAGGGCGGAGCAAAATGAAAATGTGGGTCCCTGTTCAAAGGGCTGGGACGGCTGCTTGGGTGGTAGTGAGTTCAGGCTTCTAAGCGCAAGGTCCTGGGTTTGATCCCCAGCATTGCGTGACTGCCTCAGCATAACTGGGAATGTCCCTCCTCTGATCCTTAGACTCTAAAACGTGCTGCGGTTGGGGAGATAGCCCAAAGGGTTGGTGCATCTTCTTTGCATGCAGTTTAATCCCTGAGTTTAATCCCTGGCACTGTGTGTACACCCCACTCCTCACCCCTCCAGCACTACCAGGAGTGCACTCCCTTCCCAGACAAATCAAACAACCTTTTTATTTTAAAAGTCCTTTATATGGGGAAGGAGAAAACGAACCTGAGTGGTAAACCTCACAGGCAGATGGACAATTATAATGAAGTACACGCCAAATGTTCCCCTTATACACTGAAGTTACTTCCACCAAACCTCTTTCAGAGGAAACCAAAAAGAGTTTTAGAGGTCCAGAAACGTTGCCGAGATAACATAGAGAGTTCCCACAGTGCCGGCAGCCAGCTTTCCCTATCACTAACATCTTAGTTTTGATGACACATCTCCCAATTAATGAACAGCTGGGTGTGCTTTATTTCCTCTTTCATAGCGTGCTCCCCCGGGCACAGGCATACCAGGAGGACAATGCAGACCCTCACGGGGACGCCAGTGGCTCATGCATTCCCTTGCAGCTCACCAGCTATGGGTACTCCTGCCAGACTGCTGTGCTAGGCCCTGACTCAAGTTGAGTACAGGGCAAGCTGAACACTGCCTTTCTCCAGTCAGAGCTCAGGCCCAGAGTGCTCAGGAATGCCAAGAAAAGCACCCCTTCTGCAGTGGGATGAGATGGACCATTAACTCAGGGTAGAGAAGAGGCTCGCCCTCACCTCACCTCCGCTGACAGATGAAGCCATGCTAGCCCGAAGGTGGGTGCATGAGAAACTGCTTCCAGTCCCCTCTTGAGACTATGCAAGGGACACGTGCCCAGCCAGACCCTTTCTTCACCTGCACAGGATCCATGGGAATGAACGGATGGCAGCAATGGGCCTCAGGGACAGAGAAAAGAAGGCTGTCTGGGCTCTGGGAGGGCATGGCTCAGAAAGAAGGGCAGGTGAAAACCGGGGCAGGTAGGCAGGTGGCAGAAAAGGGTGCTGCATAGGTCATTCCTGTTCTCTCAGTAGAGTATCTTCCATCCTCCCATCAGACCTCATTTACAAAATACAAGATCAGAGAACATCTCTGAGGCTCTTGTGAGTTTGGGGAATCTGCTTACCCAGCTAGTGCTGTTTCCTGTCTTACAAAAAAAAAAAAAATACAACGCTTCACACCACAGAAGCAAGAAGTTAGGCTTAAGAGCAGATAAGGGTGCATGGATGGTCACGGGGCCAACTGTACTTGTCAAAAGCCTCCAGAAGGAGCATAGAGACCCAACCTCCATTTTGCCATTCCCTCTTTCATGCCAACATGAGTGGCAAAAAAAAATCTGCATTTCTTTCTGCAGATCTGGCAGGTATCATGTTTGAGCCTGAGAAACAGGAAGGGGGAATGGATGAATAGTTATAATTAATATTAATCTGGTAATAATATGTGGTATTCGCGGGGTTCTTTCCTCAAAGGAGCCCCATGCACCACTCATTAATCCTGGCAACATCTCAGTGTGATCGGCATTGAAGAGGCATGATTCCCTCTAATTTACCTTCACGCACAAGCCCAGAAATCAGAGGTGCAATTATTAGAGTTCCCTCCAGATTCCAGGCAAGATCCTATCTAATTCTCTGAAATCCAAGATTCAGCTCTGTGTTGCAAACGCATGCATTCCTGAAAATGCTCAGGTCAAGCTGCGTCTTTGTCTCTTCTCTATTTAAACTTGAGTAATTGCTTTCTTAAATGTTGTCACTTCTCAAATCCCCTCTTCCCTTTTCAGAACCACTAGCAGGAGACTGCGCAATGTTTACATTACAGAAGAGCTACCCTGCTTGTCGGCATCTTGCTTCAGCAAGTGACCTCAGGCAAATTTCCTTATCTGCAAAATGAAGTGTGGAATACTTACCCTATTCTCACAGGAAAGGTGGGCTCCAAGGACGCACACAAGACCAGAGTGTACACTCCGTGGAGTGATGCAGATTTTAGAACTACCTCGCAGATTATTACAGATGGGATAAGAGAAACCTCGTGGAAAATTTTTAAAAAGTTGATGGAGAAGCCAAAATAAAGCAGTGGTTAAAAAAAAAAAATGCCGCATTTTGACCCAACACATCAGTGACCATGTACATTCTTTTAAGAGATCACGTGTCCAATCTGCTGAGTAACATGCAGATTTCTGTCTTAAGATCTTCCTCGTTGAACTTACAGATCCTAAGTTAAAAATGTCCCCAGTTGTTTGTTTTTCCTGCATATCCATTAGAAGTGTGTGCATGTTTGTAGAGAGGCGGTGGGAATAAGGAGAGCTCCAGGGGGAGTGGGGTAATTAGAAACCTGGGCTGTCCACAAATAACTAGCTGCTCCAGGTTGGAAAACACACGAACAGAGTCAAGCAGTTATGAAGTCGGTGGCCCAGATGGTAACAGTCCTCGGGCGCCCTAAAAATTAGTCCCACACTGGGTAAGAACGTTTGATCTTATCACGCTATAGGTCTCTGGGAAACATGGGGACCTAACACACTTAAATCATTTAACTGTGAAACGTAAGCTTCACAGATGAAAACCAAGGCTCAGAGAGTTAAGTACTCCTCCCCCAATCACACAGTTAGGAAGGAAGTGTTCTGCTTATCCCCAAATGTAGATGTTCTCTCCAAATACAGTTTTTCACTGGAGTATGATGGACACAGGAAAAAAATGGTGCATATTGAATGCACACAGCTAGATTAGGCTAAAGGAAAGCAGGAACCTGTGAAACCAGCACCCAAAACAATGCCATAAACTTAACTAGCACCTCCCAGTCTCCAGGCTCTGTCCCTGTGTGTGCGTGTGTGATTAGAACATTTAACAGAAGACCTACTCTCTTAAAATGTTAAGTATATGATACAGCATTGTTAATAATAATTAACAATGCTACCCTCTAGGTAGGTGTCTAGGGCTTATTCATAGGAAATTATGTCCCCCTCTGTCTGATAGTTCCCCAACTTCTTCTCCTCCCAATCCCAAGTAATTACTCTCCTCCTCTGAGTTCCAGTGAAATGGACAGTTTTATTTTATTTTATGTATTTCTTTTAGGACCAATCACACCCAGTGCTTCTCAGGGCTTACTCTTGGCTCTGTGCTCAAGGATCACCCCTGACAGTGATCAGGGGATCATTTGAGGTGCTAGGGATCCAATTTGGGTTGGCTGTATGTAAAGCTCTCTGTGGCGTATTCGATATGCCAAAAACAGTAACAACAAGTCTCACAATGGAGACAATACTGGTGCCCGCTAGAGCAAATAGATGAACAATAGGACAACAGTGCTACAGTGTATGTAAAGCAATTACCTACTCACCACTACTCTGGTGCCTGAAATAAACTGTTTTAGGTAAGGAACCATCTACATGCTTTTTGTTTGTGGGGGAAGGGCACACTGCTGCCTGGGATCAAATCTAGTTCTGGTGTCTGCAAAGCAGTGCCTTATCCATTCTACTATCTCTTCAACCCCCATCTATATGTTTTTAAGATCTCTCTGGAAAGAGATAATGGCTCTCAAATCCTCCCCACTCTTTACCCAAGGGCAATGCACAGATGAGAAACATAAACAACCTTTGCTTATCTGCCTCAATCATCACTCTCCCCTATTCTCTTCAGAAGAGGTAGCTGCTATTTGCAAGTGTTGTGATGGATAAATCTATCCAAACCACCAACCAGTACAGCAGGATGGCTCTCATAAACAAACGTCAACAACAACAACAAACAAACAAACAAAAACCCAGACATTTAAAAAGACATAACAAATATGATTCAATTTATATAAAGTTCAAAGAGGAACCACAGAGTTAGTTAAGGTTGTTGTCTTTCAGGTGGCTGATGCTGGTTTGATTGCCAGTAATGCAAATGGTACCCTGAGCCCTGCAGGAAGCAAACCTCTAAACACAGAGCCAGGAGCAGCCCCCAATCACTGCCAGGTATGACTCCAGACAAACCAACAAATCAGTAAAGTCTAAAAGAGGCAAAAATAAATGTGTATTAGAACTCAAGGCAGTAGTTCCCTGGGTTGAGGAGGGGGTTAAAGTGACTGGACGTGACTTTGAGGGGACCATCATTAGAATTAGCAAGGATCCTATATCTTGGTCCTATTTCCATGGATTTGTTCATCCTATGAAAATTCACTAACTTCTACCCTTGGGATGTGTACACTTTTCTGTCTTTCAGATTTTGTGTGTCAGTTTTCAACAGCCAGTCCCATCTTAACAATGGCCAGTTGGAAAAATCAAGAGCAGAATTTCTATAGACAGGGTTCTTCTATTTTTGCTGAGTTCCAAAAAGGAATAGCAAGAGCTCAAGAACATCTCACACAGTTGGAAAACAACCCAACAATGCCAAAGGTTTGATTTTGATGTACTGGTCATAGCTGAGTCCGGCAGAATTGGACAGCCACTTATTGATTAACCCTGTGACCTTAGAGAAGGGGAGTAACCTGATGGCACCCCTAATTCTTTAGCTGTTAAGGCAGCTTAAACTAGAAGTGAGAACCTAGCGGACCAATAGACCAAAGGTGTGGCACAGCATTTCACCCATCAGATACTCTCTTTCTGATCCCTGTAACCTTAACCTTATCCCTCATTCTGGCTAGCCTTCTGGGCTCAGTTGTCCCATATTTGATAAGTGAGTCAAGTGGAGCTTTGCTCTGGTCCCAGGGCTGAGAGCATGCACAAGATGAGTGTGTAACCTCTCACTACATGGCCTTGGGCTGACAGGGTACTGCTTCTGGTTAGATGGAAAAAGCCCTTTCCCAGTCTGCAAAACCATCCATGGGTGAAGAGTTTATTGGCTTCCTCTCCCTCACCTCGTGCTACTCTACCACACTTACACAGTGACTTTGTGAAAATGAGAAAAATGTGTCCCTCTGGGAAGACGGAGCCTTTGGGCACAAAGCTTGATAAGTGACGCATAAACTGCACACAGCTCCCCTCATCACTCCACTGAGTACCTTTGATCGGGACCCAAACTACACAATGACTTTATGCAATGGACAGGTGGCAGCTCACGGTTCACAGAGGTAGGGAGAAGCCGCTGTGATTGCCAGGGCTCTGACACAGAATGGGAAGTCACAGCCAAACACTGAGAAAAAAAATCAGTTTCCAGAGAAAATAGGACTGGTCATGGAAAAGAATACTCTTAATTTTCAAAAGCCATTCCATAGTCAAAGTTTCATGTACTAGGCTCCCATAAAAAAATCAAATATTTTAATTTGGAAGACTAATCATGAACTTTAAGCATGAGTCTTGTTTTTGTGAACAAAATCTCCCAAAGCTTTTGTAGGGGAAAAAGAAAATTCAAGGCAGCCTAACAAAACAAAGCAAATTATCCCTCTGATCCTGAGAAGCATGTGCCTGGGTTCATTGTCTTCTGTTCACTCAGTAAGAATTCAGGCTTGACTCCAAGCACAGGAGATGACCCCAGTTTGTCCCCACAGGACTCTACCCACCTTGAAGTTACAGGTGGGTTTAATGCCTCTCTTCTTCCTCATGATACAGTAAGTCTCTCTTCCAAGGTAAAGGTTTCTTAGTATGGAAATCTGTTTCTCTTTATATGTGTTATGTTGGGGTCCCTAGTCAATTCACTGGTGGAAATAGGTTTTGATTTCCCCCCCTCCCTTATAGTTAGCAATCATTTCCTTCAATCCTAAGTTATTAGGTCCACTGGTTTCTATGTTTGGGGATGCATAGATGGGAAATGAAATGCATCTTCATTCAAGTGTAACATTCCAGGCAGACATAGTTTAACCTTGATTGAGGACAGATGACAGGGCTGGATAATACTCATGCACCTAGCATCAGAGCACTCTCAAAGGTAGTCTGCAAGTGCCATGTGGTTCTCTGGAGGCAGGAGTTTGCTAACATGTCCTTTTAAATATGGAACTAGGCAGTTGCACGTGACATAGATTTTACTGTCTTGATTCACAGAAGAAGAGGTTCACAGCCCTCAAGGGAAATAACAGTGGAAAGTAGGTCATGTTGATGCCAATCTCTTTTAGCAAACTCCCCTAAGAGGGCAAGGGTTTTTTGAAAAAACAACCAACAAAACTCTAATCACAACTCACAACTTGACAGCTCACCAAGCACCATTCCTTGCAAACCTCCCTCCCCTTTCCCTTGAAAAAGAAATCCCACGAGAGAACAATTATTGTTATTATGACATGTATTTTCAATGCAGGGGAGAAAAATGAAGACTTGGAGATATTTGATCATTTGCTCAATGCTATCCCAGGAGAAAGTGGAGGAGGAAGGGATGGATAATGGAGAGCCTTAGGGAGAAGGGAACGAGTAGGAGGGAAAAGAGGGGAGAGAAGAAAGAAAGGGTTTAGAAGAGGGAAGAAGGGAAAGGGAACAATGAAAGAAAGAGAACCTATATTTTCTGATTCTAGCTTCCAGGATCTTTGGGGCAAAACCATGGGGTCTATTCTAGACAAAAGGTCCATATTCCTCCTTCTTTTACCCAGATAAGCTTAGACAAGGCAACGCTCTGTGATATGCCAGTCTCATATTCCTATCCTTTTCCTGTTCTTCCCGATCTTTTATATTCATGCCCAGCTCAGAACCTGCTCTCCAGAAAGATTTGGACTCTCCAAAGCATTGCCTGGCTAATAATCACCTGTGCACCCAATTACTGGCATGAGCTTCCAGTGGAAAAGGAGCTTCAAGAAATCTGACTAGTCACCTGCATGTTGACATGAAATTGCAATGACACCAGAGAGGAATCAGAGATGGAGTCACCTGCAGCCCAGTGATCCTTCTAATAAGTTAAATATCTATAAGAAACACTTGTGTAGAATATAGAATAGAATGTCTGTGTTTGGTCTCTGGAATAGAGACCCTAGGTTCTAGTCCACAACCATCACTGGCGGTTATTTAACCTCAAAGCAGTGACATCACCTCCCTATGTCTCAGTTTTTCTTCCCCCAGGTAATGGAAATAACAGCTATTTTCATATTATGGGGTGCATTTACTTAGGTAATAAATTAATATAAAATGCTTGGCACATGCTGTAGTATGTGTGTAGAAAATAGTTTTATTTAGAAATATCGAAGGGACAGGTAGGGGAGAAGAAAAGAAACAGCAAGAGACAGACAGACAGGTAGACAGAGGGAGAGAGAAAGAAGAAAGAGAATGAGAGGGAGAGAGCTAGACTGCTTCACATTCCTCCATGCAGACTGTGGTTCTCTTTGCACCTCATTTCCATCCGCCTTCCCCAACTTTGTTCACTTGACTCTGACCCATCCTTTAGGACTCAGCCTAAACCACCTCTATGCAAATATTTCTAACTAGTTTGTGGTTTGATTAAGTCCCCACCACATCCTAGGGAGGCCTCTATTACCAACTGGCCAGATTCACTGAAATTATTGGCCTCATTTTATCTCGTCCATTCAATGATGATCTTGAAAACAGGAAATCTATCTTTTTGACTGATCTTTGATGCAACATCATATTGATTACCTAGCAGAAGTTCAAAAGCAATTGTCTAAACACCTGACTTGCCAACCTATCAATATATAAGATAAGTAAACCCCAAAGAAAGGGCCCTTTGTTACTGAACAGTTTTGGGTAAAACAATATTAGTCATTATTCTTCTTGGCTTTTTCTTTCACCTGTCTCTGAAAATATGACCTTATTTTGCTGACTTATTCAATGCAGTGACCATTACTGAACTCTTAAATTTCTTCTGCAATCATATCTTGATTAGATTTCTAGGCTGGTTGGTTGTAATAAGATTGTATGTGTGTGTGTTGCGGGGGGGTCTGTCACTTAGGGGGAATTCTATAATATCTCATGCAAACTTTATTTAACTCTTGCTGATGTTAGCCACAGAATTGCGGGGCTCTGTCTGCTAGACACCAAATAGATTTTGACAGCTGTCATATTAAGATGCAAGTCAAGTGCAGAGAAAGCATAGACAGATCTTAGAGACATTGAGAAAAGGGATATCAAGAAAGACGTGGAGGCTGGAATTTTGAGAGATGAAAAAAATATGAAGTGAGTCAAGAGAGAGCACTAAGAGAAGCATGAGAGCAGACCCATCATTCAGTCCTATTGGGTCACTGGGGTTTGGGGGCACTGTTCTATTGGACACTGAATTTCAGTAAAGGGAATGAGGAGAATCAATTCACAAAGGTAGGGTGGTCGACCATATCTTGGAGAGGTGTTTTGTTGTTTTTGTTGTTGTTGTTGTTGCTGTTGTATTTCAGGTTTTCGTTGTTGTTGCTGGTAAGGAACTGGGCCTCACCCAGCTGTCTGGGCTTACTTCTGGCTTTGCACTCAGAGATCATTCCTGGAGCAATCGGGAGACCATGTGGGGTTCCAGGGATCTTACCCCAGTCTGCTGCATGCAAGGCAAGTGCCTTATCTATTGTACTACTGCCCCAGTTCTGACTTGGAGAGTTTTTAATGTGATTAAGGAATCTGACTCTAGCAGGCAACGTGAAGCATCAAAAACTGTTTACTGGCAAAACAACCAAAACAAAGTGGTTTATAAATACTTTAATACCATTTTACAATTTTAGAAGACTTGCAGTTATAGATCTACTTTTCTATGTGTAATTTCCCTTCTGTATAGGGGCTTATTCATCAGTGCTGAGCATGGTGCCTGAGGCTACTCCCAGCAATGCCTTTTCTGGTGGTGACAGCCTGAAGGTCACATGCTCTGGCTCACCCACACAGTGCTGCTCAGTCCCAGCAGTTGTGATGGAGGCTACCAGGGATATCCCGGGCCTTGCTGGGGGTAGAAGAGAGGGTACCATTCAGTGCCTGAGATCAAACTCAAAGATTTGCACATACTAGACATGTGCTCAACTATTTCAGTTATTCCATGGTCCCATGTATAATCCCCTAAATCTTCATTTTTGTAAGAGATGGATTCTTATCTCATATAGAGAAAGAAACTGAAGTCAGGGAAGTGTGAGTGCTTCAATCAAATTCCATAATGAGTTCATGCAGAAGCTAAAGACTTGGGCTGTCTGACTCCCAGTTCAGTACTTTGTTACCATAATGTTGCCTAGGAGAGGTATCGTCTAGTCTGAAAACAGAGGTATAGTCTGAAAACAGAGAGCACAAACTTGAATAAGATGAAATCAAGAAGTGCCCTAGGTAAATTCTGAGTGTAAGGAATCATTATTTGCAGGGAAAGTTAGGAGTGAAGAATGAAAACTGTCAAAGAAACCCCAGCAATCAATGAAGAGTAAATGATAAGGCATTTGCCACTGAAGGTGGCAAGTGGAGAGAAGAGGGTTAGAAAATTTTCCTAAAACATTATCTGCTAAAAATATCAACTAGAGTTGCTTTCCCTTGATGATGAGAAGTGTATCCAACTGGGGTATGGATGTTGTTCATACTCACAGAGCACTCTGGACACTTTCCACTTGAGACAGCATCACATTGTACATTTAAGTGTTGTAGAGAGCCAAACACATACTAGATACAGTCTTTCCCAGTTGACAAAACCATTTTTAGTTTTCTTATGTTTATTTGAAGACAAATTATTAAAATTAGCTCTGTTTTTACAAAGGACATCATCGAGTTTCAGCTGAGTGAGGGGTCTTACTTAAAGTCTATGATTTTAGGTAAATGGAATAGAGTCAAATATCCTGACATGACCCTCATATATACGATCACCTAATCTTTGATAAAGCAGCAATAAATATGAAGTGGAGCAAGGAAAGCCTCTTCAGCTGGTACAGGAAAACTGAGCAGTTATATGCAAAAAACAATAACAAAACAAAAAAAAACCCCTCACAGCTCTATCTAATGCCAGGCACAAAAGTCAGATCAAAATGAATTAAAGACCTCAATATCAGATCTGAATCCATAAAGTACAATGAGGAAAATGTGAGCAGAACCCTCCATGAAATTGAAGCTAAAGTCATCTTCAAAGATGAAACACCACTGACCAAGCAAGTGGAAGCTAAGATAAACAAATGGAACTACATTAAACTAAGAAGTGTCTGCGCCTCAGAAGAAACAGTGACCAAGGTATGAAGACAGTCCACAGATTGGTAACAATTATTTATGTAATACCTACCTGATAAGTGGTTAATATCCTAGACACAGGCCCGGGTAGAAAAAACATCCAACCCTATCAAAAGATGGGGAGAAGAAATGAACAGAAACTTCCTCAAAGAAGAAATACAAATGGCTGAAAGACACATAAAAAAAATGCTCTCTATCGCTAATCATCAGGGAGATACAAATCAAAACAACAATGAGATATAATTTCACACCACAGACTGGCGCACATAAAAAAGAACAAGAGTAACCAGTGCTGGCAGGGAGAAAGGGACCTCTCTTTCAATGCTCGTGGGAATGCCAACTGGGCCAGCTTTTTTGGAAAACAATATGGGCATTCCTCAAAAAGTTAGAAATTGGACTTCCATACAACCCAGCAATACCACTGAATGAACCCTAAGAAATGAGATCTGCATTTATATGTTTATTGCAGCACTATTCACAATAGCCAGAATCTGGAAAAAATCTGAGTGTCTGAGAACAGATGACTGGTTAAAGAAACTATGGTACATCTATACAATGGAGTACCATGCAGCTGTTAGGAAAAATGAATCACAAAATCTGCTTACAAATGGACATGGAGAGTATCATGTTGAGTGAAATGAGTCAGAAGGAGAGGAGAGGGACAGACATAGAATGATTCCACTCATTAATGGGATCACACACACTCACTGTCCTCCCGTTGTTCATCCATTTGCTTGAGCAGGCCCAGTAACGTCTCCATTGGAGACTTTGTTGCTACTGTGTTTGGCATATCGAATACATCACGGGGAGTTTGCCAGGGTTTGCCGTGTGGGTGAGATACTCTCGGTAGCTTGCCAGGCTCTCCGAGAGGGGCGGAGGAATCGAACTCAGGTCGGCCATGTTGGCTGCGTGCAAGGCAAACGCCCTACCACTGTGCTATCGCTCCAGCCCTTTTTATTAATGGGATGTTGAAAAAAAAATGAAATGAGACTAATACCAAAGGACAATAGAAACAAGGGCCAGAATGATTGGCTCACCATTGGAATCTGCTTCAAATGTTTGAGAAAAAGGCAGTTGGGATAGAGAAGGGACCACTATGACAAAGACAGTTGGAAATGAATATTCTGGAAAGGAATTGCATGCTGAAAGTAGGTTAAAGGAACAAACATGAAAACTTCTCAGTATTTGTATTGCAAATCATAAAGCCCAAAAGGAGAAGGGGGGGAGAGAGAGAGAGAGAGAGAGAGAGAGAGAGAGAGAGAGAGAGAGAGAGAGAAAGTGCCTGCCATAGAGACAGAGGCTGGGGGAGTGCAGGAGGAAAGAGGGACATTGGTGGTGGGAAATATACACTGGTGGAGGGATGAATGTTGGAACATTGTATGACTGAAACCAGATCATGAACAGTTTGGTAACTGTGTATCTCATGGTGATTCAATTAAAAATAGATAAAATAATAAAGTCTGCAACATTTTGCATTATTCAGAGCAGTGGTTAATCAATACTGTGTGTTCTTAGTGAGCACTTGAAATGTGAATGGTTTGAAGTAAGGTGTACTCTGGGTACACAAAGACTTTGTGTGGGGAAAGAAAATCTTGAAATATGCCTTCACAAAGTTGTGACCTTGGTTCCATGCCGAAATGGCAATCATTTCGATATACCGAGTTAAGTAAAATACATTAGTCAAGTGAATTGATTCTGTTTATTTTCATGTGTTTATTAGACTATTGAAAATTTCCTACAGGACATGCATTCTATTTCGAGTGGTCAGCTATGGCTGTAGCCAGCATGTCAATGTTCCAATACCAACATTCATTCCCCCACAAACGCTTCTTAAAAGAGGTGGTAACAGCAATCATAATTATAGTTCCTATTTATTGAGTACCAGTCAGATATTGAGCACTTTACACACATGAACTCATTTAACCCTCATCAGCATTTCAAGATCTGGTTATTATCTTACGAAGCAGAGAACATTTTCAGTTAACAGAGGAGAAACAAATTCAGAAGCTTTTCCTGAATCCGAAACAGAATTCTGAAGCCAGAATGCTGACGTAGTGGGCAGTGTGCCTGAAGTGCTCTGGGAATGCCTCAGAGGCTGCCTTTGTTGGGGAAATCCCCAGGAGACACAAGACCCACTTTTCTCTCAGACCTACAGACTTAATTTAATGTCTCATGGCAACCGGGGTAGACCCAGGAGCAAATCAAAATCGTGTGAGAGTCACAGAAAGACAGGACGTGGTGTCTGCCACCAAGAACTGGGCTTCCTGGGGCTGATTTCTCCTGAGTGAGTAGTACTTCCTTTCCTGTCCAAACTTCCCCTGGTCTGTAATCTACGTCACTGAACTGAATTCGGCTCCAGACTTTAGGAAAACAAAACGTCGGCATTCACCCATGCTTCTCTTGGCATGCTGGTGTCTGAGGAATTTCACTTCCTTCTTCTGATTTTTCACTTTGGCCCTGGAAAGATGGGAGCTCTCGGCAGTGCTTCCTCTTCCCCCTTTCTCTGTGCTCAAACAGCATGGGACACAGCAGAAAGCAGTGTCTGTTCCACTGTGATTCAAGATTTCAGTGTTTGGATTAAACCAATATTTACCAGTAAAATCCCGCCAACATAAATGTGCAGACGAGGTAGAAAATATTGGCTTAAATCAATCTTCCTCAGAGCACACATACAGACAAAGACCGTACATGTTTTGGGTATCACTTCTGATGCGCTTGCATTTTTGCCAGCCCCACACATGTGACAGTTTAACACAGATTCAGAACAATCTTAAGACTAGAATAAACTCCATCACTCATTCCAAGACTCATTCTTTAAAGTTGCTTTCTCATGAGCCCAGGTGTGCTGGTGCTGGTGGAGTTGGGTTGGGCTTTTGTTTGGATTTTTCCTCTGACATTTATCACACCATATCACGTAATCCAGTGTAAAAGATGACCTCGGATTCTGAGAATTCTCATTATCATTCCACATGGTGGTAAACACAGGAATACGGATCTTTTAATAAAGTGATGGTGCTATGCAGCTTAATGAAGAAACGTGGCATCTTGGGAGAAATCTGTCTAGTTGAGTGATGGCTTTAATTTCGCAAATATTTACTGAATTGCACGTATTCACTGATTGAATTTATTGAATGAATGAATTACTGCTACACCTTGAATGAATTTCAAGTAGTTGTAGTTTGGATTAGAAATTATTTTTCTGAAACGAAATAGCACAGGCAGCCAGCCAGCAGAAGGCCCCTGCTGGAACTGGCAGCCACAGCCTCAGAGGAACTACAGAGGGTGGAGAGGGAGTTTTAGTGGCCAAGGCTCCAGCCCAAGCCCTGGGTGAACACTGTGAATTGCAGTTCCCATACTGCACTTCCTCTTAGGTAGAGAGGGCTGGGTCTGGATGAGGAAGACGACATGACTCATCTGTTTAAGAAGGCCACTGAAATTGCTAGTGGCAAGTCCTGAACAGGTAAACAGCAGGCACTTAATAAACGCTTGCCTTCTACACAGGTCAAACAAGACGTATTAACCTACTGTAATCTCTGGGTTTGAGCATGGAATTTTCCAATTGTGATTAGAGACCAGACGTTTTCTCTAAATGGCTATGATCAAGTCCTTCTGGTCATGTTTTTCTAACTCCAAAGCTCAAGAACCCCCAACTATGGGAAGACAGATAAGAAAGATTCTGTGATTCAGAGTCATCATCATTGTAGAGATCTCCTGAACAACATGTCTCTACTTGTCCAAAGTACCCTGCAAGGCACATTATTGCCGTGAATGTGTTGGGGGGCAGAACTGTTGGGGCAGGAAATGATGACCTGGACTGGAGAGAGAACCTGGGCTTAATGGTAGGCTCCAATGGGAGCCACAAGAAGCCTAGGGCAGGACTGTTGTCCCTAGTAACTGTCTGGTATAAAGATGACGAACCGGGGTCCAAGCACAGAAACACAGAATAGATCTGCAGGACACAGGGTGTGTGGGTTCTGGCTGGATCATCAGAGGAGGACTTGGAACAGCAAGGCCTGAGTTTGTGCTCTGAATGTGTACTGAACAGCTGTGTGGAAATGCAGTGAAGGGAGCTGGATGTAAAAAAAAAAAAAAAAGACACGTGAAGGTAATGGGAGGATCACCTGGGGGTTTGGAAAGAAACACAAAGCAGCAGGGAGCCTACTCTTCCTGGTGTGGAAGGAACTCAGACTGTGCACGTGTGAGGGGCCAGAAGGTGGGCAGAGGCACAAGTGTTCAAGCTCCATGTAAGAGCAGTGGGGAGGGATTAGAGGTTTTTGTAGAGAGAGGCTTATGGAAAGAGGGGCTCGAGGACAGGGAGGCTGGCAGAAGGATGGCTCTCAGGAGAAGGAGTCAAAGTTATGGACCAAAGGAAGACTCCATGGTAGGAATCCAAGTTGAAAACAGTGTGAGAAGGAAAGAGATGGGTTATGGATTAATTACAAGGAGGAGAAAGGTGTCCTGTGCTTTTTAGGCCCCAGGAGTGGGGAATAAGGGTAGGGACACTGACAGGTACAAGAAGCTAGAGTTGGGGATAGAGTGGAGGGGAAGGTGGGGAGGAGAGGAGAGAAATATGACAAACATATTGAGTTTGTCATAATGCTATATATAATGGTTACATGGATTTAGGAAAGATCTCCAGCAAGGGGACTGAGCTCCAGCCAGGATGTCTCTGACAAATGATGGATGGCATGCTGAGGGCACAGGCTCTCTGAGTGAGGCTCTCACAGGCTCTTAGAGGCCTATGTGATATCTTCTAACTGATTCCTGGAAGAAGGCAAGACAAAAATACCTGCAAGATTTCTCCAGATTGTCTCACCTCCTCCTTGCTCAGTGTCCTCTCTCTCCCCCTCCATCATTTTTCCAGCCCTCAAGTGGCCCACAGTTAAAGCTAAGCAATGAGTGATCTATGTCCTGGATGATTTCCAGTTCTGCAGAGCATATACCTAATGCAAAAGATTTTTCTCTCCTCAGCCATCTTGCAAGGCATCAAGCCAAATCCTCCATCTGGAAAAGAGCATTGACGCTGGAAAGGACTTTTGAGACTGACTGTATTTAGTCCAACTCCTGGGTTTCTAGGTGAAAAAGGCCCAGACCAGGAGAAGGGAGTGCACATCAACCACACATAGCTGCATTTCAAACAGGTGGCTCACCTGTAGCCCGTATTTGCTCTTCCTCACTACAGAGACAACCCAAGAGCCAGCCCAGTGTCACTCTCAGTAGCTGTGCTGGGCAGAATGGTGACCTCGGGAGAGTGTCTGGACCCTAATCTGCAGCCTGGGAACATGGCCAAGGAGAAGTACAAGAGCAGATAAAAATAAGAGTGCAAATGAGCTAACCTTCAAATAAGAGCTGCCCCTGGATTATCTGTGCATCCTCCTGGTCTTTCAGTATGGAAGAGGGAGTCAGCTGAGTCTGGATTAGAGTGATGGCAGGTGAGAAACTGCACGTCCATACCTGCTGGCTTGAGTAAGGCCAGGAGCCAAGGAATCCAGGTTGTCACTGGATGCCAGAAAGGACAAAGAAATTGGATTTCCCCCTTGTGCCTCCAGTAAGGAACACAGCTGGCTGGAATGTTGAATTGTGTTGTTTTAAGTCACCAAGTTTGTTTTGTTAGTGACAGGAGGGAAATGGATCCAATAGTCAGAGTGAAGTTTCTAGCTTCCAGACTGAAGCAGGCTCCTTGAACAGGCATCTCAACGCTTTCTCTAGGTGAACAGGGGAAGTTGAAGAAACCTAAGTGTAGATGTAAGGAAATGAGGAAATGCTTTCCTGTCTCTCCTCAGGAACCGTGTTCCCACTGAGAAGGCAGGATGGCCTCTCATGGACCTGTAAGAGAGTGAAACAAGAGTTCTCTTTCTGTGTGTTTCTTCAGGGACCCCAGACCATCATACTTGTGGTTTTAGACTTAAAGAAATGGCAACCCCCTGTGTGTGAGGGTGAAGATGAAAGTCCCTGACGGGCTCTCTGTGTGAGGAACTGGCTACCAGAGATCAGCGCTCACTCTCTATTCCTCTGACCACCAGGTCACCACTGTCCCTGGGCCTGCCACTGCCCTATGATGATGGCACAAGGGTGTGTGTTAGAAGGAAATTAAGAGGCAGCTTCCATGATAGACTTTAGTAGTCCTGGAACGCTTATGCTGCTGAGGTGGGTCTTGGGGGGTGCTAACAATGCCGGGACTTCTCTAAAGGAGGACAATGGAAGTCACTTATCCTTGCCAGGAGATCTCTCCAATTCCCTTTTGCCTTGACACTACATTGAATGCCGAGAGACCATAGCACCTAATCACTCTTCCTGCTTTTCCACCAACAAGCAACTTTGCCCAGTGGTACAGGATGAGGCCACATCAAAATCCCTAACTGTCCCTTGAACATGACTGCGAAGATGGTACAGGCAGAGTTGTCATAACAAGGGTGATTCGTGTGACACCACTGGAAGGCCTGATTTTCACTGATCTTCAGACACTTCTCTGAAAGAGGTTGTGAAGTCTGTGCAAGCACATCCCTTCTGCTGATCCAGAGAATGAATTCAGGACATTAGGCATACTTTGCCCCTCCAGAACTGGGAGTTGGAAACACTAGACTGAGCCCAGATCTGTGCTGAAATTCAGCAGCATCTGTACCTGTACCGTGCCTCTCCCCCGTTTCCTTCTTTTTCTCCCTCTCCTCTGCAACATGCAGCATTCGCTATAGACCAGGCAACACTACCCAAGATCCCACACATGTAAACTTATCTGGAATGGATGAAGGTCACACTTCAGCTGTGTGCAAACTGTGATCTGAGCTAATCCCAGGACTCTGACAGAGCATTCTTGGTGCCAGACACTGTACTTCCTAAAGACTTTGCACATTATTAATGCGTTCCTATCTTGGGTGGTAGGTCTTATCTCCCCCATTTTATTGCTAAGCTTTAGCATCTCTAAATGTCTTGTAAAGGGCAGCCAGAACTCTGGCTGTCTCCATTCCCAGTTGCGCATCGTTAGCCTTCTTCTGCATTCTATTCCCCTAAGCAATACCCCAGCATGATGCACAAGGGCAGAGAGAGAGGAGGGAAGATACAGAAGCAGAGTAGAGCTCTAAAATAGAACCAGTGGTTCTGCTTCCTGGTCTTTAACTTCCCCCACCAAAAAATCATTAATTTTAGAAGATATGTGCACATCTATATAGTGTATAATATCCAGGATATGGAAACAATCCAAATAGCCAATGACATATGATTTGATAAAGAAGTTTCATATATATATATATATATATATACATACATACATATATGGAATGTTGGGTTGGAGCGATAGCGCAGCGGTACGGCGTTTGCCTTACAAGTGGCCAACATGGCCGACCCGAGTTCGATTCCTCCGCCCCTCTTAGAGAACCCGGCAAGCTACCGAGAGTATCTCGCCCGCAGGGCAGAGCCTGGCAAGCTACCCATGACGTATTCAATATGCCAAACACAGTAACAACAAGTCTCATGATGGAGACGTTACTGGGCCTGCTCGAACAAATCAATGAACAACGGGAGGACCGTGACATGTGGAATGTTATGCAGTCATAAAGAAAGATGAAATTTCATAGTTCCTTACAATTTGGATGGAACTGGAAAGTACCATGTTAAGAAAAATAAATCTAAATGAGAGGGATAAATGCCAAATCATCTCATCTATTCTATACAGAGGGATGAAACAAGGGAATAGACAGTAGTGAATGATGACAAACCCTTGGCCTTGGGTTACAAAACCCACATTACCATCCAGTGAGGGAGTCAGAGGCAAGGGGAGAGAGAAGAAGAAGAGATAACTTAAGTAACAGCGGTGTTGGATCTTGGTGGTTGTTAAGTACAGAATCTGTACATAAAATACATAAACATTAACACTATTGTAACCTTGTTTCCTACTCTATAATAAAAATAGTAAATAAAAGAAAGTGATCATGAAGCCTGACACAAGTTTGAAAAATTGACTATGGGAAGAGGCTATCACAGAACTTTTATTTTTACTTTATGAATGCTCCTGAACAGTTTTAGAAGTAACTATTAGATGCAAGGCCTTATCTAGAACCTTGCTTCTAGAACTAGGTTGAAACCCCATATGGGGTCATGTGACCTTGGAAAAGTATGCCTCAGAATAAATTCCTTTATGACTTCTCATCAGTAAATGTTTGATTTGTGTGCTTATTTCACATACCTTATAGATAAAGAGTTGCTAGAAATGTTCTTGGAAGAAAAGGGATTGAGAGTAGAAAAAGTTTAAGAAGGCACGGTCTAAGGGATACTAGGGGGAATTGGATCTAGCCTATGTCCCCTTTTCAAACTGAAAAAATTCAGTTGAGGTTACACAGTTACAATAGTGCTCACATTCATGATTTGAGTGCACAAAGTGATTGCACGTCCTCCCCCTCCCCGCAAAGTGCTCAAGATCCTCCACCATTGTACTATGTCTCTTCTAGTCAGCCTTGTCCACCCACCCCAGCCCTCCCCCCGCCCCCCCCCCCACACCAGCATCCCTCAGGAGATGGCAATCCTATCTTTGCCTTGAGAGATGGAAACAGAAGCTGCCTCCTCAGGGCCATGCAAGGTAAAGGAAGAGTGTAGAAACCAGGCCCAAGTGTCAAGTTTCTGTCATCAGTTCACTCTGGGTAAGGTTGTACCTCTCCAAACTCTGTCTTTGGCTAATATGTGAGTGTTGGAATAGATGATACTGTTTGATTTTGATTTTTTTTTTCTGCTCTGACGTCCTATTATTCCAAGACTTAAGGAAGTTCCAGGAAAAGGTTTACCTGAGAAAGTGGGGTGGGAGGGGAGAGGGAAGTCCAGCTCCTTGGAAGTCCTGGCAGGAGCCTTTAGCCCCAGAATCCTATAGGCTTCCAATGGTCACATGGCCTGAGTGGCCAGGGTCCTGTATCTTGACCTGGTCTCTACTATCAGTCTGGGGAGCATTTCTCTGAAATTATGAAAGCACCAAACAGACCCCCCCCCCAAGAGATCAAACTGTGCCAACAACAACACTGACTGCTGATAGCTCATCTACTGAAAAGGTTGCAGTCGGGGTAACTGGCTCTACTTGCCAGCAATATTCTAGGCACACGGTGTCAGGAGGGCTACCTCACTTACAATGAGCAGCTCCTCTTGGCAAATGTAAATGTGCTATTATCTCCAGTCCAGAGATGAATCTTGCTTCCTGGAGAAGATGAAATACATTGCCCCCAGTTTTATGGCTACTAGTAACAGAGCTACACATTCCTAAGGGACTGACTCCAAAGCCTCCTCCCGCCCCCTTCCTGCTATACTTTGCTAAAAATGTGAATTTTGAAACTGCATATTCCTGTTTCACTCTACTCTGCTCTAAGGAAGGACTTTCCTCTGTAAAGGATATTGCCCTTTACACTTACCTACCCATCTGGAGAATGCTTCCTCCACTAGCACATCATCTGATTCTCCCTGCAACCAGAGAACTAAATGGACCTTTTTTTAAATTTTTATTAGTGAAACACCATGAGGTACAGTTGTAGACTTACAAATTTTTGTGCTTGGCTTTCAGTTATACAATGATCAAGTACCCATCCCTCCACCAGTGCCCATTCTCCACCACCAATGATCCCAGTATCCCTCACACCTCTCCATCCACCCCATCCACCCCTGCCTCTGTGGCAGGGCATTCCCTTTTGTTCTTTCTCTCCTTTTGGGCACTGTGTTTTGCAAAAGAGGCATTGAGTGGCAATCATGTTCGGTCTATAGTCTACTTTCAGCATGCATCTCCCATCCTGGGAGGATCCTCCCTGCCCCCTTTATTTGGTGCTCCCTTCTCTATCTGAGCTGCCCTTTCCCCTAGCATGTGCGACTGTTCTCCAAGCCATGGAGTAGACCTCCTGCTACTTAAATCGGCTATTCTTGGGTGTTAGTCTCCTATTTTGTTACTTTATGTTCCCCAGATGAATGCAATCTTTCTATGTCCCTCTCTTTCTGACTCACTAAATGGAGCTTTTATTTTATTTTATAGACAAGGAAACTGAGTTTTCAGGGAAATTCAGTCACTTGGAGATTTCAAAAACCCACTTAACATACTAATTACTTGTCCAACCACTCAAGTTCCCAGCCACTGGAGGACATCATTTTTTAGAACATCATGTCATGTGTTCTACAGTGTGCTACTTATTTATATTTTTGTTGCAGAATAGTTAATAGAGGACTTTCCCAGAGAGATATTACCAAATGGCAGCTGCTGTTTCCTTAAATCCTCTTCCAGGATTACATGAATATTATTTCTGAACATCTAAGAATAGTTCTATCAATCCTAAACTTCAAAACTCTCACAATGATACTATCTCTACATTCAAAATGTCAATTCATTTATTGAATTCCATCTGCTGAGCTGATAATACATTTACCATTTACAGTACATGTAAATGGTAAAGAGCATCTTGAACTTTTCTGAATATAAAGGTGTAGGTTGTGCTATAGAATAGAGTGTGAAGAATCTTTTTTATAAATTCTCTATAAGCAATAGCTAACTTCTATAGCTCTATAGATCCAAAAACCCTTCTGCCAAATATCTCCCTTTGCTGCCCAAATGCAGCTCATGGAACAGAAATGTAAATTTGCTTATCTGCTTCAATCACTAGGCTGCAGGGAGGTGGTTGCTATTTGCAAGGGTTGTGATGGTTAAGTCAATCTGAGCCACTTCTGTGTACAACAGCACAGACAATTCTCATCAACAAATATCAGGCAAAAGAAACCAGATATTTAAATGCACATAAAATGTGGTTCCATTTATATAAAGTTCAAAAGAGACAAAAATGAATCTATGATATTCGAAGAGCCCCCAATATGCCGTTGGGCTATGCTAGCACATGACAGGGATAAATGGAGGCATTACAGGCGCCTGCTCAAGCAAATTGATGAACAATGGGAGGACAAGTGATACAAGTGATGATATTCAAAATCAAGACAGTGGTGACCCACCAGGGGAGTAGCTAATGACTGGGAGGTGACTGGAGGGAATCGTCTATTCAATTAGCAATGACTCCAGTGGTCTTGGTCTTGGGATTGGTTATATAATTTTGTTCACTTTATGGAAATTCCCTGACAGTTACACTTGGGATATGTGCACTTTTCTTTCTTCCTATTATTCGTCAATAAAATTTCTGAAAACAGGTCAACGAAGTCTCTTGGGCCTCATCATCTACAGCTATCATCTTGAGTCTCTGGCTAGATTTCCAGTGAGAAAACTATTACTAAACCTAAAAATTCTTCATCTAACTTCAATCTTTGCATTTCCTTCATGAAGCAATAGCCAGTCTGGAGAAGAAAGAGTTCTTCCATTCGAAATTGTTTGTTCAGACAAGTTGCTTACTTAATGTGACTTTGAGAATCATCATTTGTAAATATGAGGGGATTAATGGTTACTTCATTAGATTATGGTAATAGGCCACATAGATGCAAGCAAATACAAGCAGAAAACCTGCATCAAATTGCTCTTGAAAATCTGATTTTTGCTTTTACCTCCTCTTCCACATTGCAAAATCAACTCCCCTCACACCCACTCTTAACACAACATGAATCTGAACAATGTGATAATTTAACCATCATCACCAACAATACTTACCACTAGGAATTCCTGGGAACACCCCTCACCTTACCTCTTTTGTCTCCATTGTTGAAAAGCTTGGACTCTAGGTTAACTACAGCTACTACAAATACATCCCAGAATCCTCAGCAGAACCTTAAGGACAAGTTATCACCTACCAAAGATTCCCAAAGCTAGACCCCAAAGTCTCCACTGCTTGCAATCCCTGATTCCCATTTCTATCCTCTCACTTTTACTCAAAGACTCAGCTTCCAGCCTCCCTGATAAGATAAAGGTTAATTTGAATTCATCAACATCCAGCACTTCATTCTTCAGGGGACTTAGTTTATCTCCAGTTTGCCCACCCGCTGCAGTGCCCCTCCCAATTTTCTGCTCCTCCACCTCCAAGCGTTTTGTTTCTCATTTCAGTTACGCTTTCTCTCCTCTACACTTTTATTTCCTTGCTCTGTGTCCACTGCTTCTGTCTCCACATGATAACAACCTTAGCTCCTGCTTGAACAACATCCCCTCTTTCCCCTTTACTGTTTGGATTTCCTCCTCAGACCCTCACTACTTCAATGTTTAAAATCTGGTACTTACTTTACTACTTCCATTAAGTTTCTTTCTTTCTTTCTTTCTTTCTTTCTTTCTTTCTTTCTTTCTTTCTTTCTTTCTTTTTCTTTATTTCCTTCCTTCTCTCTCTCTTTCTTTCTCTCTCTTTCTTTCTTTCTTTCTTTCTTTCTTTCTTTCTTTCTTTCTTTCTCTCTCCTTCCTTCCTTCATTTCTTCTTTCTCCTTCCTTCCTTCCTTCCTTCCTTCCTTCCTTCCTTCCTTCTTTCCTTCCTTCTTTCCTTCCTTCCTTCTCTCTCTTTCTCTATTTCTCTCTCCTTCCTTCCTTTCTTTCTTTCTCTCTCTCTTTCTTTCTTTCTTTCTTTTTCTTTCTTTATTTCCTTCCTTCTCTCTCTCTTTCTTTCTCTTTCTTTCTTTCTTTCTTTCTTTCTTTCTTTCTTTCTCTCTCCTTCCTTCCTTCATTTCTTCTTTCTCCTTCCTTCCTTCCTTCCTTCCTTCCTTCCTTCCTTCCTTCCTTCCTTCCTTCTTTCCTTCCTTCTTTCCTTCCTTCTCTCTCTTTCTCTATTTCTCTCTCCTTCCTTTCTTTCTTTCTCTCTCTCTTTCTTTCTTTCTTTCTTTCTTTCTTTCTTTCTTTCTTTCTTTCTTTCATCTATCTCTCTCATTTGGGCCAAACCTAGTACTGCTCAGAGCTTATTCCTGATTTTGCTTTCAGAGATCACTTCTGTCATGCACAGGGGACCACATGCAGTGGTGGGAATAGAACCCTGGTCAGCTGCATATGAGGCAAAAATCTTACTTTATGTACTATCTCTCTGGCCCTTAATTGCGTGCTCTCTGTCTCAGTCTGTCTCTGTCTCTCTCTCTGTCTCTTTCTCTCTGACTGTGTATGTATGTATGTGTGTGTGTGTGTGTGTGTTTCTGCCTCTGTCTCTGTGTATTTCTCTCTGTCTCTCATTCTTGTACCAGTAGCCTATGAAAGATAAAATTTAGTGGACACTTTTAGTATCCACTGCCACCTGTCACATTTGACTTAGCAACTCTAATCTCTTCTTTGACAGTCACATTCGCTTCCCATCTTTAAATGTTATTTTCATTTTGATGACTCTCAAATCATTGGCCCTGATCCGTTACTACAAAGCCCACACATTTCCTACTGACCACTGTATCTTAGCACATGATTATTTCATTTGTATCAACTTATCACAAGTTAGATCATTTTACAGAAGAAACATCTTTTTCTGGGAAAATAAGATATCTGATTTCTAGACCTGGTTGTTCTATTATTTTTTTAGATGAGCACAGGAAACTCATTGATTCACACTCTTTCGTTTACATGACTAAAGCTATTACACTTCACCATACTGACTTTATAACTTTGAGACTCTATAGTATCATGTTGAAAAAGATAAACCCATCATTTCTTTCCTAAAATCCACACTTTCCCAACTGGTATTTTATTTGTTAGTCTTTTTTTTTAAACTAATGGCACTACTATTCCCCTAAAAAACTTAAAAATCTCAGATTTATATTCCATGCCTCCATTTTCCAATTTCTGTAGCATGACAGTTGGCAGATGCATGGGGCCACCTCACACATAAGATAGTATCCAGTCTCAATTTTCCCTTTATTTCAGTAAAAATAATAGTCAAACTCTCATTTAACTCACCAGCACTTCTGCAGTCTTTCTTGCTGTTCTCCACGTTTAATATCACTCCAAGGTGGGTGTTCTTCCTATATGGTTCTTAGTGCATAAAGAACCAGCTCAGCAATATTTCATGATGCCCATGACTTATCAAATTTTTCTAGATGCCTTCATTTGGTGTTCAGGGCTCTTTATACCCCAGGTCAAACATCTCATACTCTCCTCCTTGACTTAGTTCTCTGCTGCAACCACAGATGGATGTATTCCCAAAAACAAGTTCTGTTATTTTTACCACCCTCTCCTGGTTTGTGCTGCTTTCTCTGCCTGGATGATGTTCCTGCTAATCCTTTATTGAGGTCTGTGCCATCAATCAAGCCCCAAGTTAGATGTAACATCTACTTGAGGTCTTCTTTCTTGATTCCCACAGTTGGAAGCCTTCTCTCCCTTCGAAGAATGCCAGTGTCATCTTTTTTATCTACAACCACCCGTTGTCATGTTCGAAACTGATTTAGAATGACTTAAATATATTCATTCCCCGCTATTATCTTGAGGGCAGAGGCTCTCTCCCTTTACTACCCAAAACAGAACTTTCATTACAGATTTGCAATAGAAAATGGATAAAAGAACAAGAATGTGATACTGTACTTAGTGTATGACCAGACAGAGGAAGGAACAAGAGACAGTCACAGGGAACATACCCTTAAGGAGTTGTCAGGGAGATAAATTACTCCTCAAAAGGACAATTAGAAACCTATATACAGTTTTCTGAAATATCAACACCAAATCGAATTACTTGTGCTTTGGATTCAGATTTTTTTCTAGCACAGACCCAACTAGCTAGAGGAGAGGAGATACAAATCACACTGTGCTCCTTTTGTCACTGACTATAATAGAGAATTATCAGGTTCAGCTGAACATAAGTAACTAAGAAATCAACAACCAAAAAAACAGGACCGTTTGTTACATTTAAACTTCAGATCAACATTAATCCATTTTAGTTCTATGTCACAACCAGCCCTTATGCTAAGAGAAATGACTTATTTATCGAAGATTCAAAATTAACTAAACATCCTGTGTGTTATGTGACAACCCTAAATGATGAAACTTTGTAATCATCTTTGTTTCTGCTCCAACACTGGGTTCAATAGCCTGAGAGGAAGGAGAGATAACTTGGTGCTTTTGTTTTTGTTCACCCTTCTTGTCCTCCAGATCTCTGCACTCAGATTTAGCTCACTTAATAGTCCCTTTAGCTCTCCAAACTCTACTATCTTGAAGCAGAACGTCATTATTTTTCCAAATCCCTTCCCCAGTCACTTATTATCTCATTAGCTTGTCTCCTTTTCATTGTTTGGAATGATCTCTTCTACTCATTGGGATAGATATTTCTTGTCTATCTCTGTCACTAGAATGCAATCTACAGAGCTACTTGACTGTCCCAGACACTGCTACCAATCTAGCCTCTAGAACAGTGTCATGCATGTAATAGTGTAGGCACCAAAAATGGACATTATATGCAATGATGATGGAGGTTGGTAAAAGAAAGAAATACAGAGTATGAGTTAATGCGGTCAAGAAAAGCTTCTCGGAGGAAGCAGGTTTTAGTTATGCCATAAAACCATGTCTTGGAGAGGGCACAAACTGCCCCAAAACAGATACATTTTTCTTTTGGAGTTTTGGAGGATTCTCCCAAGCAGTCCTCAGGAGGTCAGAGATCCCACACGGAGTTCACAGCCAGACGAGCCAGAGATTGGAGGCGCCACCAAATGCTACAATGCTTGGGTTCTGGGGTACAGGAGTTACCCAAGCCATCCTGGAATTCAGGGAAACCCCTGAACTGCTTACATCAATTTCTGGAATCAAACCTGTACTCAAACCTACTTACGTATCTCCTGGCCCCAACATTTTAAAGCTGTACATTTTCCAGCCCTCACCTTCTTCTTTATATGATTTAACAGAATTTGGGTAAGAAAATAATAATTCTATTTAAATTCAAATTGCTTCACAAATAATTTTGATATGACCCCCCTCCACTCACAACTGAGAACACCTAGTATGAGTTAAGAAAGAATAAAGTATGAGTTAAGAAATCATAAAGAATGTCATCCTTGCAGATTAATACACACTGAGTGAGCACAAAGAGAAGAAAAGGAGCATTATATATCTCAATATTTAATGAAAGTACTGCTTGTGTATGAGCTTGTAGGCAATGGAGAACAAAATAAGAGTTTTCAGAGAGAAATAAATAGAATCATGAAAATGGGAATTGGGAGTTATACATTATACCAGGGTCAGGAAACCATGATTACCAAATCGCAGTCCACTGTTCATTTTTTTGGAAAAGTTTTATTGGAACCCAGCCATATCTATTTGTTTGTGTAAGTACCTATGATTGCTTTTGCTGAAAGTTCACCCTGTCTGTGATATTTGTTTCTTGTTAAACCTGGTGTGTCCTCTGTGATTCTGCTATTACAAAAATGGCCTCACTGCCAAGACTTGCCTAATTCATTTTATAGGGCTGCATTTATACTTTAATTGATTCCTAAAAGCTTGAAAGAATTCTATATACACGGATACTAGGTTAAGCACTGAGTACTATATTTCCATGACTTATGAGTCTTAAGTATTTATCATCTAACTATTGTATTCCATTTACAGGTGATTTTGACAACATATGTTAGGGGTAGAGTAGGTCTTTAACCCAAGTCAAAATAGAAAGGTGTAGTTATAAATAAGCACACAGCAAGTTCAAGTCCCTTCCCAGAAACTGATCTCTTACACAGGGTTGGCGTGCATCTTGTTTCCCAGCAATAGCACCAAACACATGAGCAGGTTGGGTGTCACAGCTAAGTTTTCCAGTAACTACAAATATATTTACTCCTGCCTCTTTCCCCATGGAGCTACAAACACTAACCTTTATCTCTGTCACACTTCTAATCTCCCCACTCTAAGTCTGACTTCTGGGAATGATCTGACATTTGAGGCCAATGGTTTGATTTTAAAGTCCTGCAAGTCTCCTCTGGAAATAGAAGTGTCCTAGGTGACTTTTTAAAGAATTGTTGGAGATGGAGATATAGTCCAGGGCAAGATATTTTTCATACATGCAGCCAACCATAGTTCATTCTCCAGCATTACATATGGTCCCCCAAGCACAGTCAGGAGTGATCCCTGAACACAGGATGAGGAATAAGTCCTGAGCACTGCTGAATCTGGTCCAATTCCTCCACCCAAATAAAAGAACTTACAACCTACTTCTAGCACTGAGGGTAATATGAAAGAAAACTTCTTTTATGATTCCTGTAGATTATTCATCATTTACTTAAGGTATATTTATCCAGAGTCTATTGCTCTAAGTGTTGGGTTTATAATGGTGAAAAAAGACCACTAGTCATTGACTTGTGAATAAACTGAATTGCCTCGTATGTTTTAGGAACTTCATGAAGAAGTGATCCATGTGACAAATGGAAATAGTTACATAATTAAAATAATTAAAGAACAGTGAGTAAAAATAGAAATTTTCTGAAGGCTCCAAGGAGTACAACATCAAGAGTAAGTTAGGAGAAACTTACACAAAGCAAGAAAAGAGATAAAGAAATCCAAAGCAAAAACTTTTGGATTCAGCCTACTGCACAGTGGTTGCATAGGGTGAGGTGTTATGAGCACAAAGAGTGTGTGTGTGTGTGTGTGTGTGTGTGATATGTGTGTGACGTGTTCAAAGTGTTGGAAAGATATTAAAGCTCTGGTGGTGGGCATATGTGTCAACTAAATTTTGAAGAGGTGTATTAAAATATCCCTGAAACACAAACAATGATGCAAATCAATGTTATCTCAAAAAAAAAAAAGAATAAAGTGCTTCAACAAGTTGGTGATGATCTGTGTATAGCTGGAAAGCTTCATGATAGATTCTAATCACTCTCTGGAGTGTTGCATAAGGAAGTAAGGGCTTTGGTGTATCTTCCTTTTCTTTTTTTAATCTGTGAACTCTGACCATCATTTCCATCATTTCATGTTTTCAGACATCTTTTTCTCATTTGTTGAATGTGGGGCTAAGAATCTCTGTCCTCATGGGACTTTAGAGGGATCTGATGACACTAAGTGTGGGAAAGTGCTTTGTGCCATCTCTTAAACACAAGGGATTATTATTCTAATGCCTGCCACCACCCAGGCCACTCCCTGTTTCCACCCTCCATTGCCCATCCAGATCTGTGCAGCAAATGCTGGCTAATTTTAATGTCATCTGCTGACAAGAAATCAAAACGGTGATCAAGAGCCTAAAGACCAGCTTTTCAATTCTCTCAGGCTGCCGACCTCCATGCCTGGTAACAGATAACAATGAGATGACCATGAGGGAAACTTACCAAACCAGGCTGTCGATAATTTGTTTATTTATTTATTTTTTGGTCTTGGTTTCTTTGACCATTGTGAAACCCAGTGCATATAATGATGACAGCAATGTCACTCCATGAGTGATACTAAGAGGGGCTGGTGTGTGACTGAACTGTACATTTCCATTGTCTCCTGCGGCCGAAGTTCACGGGTTCCTACCTGCATCAGACCCTTCTCAAGTTCTTCCCAAACAAGAACAAGGACACCTAGCTGCAAGCTCTTGCTGCTTCCTCTCCTGGTGCTACATCCTCATCCTGATCTGTTTCTAGGCTGTAAGGAATTGAAGAATCCAAACTATTGAATTTGGGAGGCTAATGGCCACCTTTCGAACAAAGTTAATCTTATATTCGCTCACAGGGAGAGAAGACAATGGGATAGATTTGTGACCTACCTTTAGGGAAATGTTTAAAATAAATGTTATTAATTTTCAAGTGATGGCATACTTTTGTGTTTGCACATTTTCCTATCTCTAATCTCTCTCTATGGACAGGTAATCAGGTGTCATTAGAAAAAGAGATCACCATTCTTGGAACAAGACCATCAGAGGTAGAATCCCAGGTTTGACACCACTAAGTGAGGGTATTGGCACATCACTGGGTTTCTCTGAGCCTCACGTTTCTCTTTTGCGACAAGGACACAATGTCGTGATAGGTCCTTGTCACCTTAACCGAATGGATCAAAACAAATGAGAGTCACAAAAAGAATACAAAAGTGGTAAAGGGAGCATAATCCTTGATTCTGTTTCCCAATGTCCAAACTCAAGGGCCGTGTAGCAGACCCTCAGGACACACATGTCAGTCAAACAACAACAACACCAACAAATGCTCAAGTTCATGTTGGATTCATAAAATATTGGGAAAAGCATGTCATAACATTACTAAAAATGCCATTGATAAAAATATGTGTGTCCAATCTTGGTAATCTGACCATTGTTTTTGCCATGGGAACCCTTGAATATGTCTATATCTGGCACTCAATTTATTCCTGAGCTAACACCTTTCTTCTGAGCATTTCATGAACATTTCAAGATGCTACAATAGCCTTTGCACACATGCACACATGAGTGTCCATTCTGACACTCTTTTTGTTCCCTCCAGAAAAAAAAAAAAACCCTCTTTTGTAGTGTTAGTAACTGGAGATTCAGATTTTTCCCAGTTATTGATAATGTTATGTTTGGAGGAGGAACCCATGTAAGAAAATCAGAGGACTAGAGAATAAGCATATAAGAAAAATACATTTGGATACGAGAAATGGGCCCATAAGTGACTGATTATGATTGCCCAATCCATGCAGAGTGGAAAAACTGTCCTGGCATATGATCACCTTACTAATGGAACTAAGATTTTCTGTAAATGAAAAACATGAGGCAGTAGAAAGACCTGGTCTTCAGGGTCTGTGTCTAATTCATCTTTGCTCTCACAGCTACTCACACACTGTAGGCATTCAAATAACATTTGATCACTGTGTTAGCATGTCAACTCTAAGAATGAGGTAGGATCCTTGAAAAGTCACGTTGATGAGGACAAAAGAGCAGGAACACTAAAGAAAAGACATTCCTCTCGATGAATTATGAGGCATAGCAAATACCACCAATGTGCACTGACTTAGATGCTAACATTCCTGCCTTTAACAGTTCATGTTACAGCATGTTATTTTTCCTTGTGATATTTCATTCTGCTATCAAATTAATGATTTGTAAAAAAAAAATGTGTCATGGGAATGGTCACTAGGAACAGTATGCTTTCCTTTTCTCTAAATACTTTCAGATTCATGGGAAAGATGTTTCAGACTACAGTAATGTCCCAGAGGAGCTACTGAGCATAGACGGCTAAGAGATGATCTCAAGCTGTATTGCATGCATTTTTCAACTTCTTTGAAAATCTAAAAGATGTCAAGGAGCATAGACCTTAAGAGCAAGAGCATAGACAGGTTTAACTGGAATGTTCTGAGATTGTGGACTTTAATGTAAAGAACATGAGTTTTTCATATCTGGGTTAGAATTGAACTCTGTTCCTTAAAAGTTGCAAGCCTTTGGATACTTTGAACAGGTGATTCAATTTTTTTCTTTCTTTTTTTTTTTTGTGGGGGGGCACACACGGTGGTGCTCGGGGATTATTTCTGGCTCTGCACTCAGAGATTATTCTTGGAAGGGCTCAGAGGTGGGGTGCTGGGGACGGAGACTTGGTTGGCTGCATTTCTTGCAAGCACCCTACCTACTGTACCATCACTCTTGCTTTCATTTTTTAAAATTTAATTTATTTTTAATTTTATTGAATCACCACGTGATACAGTTACAAGCTTTCATGTTTGAGTTACAATCACACAATGATCTAACACCCATGCCTCCACCAGTGCACATTCCCCATCACCAATCTCCCCAGTATACCCCTCCTTTCCCACCCTCCCCCTGCCTCCATGGAAGACAATTTCCCCCGGATTCTCTCTCTACTTTTGTTGCCCTCAATTTTTTTTCTTTTTGGGTCACACCCAGCAATGCACAGGGGTTACTCCTGGCTTTGCACTCAGGAATTACTCCTCACAGTGCTCAGGGTACCATCTGGGATGCTGGGAATCCAATCCGGGTCGGCTGTGTGCAAGGCCAATGCTCTACCCACTGTGCTATCACTCCAGCCCCTATTGCCCTCAAGCTTTAATAGACAAATGATCCCTTGTCTTTAAAAAGAATGTGATAATCTTATATTTTCAGCATGGGCATATAAGATCCCTCTGAAGCACCAAGCACAGAGGCATTTCAGAAATGTCAACCCACTTCTTTTCTCCAGAAAGTTCTACCCACCTGTGGTCTACTCTGTTCCCCATCACTGAACCAACTATATAATTCTTATTGTCAGACAAGCTTCCCCTTTCCCAATTCCTCTTAATAAAATGCATTCCCCCAAGATATTCTGCTTCCTACTTTCAAAATCTTAACAAAGACCCTTTTCCATGTCAAGAGAGGGGTTCAGCAGGGTGATACCATTTCATTGAAACTTTTCAGTGCCACCCTCAAGAACATCATGTGACGACTAGAATGGGAAGGAATGGGAGAGAAGATAGATAGTCGGCAACTACACTACCTCCGCTGTGCTGATGACAACAACAATAACACCAAACATTAGCCAAGCAGCACAAATGCTGGCCGACTTCGACCATGAGTGTGGAAAGGTCGGACTACAGCTGAATCTCACAAAGACAATGTCTATGAGAAACAGTCTCGTTCCTGACGTTCTGTTCACTCTCAGCAGAATGAACATCTCTGACTGCAACAGTTAAGTGTACTAGGTCAAGAAGTCAACATGACGAATGACCTGGCACCTGAGTTGTGCAGGAGGAAGAGAGCGGCTTGGAACGCCTTCAAGAACATCGAAGAAATAGCTAAGAAGACAAAGAACCTCCGACCCTGGGTACATCTCTTTGATTCCACTGTTCTTTCTGCATTAACATACACCTCAGAGACCTGGGCCCTACGAAAACAGGATGAGAACGCTACTTGGGTCTCCCAAAGAGGAATTGAAAGAGCTATGCTTGGAGTATCACACTTCACTCAAATGAGAGAAAGAATCCGGAGTTCTGACCTCCGTTGATGATCAAGAATGAGGGACACTGTCTTGTTTGCCAAGGCGTCAAAAATCAGATGGGCTGGACACGTAATGAGATTTAGAGACGACCGCTGGACTAGAGCCATTACCAACTGGATTCCACGGGAAGTCAAAAGACCACATGGCCGCCCACCTACGAGATGGTCAGACTTCTTCATCAAGACCCTGAATGAATGGTTTGAGACTCTTCGTGTTCCTAGAATGAGCAGATGCCATTGGACTACACTAGCACATGACAGGGATGAATGGAGATAACTCGCACCTGCTTGAGCAAATCAATGAGTTACGGGATGTCAAGTGATCAAGTGAACAAAGACCCTTTCCCAGCTAATTTAAATGTAGGGGCAATCCTATATTTGAGAACTCAAGTCAGTATGAAAATAAAAGCATGGTTGTATATTGTTCTGCTAACAAATCGAGTAGCACTGTAGCACTATCCTCCTGCTGTTTATTGATTTGCTCGAGCGGGCCCAGTAACGTCTCCATCGTGAGACTTGTTGTTACTGTGTTTGGCATATTGAATACATCATGGGTAGCTTGCCAGGCTTTGCCGTGAGGGCGAGATACTCTTGGTAGCTTGCCAGGCTCTCCAAGAGGGGTGGGGCAATCAAACCCAGCTCGGCTGGGCCGACTGCGCACAAGACAAATGCCCTACCACTGTGCTATCACTCCACCTGACAAATAGAGTGATAATTAAATTACTAAAGTATCATAGGATTTGCAAATCTCCTTCATATGTGTTTGCTTCGTGTAAATTTGAGAAATTTCTGGTAAGGAATGAACTTAGAAATAATACCTGGATTGGGGTCAGAGTGATAGTATAGTGAGTAGGGCATTTGCCTTGCATCAGCCACCCCAGGTTTCATCCCCGGCACCCTAAAAGGTCCCCTGAGTCCACCAGGCTTTTCAAAAGGACTAATCCCTGAGTGTAGAGCCAGAAATGTAGAACCTGCATGTAGAGCCAGAAGTAGGTCCTGAGCACTATAGGATGTAACCAAGAAACCCCAAACCAATACCAAAACAACCCCTCCCCCCTTTGTTATATATGAGTATAAAAGAGCCTTTTTTTTTTTGCTTTGTTTAATGGTTTCCCTCTGAGGTGTTGGAGCCCCTCAAAGCTATATCTAGAAGTGCTAGAGATGCCTTGTGGTAACAGTGATAGACCTGGGGTCCTGTGCATGCTGAGTATGTGCTCATACCCTTTGAACTATCTCCAGGTCCCATTTGTAGGCAGACTTTTAGAATAAGGAAAGGGCAACAATATTACAACACTATTTCACCATGTAAAACACAAAGTGAGCAGCCAAAATGAGCTAGTACTCTATATTATTATTGTTTTTTTAATTTATATTATTTAACCTACTACTTAAAAATCCTGCAAGAACTATTCCAGTAAAAGGGCTTTGAGTAAACGACCATGCAAACAAAGTGGGAACATTCTGATGAGGACCTACCTCTTTTCAGGCTCACGATTCAGATAAATTATAAAAAGGAAGTAATGCCAGTGTTTTATTTGTCCCGGTTGCAGAACAGTTTGAGAATTGCTTTTTAAAATTGGTTTCTTTGCTTTGCTTTTCTGGTAGAACTGCAGTATTGAGAGCTGTCTGAAAGCTGATGAAACTGGAAAAAGGCTAAAACAATCCCTTCATTATGTGGCATGACAAGTTACTTTGAAAAGTACTGAAAATGGGAAAGGCCCAAAAGGAAACCTGGGAATACAAACATCTATTCATGAAATGGGAAACAGTAAAGGACATTAGGTAATAATGGATTTTCCATCCCTCTGAACTTACACAAGATCTTTGTAGAGAAAGGGAGAGAACTGAGTCTAAGAGGGCCGAGAAATACATTTCCCCCAAGATCCAACATCAGAGTGCGTGGTGATCGAATATGCAGCAAATGGTGATATGATTGATGCCAGGGTCTCAAGGTGTTGCCTTCCAGGTAGGAGATTAACTTCTGATTAAAGAAATGATTAGGAGAAGCACACACTGCAAAGAATCCATGCAAAGAAATTCACATGAGCCATAGCAGCTAAGGATTGTTGAATATCTATTATGAGCAAAATATTCACCAATGCAACAAATCAAATATATCAATAATTCGGACAACTTTATGAAAACTGAAGAATATGGCAAAAGTTCTGTCTTCGTGGAGCTTATAGTTCAACCTTTCCCTTCCACATAGTCCTAACAATTGTCAGAGCTATGTTCCTATCGTGCAGAGGAAGCAACAGAACTTTTAGAGTTACTGAAATATTGAGTAACTTGCCCAAGGCCATAGAGCTAATGGCTGGTGAACCAGAATTCAAAACCAGTTCTGTGCCACTACAAGGCCTGAGATTTTACCACTTCACTCTACTGTCTCCTAAAAGCATCAGGAAAAATAATTCTCAAGAGGGTCCGCATATTTACTGTTGATCACTCTTCATAAAAAATATATCTATGTATTTTTTAAATTTTGGCAAACAGATTTCTACTTAGCATAGAGGCAGTTGCTCAGCATCGAGTGCCTTCAATAGGCAGGCTCTCAAGATTTATGAATCAGGCATGTGTCAAGCATTACACTGGTTCCAGGGGATATAAAATAAGATATAGCTTTTGCTTTCAAGGAGTCTAGTGGGAAAGAAAAATATATAGAAGGACCATCACAATAGCCGGATGAGGCTTAGCCTGCACCAATGAATACAGGTCAACAGAGAGTGAAGGGAAGGAAGAAAGGGCAGTAGAATGAGAAATTCTTGGTGCAATGCATAGAAAAAGAGAGTTTGAACATGCGTGGAGTATGGGGGGGAGGGTGGGTGATAAAAAAGCATGGTGAAAAACTGAAAAGGGAAGACAGAGAGAGAGAGAAAGACAGAGTGTGAGAAAGAGAATGATAGAGCTATACATCATTGGGGAAGGCGTACAAGACAAGACAGAATGAGGAAACGCACTTAGAATTCAATAATGAATTATGACATCCTGTGTAGTAAAGTATTTTTTCATAATACAGGTGTGTTTCCATGTATGTGCATGTAGGAAATGGGTCTTAATATAAACTGTATGTTTCACTGTAAGTCCATAACTAGAAACATTTGAAAACACTAATCTGTCTGCACCTTTTAAGAGGCCTTTGAACCTATTCAGTGGAGTTCCCTGGGGGATCAGCTATCTCTTTAGTTTAGCAAAGGGACAAAGAGAGGTCACTTGGAACAATCTCGGCCCAGTTTTTTTTTTTTAAACATTTTCCATACTCCAAGTCCATGATCCAATTCTAAACCTCAAGTGACTATGCGGATAAATTCTAATGACCAGGGCTATTTCTGAAAAGCAATTAATATTTCCCTTTAGAAAAAAATGAGGGAAAAATACTTACACAAAATGAAGTTTCCAATGACTTGGAGCAAGTTTGGGGACAGTAAAATGTTCTCTGACCCAGCTCTGTTTTCCACCAAATGACTCACCCAGGTACAGAGCCAATGCTAGTGACTCAGGAAACACACCCTATGGCGTATCTTTGCCTTTTTTTCCTTCACACAGGGATTTTCCCTAAAGTATCTTGTTGGATTTTATTCCTGAGTTTCTTTTCTAGTTCATCTAGTTTCTTACCAATCTCTGCGCTTTTGTTTCCTTTGCAGTGTTTAACCTTGTTCCTTTCTCTTTTTTGCCTGATCATTGTGAACTAATAAAAAGTTAATGGACAAAGAATATACATAGGAAATGTGGGCTTAAAACAGAAAGAATGTAAGATGTCATTGTTTCTTTTAAATTTACTACCCCTTTGTAAAGAGTCAAAGTGAAAGTTAGCAGTACTTAATAAATACCTTCTAGCTAAATTATCTGCCTAATTTATGTCATTAAGATAGTGGAGATTGATTTAAAAAATGTTAACATTTACTTTGGGCCCAAATCAATTAGTTTTATTAGCTGATTTCAGAAGAATTCATCCAAAAAATGTGTTTTGTGGGTCAGTGCACACATCTGTCTAGGCAACAACAATCAGAATTCCTTGTTGGGGATGAGTGACAGTCTTTCAAGCCCCCGTGATTTATCTGTCTCTAAACATACATATTTCTTCTGTGAGCTGTAAAAATGCCAGTTCTATTGGGAGGAACTTTTGTAGGCTCATAGACCTTTTGAACTTGAAAATAATTTTAACAGTTGTCAGGGTTCAGAGTTTCCCAATAAGTTTTATGTTGAGAAAGCAAAAATATTACTGACTTGACCTTTAGGGAGATTCAAATTTGCCCCTTGTTTGGGACTCATTTTTTTTATTAATTTCTATTGGTGAAGAAGAGATGGTCATATTTTACTTTTTATAGATGCTGATGATACTTTGCTTTTCCCCCCTCTTTAAATAAAGAAAGCAATATCGGCTATGCTTTATTATACTATGTATAGAATCACTGATATAGCCTAATTCTCCATTCTACAGCCAAACCCAGAAATGACAATGTATTTTTCCTCAGGTCTGAGCCTCGGCAAAGATCTGTACAAAATACATAGCAGATATCCAGTCAATAGCCAACTCATTACCTTTAAAATAGCAGCGCAGGAAAGGAAAGAAAAAAAAAAGAATGAAAGAACAAGAAACAACTCATGAGCTATAGTTCTATGATTAGTTTGCCTCGGAGGATGATTTTCCAGGGGACTTGAAAATTTTCCCTGAATTTCTGTCACATTTCAATCATTTCGCCAAGACCCCCACAGAAAATAGTTATTCACAGGAGGGACATTTGTCCCAGAGAAGGTAGTGTGAGAACAAAGCTGCTTTGTTTGCAGGGCCAGCTCGTCCCTTCCTTCTACCACCCACCCCTAACCTCAGGACCTTAAGAAAAAGGTTATTTTGTCAAGTTCTGGTGTGTACATGAATAAATGTGAATCATGCTATGTCACCACGAAGCACTCAGCCAAATGGCATAGACTAGATGACCATGACAAACTTAACCAGGCTATTCTGGCTGAGCTGGGTTGCCAGGTCACTGGTGTACTCTGGGAGAGTCTATTTCTCATGTCCCAACAGGGCAGTCTGGCCCACTAAAAGCATCTATAGCTGCAGCCTTTTAAAAAGTGGCTGTGATTCATTCAGATTTACTTAGAAAAGACAGAGCACAGAAATATAGATTTCTTTTTATAACATGGAGAAGTTGAGTTGATGGACTTTCAGGAATGATGTTGACCTCTCAAAAAGTAGAAGGAGGAGGAGGAGGAGGAGACGGAGCTGATGAACTACATAGTAAACTGTATTCTTAACAAGGAAAGAAGAGTGTGCTTTACGGGGACAAGGTATTTGCATCATGTCTGTTCACTGATTATAGTGATCAAAATTATGGAATATTTATGTTCAGCTTTCTAGCTCCTTTATTCCACCTAATAACTATGGCTGCCATTTAATGAGCATTTATTGCCTGGTGAACACGTACTTGGTGCTTTATGTGCATTGTTCTACTCTTCCCATCACCAGGCAGTGTCAGCAGTATCAATTTCATCTTTTAGACTTGTAAGTAATAAAGACCTGATTTGTAGCCATGATCCTGTGTCTCCAGGTAATAAGCTGACCTTCCAAGACTCTAGAATTGCTGCAAGTTCTCCCTTAACCTTTTTGTAGTTATGCCTCCTTGAGCTAGTACTTAACTTCTTCCCATCTCCTTATCTTTATCTTAAAGACAAAATTCATAATAGTAGCCGCCTAAGAATTTCCTGGATGTGAAATATGCCCACCAAGCACTTAGTTGGCACAGAATAACGACTAACATGTTGTTGGCTTTTTTATACCACTACAGCAGTGATAGTTTATTATTAATATATCTGCAAATAATCTGGACAGTTAATATGCCCAGATTTTCCTACTGACCCTAGTTATCTGAGAATTAGCTGTAAAGGTCAAATATCAATTTATAATTAGAGGATGGAGAAATATCAAGTCACCACGGAGGTCATTTTGTGCTGTGACACATATGCTGAACATATTTAAATTAGGGGAAGTTGTCTTAACATTGGTGGCCCAGCTTGCAAAGACCAACTACAAATTCTACAACAGTCTGGTTGCTCTCATAAGAGAAAAATATGAATGAAACCCATAACTTCTGTCATTACCACCCTGTAACTTAGTCCTCATTTTGAAACCATGGGTAATATTGCTAACATAGTTGAAAGTAAATTTTATGTGATTTTTGTGTAAAATTATAACAATTTGGGGGCAAAGGGCACTGATCTTGCACATGGCTGATGCCAATTTGATTCCCACATTGTATATGGTCCTCTGAGCACTTCCAGGAATGACTCCTGTATATCAAGCCAGGAGTAAGCCCTGAACACTTCTGGTTTCCCCCGCCCACACCTCCAACCCTGGCCCTGAAAAAAAAATATTGCCTTCCTTTCCCACCCTGGCCCTGATAAAACCAATATTAAAGCACTTTACATGCAACAACAATGTTATGGACAATACTTGACCTGGCAAGAATTATCACTGACTGACCTTAAACTATATTTGAACTTTTATATATTTATATATATAAAAGAACTGGGATTGGAGCTGGAGAGATGGTATTGCAGGCAAGGAATTTGCCTTGAACCCAAGTTTATCCCTGGCGCTACATATGGTTCTCTGAGCACCACCAGGTGTGATTCTTGAGCACAGAACTAGGAGTAACCCATGAGCATCAAAATATATGCACACTCCTGAAAAAAAGAGCTGGGATTCTTCAGATAGAGTTCCTGGACTCAATTCTTGTTTTTCTCTCTTTATTATCTGCCAAATCTTAGAAAGGTTATTTAGTTTCATTGAAGCTTAGTTTTCTTATTTGTAACATAGACATTTAAGATTACTGATGACTTAGTGTGTTGTTTTAAAAACTGAAGGAGATATTATGTATGAAAAGATTAGCCAAGAACTAATAAATGTAAATATAAATAATATACAACATGCCTGTATATATAACATGTTAAGCTAATAATATTACATATTTAGTAAATGTTATTTTACTTTTATTTTTATTTTTACTCTTTTATTTTACTCTTATTTTTTTATTTACTTTTATTTTACTCTTGCTATTGTAAATCTAAGATTTTCTGGGTCAAGTAAAGATTCTGTTTCCTTTCCCTATTCCTGCGGCAATGGAGAAGATCTAGCGGTTCTTTTTTTGGGTCGAGGAGGTGCCCTTCTAACTGATGGAAACCTGGAAAGTATGAGGGAATACGGGAGAGGGCATCCAGCTGGGTCCCCTTCCAGGTATAAGGCTCAAACTCAGTGAGTTTCCACCATCTGCTATACTTGTTCTTTCTGTAGAAGATTCTTTCCTCAAGCCTATGAGCTGGGGAGTGCAGGGGAGTGTGGGTAATTACAGGGCCCTTTGTGGCCAAGTCTCCAAAGCAGCTTCATGAAAGTTTATTAAGGACTAGGATCCTAGTAGAGAATGCTTATAGTTACTCTGGCTGGGCTTTAGATATTTACCCTTTTTTCCAACTTATGCATCTATGCAACCCAACTTAAATAAATTTAGGTCACTGAGTTTGATTGCTGAATGTTGTAGAAGATCCATTTGGATTTTGTATTAGAGTCACTTTTTATTCATGACTTCAAATTTTAATACTTCTTGGAAGGCCCACAGAGTATTTACTTGGTGTGACATGATGTTCTTCTGTTTTCTCTCTTTTTTAAAATGGCCCATCTGTTCTCCTCCATCCTTTAAACCATTAGAGGAGAAAGAACTTACTCTGCTTTGATTGACTGCACAAACCTATCTACTAAAATGGTTTTTGGGTTAAATAAGTTAATAAATTAAAGTGACTTAGATTACTCAGGCCAAAGTAGGCACTCAATCAACATCAGCTACGAAGATGACTGCCATTACCTCAGCCTAAACCTCTTCCCCCTTTCTTCCCATTTTCACCAGATGAGGGTCTCTGGTCCTGCTAAAATCTAATCCCTCAACCTACTTCCTGAATCCTTTATCCCTTTATCTCCTCTAGAAAGGTTCTTTTGATTATTCCCTCCTCCTTTTTCATTAGTAATCTCTCCTTCCTGATTTTCTCCCCAGTAATGGAGAAGTATGCTTCATACTTCATACTTCACTATTCTCCAGTATTCACTCATTATGACTCTGACTTCTTGCCTTATAAATCACATATATCTGGTCTTAGCAAGACCATCAATACTTTCATAATGCCAAAGCCGGCAATCACTTTCCTGCCCTCAACTTACTGCAGTACAGCTGCTGGCTAAGAATTCACAATGCTCTCTCTCCTCGACCAGGCTCTAGAACATCCCCCCTCTTCAGCTCTCCACCTTACACACCTTGGCCCTCCAGTCTTTTCAATTCACACCCTAAGCCCTCCAGTCTTTTTGATTCTCCTCTGCTCACTATTTTAATATTGCTGTTTTTCCCGGTAGGTGCCACACTTTTATACTTCCTTTATAATTTCACTCATGCCCCTAGACATTTTATGATTTGTATGCTGAAAACTCCAAAATTAGAGCCCGGACTCATCTTTCTTAGGGCTTAGATGCATCACAACACTCTAAATTATCAACTAAAGCAAACTCTTGGCTTCCTTCCCACACCTCATTCCTCTTCTAATCTTATCCATCAAAGTTAATGCCACCGACTCGACTCCCCTTCAGTGGCTTTACCCAGAAGCCTGGATTTCATTCTTGACTATTTTTCCTTTTCCCTAAGGTTGTCATCTTTACAGACCCCCTCACTAAATTAATTAGTTGTATATAGTCCATTTTCCAAACATCTTGTTTCATTGTCTACTTTCTTCATTCATCCTTGCCTCTCCATCATCCTGAATGCTTCTCAAACCACCAATAAATACAGCCTCTCATCCAGACAGCTGTCTTTCTTTTTTCAGATGCCCTTTTGTTTATTTATTTAGTTGGGGGAACACACCTCACTGTGCTCAGAATGTACCCCTAGCTCTGCATTCAAGGATCACTTCTTATAGACTTGGGGAACCATATGGGAAATTAAGGATCAAATCTTAGATGGCTGCATGCAAAGTCAGTGCCCTACCCACTGTACTATCATTCCAGTTCCTCCAGATAGCTTTGACATTCCTCTCACTTTCTTTTCTTTTCAATCCAATTTATTTGCCATATTGAAGTACCAGTAAGCTTTCCACAGTTATATCACCCTTCCATTTAAAATCTTTGTTGGTGACTAACCAATTCACTTTAATGTATCCTAACTCCTTACAAGATTTGACCCCTCCTGATAGCTCCCATTTTGCCCCAGGCACAAGATGGTTTTCTTTAGTGCATATGCTCAAGACCTTTAAACAGCCTGGAATAGTCTTCCTTCTCCTTCTTAGTTTTCTGATTTTAATTGGGATCTCACCTCCTTGGAAAGACATTTTCTCATTTTTCCATCTAATTGAGAATTTTCCACTCTCTTTTTTTCTCCCCATCTCATTATTTTCAATCTCTGTGTGCTCTTTCAATGGATTTACCAAATTTGTTCACTGTTTTGCTTATAGTTTGTCTCTTTCATTTGAACAGAAATGAGATTCATTTGTACTACCTAAACAAGTGCCTCAGTAGAATTTTCTTAATACTTGCTCAATAAATGAAGACATACACAAACTGCCATCAGAGTGTTAATCTGCACAATTCCAACCACAGCGCTGAAATAGAGCTTTGGCCAAGCTCACTTAAAAACTGGACTGTGACAAATTATTCTCCCAGAAGGCAGTGCCAAGTTTAGTGGGTGATGGAGTATATCGTGTATCCGTCCTTCAAATTTATGCAGATTATATGCCTCCTCTGTGAATGCCTTATTCCACCCTATTTCATTCCCAACCAAGACTAAAATTTTATTTCTTGTCTTTAGTGTAAAATCTCCCCACATTTTGATACTTCTGATAATCCTAAATTTTCATGATCCCAGAAAATCTGCAGCATTCGCCTATTTTTTTTCAGCATGATAAATTCCAATTTACAACAGAATTATATTTCATTTTTATGCATTCATTATGAGCCAGGCACTGGCTGAGTAAATGGGGGTTGTTTAAAGGTAAAATTCCCTGAATATTTATTTTTGCATTAGGTTATGCTAAACATTCTGTTACAATACCACTTGTTGATTTTCACTGAAAACAAATTTTCTTTTTATGTTCAATTTAAAAATATCAGTATGATATCTTCTGTGTAGCATACCATACTCTAAGGAACTGTAGCACTTTTTCCCCCCATTTTATCCTAATAATAATCCTAGTATTTGATAGTTTGGAAAACAGGAGCGAAGGCAAGTTACTGGCTTGAAACCACAGAGATAATAAATCACAGGCCAGAATTTGGGCCAGGCAACAAGGCTTCAGAAGCTCCATTCTCAACCACTGTTCTAGAGTCAGAGGTTAACATGGAGGCTAGGATTACACAACTAATTCAATGTATTCAACCTTCAGCAGTTACTAAATGTTCACTATAATCAGGTGTTGTGCCAGGTTCTGAGATACACATATTTAAACAGATTTGTCCTCAAGGACATATGTTCTTGTTATCATATGGTCTAGATCTTACAAATGTCCAGATTCAATATCATCCTCCCTAAGGAACTTCCCTGTGTTATTGACAATCACACTTTCCAGAACAAGGAGTTCTAATTTCTTGATCACACTAGATGTCATATTTATGTTGCCCTAACAAGCAGACTGGATTCTCTCTCTCTCTCTCTCTCTCTCTCTCTCTCTCTCTCTCTCTCTCTCTCTCTCTCTCTTTTCTCTCTCTCTCTCAATGAAATGGGAAACACAGGGGCCTTGATCCTTGGAATGGTTGAAAAAATAACCCAAATGTATACCAAGCAAACATCACTATGTGTCATGCTGTTTCATTGACTTGGGGGGGGGGGGGGGTTCCTATGTGACCAGTGTATCTGGCTCACAAAGAATCCATAATAGAAAGTCACTTAGAAAAACCCCATGAAGTCACCCTGTGCAGTTTCTGCCAAGACCGTGGGCTCCATTTCTATGAGTTTCAAGAGCATTTAAAAATAAAAGGTAGGGTGCTAGATACCTTCTCTCATCTGGGAATGAGAATTATCATGCACAAGGAGATCCATTATGGGAAAATAGAAACAAAATCATAGACAAGCTTCAACTTCTCAGAGCTTCAACCCATCAAACTGCCAACTTAAAACTTCAACTCGATAAAACTGTCTTTGTTGGACGTACCGGGAAAGAAAAGTGACTAGAAGCCTTCAATGAACAGAAGCATGTGGCATCTCCTCTGGAGACTTGTGGGTGAAGGGGGGGAAAAATCTACATTTATTTATTTTAGCACTTATTTGTTTAACCTTCTGGCTGGGTTGGGTTGTTGGATTTGGTTTTACATCCTGAATTACAAAATTTATGATGGGAACATGTGTCAGCTGTTTGCCGAAGGAGAGACGATGTCTGTTCTTTGTCTCCTCTCTCAATAGAGCCAAATGTCCTACATGTTTGTTTAGAGAAGCTGAAATATGTGCAGGGCAAGAGATACTTGGTGCGGAACTTCCTTTTTCCTATCTTCTGCTCTTTCCTTTTGATGGTGCTCTGGACTGACTCCTAGTACCGCCTGCCTGGACCACCAAAGGTACTTTCAGGGGATCCACCCAAACAGATTCAGCCAATCTAGTTAACAACTTGCCAAAATGCAAAATTAGCTCAGATGCTAAGAGCTGACTGCATGCCAGCTCTGTGCATAAGGTGATCAAACCTGTATCCCATACTTAACCAATCCTCTCAATCATTTTGTGTTGTGAAAAGGGTACAGTATGGACACAGGATCTGGCAGGAAGTGTTTTGAATCCTAGTTCCACTAGTCTTCATTTTTTCCAGTTATATTGAGATATAATTGATGATAACATTGTGTACATTTAAGGTGCACAACGTGATGATTTCATATTGTGAAATGATTATCACTACAACATAAGCTAACATTAGCTATTATTCATTCCATGACATTTTTTGTTTTGTTTTGTTTGGACCACACCCGGAGGTGTGGGGGCCTTTGCTAGTTTTGTGCTTGGGGGCAACTCCCTAAGGTGCTTGGGGAACCATTACATGCATAATATCAGGAATGGAGATATAGTAAAGGGGGTCAGTCTCTTGCCTTGCACATGGCTTGCCTAGGTTCAGTCTCCAGCACCTCATAAGGTTCCCTAGTCCTGCCAGGAGACACCTCTGGGCGTTTCTTCCAAAAAAAACATGTCTGGAATCAAACCCAGGGCTTTTTTTTTTTTAAATTTTTATTAGTGAAACACCATGAGGTACAGTTGTGGACAAATTTTTGTGCTTGGGTTTCGATTATACAATGATCAAATACCCATCCCTCCACCAGTGCCCATTTCCCACCACCATGGATCCCAGTATCCCTCCCACCCCCCTATACCCCCCATCCTACCCTGTCTCTATGGCAGGGCATTCCCCTCTGTTCTCTCTCTCCTTTTGGGTGTTGTGGTTTGAAAAAGAGACGGTGAGTGGTATTCATGTTTGGTCTATAGTCTACTTTCAGCATGCTTCTCCCCTCCTGAGAGGATCCTCCAAACACCCTTTATTTGGTGCTCCCTTCTCTATCTGAGCTGCCTTTTCCCCTAGAATGCCCGGCTGGCCTCTAACCCATGGAGTAATCCTCCTGGTACTGATCTGGGCTATTCTTGGGTATTAATCTCCTATTTTGTTACTTTATGTCCCCCAGATGAATGCAATCTTTTTATGTCTATCCCTCTCTTTCTGACTCATTTCACTTAGCATGATACTTTCCATGTAGTACCACTTGTATGTAAATTTCATGACTTCATCTTTTCTAACAGCTACATAGTACTCCATTGTGTAGATGTACCAAGGTTTCTTTAACCAGTCATCTGTTCTTGGGCACTCAGGTTTTTTCCAGATTCTGGCTATTGTAAAGAGTGCTGCAATGAACAAACAAGTGCAGATGTCACTTCGACTATACATTTTTGCCTCTCTGGGGTATATTCCCAGGAGTGGTATTGCTGAAACCCAGGGCTTTCTGTCAAAGCAGGTTCTCTAGCCCTTAAGCCATCTCCCTGGCTCTCCATTACCTTTTTTTTCTTTTTCAGTCACACCCAGCGATGCACAGGGGTGACTCCTGGCTCTGCACTCACGAATTACTCCTGGCGGTGCTTGGGGGACCATATGGGATGCTGGGAATTGAAGCCAAGTCGACCACGTGCAAGGCAAATGCTCCCCCCCGCCCCCCCCCATTGTGCTATTGCTCCAGCCCCTGTACATTACCTTTTAATAGTGACTTGGGAAAAGTCAGAATGCTCGTCTGCAAAGGTAAGAAGAGTATCTGTTTTGAGTTGATTTTGCTCTTATGTTATCAAGCTCTGTCTGTTAAACACTTTTTTTTAAGTGTGCTATTCAATAATTTTTGCTAAGTTGCTTAAAAGCCACTGTAGGATAACATTGGTTTGTCCTTCCGGCATAGACTCAGGTAATGTAGGTTTATTGGGTTGCCCCCATCACAGTGCTCCCATTCCTCTTTGTTTATTTGTAACTTCTTTCTTTGTGCTATGTTGACTTGTAAATATTGGTTTTCTCTTTTCCTTAAGTCCTTTGCATAGTTTATTCAGAGCAGTGTTGTTTTTGTATGGGCACAGGAAGACAATAGTAAATGCTATGCTTTTGTAACTTGACTCTCAGTGATATTTTCCTCCTTGGCATCTGTTCTCTCAAACTAAACATCAGCTGCCCTTACTTCCTAGCACCCTCAAAGGTAGGTTTCTGACGAGGGACTGGATGGACCCAGGGCAAGCAGTGATGTGCTACCCTAGCATCAAAATGGGCCAGGACAAAGTGCCATAATGCTTAACTATAACTCAAGAGCTTAGTCATGGACAAATTCTGTCATGACCTAAAAAGTAATAACTAGATTTGGACCCTGATAGGGTTAGGAATGATTAATCTGGCCTGAGCACTGTAGCCTGAGTCTTTGGCAAGATGTTCCCAGAAGAGCTGCACTACAAGCCTCAGTGTATCTCTTACTGTGTCCATACAAAAATAACTAGTATTAAGATGTTGATTGAGTTAGTGGACTGAGGAAAGGAGAAAAACACCTAAAGAGGTATTTTGCCTGCTAGCTGTCAGGAAGGGCTTTGGAATATCCCTAGGTGGTGTTTCTGCCTTTGAGCCTTCTGGGCAGTCAGGAAGGGCTTTCTTATGTTGATTTTGCTACCTGGCTCGGCCCAGAGGGCAAGGTGAGGAGAGACAATTTGGGGTGGAGAGATGAGTGGGGAAGAGGCAGAATCGGAAGAGCTGCTGGGATCAAGGAATGAGGGGCTAGGAAGGAAGAGTGGGTGAGTTGGGGAGAGAGAGAGAGAGAGACAGAGACAGAGACAGAGCAGGCAGGGGAGAGATGAGCAGGAGAGATAGGAGGAGACAGGAGTGAGGGGAAGTGTGAGACTAGAATGGGAGGCTTAGAGAGACTGGAACAGGTGCGTGACGAGATTGGAATAAATGGCATTTGATCAACCAACCAGCCTGGCACTCATTTCCTCCTTTGTGTGCCCCATGGGCCGGGCTGCCCTGGGTGGGTGAGCGGCCTGAGGCCCACCAAACCTGGGCAGTGAGGTGGGGAGCCGCCGGGGCCTTCCCTGGAAGCCTGGAGATTATACAGCTGGCATCCCTGGGTGTTTTTACCACTCTAATAGAGTCCCAAAGCACTTTTTCTTTTTGCTTTTTGATCACAGTTGGAGGTACTCAGGGCTTACTACCAGTTCTGTGCTCAGGGATCACTCCAGGGAGGTCATAGGTAGTGCTAAGTTTTATCGTAGGGTCAGCCACATGCCAGGCAAGCACCTTAACTCCTGCACTATGTCTTCACCGTCCTGAAATATAACTTTACGGTTAATCCTTGGAATCCCCCACTCTATTTTATGTCTTGAGTCTGCCTTTTCTGGACATTTTATATAAATAAAATATAATTTATGGTATAATATAGTACATGGTACCTCATGTCTGTTTTTTCAGTGAGGATAATATTTTTGAGGTCCACTCATGTCCTGTGTAGCACATGTCCTCGTTTTATTCTTTTTATCACGGAATAATATATATTTGTATGATTAGAAAGAACTTACAAGTGGACTTGTAGGCCATATGGTGAATTTTATGTTTTAACTTTTTAAGAACCCACAAGGTTAATTTTAATGCATAAATATTGCCCTTGAAATTGTTAAATTCAATAATTACTATGAAATTATGACAAAAATTGTGAGGCGTGGCAGTTGTTGCTTAATTTTTTTTTAAAGGAAGTTCCATCTTGTTCACTGTGGATATGAGGAGGTAAAAGCTTAGAAAGGATTAACAACATGCTCAGGCTTACAGGCTATCAGCAGCGGATAACCTGGAATTCTCTCCCATGTTTTTTGACTCCAAACCAAAGGATTATCAACATGCTTAAGATCTCACAGCTATCGTGATGAACTGGAATTTCTCTCTCCTGTTTTTTGACTCCAAACCTGGCACTGTTTCTCCCATTAAATACCCCAAGGAGCACATCTCTGACAATTCACCACTTCCTTATAGAACAAGTATGTTTATTTTCTTGCAGGCCCTAACATAAAATCCCTACCCCTGAGCTAGGGTACAAATACCTGTTATTTTACCCCACCCATCTTCTCTGCCTATTTTGTCACCTGATAATCCCAATCACCCCCATTACCCCCATCAACCACACACACACACACACACACACACACACACACATACACACTTGTGTCTTCACTAATCCTTCAGGATGAGTTTAGTTCCAACAACTCAGGCAAAGCTCACCAAATCACTCTACTGCTGTTTGCATACGATCTGATTTCTTGAATAATATTTTTTTTGGTGACCCATTATTCAAGGAAGAACATGTTACCCATTCTTCAAGGAAGAACTCAAATCCTATCTGCTTTCCTTTCCTCATGCTCATGACCCTGGTAAAAACTAATATGCATTTTCTTAGTTATAATAGGTATAATAGGTACCCTATGGGTGTGCTGATGTGAAATGAAAAGATTTTTTTAAAAAAACATAATACCTCGTTTGTATAACAAATGACTCAGAGATGGGAAGTACTATTTTTTTAATTCAAGGAAAAAACACTCATTTATAAAACTCCTAGTTCTAACACAAATACTGAGTGTTATTTGTACCTGGGTTAAAATCCAGCTCCTAACCATCATCTTCTTCTGGGTGTCCATAGGAATACAGGTTTTAGGCAAATTCTTATCATGCTCTATTATTATTTATGTTTGTCTGAACCATATAATAGCTGTGAGTTTTTGCAAAGAAGAAACCGTGTCTTATTTATTCCTGTAGCACCATCTTTCCTAACACAATGCCTGATTCATGGATGGTGAATACTCACTCAGTGTTTCTAGAGTGAATGAATCAATGAATGGACTAAGGGGTTAAGGAGGTGAATTAAGGAGATATGAAAGAATCACAAGAAGGCAGTGATCAGACACTGATGATCTGAAAGAGGATTCTCCTTTAAGAAAGACTTATTTTCCCACTGACTTACTGATAATCCCTCGTCCTTCAAATGGCTTAACTGGTTTAATCAGTAAGTATATGTACAGAATGTTTTCCTCCAAGTTCCTTTCAAAACAAGGGTCATCACCACCAGTAACAAAGAGGAAAGGTAAAGAGAAAAATAGGGCATGGTGACTACTCCTAAATAGATGTACTGTTTCTACCCAGGATGCAACAGGAGGATTCGCACATATGCAAGTAAATACTTGTTGAATCACTGGCTCCAACCAATACCAAGTAAGTGCCAAAGAGCAAGACCCAATTGTCACCATTTAAGACACCTATAGGAAAGGGTCTAACATGCATGCCACCATAACAATAACACAATTATGCATTTAGTCATTAGCTATATATCAATAGTGTCCAAGGATGACACTATTTTTAGGATTTTATGTAAAATAACCCATTTAGTCCTCATGACATCTCCAAGGGGAAGGTAGGAAAGATGAAGAAAATGAGTATGAAGAAGCTGAGGTCAGGAAAGTATTCTTGAATTAATTGGGCCTGTGAAATGGTAGCTAGGGTTGAGGTGGGAAGTTGCTGGAGAGACAGTACAAAGCGAAGGGTGCTTGCTTGCCTTGCATAAGGTTGACCCAGATTCAATGCCTGGCACCCCATGTGTTCTCCTGAGCTCACCAGGGGTAATCCCTGAGAGTAGACCTAGGAGTAAACCCAGAATACTGCTGGGTGTGGTCCCCAAACCAAACAAAATAAAATAGTAGCAAGTAGATCTAAAACCAGGTAGTCTGGCTATGGAATCTCCCTATGGAAGTGCTTTTAAATTAGGTGAGGGATAGTGTCTCATTCACTTTTCACTTCCTCCGGACTCATGACCACATGATGCTCATTTGCTAATGACGTGTCTCAAGTGCAAGACTGACAGGGACTAGGAAAATAACAGAGATATTGTGTGAGGCAATAACAATAAGGTCTTATTGTAGGACAGCGGGGAGAGGCTGGAAACAGGCTTTGGAGTCAGATCCATAAGACCAGGATTTGAACTCCCAAAGTCAACACTAGCTCAGGGATTATTTCATCCCTGACAGGAAATACTTCATCCTATCACCCTCTCCCCTCAGCCCCCTACCTGACCATTTCTAGGCCAGGAGACATCTGGGACGTTTGATGGTTCTGTCAGATTGGATTCTAGACTCCAAAGCTCAAAACCGTATGAAATGAAATTCAGGTGATAACATCTAAGGGTCAAAGATTTGCCTCAGGTCACACACCTGGATGACACTAGTTCTAAAATGTAGTTTCCTTGGGTTCCAGCCCAGTGCTCTTTCGCTTAAGTCACAGAGTTTCATTTGAGACACAGAAGCTAAACAAAACACCACAAGAAGCAAATTATTCAAAGCGGGACTTTCCAGAGTCAGCCCAGAGTTGGACAGCTGCCTTCTTGTGTTCAGGGAGGAACGCCCCAGTTTCACTATAGATCTGAAATGAGACTCTGCCCTGATGTCAGAGGCTGGGGATGGCTTTCATGCAGTGAAGAATACTCTGAAGAGCCATTTCCTACAGCTCTGCTCTATCTGAACAACCCTCCTTGCCTGTTGGCCGTGCCATGAGAACCTTTTCCATAGCCCCAAATCTCTCAGAGATGGGAGTTTATTCTGGGAAGAGAGGGAAACCCATTTTTGCTCCCCGGTTGCCCAGAAGAGAAACCAGGGCACATTTTTTTCTCACTGTCCACTGGTTCACAAATCTAGTTTTTTTGTTTTTGTTTTTCTTATGGGCCACACTAGATGTTACTCAGGGCTTACTCAGGGTTCTGTGCTCAGGGATCACCCCTGGAAGTGCTTTGGGCAATCATCTGGCATTCTGGGAATTGAACTTGGGTCCTCTACATGCCAGGCAAGAGCCCTATCTGCTGTAACTATCTCTCTGGCTGTGGTTGGCAAATCTAGAGAAAAGGACAGATCAAATGTAGCAAGGAAGAGGAGGGTGTTAATCAGAGAAAGTGGAAGTGACTGCAGCTGATGGCCACACGGATCCCAATGTGCATGTGCCTTTAAGATAGGTACCTGTGTGGGCATCACCTGCAGCGCCCAGACTTCAGCTCGGGACTCTAGTGCCAAGAATCTGGCTCTGCAGCCAAGCAAAGCAGGTCCCGACAAGGCAGCTCCATTCCTCTCCGAGCTACATCTGACTGGGTACCCTCACTGAGCCATGATTTTGTTGGTTTCAAGACATAGGGTAATAGACTTCTTCTTTTTTTTTTTTTTTTTTTTTTTTGCTTTTTGGGTCACACCCAGCGACGCATAGGGGTTACTCCTGGCTCTGTACTCAGGAATTATTCCTGGAGGTGCTCGGGGGACCATATGGGATGCTGGGAATTGAACCCAGGTTGGCAGCATGGAAGGCAAACACCCTACCCACTGTGCTATCGCTCCAGCCCTGGTAATTGACTTTTAAAGGAGGTTAAGTGAGGATGAAAAGAGATCTTATGTCCAGAGAGCCTAAAAGCCCATCTGGTGCGTAGTAAGGGTTTAATCCGATGTGAACACTTCTCCATCACGCCTTAGGGCTGACTCAAATGTTTGGTGGAGAGTTTCCCCAAACAAAGGAATTCCTTTGGGGACATCGCAGAGATGAAACCGACATCCCAAACCACTGTGGTGTCCTGTGTTCTCAGAAGGTTATCCCTGAGGCCCCCCATCTCTGAACGAGAGACTCCCACGTCAAGCTTCCCACGTCTGTCTAGACAAGATCTGTTCCAGTGCCCCCACTGGGAAACCCATTGCATTTTCTGCCAAATCTCTAATGGGTTCCAGGGCTCCCTGAGGAAACACTCTTCTCTGAATTCCACCCACTGAAACCTGCCTTCACTGTCTGCCCCAGCATCACAGGACGGGGAACTGTTTCCAGCACTGTTCCCTGCTAAAGGCTGGGCTGAATCCCCTCACGGACACTCGGAAACAGGTAAGTCACCCCACTGGACAAAGCAGAAATTGGAGAAAAGCAAGGAATTCTCCCATGGAATAGCAAAAGGAAGTGTTTCTGCTTCTAGAGACAAAGGCAAGATTTGAGAGAAGAGCAGAGTGCTCTCAAATTCCTTCCATTCACAGTGGACAGTGCATCCTTTTTAACAATTTGCTAAGAGTAATTTTTTTAATTAAAAAAATTTTTTTAATTAATCACCTTGAGATACAGTTACACACCTGCAAACTTTCATGATTACGTTTCAGTCATACAATGATCAAGTACCCATCCCTCCACCAGTGCCCATTCTCCACCACTGATATTCCCAGTAACCCCCCATCCCCCCATCCTTGATACACCCCCTAACCCCCACCCCCTGCCTTGGTGGCAGGCATTCCCTTTTACTCTCTCTCTCCTTTTGGGTGTTATGGTTTGCAATACGGGTACTAAGTGGCCATCATGTTAGGTTCATATTCTACTTTCAGCACACATCTTCCATCTTGAATGAGCCCTCCAAGGATCATTTACTTGATGGTCCCTTCTTTATCCCAGTTGCCTTTTCCCCCAGCATGTGAGGTCAGCTTCCAAGCTGTGGAGCATTCCTCCTGGCCCTTATCTCTATTATCCTTGGGTGATAGTCTCCCATTCTGTTACTTTATATTTCACAAATGAGTGTAGTAATTCTATGTCTGTCCCTCTGCTGAGAACAATTTTTGATCAAATGGTGAACCAAGGTGAGGAGGGTTTGTACCCATGAAGGCAGCCTCTGGGTTGCATGCCTTCAGGACAAAAATGTTCCGAACTTTCTGGAGGCCCTTTCTGAAGGAGCTGGCAGGAACGAGGGCCAGGGATGTATGTAGGTTATGAATTAACGGGGGTGGGGGTGGGGCTTGGGGCACAAATGGGCTCAGCAGAGAATCTGAATGCCTCATCCCAAGGTGCCTTTGTGACAAGAACAAGAATACATGGGGGTTAGGAGATTTTCAAATGTCTCAGATTTGAGACAAAAGGCATCTCCAGGGCTGACCTGGAGAACTGACTTGATGTTCAAGTTTCCAAGTTGTGTGAAAGGCTCTGGAATGTATTAAATTCCATTCTGTGGAAACAAAGGGCACAAAGAGAAGGGCTACTTCCAGACAATCCAGCAGAGGCCCAAAGTGACCTCTTCCTGAGACATTGCTCCCAAGCAAGTTGAAGAGAATCACTCCTGACTTCTAGAAAGTCGGCTTCTGTAGACTCATTTTCCTATGAAGCTCAATCCTGGGGGCTTTCTTTGTCCATGTTTTCCCTTTTGTCTACTCAGTAGAGAGAGTGAAAAGAACGGTGAGACCTTTGGGGTCACCAAGATTTAGAGGTGATGCCTCTACTGACTGGGCACTGTCAGAGATTCTAGATATCAACGTTTTGTACTTCTGTTGTTTCCAACAGAACTAATTTGTGGGCCAGAAGAAATGATTCTTTGAAGTTGTGTCAGTTAGTATGAAGCAGATAACAGACATTTACATTCCTGGATCTTATAATTTTTATTTACAGGAGTATTGGCATAATTCTAGTATGATTTCAAGGTACAATTTTTTGTGTGAGGGGGGAGTATTGGAGAGATTGTTGGGTTGGTTCTTATGATGATGCGTTTCGTGTGTTAACTAGGTGAGACTATCATGCCCAGCTATTGATTCAACATTTAAGGAATTCTGTATATACAGTTGAATAAATAAAATTGCCTTATAGTACATTGGTGAGCCTCATCCAACCAGCTGAAGGACTTAAGGACTAAAATTGAGGTTTTCCAGACAAGAACAGAATCTGCTTCAAGACTGTAGCATTTGCTCCTGTCTCTTCAGGATACTCAAGCCTGAACTCAAGTTTGCCAGTACCTTATGCCTAAGAATTTAAGAGCCAAATTCTTAAAGTAGATTATGTATATTTATAAATGTTTATAAGATAAAGATAAAGATAAAGGCCCTCCCGTTGATCGTCGATTTGCTCGAGCGGGCCCAGTAACGTCTCCATTGGAGACTTTGTTGTTACTGTGTCTGGCATATCGAATACTCTCGGTAGCTTGCCGGGCTCTCCGAGAGGGGCGGAGGAATCGAACTCGGGTCGGCCATGTTGGCCGCTTGTAAGGCGAACGCCCTACCCGCTGTGCTATCACTCCAGCATATATATATAAATATTCTTAATTATATACATATCACATATATATATGCATATACACATTCTGTGAAGAATGATGACTGATGTGGTCCTTATCTTTATTTAGTTGTATCTACATCATCTTTTCCCCCCAGTGGTATTAAGCACTCAAGATGGAGCTCTGGGCCTTATTTACATAGGAACTCCTCCCCCTGGCTCAGGGAGAGAGGGTAATCAGATAGTTTGGTTTAAGTAAAATCCTGAACAAATGCATAAGGTAGGTAGGAAGCAGTTGGGCCTAGGGTAGAAGCACTCTGATGCTATGAAGAAGCCACCCCAGGCCTTCTGAGTCCAGTCTAAGATAGACTGAGAGAGTGGGCAGTACAATGATCAAGGAAATCTGCAGGGGGTCTTCTGGTGGGGAGATGAAATTACAAAGACTCTAGCTGGGTTATTTAAAAAAAATTAGTCACTTGACACTGCAAAGTTACTCATGATTGAGTTTCTGATAGATAACATTTTAACACCCATCCCTTCAGCAGTGTCCACTTTCCTCGACCAATTCTACCATCCTTTGCCTCTCACCCACCACTGCCAATAGGATGGACACTTTTTTTTTAATAAGCTTCTGCACTATGGTTCACAGCACTGTAACTGGTAGTGTTTCATACTTTACACTTGACCACATTTCAGCTCCACCTCCTCCTTCCGGTTGAATTCTTCCCTCCATCATAGTCATTGCCCCCTCCCTGTCCTACCTCTCAGACATGCCACTCATCTCCCTGCACAAGTTAGTTAGGTGGGTAATTTCTAAGCACGAGGGCCAGAGAGGGAAAGGAAATCCCTGAAAGACCCAGAAATGACCTGTGTGTGTCATCTGCAGTGAGAGAGAGACAGAGACAGAGAGACAGAGACAGAGAGACAGAGAGAGACAGAGACTGAGAGAGAGACAGAGAGAGATTGAGAGAAAGACACACACACACAGAGAGAGAGAGAGAAGTTCAATATGGTGAAAGGAGAGGGGAAACGGGTCAAATGTAGACAGAGGCCCATTGTGCTGATGAAAAAGACTGGGAAGAACTTTCTCTTTCCCTGGGATGAGATAAACATGCTTGCAAGCATTTAGGGCTAAGGATTCACACTCTATCCTGCCAGGTGCTCTGCAGGAAGAGGGCAAGAGTGGGTACCAGGGATGCTGCACCCCAGCCATGGAAACCCAGGAGACATCTCTGCCTGGGTTCGAGTACTAACTGGAAGGTGAGCTCTGTGTTCACAAATGAGTTATCTGCCCTCCTGAGGCCCAGGTACAGTCAGAGATGAGAAGGAGCCGCGGTAATTGGTTGTTGGTCACGTGACTGGCCAAGGCAGAGGTGGAAGCTGGTCTTTGGGAGGGAGCCTTCCAGAGGCTAAGGGTAGAAAGGAGCTTTCATCTGTTCCAGGTTCTTTTTGTGAAGATGAAAAGCCATTCACAGAAATTCTGAAATCAGATTCTGTCCCCGGGACATTGCTGTTTTAAGTTCCCTAAAGCGAAGCAATTAGGCAGTAACTAAGTAGATGGGGCTCTTCTCTGTCGGCATCAGCACAAATTCCTCCTTACCAGAGCTATATTCCATGATCACATGATCACACCAGAGCACCCCCAACCCCTGCGCCTCTCTCCTGTCTCTCTCTCTCTCTCTCTCTCTCTCTCTCTCTCTCTCTCTCTCTCTCTCTCTCTCTCTCTCCAATTCACTGCACCATCTCCTTTTCATTGTTTTTTTGCAATCAAGAATTTTTGGAGCACTGAGCAGGCTAAGAGTATAAGCAATCAAGAAAATAGGCATCTACAAGAAGAAAAGTACTAACATTTATTTTATGCTGTGTTCCAGGCTTTGTTCTGAACATTGCAGAGTCACTCGTTTTATTCTCCTAATAATTCTATGTAAGAGATTCTCCTAGATTTTACAGGGCCAGGGATATTGGATTGCTTGTCTACAATCATATAGAAGAAAAGGAACAGAACTAGAATGTAGGTCACCTGGCTGCAGAGATTTCTTCTCTTTTTCTTCACTTGAAGCAGCACTGGGGTTCGAGGGCAGGACGTGCCTCTGAAGATCGAACCCAGGTCTGACACATACTAGGTGTGTGATCTACCACTTGAACTCTCTCCTTGCTCCCTGCACCCTGTGACACTTCTTAACCTCGGAGGAGAATGGGCCAGTGGAAGAGCAGGACTGAGAATCATGGACGGAAAAACACAGGTGGACCTCTCAGTATCGGGGGGGAGTAACCCAGACTATTGGAAGTACCAGAAGAAATCTGGATTTGAAATTCAAACTTTGGTTTTGTTTGTTTTGTGCCTTTTTTGTTTGTTTGTCTTTTTGTGTGAGTTTTAGGTGCGCAATCTGTGATGCTCTGGTTTCTCTCCTTGCGCTCTGCTCAGGGATCACTTCTGACTGTGATGCCAGGGATTAAACTGGGGTCAGCTGTTGGGTTGTTTGCTTTGCACGGGGCTGATCATAGTTCTGTCCCTGCCACATCATTTGGTCCTCTGGGCTTGCAGCAGTGATCCCTAAACACAGAGCCAGGAGTAAGCCCTGAGCACAGTCGTGTGTGCCCTCCTCAAAAAAATTCCCCCAAAAAACACAAACAAAAACAAATTGGGGTCAGCCATATGCAAAGCTAGAAACTTATCCTGTACTATCTTTCTGGACCCTAAAATCCTAATTTTAAGCTTGTGAAATCTTACTAAAGTCCTTGAAGACTTCTCACTGGATTTAGAATAAAATCTACATCTTCTACCCTGGCCTACTGATGCTGGGCTCAGCTGGGCTATTTTCCCACCCTCCCAACTCCCAAGCCTTGCCCCTCGCCCCTGGGTGGCCCCTATCCTTTTAGCAATTCTGTTTTAGGCCGAAATATCTTTCAGATGTTAATTACCATCTCCACACACCCAGCTCCTACTCTGTTTAGGTCTCAAGTTCCAGTCCTTTTAAAAAAGATGAGCCAGGGTTTGAAGCAATAGCACAGCAGGTAGGGCATTTGCCTTGCACGTGGCCGACCTGGGTTCAATTCCCAGCATCCCATATGGTCCCCTGAGCACCGCCAGGGGTAATTCCTGAGCGCAGAGCCAGGAGTAACCCCTGTGCATTGCCAGGTGTGACCCAAAAATCAAAAAAAAAAAAGATGAGTCAATTCCCTAATCGACAGCTTTAGTTTCAACGATTACTAATGATAGTAACTGAATCAATATTAAATACTACTACTAGTAGGCAGTGTTCTGAGTGCTTTATACATGGCAACTCATTTCAAAATTATGACATCCCCCTGATGCATCTGAGTCTGAGTGTCACTTTCGCAGGTGGAAAGGATCAGCCACAGTCCACACTTTCTGCTGGATTACAAGGATCAAATGTGTCATCCTGGATTTACTCATTTGCTACTTCCTGACCTGTATACTCTACAGAGTCTGAATTCTCTCTCTTGATTCCTGTACCCCAGTGTCTAACACAGACACTATATGGGGAGCACATTGGGTGTCTAATAAATGCTCATCACTGAATAAATGAATAATGGTTGCATGAGACCCAGGTCTTTTAGACTTAACACATGTTCTCACTAGTCCCAATCAGATGGATATTCATCCGAAGGAAGTCAAGGGAACTCCTGATTAATCATTAGGGCTGTAAATACTTCAGTACTTTACTTGATTTCCTCCTGGGATATTCCCACCATCTTCCTTCATTTAGACCCCATGAGGTTTACCAGACAGTTCAGTCTCTCCAAGTGGAAGGCCAAGAGGAAGGCACATGAGTTTTCAGGAAACAGAGATCCAGGTTTCATTCTGATGATGTCAGTTACTCGGATCTTCTTCTTCTTCTTCTTTTTTTTTTTTTTTTTTGGTGTCAAACCAGCAATGCACATGGGTTACTCCTGGCTCCTGCACTCAGGAATTACTCCTGGCGGTGCTCGGGGGACCATATGAGATGCTGGGAATTGAACCTGGGTTGGCTGCGTGGAAGGCAAAAGCCCTACCCACTGTGCTACGGCTCCAGCCCCAGTTTCTCTGTTCTTAAGGGACCAAAACATTGGTCCAACGGTTGAGTGAGGAGAAATAGCCAAGAGCAGGTATGTGAAGGGCCTCCTGCATGCAAGCATGTGACAGTTGGAACTCTCCTGGCCCCTTCCCCTGATGTAGCCAGAGGCAGGCGGGTGGGGATTGGGAGATAAGGTGGTTGACTTGACCAGCAGCACTAGCCAGGCTAAGAATAGTGAAGCCCACATGGGAAGGGGGCCAGGGCGCCAGCAGAATGGAACCAGGCTTCTGCGTGGACTCTGCCTAGAAGATGGCAAGCAGGGTGGGGGTACCCAGAACCTTGTGGGGTTACTTTTGGTTCTTGTCAACAGCCCCCTAAGTCCAAGCAATAGAGGAAGAAAGAGATCCAGTGAGTTCCAATGCTGTTTCTCTATTTCAAGGGGACAGTCCCGGCTTTGTTTCTCTTCTTGCTGCTGAAAGACCGTTTCCTGAATCGCTGTGGGGCTTCCGAGAACCGCTCTGGAGGCTAATTCGTGAAGAGCAGGCCAGGGGCTGGCCAGGAGAAGCAGTAGCGAGGGCCCTGCCCCCAGGATCAGAAAGGAGGAAGGGGGACTTGGGATCCTCTTCCTTCCTGCCTTGTCTCCTACATCCATACTCATTCTTCTCCAGGCAGCCTGCCCACCTGGCCGCCCATCCCTTCCCCCCACCAAATAGGAGCCAAGAAGGTGGTTGGAGGGGGTGGAGGGAGTGAGGTGCCTGCCCTTCCTAGTGGTTATTAAGAAAGGGCAGGAAAATCTATCCAGAATGTTCGAGCAGTCACGAGATCTCTCCCTCCCTCCCCTCCCCTTTCCTCCCCTCACTCCCCTCTCATCCCCTCTCCTCCTCTCTTCTCCTCACCTCTTCTCGCCTATGTCTCTCCTCTCCTCTCCTACCCTCCTACCCTACCCTCTAACCCTAGCCTTCTACCCTACCCTACTCGTCTCCTCTCTCCTCCCCTCCTATCCTCTTTGCACTAGCTTCTGCTGCTCTCTCTGGGATGCCTGCAGGGACCAGCCTGGGTGAGGGCCCTGCCAAAGCCTGGACCTCGTGTTGAAAGACAACGGCAGTGAGCTGTGTGCTGACATTTTTCTAGCTCATAAAGTGAAGTGATCTGTGGCTCATGCAAAAGAAACTTTTCAGTGAACTGAAACTCAGTGGGATCAGAGTTTTCACTGCTCTTTCTTAATGCTCTGCTTGAACAGCAGGAGCTACGTTCACAGAGAATCCGTTGCCTTCTCCCCGCAGTAGCTCTAAAACCAACCCCTGTAGCTCTGAAAGAATCCACTTATGCTCTAACTCCAGACAATATCCAGACAATTCTTATGGTTTCAGAGGAAAGAATCTTGGATTTCTGAGAAAATCCCTTCAGAAGACTATATTGGGGAAGGAAAATCAAGCAGAGCCTTTTTGATCCCAATAAGGTTTTCTTTTCTTCTTATTGGGGGCACCCAAGGGGATCCCAGGGGGGCAGAGGCCCCTCCGGGTGATTCCCAGCCATGTGCCAGTGGTTCAATGTAAGGGCCCTAGAAAGTGGTGCTGCTTAGACCCTGCAGAGCTGTGTGGTCCTTGCAGTTACCAGGGCTCACCCCTCCCCCCATGCCCAGGACCATATCATGAAGGGGGTCGAAACAGAATCAGCCACATCTCTTTGGCCCTCAGTGAAGTTTCCGGACTTGGTTCCCTGCAGACATCATGGGTCTGGGCTGTCAGCTGCTGTATGCGGGAGTTATGGGGTACACAATGATCACCCCAACCACTATGATCAAAACACTGACACTTCCTAAGTCCCAGGAACCATTGAAAGGGCTTTATATCTACTGAATAACCTACTTCTTACAATTGCGAGGCGAAGCTGGTGCAATTTCCATCCTAATTTTGGAGACATGACCACCAGAACCTGGTGAGGTCAAAGGATTTGTCTCGAGGCCCTAGACAGCGAAGTTGGGATTTGAAAAGGGCAGTCTAACTCCGGACTCTCCTCTGTATCACTACAGATATGAGTGAATTGCTATAGATATCGAACTTCTCTCCTTGAGCCCTGTCCTGTGAGTAATGTTATGAAATATGTTGAAACACCCACTTTGTAGGTGAAAAAACTGAGTCTCAGAATCGCTGAAGTGGCATTTTTGCACAGGTTTCTGAGAGTGAGAATCTCTGTTAGGACAAGCTTGGACACGCCCAGGTAGGAACCTCAGAAAGAATTTGGAACTTTCACTGCTGTGTACTTTCTCGTTCCATAAACATTTATTGAGCATCGGCTTGTTCATCCCATAAACATTTGTTGACCCGTCTAGAGAAAGAGTACAGCAGGAAAGCACTTGCCTTGCCTGCATGTGACCCCAGTTTGATCCCTGGTACTTTATATGGTTCCTCAAGCTCATCCGTAGCGCTTCCTGAGTGCAGAGTCAGTGAGTGAGCGGTAAATCTGAGCACTGCTGGGAATGGCTCCCAGACTGCTTCCCCACCCTCCAAAGAAAGCAAAAGGAGATTAATACTTGAACTAAAGAGAAGGAAATTAATGCAGCGTCTTTCGATAGGTACAGTCATTAGACGCGGAAATAACAAGATAGAACGGGAATAGGTAGAGAACTAGGGACTTGCTCCTGAAAGGAGAGTATTTTCTTAGTCTGAATGCCAGACTCTAAGAATTAGAGAGTTCAGAAACTTGTGCACAAGAATCGTGTAAGAAAATCAATATTGTTTTTTTTCTAGAGTGGGGAAATAGCTCAGGCAGAGGGAATAGAACATACAAAGGCAGGAAGACCAAGCAAGGCAGGGACATTTGAGGAACTTAAGTTTCGATACTTCTCAGCAACCAGCTGTTCACAGCACAGGGACTTGGAGAGAGGAGGACAAAGAAGGAGCAAAATTTGGAACGGCTTTGCACAGCTGCTAAGAAATGGGGATCTTGAAGGCAAAAGATAGCCAGCTCAGAAAATTGCGTAACTATCACTGGGCTTCGGAAGAGTTCTAATACTGATGTGGTTGCAGACCGCATGAAGTATCAGAGTTCAAATGAAGTAGGAGAGTATTGACTTGGGAGGTGAAACTGGAAGTAATTGAGAAGGGGTAGGGGAGTAAAGGCCAGGGAAAGACTTAAGAATCCGGTGTCAGGGGCCAGAGCCATAGGATAGCAGGGAGGGCGTTTGCCTTGTACTTGGCCTACCCAGGTTCAATTCCTGGCATTCCTCAGAGCCCAACGGGTGGGATTCTTGAGTGCAAAACCCTAAACACCACTGGGTGTGGCCCCGAAATAAAACAAAACAAAACAAAGGGGAACTGGAGTAATGGCACCGCATGTAGGGCAGTTACCTTGCACGCGGCCGGTTTGATTCCCAGCATCCCATATGGTCCCCTGAGCACAGCCAGGGGTGACTCCTGAGTACAGAGCCAGGAGTAACCCTTGTGCATCACTGGGTGTGACCCAAAAAGCAAAAAAAAAAAAAAAAGAATGGGGTGTCGGGCTGGAGCAATAGTACAGAAGGTAGGCATTTGCCTTGCACACGGCCGACCCTGGTTCAATCCCCAGCATCCCATATGGTTCTCCAAGCACCGCCAGGAGTGATTCCTGAGTGCAGAGCCAGGGGTAACCCCGGAGCCTCGCCATATGTGACCCAAAAAGCCAAAAGGATACATATATATATACATATATATATATATATATATATATCATGATCACGACCATCCTGTTATTCGTCGATTGCCTCGAGCAGGCCCCAGTAACGTCTCCTTCGTCCTAGCCCTGAGATTTTTTTAAAAAGTGCCATATTCAAGGCTCTTTCAGAGTTAGGAGAATGAGACCCTTCATTGTTACTGGTATTTGGCAGATTGGGTACGCCACGGGGAGTTTGCCAGACTCTGCCATGTGGGATATATATATATGTCATATATGTGTGCGTATATATATATATTTACATATATATATAAAGAAAGGAGTATCAGAGGGAAGAGAGATGAAGGTGAAGGCTGCACAGGCCAGGAACATCAGCTGAAGAAGTGTGGTGGAGGGGCTGCAGGTGGACACAAGGGGCTCCCAAAGAGGGGAGAGACTCGTGGCCCTGATCTCCTACATGAAGGAAAGGCGTGGGGCTTGCAAGGGGCCGGAAAACCTACGGGCAATGTCGACCGTCTCTGACAAAGGGATGCTAAGAAAGTTCCCCCTTCAAGATGGCTTCCTTGGGGAGCCTGGGGAGGCAGCGGGTGCAGCCAGGTGGGAGGCGAATCTGGACAGCCAGGTAAACAGAGCTGTCAAGAATGCCCAGGAGGAGACAGATGTTTCCTGAAGGGCTCTCGGCCACGCCTGCTCACAGCATGACCAGGCTTGAGGCAGGCGGCAGCTGGGGTTGAGGAGGACACAGGCGGGAGGGCAAAGCCCTGTGGAGGGATCTTTGCAGAGGAACTGCTGAGACTCTGGCCCCATCCTCCTCCTCCTCCTCCTCCTCCTCCTCCTCCTCCTCCTCCTCCTCCTCCTCCTCCTCCTCCTCCTCCTCCTCCTCCTCCTCCTCCTCCTCCTCCTCCTCCTCTTCCTCCTCCTCTTCCTCCTCTTCCTCCTCCTCCTCCTCCTCCTGGGCTGCGGTGGCCTGCAACCACATAAAGGTCGATTCATAGCAGAAGGGGTGCAGCTACCAGCCACACACGCACAGAAGTGGCCAAAAACACAGTGTGTGTGTGTGTGTGTGTGTGTGTGTGTGTTGTGTGTACGTGTAGGGCACGGTTTATGCAGGGACCCACAGCGAGACAACACAGGGCTATTCTGCTAGACAATAGGGATTGGCCCAACGTTTGCTGCCAAATAAACACACACAGCTGGGCGAGGGAGAGCCAGAGGTGAGAGCCCTTTGGAAAGTGGGGTGCCTCCCTTCAAGGTCTCAATCACAGGAGATGCTTTTGCTCACAAAACGGGGAGGCAACAATGTCTGGGCAGGGGGGTCTGGAGCCCGCTGCCACCACAAAGAAAGAAAGGCCGGAACTCAGAGGCAAAAGAAAGAAAGAAACTGTTTGGAGACAGGTCAGCTACAGGATAAACTTTTTCCTTTCTGGGGCTTACGGCTGGAGCAGAACCTGATGGTTGTCTTTGTTAAAAAAAAGTGTCTGTATCTAGGTCCCTGGCAGTGATTTGCCTCTGGGAGGGCCAGCAATCTATTTAATGACTCCATTGACGTCAATAGCATAACTGAAATACTTACTAACATGCAGGAGTCCAACTTGCAGGGGGGGTGAGGGTGGCTGGTGTTTTGCAGCAGCTCCAAAACGCGGAGTGGAGCATGTGCGGATTGAACTCAGCTGGGTAGGCCCTGAGTGAGAAGCAGACGGTTCTGTTTCTGAAGAAACACTCACTGGACAGCTAGAAACGCATCTCGATGTGGTGAAAGAGCCATTCCCGAGCAAGGCTCTCTTTGGAGACTGCTCTTTCAAGGTGAAGATTTTTATCTCTTCATATTTGAGTTGACTTATCTATATTTTCAGAAATACGTGCAGTGAATTTTGGAAATACGGAGTGCTTGCAGACCAATACAAGTCACTTTATGTGGATGCTTGGAAGTATATTTTTACTATAAGTTCTTTTAGACCAAAGGAATTCTTACAAAATACCATTATTCTTAGAATTACTATTTTCTCTCCTTTTCTTTTTTCCCTAGGACTTAAGTCTGTCGTCTGCTTAAACATTCAAGGTAATTACGACAATTATCCAAGAGTTCAGACCACATAATACTCAGAGCACTAAAGAAAGAATAATCTAATATTTCTAGTCCTTTCCTCTTTGTTGTTTTTCTTTTTTTTTCTTTACTTTTTTCTTCTTTTTTCCCCCCGGTAATTCCCTCCCCTTCTCATGCCCACAGCCTTCTGTAACAAGATTGATTTTATTCGTATTTGTTCATACGTGTTGTAATCCGGCCTGCCTGTTCTTGCTTAATGTAGAAACCCAAGCAAATGTTCTGCTTCAATCCGGCTTCATTCCCAGTTTTCTGACGGAGATGGACTTTCAGGCTATCACTGGCGCTCTGAGACTCCTCACGCCATGCACCCACAATCTCTACTCCCAGTTCCTGGGAATCAGAGCACAGTGGTACTCAACACTGGGACCTGCATTGATTTCTGAACTCCTTAGAGCCCAAGATAACTGGCCAAGGCCCTCTCTACTTCTTGAGCAGTCCCTATACCTAGGGGACACATATCATATGAGAGGAAGCCAAGCTGAGAAAGAGGTTTCTTAAGAGAAAGACTCTTTTTCTGTTTTATCAACCAATGAAGAGTTTTCTCCCCAAAGAATCCTGCAAAGAGAGGGGAAAAATGGATTCCCATGAGGGCTAAGAAATAAATTGTCTCACACTAAGGCAAAAAATTTCACTATAGAAACGCCTGTTTATTTTGTCCCATTTCTCCATCCACACTCTTTTCTTGAAAGGTATCTAACGGACTAGTGCTGAAGACCACCATAACCAAATCTGTGGTCACCCAGCTGGGGGACTTCAGCTCTTCAGACATCTTTATGGGCCCTCAAGGCGATTCTCTGGTCATGTTTGTGGCATTATCTGCTGTCATTTCTGATGACCCAAGATATGGACTGTCATATCGGAGAAGCTCCTGCTTGACATGCTTAGTGGTAAATTTTAGAAGAGGAAAATAAGCATAGGTTATCCCACCTTACCCATCAATTTGGGGGCTAGAAAACAGCACATAAGTATGATAAACCAATCCTTATCTATAAGAATTAGAGATCAAGTCATTAAAAGGAATGTTTCTCTATTTGTTTTGTAAGGACAAGGATCCTTTGAAAAGGCAGTAAACACTTCGTAATGTATCTTTTGAGAAAATTCTCACTTCAAAATTGCAAGTACAATCACTATAGAAATTCATGCAAAGGCAGAAGAGAGGAGAGGATGGGGGAAAAATAGAATATTATTTCATACTCATCCATATACATGCACTCATACACACATTAACACACTCATACATACACAGGTACAAACACCCATGTTCATACATTCACACTCAGGCACGCACACACTCATGCACATACACATATCGATTTTCCTCAATTATTTGAATTTTTGTTGTTGTTGAAAAAGTTTTGAGGCCTGAAATCCTGTGAATACTTCAATTTTCCATTTCCTAGTGTCCTCTGAATGTGCAGAGATGACAGAACCCAAGTTCCTATCTTGTTGGAGAATGTTCTATTTTTTTCCCTTTCTCTTCCAAGAATTGTGCCTCTGATCAGGAAAGCCTGGAATGCAGGCTTGAGAAGGGCAAAATGTGATCAAGACTGAGCTCCTCCTGAGCCTTATACAGCATCAGTATTTCCATTGACAGGAGAGGGCTCTGTTTATGGCTCATGAATATGGCAGCCCTTATGGTCCATACTGCCACCCTTCCTAGATTCTCAGTTTTCTATTCCTTTACTCAGGTTTTCCTGCTTAAAATGCAAAAACTTCCATGACCCTGATCTATAAGAGCAGTTATTGAGTCTATTCAAACATTTATTCTTTCTTTTTGATTTTTGGGGCTCACCTGGCTGTGCTCAGAACTTATTCCTGACTCTGTGCTTAGAGGAATATATATCTATATATCTATATCTATATCTTTATCTGTGTGTGTGTGTGTGTGTGTGTGTAGCATTGTAGCACTGCACTGTCCTCCCGGTGTTCATCGATTTGCTCAAGCGGGCCCAGTAACATCTCCATTTTGAGACTTGTTGTTACTGTGTTTGGCATATTGAATACGTCACGGGTAGCTTGCCAGGTTTTGCTGTGTGGACAGGATACTCTCGGTAGCTTGCCGGCTCTCCGAGAAGGGTGGAGGAATCGAACCTGGCTTGGCCGGGTTGGCTGCGTGCAAACGCCCTACCGCTATTATATATATAATATATATATAATATATATATATTATATATATATTCATGTTCCCGGAGCAAACAGATGCCATTGGGCTACACTAGCACGCGACAGGGACAAATGGAGACATTACTGGCGCCCGCTCGAGCAAATCGACGACTAACGGGAAGTTAAGTGACATATATATATATATATATTTACATATATAGTCAATGACTAAACCTGGGGTCAGCTACATGCAAGACAAGTGCCTTGTCCACTACACAATCTCCCTGACATCTTTAAATTTTACCACACCACATAACTGACTTTTTTGTAGAAGAGATAGTTGGGCCACACTTGACAAGCTCAAGGCTTAGTCTTGGTTCTGTGCTCAGAAATCACTCGTGGGGGTGCTTGGGGATTGAAATGTGGTACCAGAGATCCAACTAGGGTCAGCTGCATACAAGGCAAGTGCCTTAACTCCTGCATTTCCTCTCTGGTTCCCAAAATGAATTTTTTATCAGTAAAAACACACAACGAAATATTGTTTTTTATCACCACAGAGATGAAACTGACTCATGATTAAAATTAAATGAAGGGGCATTTTCAAATGATAAACTTCCTCAAATTTACATAGTTCTCCCAGTCAATTTATTCTCTACTCTCTTCCTACTATGTGAAAATAGCTATATTAAAGCTTTTAGATGATAAAGCAATTGGTAAGATATAGTCCCTACCTTCAAAGGAGCGCCGCTAGGGCAGAGAGAAAGCAAGAATTACAATATATTCAGAAATAAAATAGTTGTTATAGCTTTAAATAAAGACAGAAAAAGAAAAGGAACAATCACAGATATAAAAAAAAATAGGGTGTCTTAGAGAGAAGGAAAATTTGTGTGGTGGAAAGAGTAGTTTTCCTTACACAGTGAAATAGTACTGTTAAGAGTTTTGCTTTGATTCCCCCTGAATGGTGCAGTTAATGATCAATTTGGAATATCAAAATACCAATTTAACCAGGGATTCTGACAATTAGCTTTTAAAATAAGTTGTACTTTTAAACAGGCTCTTAAAAGATGTTCACCCTTCTCTCTCTCAAATGTGCTTCTTTGCAAGACTAATCACTTCAGTCCGTGAAGTTTTCCTAACCAGATTGTTGCCTTATATGTTCAAATGATCTGGGTTTCTTCCATCTTTTATGTGTCCATTGAAACACATGACTTCCACTTCAGTGCTAATAAATAAAAACTTAATCTCATTATCATGAAATGCACCATCTTTTAAAGCAGGACTCCGGCTTTCAGATCTGTTTGCTCTGAGATACTTATTTTTCATTCCCCTTTAATGTTTCTATTTAAACACACCTCTTTGTCATATGCTGATAAATATTAAAATAACAGGAAAAATCTGCCTGACTTATTTAAGCTGATAATAAGAACAAAACACAGGATGCGTCCTCCTTCCTTTTCTGACTGTGGTTAAGCGTTAAGATTTTGAAACCTATAATTATGTAATAATTGGTATCGTTACATTTTCTTCCCATTGAAAAGCCAAAATTTTTGCAGTTTGCCACAAAGACAGACAAAAACAAATTGCCTAAGTGGTATTGTCATTTTCTTTGCTCCATTGTTTGAAAAGAATTCAGCAAAAGAATTTTGAGTTGCCAAGCTGTAGTTAACTGTGCCAATAACCACAAAAATCATCTTTCCAAGAGCATCTTTGACTAATGAGCTGATTTGTAGAACCATAAGTATCACATATGCTCTCAATGTTTGTTGGTATTTGTTGCAAGATAAGAAAACATACTTTAAATATGCAAATCTAAGTCAAAAAACATCACAGTGAATTTGGCTGGCAGAAGTGTGGGCAACGGGATTTCACTGGTGGGCCAATATGATGAAATGACATTTCAAAACCACCTCCTTTGATTTCCAAGTATGTAACATCAGTTATACGTTAAAACACTCTATTATGTTTCTTTTTATAAAACTTCTGAAGAAAATAGCCCATCAGTACACCAGGTTTTTGAAGTCTTTGGAGAGAGGACTATTTTTACCTCTGTTTCCTATCCTGTAGCTCCCGAGATAAACTCACCTTTGCTTAATACCTTCCTTTCACTTTTCTTCTTGTTATCAATCTTTTCCTCATATAAATATTGTTAAAAGCAGGTGCCATAAATACTTCAGAAACCATGAGACCAATGGAACCTGATGCCTTTGTTCCTTTCTTTTAGAAGTCGGATTTGGGTATTATTTCTGTTCTTACTGCATGCAGGCTACAAGAGAACACCACCTCCAAGGAGAATGATGGGAAGTAAAAAGCAAGGAACCAGCCTTGCTCCAAACAGACACATGACATGGAGCAACCACAGGGCCAGGAGAGCTCAGGAGTTCATCTTGTTCTTCATGGTGGCTTAATATGAAGGTCAAGAAGAGTTTATCTGGGTGGTTCAACACATCTCCATGGTAGTTGGGACACTGTGGCCCTTCCATCTGCACCTCTCACCTCAACGTGAAAAGTGAAGGTTAAGTACAGAAAGTGGAGAGGTTAGTTCGTTCTTTCTTTTCTTTTCTTTTTTTCCAAAAAAAAAAAAAAAAACCTTTGAGAAACAAAGCTGGATGACCTCCAAGAGAAATGACTTGTGACCTGGAAAACGTATTGGGTTTCATACCTGGCAAGGATGTAGAGTCAAGTGGGAGCTCTAGTTGACACTTAGAGGAAAACCACTAACATCCCCAAAGGGGCCCTTAGGTCAAGGTGAAGGGAACTGGGGGCCTTTGAGGTTAGCACTCCTGGAGTTCACTGGGGCCAGCAAGCCGAGGTCAAGTTGTGCTCTCCACACAGCTCTACCTACTGCAACTCTTCTGAGAAGCGTTGTTGCCGCATAACTGTCACGGGCATGGGAGATGTGCACTTCATAGAAGTTTCATTTGGTTTCCCTTAAGACGAATCAAAGCTCCAGGGTGCCCTTGAAAAAAGCCACCCAAAAGATACACTTCTGAAGTCCACATTGTGTCCATTAAGACTATTGTTCTTGGGGCTGGAGCTATAGCACAGCGGGTAGGGTGTTTGCCTTGCACATGGCCGACCCGGGTTCGATCCCTAGCATCCCATATTGTTCCCCAAGCACTACCAGGAGTGATTCCTGAGTGCAGAGTCAGGAATAACCCCTGAGCACCACTCAAAAAGCAAAAAAAAAAAAGCAAACAAAAAAAGAACTATTGTTCTTTAGAAGGTTCTGAAGAAGAGACACATGTCTGAGGCAAGAGACCTCTTAACAAGGCTTACCTTGTAGGTTGACTCTGGAGACAGGAGGCTGACTAGTAGCAGGGGATCTCCTGTGGAGACAAGAAGAGAAAGCCTGAGACTTTGCCTTAATGTCCCTGGCCATCCCATCACAACGTGGAAGCATTTTTCTGGGTCCTAATCACCTCACCAGTGATGTAATGCTAACTCTGAAAGGCGGGCCTCTGGAACAAGGGGAGATGATGACCATTCTCTCACTTCCAGATGGCCTGGAATTTCCCTCATGCAGCCTCCTAAATGTGGAGACGTGTGGGGAAGAAAATCTTTTACTCCAGCTCTTTAGGCAGCCCCCTCGGTCTTAGGTTTCCACATTCCAGAAGGTCCACAGGAAAGGATGCACTGGCTCAAGAATGACGCCAAATATCAGCCTGGACTAAGTATGACTTGCTCAACTTATGAAAGGTTCTTTTCCCAGAGGAACTGAGCATGAATCGACATCAGAGCTAGACTGTGGACTCCAAGAGTCAAATGAAACAAGCAAATCCATGCTCCATAGATGCAGAGGTACCTTGCCTTTCTCCCTTTTCTTTCTTCTTCTTCTTCTTCTTCCACTGATGGTCTCCCCCCACCCTCTTTCATTTAGTCACCCTGGGGTGGGATTGAGGTTTTTTTGCATTTCTATCTAGTGTCAGGTGATGATGTGATTGTGGGAACCTCATTTTCAGAACCAACCACTGCCCCACTACTCATGAACTAGAACAACAGGAAGTGAGCAATGAGCAAGAGGGTGAGAGAGTGAGACTGTAGGTTCTGAAATATGGACAAGGATCCCGCATGCTTGGGCAGCTGTTAAAAGCAAGATTCCTTCTAGGGAGGCTATTTCAGTATATCTGAAACTAGGCCAAGGAATTAGAATTTTCAATAGCACTCTGTGAATTCTGATGCACAGGCTGATTTGGGAAGAGAGTCAAAATAGAATGATGGAATAAGGGTTGCAAAATAAAGCTATGAAGAAAGGATTCTGGCTGGACACTAATGACATCTAAGTTATTTTTCTAGGTTTTTTAGTGTGCAAATCTACTTAAGAGTTTGGTCCTTTAAGGGCTATTTAGCTTCAAGGAAATGATGTTTTACAGCTACAGGCGCGAATGGTCAGCCCTCCTACTCACTAGAAAGATAATTCTAGCAAAGGTGAGCTAACATTTTCATGTGTCACAAGGAAGGGAAATGGGTGACTGTTTTTCTCTGGGAACTATGCAAGTGGCTTTCCTGGGGACTGTTAGTCTCTCATCTTAAAGGTGAGGAAACTGACACTCAGAGAAGTGCAGAGACATGCTGAATCTTAAACATGGTTTATATGAGTCCTGGGCAAGAGTCAAAGCTAGGTCTCTCTGAATCAAAATTGCATTCTCTTCCCATGACTGTCAGGAAGATGAAGAGACTGGATTATAAACTCCTTAGCCTGGAATTCAAAGTTCCCTATTCTTTGGCCTACTTTGGCCAGCTTCACCCTAAGTCAGAATTGCTTGCAGTCTGCTTGTGTATCTCAAGGCACTTTCTAACTCTTAACCCTCATTATATCTATTTCTCCTTAGCAGCCCTTTAAAACTGCAATTCAAATGGGCCCGGACTAAATCTAAATGATTTGGGATGCAGAAGTCCTTAGCTCAAATGTAGAATTTAGATGAGGGGAACAACTTGTTCACTACTAGATCCCTGGAAACCAGGATGTTCTTTCAAATGCCAAGCACTCACTAAAGACCTCATGAATGGAAGTATGTATGAATGGAGAATTGAAGGAGGGAAAGATCAAACTCAAACATTGCCCAGATGAGAATGATAATTTGGTTCTTCTTGAGCGTGTGTGCTCCCTTTACCCACACAGTCTAACACTATTCTTTTGAGAAGAAAGCTCTCCCTAAACTTCTGAATGATCAATCACCTATCTTCTTGGGGTACTGTGATTTATAAGAAGTCTATCTTTGGTCTTTGCTACTGTCCTAACTCAGAGATCCTGAAACTCTTAAAGTATTCTAAGTATATTGGGAGGGATAAAGGTGTCTTTAATTATGTTACCCAGTTGACTTTTGGAAAGCTCTTAGTAGACAAAGAATGGTGGCTGGTTGTTGGGGAAAACCAACCATGGATTTAGAGGATTAGAACTTCCGACAGTTCTCTCTCTCTCAACACTTTTGGGAATCTAATCTCCACTGGTCAAAGCTTTAATACTTGTTTTAAACCTCCATTAAATGTCCTACAAAGCTGAATTCCATGAGCTTCTGGGGTGCTGAATTCAAAGAGATTCTTGAATTTTTTAGATATGTGCTTATATGTTACTAGATATGTGCTTATATGTTACTCAGACGTCTCTCTTCTGAAGGGAGAACACTCTTCCACAGGTTCTATAGCTCTCCTCAGACAACTTCTCCTCAATGCAATGGAGCTTCCCTCTGTGTTGGAGATGCTTGGCAAACCCTGGGTCTGCCCCAGCATGGGGCTATTCATACTCTATGGAATTTCAATTCTTCTTGTCTCCTCAAGTTGTCTGTGAGAAATTTAAGTAAAGATAAAAATCTCCTTCTCTATTCTGAAAATTTGGTTGTGAGATCATACCCAGCTTTTCTTGAGAGACTATTTTGGTGGTTGTCTCCCGTGCTGCAAGGAGGGGGGGGCATGCAGAGAAGGATGTGGGTGGTATGGTTTGAACCCCAGGCTCTAGTGTGCAAGGAATGTACTGCAAAGAATGTGCTCCAGTCCTTTAAGCTATTTATCAGGTCCCTGAATCTATATCTTATTGTAATGTTGGAATAGGTGAAACATTTGCTATGAATGGGCACTCAATATGCATTCACTGGATGAATGATATATGCTTTCAGCTAACATATTTTATTTCACTATTGGTTTACAACATTATATAACTTTCTAGAGTGCATTTCCATGCCTCTACATGTGTATGAGCCTCATTGTATGCACCATCATGATTCCAGTGCCAACCTTAAGATCAGATTGACCTTCTCTTTTCTCCTCACCCTTTCCTTTCCAAATAATATATTTTAGAAACAATTGGGGGAGAGGGCTGGAGAATTTCTGGCCCAGATCCAGGAATAATCCTTAAGTACCACCATAAGGGGCCCCCAAACCAAAGAACCCCCCCCCCCAATTTTCTCGTATGTACTCTTCCTGAGTTACAAGAGACTTTTATTTTTTTTTTTTTTTTTTTTTTTATTTATTGAATCACTGTGGGAAAGGTTACAAAGCTTTCAGGTTTATGTCTCAGTCATGCAAATATCAAACACATTTCCCTTTACCAATACTTATTTTTTACCATGAAGAACCCCAGTAAAACCCCACCCCCACCCCTCCCCGTCCCTGTGAAGCAGATGAATTCTAGTTAACACTCTATCTGCTTTGATTAGATTCATTGTTTCAATAAAAGATTCACCACTATTATTTAGAGTTTACCCCCCCCCCCCCCAAATCAGACATGCTGTAAAAGCATTGTGAAGTGATTTGCTTTCTACGGCTGGGTTCAAGAATTAAATGTTGGTTTTGGATTTCTGCTCTTTTACCTATTGACCCTGGAAGTATTTCTACTGAAAGTCAGATAGTTAAGAAATTGGTTTCTGTGTTCTGGAGTCCTGGCCGTGCTGGAGAGCCGCTCGCGGGGGGCAACCGGTGGCCTCGGTAGGGCGTGAAGGGCGGACCGAAACGCCCCCCTTCCCATGAGGTTTTAGTCGCCCCCACACTCCCGGCTCATACCTGCTGTCCACAAGGCTCCCATGTGGCCGCCATCTTTCTTTCCAGAGAGGAGAGGGCGAATGGGGCAACACCCTTTCCCCTCCGGCAGACTTGATGGCCTGGATCAATGCAGAGTCCGTTCACTTTTCTGCTCCAAGCTGCTGGGTTCTGCATTAAGTCCTTGTGCTTCTGGGGCCGTGGCCGTGCTGGAGAGCCGCTCGTGGGGGGCAACTGGTGACCTCGGTAGGGCGTGAAGGACGGACCAGAACGCCCCCCTTCCCATGAGGTTTTAGTCGCCCCCACACTCCCGGCTCATACCTGCTGTCCACAAGGCTCCCATGTGGCCGCCATCTTTCTTTCCAGAGGGAGGAGGGCGGAAGGGAGCAACACCCTTTCCCCTCTGGGCAGAAATGATTGCCTGGATTAACGCACAGTCCTTTCACTTTTCTGCTCCAAGCTGCTGGGTTCTGCATTAAGCCCTTGTGCTTCTGGGGCTGTGGCCGTGCTGGAGAGCCGCTCGTGGGGGGCAACTGGTGACCTCGGTAGGGCGTGAAGGACGGACCGGAACGCCCCCCTTCCCATGAGGTTTTAGTCGCCCCCACACCCCCGGCTCATACCTGCTGTCCACAAGGCTCCCATGCGGCCGCCATCCTTCTTTCCAGAGAAGAGAGGGCGAATGGGGCAACACCCTTTTCCCCTCTGGGCAGAAATGATGGCCAGGGTTAACTCATCGTCCGCTCACTTTTCTGCTCTAAGCTGCTGGGTTCTGCATTAAGTCCTTGTGTTTCTGGGGCTGTGGCCATGCTCCAAACTTAACTCTGATTTTCAGGGAGAAATATTGGGTGGTTTACTTCTCATTGATCACTTTGTATATAGAGAGATGTACGCGGCCGCGCGGTTTTGAGAAAAAGTCCTCGTTCCCGCATACTCGAGCTGTGTTTGTAGAGGCTTCTGGTCACCAGGGTTCCATCTGGGGGAGGCGGGATGCGGCGCCTACTCCATCTGGAACTTGCCGGTGCTCTCGGCTCTTTTTGGAACCTGTTTTTTCTTTTTTCTTTTCCTCCGGGATCCCGCACCCTCCATGTGTTCCTTCTCTTATTCTGAACGTTTCAAAGATGGCGCTGGGGGGCGGGCTGTGGGTGTGACTTCCGGGATCAGAGGTTACCTGGGAGGTGTAGTCCGGCAGATTTGAGAAAAAGTCCTCGCTCCCGCATACTCGAGCTGTGTTTGTAGAGGCTTCTGGTCACCAGGGTTCCATCTGGGGGAGGCGGGATGCGGCGCCTACTCCATCTGGAACTTGCCGGTGCTCTCGGCTCTTTTTGGAACCTGTTTTTTCTTTTTTCTTTTCCTCCGGGATCCCGCACCCTCCATGTGTTCCTTCTCTTATTCTGAACGTTTCAAAGATGGCGCTGGGGGGCGGGCTGTGGGTGTGACTTCCGGGATCAGAGGTTACCTGGGAGGTGTAGTCCGGCAGATTTGAGAAAAAGTCCTCGTTCCCGCATACTCGAGCTGTGTTTGTAGAGGCTTCTGGTCACCGGGGTTCCATCTGGGGGAGGCGGGATGCGGCGCCTACTCCATCTGGAACTTGCCGGTGCTCTCGGCTCTTTTTGGAACCTGTTTTTTCTTTTTTCTTTTCCTCCGGGATCCCGCACCCTCCATGTGTTCCTTCTCTTATTCTGAACGTTTCAAAGATGGCGCTGGGGGGCGGGCTGTGGGTGTGACTTCCGGGATCAGAGGTTACCTGGGAGGTGTAGTCCGGCAGATTTGAGAAAAAGTCCTCGCTCCCGCATACTCGAGCTGTGTTTGTAGAGGCTTCTGGTCACCAGGGTTCCATCTGGGGGAGGCGGGATGCGGCGCCTACTCCATCTGGAACTTGCCGGTGCTCTCGGCTCTTTTTGGAACCTGTTTTTTCTTTTTTCTTTTCCTCCGGGATCCCGCACCCTCCATGTGTTCCTTCTCTTATTCTGAACGTTTCAAAGATGGCGCTGGGGGGCGGGCTGTGGGTGTGACTTCCGGGATCAGAGGTTACCTGGGAGGTGTAGTCCGGCAGATTTGAGAAAAAGTCCTCGTTCCCGCATACTCGAGCTGTGTTTGTAGAGGCTTCTGGTCACCGGGGTTCCATCTGGGGGAGGCGGGATGCGGCGCCTACTCCATCTGGAACTTGCCGGTGCTCTCGGCTCTTTTTGGAACCTGTTTTTTCTTTTTTCTTTTCCTCCGGGATCCCGCACCCTCCATGTGTTCCTTCTCTTATTCTGAACGTTTCAAAGATGGCGCTGGGGGGCGGGCTGTGGGTGTGACTTCCGGGATCAGAGGTTACCTGGGAGGTGTAGTCCGGCAGATTTGAGAAAAAGTCCTCGCTCCCGCATACTCGAGCTGTGTTTGTAGAGGCTTCTGGTCACCAGGGTTCCATCTGGGGGAGGCGGGATGCGGCGCCTACTCCATCTGGAACTTGCCGGTGCTCTCGGCTCTTTTTGGAACCTGTTTTTTCTTTTTTCTTTTCCTCCGGGATCCCGCACCCTCCATGTGTTCCTTCTCTTATTCTGAACGTTTCAAAGATGGCGCTGGGGGGCGGGCTGTGGGTGTGACTTCCGGGATCAGAGGTTACCTGGGAGGTGTAGTCCGGCAGATTTGAGAAAAAGTCCTCGTTCCCGCATACTCGAGCTGTGTTTGTAGAGGCTTCTGGTCACCGGGGTTCCATCTGGGGGAGGCGGGATGCGGCGCCTACTCCATCTGGAACTTGCCGGTGCTCTCGGCTCTTTTTGGAACCTGTTTTTTCTTTTTTCTTTTCCTCCGGGATCCCGCACCCTCCATGTGTTCCTTCTCTTATTCTCACAAGAGACTTTTAAAGTACAGGAAAGAGCTCATAGCGTAGGAGACCAACAGTGGTGGAAGTTTCTACTTTCTCAACAATGTGACAATTCAGCATGAAATTCTTCCAATAACTTTTTGAAAACAACCTTATCTATATAACTTTCTTAGATTTTTGAGTCTCAGGAGATCATTACAAAAGTATATCTTTTCTCTAGAGCTGTTAATTCTGATAATTATGTGTGTGCATGAGCTTTGGAAAGGCAGGGACCACCTTTATTTGACTTATCACTTAATCTCTAGACCAGTCTCCTAAAAACTCTCTCTCTCTCTCTCTCTCTCTGCATGTGTGTAATGAATGAACAAAGGATTGAATAATTTCCAGGAGCTGCACTATTACTTGCAAAACATGAGGGTGCCAGATAGAAAACTGATGCATTCCAGAAAAAATATGGCCTCTGTTGCTCATTTTTCAACAATCCTCTCTACAAGTAACATGTCTAGGCTGTTGAAGATGGTGATAAGAATTCTAAGGATTCTATGGTCGCCACAGTTTCATACTTTGCAGTCTGTGGAGAGAAAACTGGTCTCTGAACAAGAATACCGGGATCCTAATCCTGACTCCAGCAGTTTCCAAAAGCACAGCCCGGCAACTCACCCAACCTCCCTGTATTCTCATTCACTTGGAGAGAGCTGGCAGAAATGAACATTTTCCAGGGATTTACTAGGTGCCAGGTCCTGTGTGAGGGGTTTTGGATATATTTCCCGACGAGCTTTGAGGCAGTTTGCTGAGGTTTTTTTTTTCCCTAGCTCCAAATACAGACTTCATGATTCCCAGCTCATTCAAATCCTACGTCAAAATACGCAAAGAGGCAAAAGATGCTTCAGGTATGTATACGCTGGAAAAATTAAGTGACTATTCTTTCTACCAGATGACACACAGGCTGACTAAATCATTCTTGGAAGAAGGTTAATGCAGACAGGGCACATGACTTCCTGAGAGACACCGGTGATCTCTGTGATGTGAGACCCAAATGAATAGGGATGGGGAGGGCAAGGAAAACACCTCAACAGGAACTTGGAGATGGTTATTCTTTAGTGGGGGTTAAAGTTCTGGCAGACAATGGCCTGCTTTTATGCAACTCAAAGAGTCAAAATATAAAGGAAATCTTGACGTAGGAGAAGTATAATTCTATGGGGAGGTTCTTTTTCATAGTGTAATACCCACTATCCTGAAATTCCATGAAAACCACTCCAAAGATAAAATGAATGCTGAAATGTCATAGTGAAGGCAGGGAACTGGTGCCTGAGTACCCAGGTCAAACAGTCTCAAAAGCAGCTTTCAGTTCCGTGGGTCCTACAGTTTCAGTTATTAATCTAAGGAAATCCATAGGGTTCCCAGGATAGTCCAGGATAGCTAGCCTTGCAAGCATTAGGCAGAGAGTTCAACACCAGAAGCACTGTACAAGCTGATTATGACCTGGCAGCACTGCCCTTGGGGATTCTCTCTATCACAATAAAAGTGAATGTCTGCCAAGCACCACAGCTAAAGTGTGTGAGCACTGCAACAAAGTGTGTGACTCTCATTAATTGCAACAATGACTGACTGCAGCAATGAAATAAAGGGAAGAGAAACAAATATATGAAAGAAAATGCTCTTTCGATGGTGGATTCATTTCTGAAAGATACTACTTTTGGTTGTCATTAAGTCTTTGGTGGTATAACTATGTTGCAATAGAAGGGAAGTTATAAAATTGACCTTTAAAAAGTTTCTCATTTAGCCCACCGCCAGTTGAGGTGAAAGCCCATAATTCATTCCTCAGCATAGACTAGACTAGGACAGCCTCAAGACGTGTCCTCTCTTAAATGTGTGCTGGTTTGTGTGTTTTGAAGAAGCACGTGACATCCATGGGAAGATCAACACTGAACAAATACAGGTATGGGTTTGAGAAAGATTAGTAAGCAAATGCCTTATTAATAGGCATTTATTCTTATTTTTTTGAAAGTGTGGCTTGGAGCATTCAGCCGAAGAGAAGAACAACATGGAGGGCGGGATCCACAGATCCCGAAGGAAAGTGTGGCTTGGACTATTAGAACATGTAGCCATGACTTGAATGGAGGGCTCTCAGCCAGAGTGTGAGAATAGGCTCTGAAAATTCTCTGTATATGGCCAATGTAGTCTAAGGATGCTCTATCCCTCAAGGTTTATGTAACTCAAGTCCTCCATGGCTATGGAAAGCCCAGATTCTAGAAACTGATAGTAGATTAACTAGCAGGATTAGGCTGGATGCCCCATTTACTACTTACTAAGTGAGAAAGAACCTCTGAGGTAGTGCTAATAAATCAATAATTGATATTTTCTCCCCTCACTCTCACCATTCTATTTCCCCTGGGGCTATGAAATGACCTTGAATCTTGCTACCCAGGAGTAACCTTGAAATGTCTATCTATTCTCCTCTTCCTTCACAATTCCATCAATCACTTGGTTCAGAGACCAATTCCTGTGAGCTTAATTCCAGAGAACTCTCTGTTAGATCACATCTCTAAATCTTCATTCTCTGAATTTCACCTATTCTACAAATTATCCCCAAAACACTTTTATCCAAAGCTTTCAGATGTTTCTTCAAATAACCCAGATAAAATATCAGCAACAGTGAATTGCAGAGTCAAGACATGGGGTTTCTATAATAACTCTGCTCTTCATCAGATGTAGTATGTCCTTGCAGAATTGTTTAATCTGCCCAAATCTGGTTTCCTGTATGTGGGGGTGGACAACAGTACTTACCATGGATGTCATTTATAAGGATTTTAACTGAGACAATGGTTGGGGAAATCCCAATGTGTTACACTATTTCTGGATGCAACAAAAGAAATTCAACTTTCAATGATATAAACTTAACACTGTTTTGTGTGCCAACTTTGTGCTGGATACCATCAAAAATGCTTGAATGAATCCTCAAAACAGTCCTAATTTATAGATGGGGAAAGCAAGATACACAAATGCTACTTAATTTGTCCACATGGTAGGCCAAAAAGATGGGCTGGAGCAATAGCACAGCGGTAGGGTGTTTGCCTTACAAGCAGCCAACATGGCCAACCTGAGTTCAATTCCTCTGCCCCTCTCGGAGAGCCCAGCAAGCTACCGAGAGTATCTCGCCCGCACGGCAGAGCCTGGCAAGCTATCCGTGATGTATTCGATGTGCCAAACACAGTAACAACAAGTCTCATGATGGAGACGTTACTGGGCCCGCTCGAGCAAATTGATGAACAATGGGAGGACCGTGCTGTGCCAAATGGTAGAATTGGGGAGGGTTATGAAGTCGAGGGGTATTTAATAGGCAGTTCCTGGGTGATGGAGATTTTTGAGGAAGAGGGATAGTAACTCCATCATCAGATTGGAGAATAGACATGGAAGAACTAAATGACTGTTTAGAAGATAGTTCCATGTTCTTTGGAGACCTGGTTAGAGTGATCACCACTGCCTATCTGACACTTCCTGTTACAACACAACCCTGAAAAAACGAGATTAGTCGGTTTTGGTCACTGGTGTATCTCCAGTTGAATACATCCATATCTGCATGGAAAAACAGATGTTAAATAATCCACAAATGCATCAATGAATAGTGTTAAATAGATGTTTATATCCATGGATGAACTGTGCTAAATGAATCCATGTATGCATAGACACAGAGTGTTAAATTCATCCAGATATGTTCATATGAATATCAAGTACTCATACAAACTTTGCTGAATTGATTACAAAGGAATAAACAGGCAGGATTCCTATGAAAGAGGTTAGGTGAGTCCCCACTGTATGTACCAAATACGAATCCAATCAACTCTCAACCAAACAAGAGTTGGATCAGGAAACGCCTTGGGTGTCAGACTCCCACATTTAACCTTGCTCTTCAAGGTAAGTTTGGAACCACTGCCCTGCTTCCAGTTGGTGAGGAACATGTCCAGACAGCCTGTGTGACACCCATGATAGTGTGGAGAATGCTGCAAGGGAGGAGCTAGCAAAGATGGGCAGATTTCTGGGGGGTACATGGAGTCCTTCCTGGGAACCTCAAAAGTTCATAACAGTGAAAGGAAAAGTGAACTTCTGAGGCAGAATCTATGCTACCAACTTTGTATGAAAGGAAATTGAATGGCTGCTGATTGGTGTGTGTCTTCCCAACAGGTGTTCCTTTTTCAAGGTCAGTTACTTTTTTATGTGGAACTGAAGACAGTTTAGGGTTTCAGGAGAAATTGTTACCCTCACTGAAAGAATGCAGATTACCTAGAGTTAGGGACAACTCTGAAGCAATCTTCTTTTTTTTTTCTTAATCAGAGAAACCTATCTTAAGGCAGGGCTAACATCCAGAGGCAAAGTTTTATCATATGAAATCATGCCTTCCTCATGATGTGAGAACCCTTCCTTGCTCCCTGAGTGACACATGAGGTCCCTTTACATAGGATGACACCTTTGGGCCACCCACTTACTTTAGAATTTATAGCCAGGCCAATTTCCTACACATAGGTGACTATATTCAGTCTTCTCATACTAATCTGTTTGATATTAATTTAAAAAAATCTTATTGAGTCACCATGATGATAAAAAGTTGTTCATGATGATAATAATTTTTGTCCAGCTTCAGAGCAACTCAAAGAAATGGACATGTTTCTCTCTATCTCAGAAATAAATACTGTCACAAAGGCTGTATTTGAGGATGCCCTTTATTGAATGCTGACTGGAAAAATAAGATTTAGGATCACACCGTGGTGTGCCTAGCATATAGGGTGGTTGTTAGCAAGTTCCTGGATTCCTGAGGGTGTGGAGCTTCCTTTGTAGAGCAAAGAGGGTGTTTCCAGGGTCGCTGTAGTTTCTTCCAGTCCTTCCATTCCTGATTCTGATTCTGTGAACTTTTGAACTCTGGGATGATCTTTAAAAAAGGCTGGAAGGGAACTTCATGGAGCTCAGGTAAGAGCCACAGAGTGAAATGATCTTTTCACTTTTGTTGGTGGGGGGGGGGGCACACGTGACTGTGCTCAGGGTTTACTTCTGGCTCTGCACTGGGTGAACATTCCTGGTAAGGGACCATCTGCAGAACCTGTGGACAAGGCAACTGCCCTTCCCCTGTGCTCTCTCTCCAGCCTAGGTCAAGTGAGTTTGTTGCAAAAATGCCACATTCTGTGTATTTTACAGATAGGAAGATCAGAGCTCAGCAGGCTGGAGCAATAGCACAGCGGGTAGGGCATTTGCCTTGCATGCAGCCAACATGGCCCTCCCGAGTTCGATTCCTCGCCCCTCTTGGAGAGCCCAGCAAGCTACCGAGAGTATCTCACCCGCACGGCAGAGCCTGGCAAGCTACCCGTGATGTATTCGATATGCCAAACATAGTAACAACAAGTCTCACGATGGAGACGTTACTGGGCCCGCTTGAGAAAATCGATGAACAATGAGAGGACAGTGACAGTGACCAAAGCTGAGCACTTAGTTGGGGGTCAGGAGATGACAATCCTACTCATAGAGATTATTGCATGAACCTACTTATAGCTTACTATAAAATAGTTCTACTTGAACTGTGGAGCACCTTTGATCTTAAGTCTGAACCTCTGAATTCCTTCATAAGCTTATTCAAAAAGAATTTTAATGCATTACTGGATCTTCCAAAGCAGTAAATAAAGGAGTAATGGAAAGATCCTCACAGGATTGATTCATTTGTCAAGTTTCCCCTGTGTACTAAGAGTTAAGGGCAGAGAGCTTACTAAGATTCAGACTAATTTCTAACATCTGACCGGTTCTAAAATATGATGGTATGATGTTCTATTTTCATAGTCCTTCATGTATCCTAACTTAGTTTGGAAGGCAGATTTCCATGCAATTTAAAACTTTTTACTTTTCTTTGTTATTGCTTTACACTGCCATTGAATGTTCTGGCCTTTAGGGAAGGCATTTGATCACTGCACAGAAAGTCCAAGCTTACTTGTTGGATGTTCCATGAAGGTTTGTCAGGAGAGTGAAGTTGTTTCTGACACTTCTCAAGCTGGCGAGGACCTGGAGGGAAAATGTTTTGAGTGATTAGGAACAAAAGGAGAGGAAGAGGTTTGCCACACTTCGAAACATCATCCAGGGAGTATGTGGGGGTAAAAGGGCCAGACATGCCATTGTCATACCTACCTGGGCAAATGGTGTGACGATCAAGTCATCGCCGTGTCTGTTGAAAAAGAGAGGAGAGAAACATTTTTAAGTGCCTTTGACTCGTCATGGTGCCACATGGCAAGTTATCATATCAAATTCCACCAGTGTTAGGCACATTAAGGCGTCGTAAATCCCATCTTGGCAAAACACAGGGCTGACCAAAGCAGGACGTCTAAAAAATGAGCATCTCAGGAACTTTGAAGACAAAAGTTCACCCAGGGCTGTGAATGTTGCTCCACAAATGACTGAGTAGTGCTTTTCCATGTGAAGGTTCAGTCCCAGGCACCTCAGAGTACCAAATCCAACAACAAAAGTCCTCCTGTCCAGGCCTCTGGATTCTCAGTTTAAAGCATTTGCAAGGAAGCAATTCTCCTCAGGCCATCTTGCCTTGAAGCTGGGGGTGGGGGGGGGGGGTCCAGTGTTCTGCTGCCATTCCAGAGAGCTGTTGGTTTTCCAGAGCCAGGAAACTGGAAGGGTGGGTGCACAGACACAGAGCATCGGAAACATGGCACAACTGTCTGGAGAAAGGTTAACTTTGGATTTCCTGGCTTTTGTTGATTTGAACCACAGCCTTCATGCCATTTAAACACAGATTTTAGTCTGGGAATCCCATTACTTTTTGTTTTCAGTGTAACTTTTTTTCCCCCCTGAAAGTACCAAGGAAAAACTTTTCGAGGGAATGTACTGAGTGAGCCTATGAAGATGGTAAGTGTTTGTGGCTCACTGGATGCCTAAGAGAGAATTGAGCTGTACCTAGTGTTATGTAAATCTGACTGTAATCTAGGATTCATCAGAAGCATTTTCCGAAGTGCCCTCACTCCCTCACACCCCTCTTTCTCTGCCCTGTTTTGAGACAGGCACAAGCACACATGAAGCAGAAGTATCCCAAGAATCTTAGATGACAACACAGGATAAAGCTGCAGGTATCAGATCAATCTGTTACCTCGATGTGACTCAGAAGTGCAGCCTAGTGATGTCTGGTCTCTTCTCTGACCTTGTGGACAGCCCACAAGCATGTCAGTGGAATGCTAGGAGTACTACTTAACCGTAAGAAAGGATGAAGTCATGTACTTTGCTGATGCGTGGATGGATCCGGAGAGCCTCATGCTGGGTAAAATGAGACCGAAGGAGAGGGAGAGAAAACACAGAACGGTCTCACTCATTTGCAGGATATAAAGAAACGTACTAGGTAAATAACAAACACCCAAAGGCAATATGATAGAAAAGCAGGAGAGCTGGTGGTCCCCAATAGGAAGACTGCCACTGAAGGGGGTGAGGCTGGAGGAGTGGTGGTTAGATCAGGGAAGGGACCACTACCACAATGATTGAGAGAAGTGGTCGCTTGGAGTGCTGACTAGGACGTAAAGTGATATGCATGATGCCCTTTCAGTACCAGTATTAGAAACCACAGTGCCTGAAAGGAAAAAGAAAAAAGAAAAAGAAGCAGGCTGGGGTGGGGTGGGGTGGGGTGGGGTAGGGGCGCAGAAGGGAAACTGGGAACACTGTTGCAGGGAAGTGAACTGGTGAAAGGATTGGGGGTGGAACATTGTTTGCCTGAAACTCAACCATGAATAACTTTGCAACTTTGTAATCCACAGTGATTCAATTAAAGAATAAACAAACATGTGTCCTCACCGCTTAACTAGAGGAGCAGCTGCTCCCTGGGTTCATCTACAGAGAAGCTGACCTGGCACCCAGAGCCTGAATGCAGTTGCCCACCAGGGCTTCTCCTCTCCAGAGTCATGCGGGTTCGATCTCCCTTCGTTTTCAATACTAAGGGTCCCATTGGAGTGAATCTAGCTGACTTCCTGTGCTTTTACTTGTCTGGTTAAGGAGAAAGAGAGTATAGCTGAAAGTTGGCCTTTTTGGGTTGCGATGACATATGTGTGACTCTGTGCTAACCAGATTTGAGGCAAATCCTCTTGACATTCCCATTATAGATGACTTGAAGTCTCCGAGCCAACAGACAACTGCGTAAAACACACAACTAGCAAGTGGAAAAACTAGGGCTATTCGATTCTCAAAATATCTACACTTTGGGGGCAGTAGGGATGGAGTTGGGGCCACACCCGACTGTGCTCAGGGCGTACTCCTGGCTCTGTGCTAAGGGATCACTGCTGGTTCTGTGTTCAGAAATAAATTCTGTTGAGATTTTACTTTTAACCATTTATTTCTTGTTTTGGCTCCTGCCAACAAGTATTTATTATATGAAATTTAAAAATTTTTTTTTTTTTTTGGTTTTTGGGTCACACCCAGAGATACACAGAGGTTACTCCTGGCTCTGCACTAAGGAATTATTCCTGGCAGCGCTCAGGGGACCATATAGGATGCTGGGAATCAAACCTGGGTCGGCCGCGTGCAAGGGAAACGACCTACCCACTGTACTATCGCTCCAGGCCCAAGAAAATATTCTTAAAACTATATGTATACACATGGACTGGAATGATAGCACAGCAGGTAGGGTGTTTGCCTTGCACACGGCTGACCCGGGTTCGATTTCTCCATCCTTCTCAGAGAGCCCAGCAAGCTGCCGAGAGTATCCTGCCCGCATGGCAGAACCTGGCAAGCTCCTCGTGGCATATTTGATATGCCAAAAACAGTAACAACAAGTGTCACAATGGAGACTTTACCGGTGCCCACTTGAGCAAATGGTGAACAACAAGAGGACAGTGCTATGACAGTGCAAATGTACATACATATATATTGACTGTGGAATGATAGATGCCAAGAATGGCTATGTGATGGTGTGAAAAAAGGTGAGTTGAGAATCACATATTAGAGAAAGCAGAAGGGCTTGATGGAATGGAAGGTGTTGAAATGAACTTTGAAGGCAGGCTTTCAAGGACATGGATGGTACTGACAACAAAGGCAGTGAAAAGGAAAGAATTTAACATGTCAGGGAGATGCCTGGTGGCTGTTTGGATAGAGCCAAGCCCATTAGCGGCTCATCTTTGTAGAGAATAAGATGAAAGGTACCTCTTACCCACACTGTGGACACAATGGATGATCCTTAGGGAGTTGCTGCAGAAGAGAGGTGTTGGTGAAGGGTTTTAGTGAGACAGGTAAATGGTAATATGCAAAATGAAATACCACTGGAGATAGTTGGAAAGATAAAACAGCCATTCAGGGGAGAGGAAAAGGGAGCAGCACAGCAAGAAGCAGGTAAGGACATTTGGGAGAGGCCTTAGGTATCTTCCAAGATTCTGGAATTTCAGTGAATAAGAGATGAGGGCATGGCACAGCCTGGCAAGCTACCCGTGGTGTATTTGATACACCCAAAACAGTAACAATAATGAATCTCATTCCCCTGACCCTGAAAGAGCCTCCAATAGTATTGAGAAAGAGTAAAGGAGAGGCTGCTAAAACCTCAGGGCTGGGACAAATGGAGACGTTACTGACACCCGCTGAGTAAATCGATGAACAACGGGATGCTGGTGGTGATACAGTGATACAGTGAAGCGATCAGGAAGAGATTGTTCAGTTTCTCAAAATGGGTGTGTGGGAAAGCAGTGGAGGCATGAGGAGAAAGTAGAAGGGGAGGAGACGTGGGGGAGTCTTGCCACTTCCTAGCTTTGAATCCTAAGATACTCATGGATACACCAAGTGGGCTGGAATGTGGGAATCAGAGTTAAGAGAGGGAGATGGCGAAAGCCACAGGGGGTGGTTTCCTGAGGAAGAGAGAGGCAAAGGAAGAGCATGGGGGTGAGGGGAGATTCTTGGAGCTAAGCCCGAAGGAGACAGGATAGAGGGAAGGGAAGAGAAGTTGGAAGAAAAGCAGAAGGGTGGACTCCGTCAAGAACAGTCCTTCCCTCGGTCTTTTCTGGAGAGGAACTTCAGAGGGGTGAAACATCTGGCTTTTTGTTCAGATTTCTGCTGTGAAGTTCACTTTGTTCCTTAACACAACCAACGGGGTGAATTGGGGATAAAGGAGCGGAGTTAGAGTTTAGCAGGACTTTCGTGGCTCCTGGATTTCTGGAGTCTAAACACTGGATGGAGGGCCAAATCCTGAAAGCAAATCCACCTATGTGGAAGCTAGCGCTGAAGTGATTAAAAGGGGGAGTGCCCCAAACTGCTCATACTCGGAACTCCAGGGAGATAAATAAACATGATCAGGGCCCCAGAGCAACATAAGTTTATCATTAGAGAATTAAGATTAGGAGAACAAAATATTCCGAGGCAAAAGATGAATGTTTGGATTCCATAAACGGCTTTTTAATACTCTAAAAAATAATAATTTAATATATATATAGATGCAAAGATACTCAGATCTGCCTCCTTTAAAAGATTTGAGTTGAAAGAGCTAAAGTTGTTGGGTTAGATAACAGCTTCTGGAGAAATAATCAGACGACTTATAGATAATATATGGCAAATAAAGCCGAGACACAAAGCAAAACACAACGCATCCTCTCTATTTGCGTTCAGCTGAATTATTTCTGGAAGCATTCAGAATTTTAAAAGTCTGGTTCAGTATGTTAATAGTTAAGATTCAGATGGCTTGGAAATAATAACCCCCATCCCCCCGATTGATTAATAAACGGATCTGCTTCTTAATTTCCCAAACCACTGGCAAGAAAACAAGGCTGGGTATTCAGAACCGTTTCAGGAGCAACACCTAGTGGCTTAACTGGCACATTGCAATTTAGAGAAGACTCAGAAGTGCCTAATTCCAGTTGAGTTTGCTCAAAATATTGAGATGATTTTCAAAACTCTAGATTTTTTATTTAGGTACTAATTTGCAAAGTTATCTACCAGAAAGTTTCAGGAATGTAGTATTCTCACCTCCAATCCCACCATCTTTACATCAGTGACCTCATACTCCCTCCCAGCCCCAAACCTAATTCCTTCATACATTTTAAATTTTACTTACTGTGCTTTGGCTATTCTCTCAGTACTGTGGGGTATAGTAGTTGAGATATGTACATATTTCTACTTTTCCGTCACAGATAAGCCCTAGACCCCAAACCTTGCCCTATGTTACTTCCAGACCTCCTCTTCTTGTTTTCCTTCCATTTCACTCAGTCTTTGGCATTTTTGTTTCTGTGACCCAGAGTCAATATTTTGTCCACCTTCTATACATTCCATTTCTTAGCCATGTTCATCCTATATACTACAGAGGAGTTGAGAACGTTTGGTATAGGGCCTTGTTCTCCTGATTTATTTTACTTAACACAAAATGCTCCTGTTTTATCCAAATTGCAGCAAATAGCATGGTTTTATCAGTCCTTATAGCTAAACTTTAGATTTTAATTATTTTAGCTTTGTCTGTTTCCTCCTGCTGCATAGAATCCTTCACTTTTCCTGTGATATTGATTTCATTTATTTTTTGGTTTAAAATACTATTAGTAATGGTTTTTTTTTATGGACATAATTCCAACACCACAATCATCACCAGTGTACGCAACTCCCTCTCCCAAGAAACGCAGTCTCCCTCCCTCTCACCACCTCCAGCTCAACTGTGCGTGTCAGTTTCCCCATTATGCTGCATATGAATCCCTGCTGTTACCTCACCGTGTTCCACATACAAGAGTTATCATTTTGTATCTCTCCCTTTCATTAGAACTGACTTTATACAGCATGATAACCTCTAGTTTCATCCATATTGCTGCAAATTGCATGATTTTGTTCTTTTTTAGAGCAGCATAATATTCCATTGTGTGTATTCATAACACAACTTTTTAATCCACTCATTTGTGGTTGGGCATTTGGGTTGTTTCCATATTTTGGCTAATGTACTAAGTGTAGCAATGAACATAGGTCTACATATCACTGTCATAACTGTCATCCCGTGTTCATCAATTTCCTCGACTGGGCGCCAGTAACGTCTCCATTTGTCCCAGCCCTGAGGTTTTGGCAGCCTCTCCTTACTCGTCCTTCCCAATGCTGCCATATTGGAGGCTCTTTCAGGGTCAGGGGAATGAGACCCGTTATTGTTACTGTTTTTGGTATATGGAATACACAACGGGTAGCTTCCCAGGCTCTGCCGTGCAGGTCTACATATATTCTTTCAAATTAATGATTTTGTGTTTGGGGAATAGATGCCAAGAAGTGGCATCACTAGACTATGCATGAGTTCTATTTCTTTTTCTAAAAAATTTTCATATTGCCTTCTATAGAGGTTGCACCAGGTGACATACCCAACAACAGCAGATGGGGGTTTCTTTCTCACCACAACCGTGTGAACAGTGGCTACTTCAAAAATTTTTATATGTGCCATTCTCACAGGTGTGAGGTGGTTTCTCACTGTTTGATTGGTATTTACCAAATTATGAGTGACTATGAGCATTTTTCATATGCCTGTTGGCCACCTGTGAGAGTGATTTTAATTGACCTTATCAAGTAACAGAGAAGACTGTGATTGAAAGAACAGATCTGGGAGTTGGGTGGCACTGGTGTTCTCTTAACTCCTTTTTCTAGCACTGAGATAGATGGCAAAGGACCCTTCCACACTTCAGGTTGTTTATAAAATTGTGTCATGAGAATGAGAGTATGATACAACTCTTATAATAGTGAAAGCATTTTTGTCATGTAGTTAGTAGTAGTTATCACTATCACCACCACTATCTCCCTTCTTATCTGTTTCTACTTATGAAAGACATTCTAAGTTTGTGAGAATTTCTATGGGACAGCCTTGTTTAATCCACAGCCATCAAGAAAACCCATTTTTATATTTTGCTTTACAATTTGAACAGCATTTTCAGATGTGTATACTATTGCATGTGATAAAAGAAGTTCTAGAACCCAGGGGATGATGTAACACCTATTCTTTCAGTCAAGTATGAAATGTCACTCTTCATTGCCCTATAATCAATCACCAACCACTGCTGATCATGACTTACAAATAGTTCTGAACGGCCCACTAGATTTGTTTTAATGCCAAATGCCATTCTCTGTTACTTAGAGTACCCAAGCTACCTCACATAAGACTCTTGACCACTACTCACGAGGCTTTTCCACCCTTCCAACCACTCTTCATACTGAATGAGTATCCTTCAAGGACATTTGTCTGTCACCTACCACCCCCCTCACCGCAATAGAAGGTTTGCATAGATCCCACTGCCTCCTTGTGCCTTAGCCACACTGAGCAGTAGTTCTTCACACTCAATGCTCTTCTTTCCAGCTAACGTTTCCAGCTGAGTTGAGCAGTGAGCAATTTTTTTCTGCCTGACTATGTCTCTCAAAGGTATACCTTTGCAGCTCTGCCTTTGTCTGAAAGGATTACTACTGCCAACTAACTTCCTCTGAACTCCCTGGGAGTTACAAAAAGCATCTTACTTGATAACAGAGTGGCTAAAGTTAAGAAAGCTTTTTGGTCAAAAAAAGAAGGTCTGTGATCTTGGTGGAGAGGTGAATGAGAAATTTACGATTTAGATAAAATTAGGAACACAAGTTGATGTTAACAGAAAAATAGCACTAATTAATAGGATTGCATTTAGCCATTAGACTATTTTTGCACTGGATTCCCATATGGTTTAATCATCAAGACTAGTGGTCTTCCACCTTTTTCATGTTTGTGAACCCAGCACCACTTCATGGAATAACTGATGGCTGAAAATCACTGATCTGGATTCCATTGCTTTAGACCTATAGATTTTTTTTTTCAATTTAGTAAATGCTTCTGTTTTGATGTCCTCATCTTTTAGCCAAGAGAGTGATAGTGCTGGGCACATTGGAATGATGTGACTCACTGAATGGATGTCTGTAAAGTTCTTTAAATAGCACCCTGTACATAGGAAATGCTCAATAATAAATGCAACTATTTCCCCCCACAGATCATTTTGTCTAGAAAAGAGCTCAGCTCTTAGAGTCATGATACTGGTCGCTGTGGTAGCTGCAATTCGAACTCAGGTCTTAAACACCATATCATGCTGATTGGCCCACCCATAAACAGGTCTGACATTGAAGGGGGTTGCTATTTATTCTTTTACACTTAGTTCGAAAGTCTTGTTTCTATTGACTACTCTCTCTGGAGACTGACGTAGCCCTCAGACAAATGCTGGTTGGAAAATGCTTATCTGTCTGATGCTTTGGAAGCAGGACAGTCAAGTGAAGGTAACCTGGACCTCTCATCTTGTAGCTCTAAGAGCGAACGATCAGAATTGAGTACTGCCGAGAATGGTTCCTACCACTGTTTTGGGCAACATAACTGGTTTCCCCAGTTTCCGGTACTTTCTGATCCCACTGGGAAATGTGTGCCTGTATAAAGCCATTACGTTCAAGATGACTTCAACCCAGCAACAGAACAGGAACTGACGGGCGATTGCCACATCTAGGAAAGCAACTGCAATTTCTTCTGGGACACAGTGGGGATCTTTACTAGAAATCCACATCGCTTATCTCTCTTTGGGTTCTGAAAGTTAAAGTCAATCTAACATGTTCCATTCCATGCATATATTCTTCATGTGTTCTTTCTCATTCTCCTGATCATTGCCAACTCTTATTCCTCTGCAGAGGAGAGATTGTTAAAGGGCTCGTATTACCTGATAGGATATAACTGCAAAGAATTTAGAGAAAGATTTCCACCTCTTATATAAACTCATGTCTGTTTTGTACCAGACGGTGTCCAAAGCAGGGGCCATCCTGCAGTTTAAACCTGAAGCTTTCTGCCTGTCACCCCCCTATTTTCCTCAGGTTGTATAGGTAGAGAGCAGGATAGGCAACGAGAGGCACAGAAGTATTGCTTCTCAATTCATATCCATTCTTCCTTGAAGACTACTAATGGGCAAGAGAGCTTTGAGAGCGTTATTTCCTTCTTGCTAGAGATGCCCACGTGAAGCTGGATTTTTCCCAACAGAGTCCTGATAAAACAAATAACAGAAGAATCTGGAAATTAGTCAAGCTCCACTTCTTTTGTGTTGAGAAATATGAATCCCAAAACTGACAAGTTTATGAAAGTTTGACTGGGATGTGGAAATATTTTCAAAACAACATTTTGTGTTATGTTCATTCATGCACAGATTTTGATATGTCTTTTTTGTAGGTATCGTTAGTAGGGTATTGGTCTGATGCCAGCTCTATTTTCTTAGGAAAAAACTAAAAGGTAAAAGGTAAAAGGCCCTCCCGTTGATCGTCGATTTGCTCGAGCGGGCCCAGTAACGTCTCCATTGGAGACTTTATTGTTACTGTGTCTGGCATATCGAATACTCTCGGTGGCTTGCCGGGCTCTCCGAAAAGGTAAAGGCCCTCCCGTTGATCGTCGATTTGCTCGAGCGCGCCCAGTAACGTCTCCATTGGAGACTTTGTTGTTACTGTGTTTGGCATATCGAATACTCTCGGTAGCTTGCCGGGCTTGATATTATAAAAGTGTGCTCTTTTTAATTTTTTTTACTTGTAAAAGTATCTTTGTTGTGGGGAGATAATTCCATAGCTTAGAGCACATGCTTTGCATTCAGGAGGCCCAGGGCTTGATCCTGAGCACCACATGGTCCCCAGCAGCAACTGGCAAACATGAAGTCAGGAGTAGCCTTCAAGCACCACCACGATCCCACACCAAATAAATAAATAAAAGGAAATAAAAAACTTTAAAAAGTTGAGAATGATATTTAATGATACTCGATTATTCACATATACAATCTAATTGCCTAAATTTGGGGGTGAGAGTGAGTCACACCCATGGTGCTTAGGACCTACTCCTGGTTCTGTGCTCAGGGATCACTCCTGGCAGAATTCAGAGGACTATATGTGGTGTCAGGGACTGAACCAGGATCAGCCACTAGCAGTGCAAGGATCCTTATATCATGCTGGCTTTTACTTGCCTAAATTTAAGCTTGGAAGCATTATAAAACGAGAGAGGAAACTTCACTGGTGGGTACAATTAAAAAGAGGGCAAACCAGTAGGATCTGGGACCTGTAACACAGAATTTTTCCACAAGAAATCTGTATTTTACTAACTATAGACGAAATTGGGCTATGATCTTTAAGAACTTTCCAAGTTCAATATTTCAATAACTATTTGAATCTAACTCAGGAATTACTACAGTTTAATTTGAAATTGGGGTGGAATCTTCTAGAAGCCTTTGAATGACTTGGCAACTCTCCATGCTACTGAGCAACAGTTTGATGAACTCTGAATTTTCTCTTGCTGCTGCTTTGACCTGTCACAAATTTGGTGCATGGAGTGGATTGCTGTAGCCCACCTATTCCCCTTGCTCCCTCCTGAGGAAGCTTGGAGAAATGGAAGAAGAAAGAATTCCTCCCCTGTCCATCACCAAAGCATCTGAAATTCTGGTTCTGCATGGTCTACAGCATGGTACTAGAAGAAAGGCAGAACTGCAGACCAATGGAATAGGGTTGAATACACTGACATCTCCCCTCAATCATATGCTCATCTAATCTTTGATAAAGGTGCAAGTAATGTGAAGTGGAGTAAAGAAAGCCTCTTTAATAAATTGTGTTGGCATCACTGGACGGCTACATGCAAAAAAATGGGCTCAGAACTCTGCCTAACACCATGTACAAAAGTAAGATCAAAATGGATTAAAGACCTCAACATCAGACCAGAAACCATAAGGTACATTGAAGATAAAGTTGGCAAAACCCTCCATGACATTGAAGCTAATGGTATCTTCAAAGATGCCACGCCACTGGCCGAGCAAGTGAAAACAGAGATAGATAAATGGGACTATCTTAAACTAAGAAGCTTCTGCACCTCCAAAGAAACTGACCAAAATACAAAGACAGTCTACAGAATGGGAAAGGATATTCACCAAATACACAAAAGGACATTGCTTTAAAGTAAACTATTCAAAAGACGTAAGGAGAGGAGAAAGGCAATGTTAACTTACAATCCAAGTTCAGGGTCCTAGAAAGATCTGACCTTACAAACTAACAGAAACTGATTAGGGAAAAAAACTGATTAACTGGTTGGGGAAGAGAGCATAGAGAAGTGATTACAGATAAACAAAAGAATGGGAGTGACTTAGGAGCATTCTGATGGGTGTGACCCCATAAACCTAATCTCCTTGTGGCAAGGGAAAAAGGACAAAGCAATGTCATACTATAGAAGGCCAGACGTTAAAGACCGGTAAAGACAAAGACATGCATGTTTGTCTTTAAAAACCTATGTTATAAAAATATCAGTTACTGCCTAAGGTCTCCAGCTTGGAAAATTCCACTGGTCTTCCTTCTGCTATTGGAAAGGAAGTGAAAAGGGGGTCACCTTTCTGTGAAAGAGGCAGAGAGCATTTTAAAGCTACCAGCAAGGAAGTGTTTCCAGGGGCATGTCTGCCCATTAATGTGGAGGGCAGCACCTGGCCCTCAGTTCTCTTTCCATCATGGGTGATCCCCATTCATGTGGGCACTCATGTCTCAAACATTGGCCAATTCTTGTGCCCTGTTGTGTCCCTGGATTTAAGAGATAAACCCAAACATGGTATATATCACAGATGAATTAAAAACAGGTTCCCATTCTCAGAAACGTTGCATGCTTTCAGGGTAAGGACAGTTAGATCATAAACTAAGATGGACACCCACAGATCTCTACTCAAGACCGGAAGCATACATGTCATGGACATTGGCTTCCCATGAGGCTGAACAAATGTAGTATGGACTTGCTTTGACTCTTTATAAATCTATCATCAAGTTCATTCCTTTATGAACAGTGGACAGGCTAAACCTGTCCCTGTCCCATGACTATATGCCATACTTTATCCCATGAATTTTTTAGCTTTTAGAGATGCAAGCAGGGACTGGTGGTGGGGCCATACCCAGGGGAGCTCAGGACTTAGTCCTGTATCTGTGTGCAGTGTTCAATCCTGATGGTTGTCAGGGGACCATATGCAGTGGCAGAGATCAAATTGGAAGTGGAAGCATGCAGAGAGATTATCATCTTGCTGTAGACCATGCAGAACCAGAATTTCAGATGCTTTGGTGATGGACAGGGGAGGAATTCTTTCTTCTTCCATTTCTCCAAGCTTCCTCGGGAGGGAGCAAGGGGAATAGGTGGGCTACAGCAATCCACTCCATGCACCAAATTGGTCTGACAAAGGGTTGATATCCAGGATATACAAAATACTGGTTAAACTCCACAAGAAGAAAACATCCAACCCCATCCAAAAATGGGGCAATGAAATGAGCAGAAACTTTCTCAAAGAAGAAATCCGAATGGCAAAAAAGCACATGAGAAAATGCTCTACATCATTAATCATCAGGGAGATGCAGATCAAAACCACAATGAGATACCATCTCACACCTCAGAGACTGGCCCACATTCAAAAGAACAAAAGCAACCGATGCTCGCGTGGATGTGGCGAGAAAGGGACACTCCTTCACTGTTGGTGGGAATGTCCACTGGTTCAGCCCTTCTGGAAAACAGTATGGACGATTCTCAAAAAATTAGAAATTGAGCTCCCATTTGACCCAGCAATACCACTCCTGGGAATATATCCCAGAGAGGCAAAAATGTATAGTCGAAGTGACATCTGCACTTGTTTGTTCATTGCAGCACTCTTTACAATAGCCAGAAACTGGAAGAAACCTGAATGCCCAAGAACAGATGACTGGTTAAAGAAACTTTGGTACATCTACACAATGGAGTACTATGTAGCTGTTAGAAAAGATGAAGTCATGAAATTTACATACAAGTGGTACAATATGGAAAGTATCATGCTAAGCGAAATGAGTCAGAAAGAGAGGGATAGACATAGAAAGATTGCATTCATCTGGGGGATATAAAGTAACAAAGTATGAGATTAATACCCAAGAATAGCTGAGATCAGCACCAGGAGGATTACTCCATAACTTAGAGGCCAGCCGGGTATCCTAGAGGAAAGGGCAGTTCAGATAGAGAAGGGAGCACCAAATAAAGGATGTTTGGAGGATCCTCCCAGGAGGGGAGATGCATGTCGAAAGTAGACTATGGACTGAACATGTTTGCCACTCAATGCCTCTTTTGCAGACCACAACACCCAAACGGAGAGAGAGAACACAGGGGATTGCCCTGCCACAGAGACAGTGGGGATGGGGGGATGGGGGTGGGAGGGATATTATCCATGGTGGTGGAAAATGGGCACTGGTGGAGGGATGGGTATCTGATCATTGTATAATTGAAACCAAAGCACAAAAAATTGTAAATCTACAACTTTAAAAAAAATAAAATAAAGGGAAAAAAAAACAAAAACAAAAACAAAAAAAGCAATGTCCTTTTGTATAGACACAAGAAGACAATTAATATTATGCTTTTGTAACTTGGGATTTAATTGGCTTTGAATATTATTTATTCCCGGGCATCTGCTTTCTCAACTTAAGCAGGGTCCCGATGAGGGACTGAATGGACCCAGGGCAAGCTCTGAGTTACCCTGGCATCGAAATGGGCCAGGCCAAAGTGCCACAATTCTTACCTATAAGTTAAGAGCTTGATCATGGACAAATGCTATTATGATCCAAAAGTAACGACAAGACTAGGACCCTGCTAGGGATAGGAAAGACTAATCTGGCCTGAGCACTGTAGTCTGAGATCAAGATGTCCCCAGGAGAGCAATTCTATAAGCTTAATGCATCTCTTACTGTGTCCATACAAAATGATTAATATTATGAATGCTTGTATGTTTGTTGGACAAGGAGAGGAGAAACACACCCATGGGATTCAGCCCAAAGAGAATCTATCCTAGAAGCAGCATCCCCTGAGGGAAAGAACTTTATCCCTATTGATTGTGACCACACCTATGTGTAAGCCCAACCCCTCATGCTTTGGGGATTTAATGAGGCTGTAATAGTGGGCTGGGGGTTCCAGATCAGGGGCAGGAGAGAAGGAGAAAGAGAGTCAGGAGTGAACGGTGATAAGATTGGAATAAACCTCTATTGAGACCAACCAGCCTGGCTCTCTTTCCTTCCTTAGCCTGCCCTTGGCCAGCAGCCATCCAGATCCAGTCCACACACAGTGGCTCTAGGGCACAGAATACAGGCTGTGAGATAGAGCGACCTGGCGAGCCCAAGAACACACACCTTTCAGTGTGTGTAGTTTTTTACAGCTGCTCACCTACGAGATGGTTGGGCTTCTTTGTCAAGACCCTGAATGAACAGTTTGAGGCTCTTCATGTTCCTGGAGCGAGCAGACATGATTGGGATACACTAGCACATGACAGGGACGAATAGAGACATTACTAGTGTCCGTTCAAGCAAATCAATGAGCAACGGGATGACAAGTGATACAAGTGATACAAGGTTTTCAAAACACAACTGACTGTGTGCCCAGAAACATGTTAAGGCATGGACTCCAGCATCCATCTTTACTTGGTTTCAGAAATGGAATATACAAGCAACACAACCTAGTTGTGATTCTTGAAATAAAAATTAGAGATTGACAATTATTGCAGTCAAACAGAAACATCAGTAGTGCTGACTAGGCAGTCAAGCATGTTAGTGGCACCCAGGAGCCCAGTCACAAGTGTGCATTGTGTTCAGGTTCCAGAGAAGGGACACAGACTTGTGGCTGGAAGTCAGCTCATTAAATGCCATCACACAAAGGGCATCGAGTGAGGTGGCAAGTAACCAAACAATCATCAATTTGTCTTCTCTCCCATTGCCTTGCACAAACCACATACCAAATTGTAAAAAAAGCACCAGGTCCTTGGCAAAAAGTGTTAAAGTTCACACTCCATTAACGATGCAGCAGTTCAGGAAATGAAGCCAGATGAAGTGTTTTGTTCTGTTTTTCTTAACATATCCATAGCATTTAAACTGGAGTGTGTCTGTCTGTGTCTTGGAGACTCCAGTTCATGCAAGAGGTCCTTGCAGGGCGATCCCTGACACCAGGACTCACATTCACCCTCCCTCCCACCTTCCCGAGATTCAAAGAGGAGAGAGTTACTGCTGCCTGAATGATGAAGTGAGACGCAACCAGAGGGAGCTTGTACTTACTGCTCGCTTGGAAGGGAAGAGTTTCTCGACATTGCCTTAGGTGACAAGTCATAGTCACTGTCTGATCGGTAGAGGAAGGACTCTCTGCGTTGGCTGTGGCCGGGGAAGGTGGCATGCAGCACCAGACCCGAAGAGGAGCCAGCCTGGGCATCCAGAGGGCTTCGACCGGGGGACGGGCCATTTTCCACGTCAAAGCTAGAAGACAAGACAGAAGACTGCTCAGCTGAGATGTGTAAGAAGAGAGGATATCCAGCACACTTTGAGACCTAGGCCCTTCTCACAAAACCTTGTGCGTATAGAGCATTTCACTCTCCCAAGAGTCCTGTGCTGCAACCATTTTAATACCATCTTCTATGAAGGAAAGGGACCCTGGAAGTTCACTCTTTCCCCCCTGAGTCTAATGTCAGTATATATGGGAGGCAGGATGGGAACCCACTAGTCACCAGCCCTGGCCTGGCAGAGGCAGAAGCCACTTGGACAAACGGAAAATAAAATCCAGCCACAGACTCATGGGTGACAGCAGGCACCTCCAGACAGAGTACCTAGCACCCCTCGAGGTGTCAGACTCTGAGCTGTCACTTGAATGTGGCTTCCTGCTTGGAAAATTTTCTGGCATAAATGAATATACTAGTCTCATTAACGATATCATATGCCTATTTCAGAAGGGTTTGGGAACTAAGGCCTATCTCAGAAACAGCTACTGCAATGTGGCTGACTATAAAATTAACACACAGAAATCTTATTTCTATATGTAAACAATGAATAGAAGAGAAATTAAAAAGGAACCTTATTCACAATTATACCTCAAAAAAGCCAAATGAACTGGGAATCATTTTAACAGAAGATATGAAAGACATATATAAAAAATATAAATTACTAAAAGAAATAAAGGAAGAGGCCGGATATAGCAGGTAGGGCATTTTCCTTGCATACTGCTGACCGAGGTTCAAACTTCAACACCCCTATTGTCCCCCAGTGAGGCCAGTAGTGGCTCCTGAACACAGAACCAGGAGTAAGCCCCAAGCACTGCCAGGAGCAGCCCTAAAATTAAAATAAATAAATAAAAGAACACACAAGAACTAGAAACACCTCTGTTCATGAATTGGAAATATTATCAAAATGACAATCTGACCCAGAGCATTATATTGATTCAATGAAGTTCATATAAAATACCCATGTCATTTAAAAAATACATAAACCAAATGTTATTAAAATTCATATGGCATATCACCCTACCAAGTAGCCCAAAAAATCTTAGGAAAAAGAAGTTGGAAAACATCTCATTCCTCAACTTTAAGTCATACTATAAAGCCATAGTAATCAAAACAGTATGACACTGGAATAAAGACAGATTCTTCGTGTCTCTGGTCTACAATGGAACAGAATTGAGAACCCAAAGACAGATTCTCAGATATATGGACATCTAAATTTTTACAAAGAAGGGAAGCGTATGAAGTAGAGCAAGGGGCAAGCTTCTTTTAGTAAACAATGTTGGAAAAATGGTCAATTACCTGTAAAGAAAAATTGAACTTAGATTCCTATTAGATAGTGCAGAAAAGTTTATTCAAAATGGCTTAAGGATCTTGATGATAGATTTTAATCCATAATTGATTCATAAATTATATTAAGAAAAACACAGACATAACCCTTCATGCACTGAATTCAGAGGTATCTTTAATGCCATTGTCCAAGTAAATGGAAGCAAAGATAAATGGACTATATCAAACTACAAACTATAAAGTGTCTGCAATCAAAAAAAAAAAGAGAGAGATAAACAGTAACAAAAAACAAAACAAAACCTGTGACCAGAATAAAATTACACCTTACACCCAACAAATCAGGAGAAAATATTTCCTCACCACTTATCTAACAAAAACTTAAGAAGAAAAAGACAATCAATCAATCAACACATCTAAAAAAAGTTGGGGGAGGGGGGGAATGAGAAGAGATGAACAGACACTTCCTCAAACATATAGCATACATACGGATGGCCAAAAGGTATATTAAAAATGCTCCTTTAAAACAAAAATAAAAGTTTTGGGCCACACCTGGCTGTGCTCAGGGCTTACTCCTATTTCTGCACTCAGGGGTAACTTCTGGTGGAGCTTACTATAACAATGGCCAAATGCAGCAGAACTTGAGAGTTGCTCTACAGAACCATACTGTGTGTGTGTGTGTGTGTGTGTGTGTGTGTGTGTGTGTGTGTTTATGTGTGTAGGAGTGGCAGAGGAGGTGCAGGAGCTCTCTGGTTGAGGTTGTGGTGTTGGAACATGTATGCAGAAAATCCTATCAATAGTATTGTAAATGATAGTGCCTAAAGTTAAAAAAAAAAAGAAGAAAGGAAAAATTTTAAAAACTAGAGCAGGAAGAAAGGACTAAATGCATTCCTGGAGACCATTAGCAGAAGCGTTTTTTGTTTTGTTTTGTTTTGTTTTGTTTTGTTTTGTTTTTTAGCAACTCCCAAACTCTAGGTGTTTGATAAGAAGTAGCAAATGAGAATCTCTGGTCAAGATGATGAAGAAGAGCCATGAAAGTCTGTTCTGCATTGAGGCTTCCCAGGCCCTGTGGATAGATATTTGCTGGGATTTTACATACTGTGTACCCTCAGATACCCTTGCCCTCATTCACATACCATGGAGCAGCCTGCTGGCATTAAAACTTAGCTTTAAGCAAATAGGTTGCAGCAAGTGAACTAAAATGGAAGGTTTTCTGCTTGAGTTCATTGAGTGCTATGCTTGTTGTTGAGTTAAATAAAGTGTTCCTTTGCGCAGAAGGTCCCCAAGTGCCACCTAGACTCTGCAGGAACACCAGGTCCTGCTATTGGCACTGAACTCTGTGAGGACACTGAGAGGGCATTCTTAGGTGGAGATGAGCTGCTTCAATGCTTAGAGTGAACATGAACTTTGCATTTATTTCTCTGTCCGACCCCCCCCCCCGCCCCGTTTTTTGTGGAGGGGTCAAACTCAGTGTTGCTCAGGTCTTACTCCTGGCTCTGTGCTCAAGGACTAATCCTTGCAGGGCTGGGTTGGGCAAGGGTCTGGTGGGGGGAAACATATGCCATGTCTGAACTGAACCCAGACTGGCAGGGGGCAAGGCAAAGGCCTTGACCCCTGTGTCCTCTACTCAATCCCCTGAGCTTTGAAATTTCAAAAGCATTAGAATCAGGATGGAGATGGTTAGCCCACAGCTGCTGCCCCAGACCCTCCAGAATCTGCCAGACGCTGTGGTCTGCAGTAGCAAAAGGAGCTGGTGTCTGGAACAGCTGGGCCTGTGCTGCAGTCCGATGGCCAGGGGCCATGTCTCTGGTCTGTGCTAAGCGGCCCTAGTCATTAAATATCATGAATATCACTGCTGTGTGCTTTGGGGCTGCCATCTCAGAAGAGGTGCCAAGTGGGTGTGTTCTAAAAACTCTCAGAACTCTTTCCATTGAGGGTTTGCACCAGGGCTTCCCCCTTGCCCTCCTGGCTGCTAGGGAGGGCATCCCCAAGACACCCCCTCAAAGTGGGTGGCACAAAGCCGTTAGTCTCCAGCGTCAGGATCCGGGTCCTTGGGCCCTGCCAGGTGAGCAGGAAAGAGACCTCCTTGACCCCAACTCATGCCAGGTTGCTTCTACTTGGTTTTTTTTCCTGCTTCGTGCTGCCTCTGGCCCCAGCAGAACTTGCTGGAATGTTGAAGCAGCCAGGGAAGAATTCTCTGTTGCAGAGAAGTGGTCTTAGGGAGACAAATGGCCTTTCATATCCCCCGGGGCATGGTTTCAAAGCAACCAACACAGATGGACGGCTTCGGAACAAACATGAATCACCAACCAGACAACCCAGTCACAGCAAAATTAGTGAGCAGACATCACAATCCGGCCCACAGCTCCAGGGTGGGAGGGGGGGTGTGGGCAAGGGGAGTCTGAGGACAGACTTCGCAAGCAAAAGGAATCAACCACGCCAACCTCAGTGGGATCGGGGAGATGCGGCATTGCCAGTATCAGGAACAGACGCACGCATGGGATTCCCAGTTGCCTCTGCCTTAATCAGGGCACACAAATCCCTGCGGCTCTCTCGACATGAACAAAAGTCATTAAAATATAGCATAAGGGTGTTATATAAGATGGACTGAAAAGGAAACAGCCCCTACCAGTATTAGTAGCATAGGTCCATTCTTTATCTATCTATCTATCTATCTATCTATCTATCTATATCACTGTCACTGTCACTGTCCTTCTGTTGTTCATCAATTTGCTCGAGTGGGCCCAGTAACATTGTGAGACTTGTTGTTACTGTGTTTGGCATATCAAATATGTCATGGGTAGTTTGCCAGGCTCTCCAAGAGGGGCAGAGGAATCGAACTCAGGTCGGCCCAGTTGGCCACGTGCAAGGCAAATGCCCTACCTGCTGTGCTATTGCTCCAGCCATATATACATACATACATACATACATACATACATACATATTTTTTTCTCTTTCAGGCTTAATTCTGGCTTTTGATTTTTTAAAACAAGTATTTTTCACATCTGGCACAATTTTCAGGATTATTATCATTGTCCATGGGCTATTTCATGGTTCCTGCAGAAGTGGGGATTTTTTTGGTATGATTGACCCACCCTCATTATATAATTTAAAATAATATTGTCATTTGTTACCAGTGAGTTTCTAGCTCCACCCACAAGTATTTTGATAAGATCATTCTGAAGGTTCAGGGAGATGAAGAGGACAGCCAGCAGAAGCTTTCTGAATGCTTAACTAGGAGATCTCTCTGTGGGAGGGGGTGGCTATGCCCAATTTATAGACTAAAACGACACTTGCAAGGGAGTCTTTTTTCCTAGGCTCATATACGTCCTCTTTCTCCATCTCTGTCTTGCTCCACATACTACAAGGTACAAAGATGCCGTCCTCCTGTTTAATTCTGCCTGCCTCAACCCATCTGCTTTGATTAGGTCAGTTGCTAGTCTAAGACCTAATTCTTCACAACTTTCTGCTGACTTGTACTCAGGGGCCCCTTAGCTTCTGATAGCAATAGTGGTGATGAGGTGAAGTGTTAGAAGCAGAGCTGCCTGGAGCTCTGGAACTTGAATGCTCACCACTGCCTCTGGTACGCCATTTTTTTTCCCCATCTCCTATCACCTTCTCCAGTGAGTTTGCTCTGATGCTGCTACTTTACCTTAGAGACATGCTCCCTCCTCTGTAAACCCCTGGACACTTGACTGACACCTCTCTACATGGTTCCCCAATAGACTGTTATCTCCAAGAGGAAGTGGACCCAATACTTGTCCTTTTCAGCTCCAGGAATCTGGATCAGAGTCTCATAAATAGTTATTGGCTGGAGCCCTGCAATACTACTGGAATTGACTGTGAACTATTTTTTTTCCCTGCCTGTCTGCTCGCCCTTATTGTGATTCCTAAGACATGATTTTTTGTTGTTTCTTTATATAAGCTCCTAAGGTCCAGAGATATAGCTCATGTGACAGAGCACATGCAAAGTATGTGAGAGAACCTGACTTCAGTCCCCAAGAACTCAGCAGTTCCCTGGAGTCCTTGGTATTCAGGAGGTCAATTCCATATGGCCCCATAAAAGGCCTTGGACCCTCATGAACTGGTCCGTATTTAAAAATAATAACACTCTAGAATGTCCTGCCACAGAGGCAGGGTGGGATGGGTGGGGGAGGGGGGATGGGGGGGATACTGGGATCCATGGTGGTGGGAAATGGGCACTGGTGGAAGGATGGGTATTTGATCATTGTGTAATTGAAACCCAAGCACAAAAATTTGTAAGTCTACAATTGTACCTCATGGTGTCTCACTAATAAAAGGTAAGGTAAAGGTAAGGTAAAGGTAAAGGCCCTCCTGTTGTTCATCGATTTGTTTGAGCGGGCCCAGTAACGTCTCCATTGGAGACTTTGTTGTTACTGTGTTTGGCATATCAAATACGTCTCGGGGAGCTTGCCAGGTTCTGCTGTGCGGGCGAGATACTCTGGGTAGCTTGCCGGGCTCTCTGAGAGGGGCGGAGGAATCGAACTCGGGTTGGCCATGTTGGCTGCGTGCAAGGCAAACGCCCTACCGCTGTGCTATCGCTCCAGCCACTAACTAATAAAAATAAAAAATAATAACAAGCCTCTAGAGATTGGAATTTATTTGATAAAGCTTAGGAAGCAATGTGCTACAAATAAATAAATAAATAAATAAAAGCAACCCTGCTATGCTGATTCTGAACCAAATACAACGGCACACAACCTAACCCCCTTGAAAGGGGCAGTTCCCTTTCACCAGATGTTTGACAACTGCTCCTCGTTTTCTTTTCACTTCACTAAAAGCAGGAGCATTCTCTTCCACCCCCGCATCTCCCTCGGTGCTTTCCTGCCCCTGGAATCTGCAGGGCTGAGAGCTACCAGCAGATGGCAGACGTCAGCTGCTGCTTCCCTCTCCTCGGCCAGGACCAGGTGGGGCTGCTTGCCAGTCTTGCAAGCAGAAATATGACTGAAGCCTTATTCATAACCCTGGGAGGGGGGAAAAAAATCAGGGATAAAGAACAAAACCACAGGTGTACATGAAACCTTTGATTAAATGAAGGGACGGTCTACCTCCAAGAATTCAAGATAAGCCAGGTGGTTGCTGAATTGCCTACAATTGTCCCCAGGGTGGTTGTTTTCTGATCCCCAATTACCCGTGCACACCCCAATTTGGATAACAAAGAGCCAGGAAGCAACATCCCAGGGAGGATTTCATTTCGGAACCAGAGGACTTTTTGCTTTCGGAACTCAGCCTTCCTCTAGCCAAGTCTCCTTGGGAGCCTCTGACTAGCCCCTTTGGAAAAGCTGATGTTCCACAAGATGTTTTGATTGAGAGGGCAGCGGAGGGGCGCACCCCGGGTGGGAGTGGAGGCTCTGAATGTTTGCTTTTGCTTTTCTTCCTTAAAACTTCTTATGGATCAAAAGAAGTTACTGACAAGTGTTTATGGGATATTGCTCTTGCAAAACAAGTTTGATAAAAGAATTTTTAATTTTATTTTATCTAGGCCTTTTGGATCATACTTGGGGATTCTCAGGGGTTAATTCTGGCTCTCACTCAGAAATTACTCCTGGAGGTGCTCAGGGAACCATATGGAATGTTGGGGATTGAGCCAGGGTTGGCCACATCCCAAATTCCCTACCCACTGAACTATCACTTAGGCCCCAATAAAAGAAATTTTTAAGTTTAAAAAAAAAAAACCCTGCTTATTGAAGAACTGGCGAGATAGTAGAGCAGATAGTATATTTGACTTGCTAACCTGGGTTTGATCCCTGACACCACAAGTGGTCCTGCAAGAACCACCAGGAGATTCCTGAGTGCAAAGCCAGGAGTATTCCCTGAGTAATGCTAGGTATGACAAAATACCCCAAACCCAAAACCTATATTGAGGGGGCTCGAGAGAGATAGTACAGCAGGCAAGATTCTTACCTACCATTTGACCAACCCAGTTCAATCCCCAGTATCTATGCAGACCCCCAAACCCTACCCGGAGTGATTCCCTTAGCAGAGAGAGGAATTAGCCCTAAGCACTGCTGAATGTGGCCCCCAAACGAGCCAACCCCCACAGAAAAAAACAACCACAAAACAAAAACTTGCGAGCACCTTCTACAGACTGAAACTGATGTAGGCAGGTAGATAGGGAAAGGCCCTGGACAATGAAACAATTCAGCAAAAGTTCTGGGAGGAAAATTCCAAGGCTGATCCACTTTGTGGATACGGATGAGACCTTGAGCAGCGGACCCTGAGGAGATTGGACCATTCCCCATTAAAGAGATTTCTCAAATTCCCTCGAACCTCTCCCTCAATCTGATCAACTTTAGTGATGCAGCCCAAAGAAGACCATCAACACTCCCAACCCCCCTGGTAACTTCCTTAGCAACGAACTTTTACCTGGGAAGAAGCCCCAAGTGGGGGCAGGTTGGAGAAACCCTATAAAGGCCACCTTGAACAAAGGAAGGGCGCGCATATGCTGCCAGAGCCCATGTGCTGCTTGTGCCCACGTGGCCGAGCACATGCGGGCTGAGCACATGTGTCGCCCGCATCTCTCCTCTTGAGATATGTACTTTCATGCTTTTATGTCTAATGCTAGGATGTGTGTAGGAGCTCTCTCCACCCGTGAAGAAGCCCGTGTTCTCTCTTGAGTATGATACTCTCTCTCTCTCTCTCTCTCTCTCTCTCTCTCTCTCTCTCTCTCTCTCCCCATCCACACCTTAAAAGCCGTCCAAATAAAATCTATTCATTTCACTGCTTGTCTACTCCTAAAATTCCATTCTGCGAGGCGAGACAAGAACCCAGTAACCCTGGGTCCCGGGGGGCAGAGGAGTAACCCTGGGTCCAGGGGGGCAGAGGCGGTTGGGGAGAAAGTGACCGTCTTTCTCCTCCCCGCTTCACATAAGTCACCAGTGGGGCCCACTGAACCATCAAAACTACAGGGCTCTGCAGGGTTCTCCTCACCCCATTGCCAAGAGGAGACAGCAACAGCGGAGAGGTTCTGAAAGGTGAAAAGTGGAGATTCCGCCCTGTGGGCATCAGTGCCCTAAGTCCCCACTTCCTTTTTTATTTTTTTTTATTCCTCTAGACTGTGACATCAGTTTTGCTTATTTTGTATTCCTGGGGCTTGGATGGGAGTCTCACCCCCAAAGGATCATAAACAAATATTTGCTATGTGAATGAAAGCAAGGATCTCACAGTTTGTACCTCACTTCTGAAAAAAAAGGGGGGGGCATTTCCATTTGGATCAAAACCTGTGGCAGGTGAAGACCTTAGGAGTTCCTATGTGAACTCAATAGGTTCCTCTGTCCCCATACTTACCACACCCTCCCCACAGCACCCCAGGATATCTCCACCCCCAAAGTTTTGGCTTTTGAGAATTCTTGCATCTCAAAGAAGGTTGTGTTTGTGTCTAGAATGAGTGCATGTGTATTAGAGTGGTGGTGCGTACATGAGAACATTCTGTGCTTTTTTAAAATTCTATTGACAAGTATTCCCTTCTATGCATTCATAAGTTACCATCTTCAAATACCAAAATTTGATGTAAACAAATAACCATTTACTTATGTACTCATTTGGGTAGTAACTGCATCACCATGAGGTTACCTCATCAGCCGTTTCTGGGGCTGGGGAAGCTGTAGCTTTGACCCACAATAGGCATCCCACAATGGAAGGGACCTGCCTGAATCAATGGCTGCAGGTGGCAGCTGGTCCTAATTTCCAATGAAGGACTTAACAGCACAATACAGCCTTCATGCTGTTGGGCTCTTGCCCTAGCTGATGGCTGGGGGGACTTTTCTGGATACAGCTAAACATCTCAATACGGCCTGAGGATCCAATTCAAAACTAATGGCTTTTCCCCCATCAGAGGAGAACTCTGATGATCATCTCATTTTGATTCCAGAATCTTCTTCCCACTGCCTTTCTTTCTTTACAGGGGTTTGGAAAATTACAAAATTTGGGTCATAGTCCCAAACTACTGTATCCCAAGAAAGGTTCTAAAGAAGATGTTGTATAAGTAATGCTAGAGAGTTCTGGAGAGCCAACTTTTAGTTCCTGCTCTACAGGGAAATACTGGAAGTTAAATAGGGATTTCCAACCCAACATCTTTCGTCTTTCCCCACTCTTATGACTCTTATGGATAAAGAAATGATAAGCAGAAGATCAGGGGGTGCTTCAAAGATGAGACATCTTGCAGAGATTTTGGAGAAGGAAGAAATGGCTTCTCATGGTCATTTCAATGTGTTTTTATATTTGGTGCTAAGGAGCGATAGTACAGCGGTAGGGTGTTTGCCTTGCACGTAGCCAACACGGCCGACCTGAGTTCGATTCCTCCGCCCCTCTCGGAGAGCCCGGCAAGCTACCGAGAGTATCTCGCCCGCAGGGCAGAGCCTGGCAAGCTCCCCGTGACGTATTCGATATGCCAGACACGGTAACAACAAAGTCTCCAATGGAGACGTTACTGGGCCCGCTTGAGCAAATCGATGTTAGATAACAGTGCTAAGTATTTTAAGAATAACATTGGTTTATCCTGTCCCCCCACCTCCTGCAGACAGCTTAGGTTTATTGAGTTACTCCAACCACAGTGCTCCTGAGGCACACACAATTCCATTAGGCACTCCCATTTTTCTATGTTTATCTTTTACTTCTCCTTTGTGCTTTTTACCCCCTCTATCTGTTAATCACAAATATTCCCAAATCAGATCCTGTGACTCGTAAAGTCAAATTCTTCTGAGGGCTCTGGATTTTACATATGTAAGTGAAGTATTACTTTTCTCTTTCCTTTATGTGCTTTGCATAGTTTATTTTAGAGCAATGCCCTTTCTGTATAGACACCGGAACACAGTTAATGCTATGCATTTGTAACATGGGAGTTAACTGACTCCGAATAATATTTATCCCTGGCATCCTTCATATTTACTTGACTTAAGCCTCAGTTGCCCTTAGTTCCTAACACCCCAAAAGGGGGCCCCAGGAAAGGACAAGGATGGACCCAGGGTAAGCTGAAAGCTTCCCTGGCATCGAAAAGGGACAGGTTGAGCACTATAAAAAGTATAACAAGTTAAGAACATGATCATGAAACAAACTCTGTCATGACCCAAAAAGAAGTAACTGAATAAGAATATTGCTGGGGTTAGAAAAGACTAACCTGGCCTGAGGACTGTAGTCTGGGATATAAAGTATATAAAGTGAGCTGTCCCCAGGAAGAGCCACCCTATAAGCTTAATGTATCTCTTACTGTGTTCATACAAAATGACTAGAAATATTATTAGGAAGTAAATTTAAGATGATTGTTTAAACGAATACTAGCTCAGAAAAGGAGAAAACAATACAGACTTATTCTGCCCTTGGGCAGATCTCCTAGCAGGAATTTAGAGTGCTGAGCACATAGATGAGATTTTGTCTTTGAGTATCTCCTAGAAGAACTTCCCCTGAAGGAAGGACTTTATTTCTGTTCATTGTTTATGATAATATTCAACCACACCTATGCCCCCAATCCTTCATGATTTCTCTTTAACTAATGCTGCGAGACTTGAATAAATGGCCACTGATTACCAACCAGCCTGGTGGTTCCCATTCCTTCATTTGTCCATCATTTAGCCAGGGGGATGGTGATCAGCCCCAAACACACCAACGGGACTCTGGGGTCACCGCAGGCAGACCAGTGACCACCCACCAGAAAAAGCTACATACTAATAATTCATTCCTGCAAAAAAAATACTTTTTATATACTCACTAATGGAAAAGGTTGAGAATACAGCAATGTACAAAACAGACAAGGTCTCTTTGCAAGGGTTGGGCACTGAATAAAATAAAACTGCTTCAGATGGTATTAAATGTTATAAAGAAAATAATATATACCACTATGGCATAGAAAAATTCAAAGAAGATCATCTCCACCATGACTGACCATCCATCTTTCTCAGATGGTGCCATTTGAGTTGAGATCTGGCAGAAGTGGCAGTTGAGTTTGTCCTTGGATTTTTACTGTTTTGACATTCCTTTCAACCACAGGATTGGGTGAAATAATATTCAGGTTTTAATGGGATGACATATATTAAGTTAGCTAACTAAATTTCCTCATCTCTGTTGCCTAGCTGACTGAATCGGTCTGTTGTCTCATATGACTGATATTGTGCTTCTTAATATTATCTATTTATCTCGATAACTATCTAAAATTTATTGATAATCCATTCATCTGAATTTATCCCAGCAGGTATTTGTGTGATTGTGGGTTTATTCTATCTGCTTCCAAAGGACTGTGTTCCTCAAAGATATAAAATAGTTTTCCTTATGTTTTACCTCATTGTTAAGGTCACCTATATACCCATGTATCGCAAAAGCACTTAATAAATATTTGGTTATGAATGAAGATCAAATAAGTGGCATTGAATAAAGAATAGTTTTCTCTCTTCTTTGATACTCACTCAGACCGCAAAAACTTCTCCAACAAGAAAAAATTTAGTGGCATAGGGAAACCAAGCTATCTCCTTAGAAGATCACTAAAATCTTACTTTAAAAGAACCAGAGGTTTGCTACTAAACGTGTCCTGCAGTAGGGCTGAAATGTGTTGCAGTTTACCAAGGCCAAGGAATAGATAAACCATAGTTCACTTTTTTCGTTTGTTTGTGTTTGAGCTATATATGGCAGTGTTCATGGTTTGGCGATAGCACAGTGGTAGGACGTTTGCCTTGCATGCAGCCAACATGGCCAACCCGAGTTCGATTCCTCCGCCCCTCTTGGAGAGCCAGGCAAGCTACCGAGAGTATCTCGCCTGCAGGCAGAGCCTGGCAAGCTCCCCGTGACGTATTCGATATGCCAAACACAGTAACAACAAAGTCTCCAATGGAGACGTTACTGGGCCCGCTCGAGCAAATCGATGATCAACAGGGGTATGCTCAGAGATCACTCCTGGCAGGACTCAGGGGACCATATGTGTTGTCAGGGATTGAACCCTCATATTGGCTGAATGAAAAGCCAGTACCCTACCCAATGACCTATCACTCCAGGTCACAAACCATACTTCTTTTTTTTTTTCTTTTTGGGTCAGACCTGGCGATACACAGGGGTTACTCCTGGCTCATGCACTTAGGAATTACCCCTGGCGGTGCTCAGGGGACCATATGGGATGCTGGGAATCGAACCCGGATTGGCCGTGTGCAAGGGAAACGTCCTACCCGCTGTGCCATTGCTCCAGCCCCACAAACCATACTTCTTTAAATAGCCATCTTCATCCCTTGATAGTGATGGAGTTACAGATAAAAATGTTATGTAAATTCCCCTGGTAGAGGACTTAATTTTGTGGAAAACCTCATCACTTTTTTTTCAAGAATAAACGTAATTTTTGTTGTTTTTTTTTAAAATAAAATTGATTATTTGAGGTTCTTTCATAGAATGTATTTCCTAACAAATGTGCAAACAAAAAGTATAATAGAAATACCTAATTTTTTCTAATGAGATGATAAGGTGAGGGTAATGTTTTAAAAGCTTTCCTTCAAACGCTTACTGGCATAGTTTATATTAATTAATTAATTAATTTTATATTGTATTTAAGGGTTTTATTTTCCTTATTTACAATGTCCCATTGGAGTGATAGCATAGTGGTAGGGCGTTTGCCTTGCGCATAGCCAGCCCGGCCAAGCTGGGTTCGATTCCTCTGCCCCTCTTTGAGAGCCTGACAAGCTACCCAGAGTATTCAATATGCCAAACACAGTAACAAGAAGTCTCACAATGGAGACGTTACTGGGCCCGCTCAAGCAAATCGACAATGTCCCATCACCCGTTCCTTCACCAGTACAGTTTCCCACCACCAATATCCCCAGTTTCCCTCCTTCCCCCACACCCAACTTTTGTCAATGGCAGGTACGTTTCTTCTTTCTCTCTCTCTCTTGCTCTCTCTTTCTCTTTCCTTTTGGGCATTATGGTTTGCAATACAGGCACTGAAAGGCTATTGTGTTTGTCCTTTTACCTACTTTCAGCACTCAGTTCTTGTCCAGAGTAACATATTTTAATGTGATCTTTTCTTACGTCCACATGGAGTTGTTCCTATGTTGTATATATAGTTTACAAGAAAAACAGGACAGTTTTTATAGAGAAAAACAGTAAGCAAACAATACTACCTCATAATTATAAGAACTCAGAGATTTGGGATATTTGATTACAGTAAGTCTAGAAGAAGGGATTAGGGCACAGATTTTTTTTTTTTTTTTTTTTTTTTGCTTTTTGGGTCACATCCGGCGATGCTCAGGGGTTACTCCTGGCTCATGCACTCAGGAATCACTCCTGGTGGTGCTCGGGGGACCATATGGGATGCTGGGAATCGAACCTGTATCAGCCATGTTGGCTGTGTGCAAGGTAAATGCCCTACCGGCTGTGCTATCGTTCCAGCCCCAGGGCACAGATTTTTACCTCTTTCCTCAAAATAACCCTCCCCCATTTTCTCCCCATTTGGCCAGCAGTTCTGTGCATCCTCCATTGGAATATTAGAATGTTCTTTGTCTTAGAGTCTACCATCACTGTTTTGAGGCATTAAAATCTTGCCTGAGCTAGAATAGGCACCCTGTGAATTTTCTCTGATTCCAACTCCTCCACACCTCCGTTTCTTCCTTTTTTTTTTTCTACCTAACAGTAAAAGCAATCTCTTAAAGCAAAAACCAGACCATTCCAATGCACTTAGAATAAAATCCAAACTCTTTGCCAGGGAAAATGGCATGTTCCTGTGTAAGCTGGTCCATGCCCCTTTCAAGCTGATTTCTTCTGCTTAATATGGTTCCGTCTTGGGCCTTTCCTTTCTGTTACCCAAACATGCCAAATCCTTTCCCACCTCAGTGATTCTGCACATGTGCGTTTTGTTCTCTGGTATATTTCTTTGGCTTCCAACAGTTCCTGGCTCATAGGAAGCACTGAATAAATATTTGCTGAAGGGACGAATAAATTCTGGTCTCTGCTTCTTCTCTGAATATGTCTCCCTTCTCATTCTTAAACTTCAGATTCAGTCACCAACTAAAACATTCGTTTTCCAAACCAGGATTTAAGACAGTGTCCTTTCATCCATGCTACCCTTTGAAACATTGGGCTCCATTTGTATCCTTATTACTTCTTTTTTTAATTTTTTTTAATTTTTTGCTTTTTGGGTCACACCCAGCGATGCACAGGGGTTTCTCCTGGCTCTGCACTGGCGGTACTCAGGGGACCATATGGGATGCTGGGAATCAAACCCGGGTCAGCTGCATGCAAGGCAAATGCCCTACCCGCTGTGCTATCACTCCAGCCCTCCTTATTACTTCTTAATTTTTTTTTTAATCAAAAAAATTTTTTTTTGGTGTCAACCTGGCGATCACCAGGGCCAATGCTCAGGGGTTATTCCTAGCTCTGCACTTAGGAATTACTTCTGGTGGTGCTCCGGGGGCCTTATGGAATGCCAGAGATCGAACCTGGGTCAGTTGTGTGCAAGGCAAACACTCTCCCAACTTTGCTATCACTCCAGCCCTCCTTTATCACTTTTTAGAAGAATCTTCCTCTTTTTACGAAACTTTAAACTCCATGAGGGCGGACTGCCATATTTTCATATGCATTACCAATGCTGGCACATGTTGCCAGTTCTCACACATGATCTGTTCAATATATTAATGAATCAATAAATGAGCATGTGCATGTGGTCAACCACGACAATCACCTTAATGATTCATAATAGATTCATAATTGATCCAATTTCCTGGATTATTCTTATAAAAGAATTCTGTTTCTGCATTAAGATGTTTAGCTCATTTCCTGTGGAGGAAGACTCCATTTTCAGGGACTTGTTTTGTTTTGTTTGGGTAATTATTACTCTGGGTTCATTACACATTTCATAAAGTGAGAATAGTTTTCTGGTCAAATTTCACCAGACACCAACTTCTTAAAAAGAGCTTTAGTAGCACGGAGGTTAGCATCTAGGTTTTAGAAATTGATATTGCTTAATATTTTAAGAAACTTACATAGTCCTGACAATAGATAGAGCTCTATTATCTTTGACTGGTGGAATTGGGGAAGAATGGAAGAATGGAAGGAGTGTGGGAAGTAGGCATTGTGTCTTTCATAAACTTAATTGATAATCATAAAATTGGAAATCATTGCCTCCATCTCCAATCTGCAAAACACTTAATAGGGTTTATGTCAGTTCACATCTGGCCTCCAAATGTTATCAATCTTGAATCCCGCACCTGCAGACAGCCTGGTATTTTGGTTTTAAATATGTTCTTTTGAGAAGGAAGGAGGGGTAAGAGCAGAGGAGATGGAGAGGAAGAAGAGGTAGCCAGAAGATGTCAGAAGTGTTTTTTCCTGACGTAGGCTAACTTTTTATAACATTTAGAGAAGCAAAACATTTTTTCCCTCGCAGATTTCTGATCTTCCCAATGATCCAGACCACATGTTAAGTGTCTGGTAAGCATTCAATCATTTCATTTCTATATTCTCTCTGTTCCTTAAAGTCTATGGATGTGAAAATGAAAGTTCAAGTGCTTAAATCACTTTCAGAGGACCACTTAGCTATTGAATCGTGGTTCTTGATTTTAAACCTTGTTGGACTGAATCCATGAACAAATCCATCAACTCACTCACCCCAGATGACTGCTTAGTCTTGTCACCACAATATCATGTCCAAGAGCTTTTAGTTGAAGCCAAGCCTTCTGTTCCCCATGTTCCTTCCTCCCCTCATGAACCACCCTGCCACAGTGACCTATCACTATTCCATCATTTTCTACGGTGCATATCACAAGAAAACTGTAAATATTTGAATCTAAACAGACCAACCCACAAACACACACAAAATTACATCCAAACCCATTTTGTCATATGAAAGACAAAAATAATTCATCCCCAGGAAACTTGAAGAACGAGAACTACTAAAGGAAATTCTTCAGGCAGAAGGAAAATGCAACCAGATAAAAATCTGGGTCTACACAAAGGAATAGCAAATTCTTACTTCACGTGAATTTCTCTTTAACATAAAATTGATGAAAAGCAAAAGAGGCAGCAATATATCCTGAGGTATATGATGCCTGTAGCAGTAAGACATAAGATAGGAAGCCCAAGAGGCAAAGGAGGAAGAAACAAAATGATATTGTGGAAAATTTCTTATACTATATACAAAGTGTCAGGAGTGGGCTGGAGCGATAGCACAGCGGTAGGGCGTTTGCCTTGCACGCAGCCAACATGGCCAACCCGAGTTCGATTCCTCTGGCCCTCTCAGAGAGCCTGGCAAGCTACCGAGAGTATCTCGCCCGCACGGCAAAGCCTGGCAAGCTCCCCGTGACGTATTCGATATGCCAAACACAGTAACAACAAAGTCTCCAATGGAGACGTTACTGGGCCTGCTCGAGCAAATCGATGATCAACGGGAGGGCCTTTACTTACCTTTTTATATACAAAGTGGCATAACTTAGCTTAAAGGTAGACTTTGAGCAACTACATATTTATGCCATAAACCTTAAATGTATTATTATAAAAATGAAGAGCTATGCCAGTGGAAATAAAATCAAAACATAAACAAATGGCCCCAAATGGAGCAGCAAAGGAGGAAAAATCATATCATGAACAGCATGAACATAGGAAACAAATAGAAACATGGTAGATTTAAGTACAATTTTGCTAATAATATTTTTACCTGGAGCTGGAGTGATAGCACAGCAGGTAGGGTGTTTGCCTTGCAAATGGCCAACCCGGGTTCCATTCCCAGCATCCCATCTGGTCCCCCGAGCACTGCTAGGAGTAATTCCTGAGTGCAGAGCCAGGAGTAAGCCCTGTGCATTGCCGGGTGTGACCCAAAAAGCAAAAAAAGCAAAACAAAATAAAAAATATTTTTACCAGTAGCTATCTTTAAATGTCTGACACCACAAATAATAGGCAGACATTTCCAAGGTAGTTGAGAGCCCAGTATGATTAAAGGGTTGCCTATAATAAGCCACTTCAAATAAAAAGGCAAACATAAGTTAAAAGGGAAAAATTTGAAACTATATACCAGATATCATAATATTAATCCAAAGAAATACAGAGTAGTTGTATTAATAAAAGAAATATATTTCTAAGCAAAGAATATTATCAATGCATGATCTCATAACAAAATTTCAAATGATAGGAAACAAAACAAAACAAAAGAGAAGTAGAAAATCCCACAATGGTGTCCTTCACCACTGTGAGCAAACAGAAATACAATCCTGAAGACCTAAACACTATCAATTTGACGTTAGTGCCATCTAACTGCAGCTGAACACACAACCTTTCAAGTGCGCACGGAACACTTACCAAAATAGATAACATTCTACGTCATAAAATGAGTCTCAACAAGTTTTCCTAAATCCAAGTCATACAAAGTATTCTCTCTGATGGAAGTGGAATTAAATGACAAATCAACGAGATAGCTGTCTGGTAAAGGTCCCAGGCTTTGAAATTAAGTACACTCTAAAAATATTCATGGGACAAAGACAAAGTCAAAGAGAAATTACAAAGTGTTTTGAACTAAACGACAGTATAAACATAACATATCTAAATCTGTGAGATAAAAGTAGGATGGGTAATTACTTACAGGTAAAAAGTACTTACAGGGAAATATGCAGCATTTGAAACCTTTTTAATTATGAATAAATGAAATGACTGCCATTTATTGTCAAAGAAATTTAAAAAGATTTGGTCCATTCTTAGAACCAAGTAGTATACCACCATTACCTTAGCCAGTCATTTGTTCTTGGAGACTAGGGTTATTACCATATTTTGGCTCTTATGAATACTGATGCAATGAATATAGAGTTCAAATGTCCTTGACATCTCTCATGTGTGGCATACAAAGAAACAATAGTAACAAGATAACAATGGCCCAAGGTAACTGCTTTACAGGAGTGCTTTTTTAAAAAAAATTAATTTTCTTATTGAATTAAGTGAATCACAAAGTTACAAAGATATTTGTGATGGAGTTTCAGGCAAATATTGCTGCAACACAAGTCACTTCACCAGTGTTTACCAGCCTTCACCAATGCCTCCAGTTTTCCTTTCACCCTGAGCCTGCCTCTGTGGCAGGCACATTCCTCTCCGTGATTATTCTAGCATTCCCTTCCCTAACTTATCCCCTCCTATAGAACTGATTTTAACAAGGGCAGGTGGTGGGGAATGTATGGTATGAGACCTGGCATGATGGTGGAGGAAAACAGACACTCTGAGGAAGTATGTAATGTTGGTATGCTGTATACAAAAAAAAAAAAATCAGGGGCTGGAGCAATAGCACAGCGGGTAGGGCGTTTGTCTTGCATGTGGCTGACCTGGGTTGGATTCCCAGCATCCCATATGGTCCCCTGAGTAATTCCTGAGTGCAAAGCCAGGAATAACCCTGAGCATAGCCAGGTGTGATGCGCCCCCCCCCAAAAAAAATCAAATCATAATTAGTATTAAAAATCACAGTCATTCAAATAAAAAATATAAAAACCAAAAACTAACCCAAACACAAGAAGAGTCGATGTAACCTAAAATAAGTAGGAAGAAATAAGATTCAAAACAAATTTAAAAAGATATAGAGACAGTGATGTAGAGAAAGAAAGATGAAAGAAATTAGCATCAGAAATAAGGGAAGGTCATCAGTGCTTTATACTATAAAGAATTATGAGTACAATAAGGGAATATTATGTATAATATTACTGTAAAGCTATATTAGACATCATAAAGACATTAATTATACAAATAAGGAATATTCTATATAGTTTCATGCTAATATATTCAACAATTTAGATGAGACAGTCGTTGAAAAACACAAACTATAAAAATTCACTTAAGAAAAAAGAGAGAACACTAGTGGGCCTATTTCTAGTACAGAAACTCCATTTTCTAATCAAAACACATTCACATAGGGCTAGAGAGATGTTTCAGGAGTCACGGGTGCATGCTTTGTATGTGCAAGGTCCTCAATTCATTCCCTGGTGCTGTATGAACCCAAGGGCATTGCTAGGAGCAGGCCCTGGGGGACTCTAGTTCTGCCTGACTGGAGCAGCGCTGAGGAGGCCCAAATGATCTATTTCAGTTGCTTGAGTACAGCTAGGCGTAGCCCCTGGAGTCTCTGTGCACTGCTTTGTAACAAGAAAGAAAAAGGAAGGAAGGAAGGAAGGAAGGAAGGAAGGAAGGAAGGAAGGAAGGAAGGAAGGAAGGAAGGGAAAAAGGAATTTCCACAAAAAAATATTTAACCCAGTTGGCTTTCCTGATGAATTCTGCCAAATATTTCAAGAAAAAAAATAACTATGTATATTTTTCATATACAGACACCTTCTAATTCATTATATAATAGCCACATTTCTCTAAGACCTAGAATCAAAGACAAACATGAAAAAGAAAACTGTAGAATATATCCTCCTTTAAATATTAACAAAATAAAGGCAAATTAAATTCAATAAAAGTTAGTGGGCTGCATATTGTGATCAAATGGCAGCTATGTTTGAAAGATTGCTATAGTATTTTTAGATACCAATCAATTCAAATCACTGTATTAAAGAAATGAAACAAATAATCTCAGTAAACCCTGAAAAATTATTTGACAAAATTCAAAACTCATTTCTGATAAAAACATCCAGAAAGCTAGGGATAAGAAGGGAAACTCCTCAACATCATAAATGTCATCTGTTTTAAAAAGTGCACTTAATATCATACCAAAGAAAGTGAAAGATTGAATTGTTTTGCCCCCAAATTAGGGGTGAGGTCCAGATATCTTTTGTCACCATGTCCATTCAATGTCTACTGGGGGTTTTAATTAGTGCAATAAAGATGAAGATATCAAAACTTTGACCTTGAAAAGAATAAATAAAACTGTCTCCATTCATAGATTACAGGACTGTGTATGTATAATGTATTTTTTTTACTCAAGAGAAAGCTGGAAATAAACCAAATATAACAGTCTAGACATAATCAAACTATAATACACCTTTTCAATGTATACAAGCTACCAAACAATTTTCCTTGTTGTAATTGACTTGTTCAGGGTATCTAATTCTTTCTGCATCAGTCTCAGTCCTGTTTTCCTTTATGGTTTTTATCACGTATAAATGACTAATGCATTTAAGAAGATTATGACTAGAAGGAGAAAATGCTAAATAAATCAAGAGAGTCTTGATCTCACTAGACAGAAAAAGCTGGACACCCCCCTAAGGGCAGACAGTTTAAGGATAAAGGATTGAAGATGTGGTAAAATGCCAGAAGCTTCCCTGGCAATGCACAGACTCTGCTTTCAATATATCCCAGACACTGTCTCCATTGCTTTCGTGAACCACTGTTCTCAGTTCTGGTGTTGACTTTATGTATAATGCATCCAATTTCCCCAAAATGACTTAGCATTGATTTTGCATCTGAAAAGTTTCAGAAACGTCACTATTCCAAAAATAAATGGTATCATGATTCTATTAGCGTTCAAACAAAGTCTTCAGGCTTCACTGTTCTTTGCCATTATTTTTAGAAATTAAATCTTCTTGTTGAAACTAAATGCCTTCGAGCAGGTTACCTTTTGCCCTTTGTAGGTCTGGGCAGTTCACCCCTTTTCATTCCCTTCAAGCAAGCTGGGCTTGTCAGATGGAGGAGATGATCACAGTATCTGGAGCTGCGAGAACGCTTTACCTTGCATTTGACCCTACTGGGGAGGCTGAAATCCTTTAAGTCATCATGATAGGCTTAAACTTTTCAGTTCAATTCTTTCCAGAAATGGCTACTTAAAAAAATTTTTTTTGGCTTTTTTGGGTCACACCAGCAGTGTACAGGAGTTACTCCTGGTTCATACACTCAGGAATCACTCCTGGTGCTGCTAGGGAGACCATATGGGATGCTGGGAATTGAACCTGGGTTGGCTGTGTTGTATATGTATGCCTCTAAACCACAGAGCCAACAATACAGTAAGGAGGGGACCCACACTATAACAACTGAACTTACAAATGTGCCTCTTTAAAAAAGCCAGTTGTTTTTGGAAAACAAAATGAGTATTCCTCAAAAACTAGAAATTGAGTTTCCATATGACCAAATCATTCCACTTCTGGGAATATAAGCTAGGGGCCCAAAAACACACAGCAGAAAAGCCATCTATGGTCATTGCAGCAGTATTCACAATAGCCAGAATCTGGAAACGACCTGAGTGCCTAAGAACAAACGACTGGATAAAGAAACTATGGTACACTTTCACAATGAAATACTATGCAGCCACCAGAAAAAAAATGAAATTTGCTTATAGATGAGTGGGCAAGGAGAGAGTATCATGCTTAGTGAAATGACTCAGAAGGAGAGGGACAGAGATAGAATGACTGCACTCATTTGTGGGAAATGAAAAAACATAGTATGGCACTAATACCCGAGGACAGTAGAAACAAGGGTCAGGAGGATTGGTCCATGGTTGGAAGCCTACCACAGAGGGTGGTGGCGGTGAGGGCAGTTAGGATAAATTAGGGATCACTATGACAATGTTAAGTAAAGTAAAGTAAAGGCCCTCCCATTGATCATTGATTTGCTCGAGCGGGCCCAGTAACGTCTCCATTGGAGACTTTGTTGTTACTGTGTCTGGCATATCGAATACGTCACGGGGAGCTTGCCAGGCTCTGCCGATGACAATGAAAGTTGGAAAAGATCACTTTGTATAGAAACTGAGTGCTGAAAGTAGGTAAAAGAATATAAATGATAACTTTTCAATTTTCAGTACCTGTATTTCAAATCATATAATGTGTGTGTGTGTGTGAGAGAGAGAGAGAGAGAGAGAGAGAAAGAGAGAGAGAGACAAGAAAAGTGTTGTCAGTGTCTGCCATGAAAGCAGGCCTGGCCTGGGGAGGGGGTGGTGGAAGGGAAACTGGGACAATAATGGTGGGAAATATGCATTGGTAAAGGAACAGTGTTGGTATATTTTATGACTGAAACCCAACCAAGAACAACATGGTAACTGTGTTTCTCATGATGATTCAATTAAGAAAAAAAAAAGAGGAAAAAAGAGGTGAGAAGAGGCCAACTGGTTGGGGGGCTACTGGTGGAGAGAAAGTTTACCCTGGTGATGGAATTGGTGTTGGAACATTGAATACTTGAAACTGTTATGAATAGCTTTCCAATCATGATGCCTTAATACAAAATAATAAAAATAAAAGCAACACGTGCAAAATATAAAAAAGGAGTTGTTGAGAAAAATAATAAAATGAACAATGAAGTCCTTACTTTTCACTCAATGTGAATTAATTTACTCTTCAGATATCAATTGCCACTCGTGACTCCTCATTTTGGAAAGGACATTGTTAATTTAAAAATTATTTTTCAATACCAGAAGCAATTATTGTGCCTACATTTAAGAACTCGAGGAAATACATTTCCAAAGCTTTATCTTCTTTTTATTCTCCTACATTCCCTGTCCTCTGATGAATTAACTCACAGTTAGAAAAGTCCCTTGAAGGGCTGATTAACTTTATAGAGAAGTCATCCTAAATATTTCTTCTCAGCTCTGTCAATAATTTCACTTCATTTTTTCCCCATTTCATTCTTAAAAATCTTTTCTCATAATATGGATTTCCTCTTTAATACTCAATGATCTTACCTTACTGGCAAATTACCCAGTTGAACCAAAATATCAGTTTCAATAATCAAAAGGACAGAGGGCTCTTTATAGAGTGTTTCTGATTCATGGATTTGTGACTCATAGATGGATGTGCTGTGTTAAACACTGCCATAATAACATAGCATTACCTGGACAAATATAAACCACCTCCAAGTTTCTTACATCTCCCTTCTCAGTTTTATAAATGAGTCATTTAACTTCAATATTATAAAACATGTTGCTTTTTATTTCTATTTGGATGAGTGACCATTTTACTCAAGACAAGGGAAGCTCTTATATTCATTCCATTTGCCATGCAGATTTTACTATTTAGAAACTGTTTTAACAAAAAAATTGAGAAATACTTGAGGTTACTAATTATTTTATATAATCAGTAATAATACTTAGTTGGAAAATTAAGCTTGAGAATAGTTAATATGCAGTGTGATCTGATTATACGTTGCGGTCTTCTGAAGCATGAACTATAAATCTCATCACTATCTTGGATAAAACATAGGAGAAAAGGATCATTCCTTTAGTAATCCCTGCACTATGGTTAACATGTCAATAGCTATTCAGGACAATTTTCAAAGCTTTCAAAAGAAGCAGCACAAAATACTGCATGATTTAACTCCTCCAAACCCGGACCTCTAGTTACATTACAGACATAAGAGAGAAGGAGAAGAGAAGAAGGTACGAAAGAGAAGAAACAGAATGAAAAGGAGAAGATCAAAGTTCAAGCACAGATTTTAGATGTTTTGCGAACCTTTCTCTATTCTGTTACTTTTCATAACTCCCGGGTTGAGAGCAGTAGCTGACATCTAGAATATCACCAACAAAGATTTGTTCAAAGAACAAATTATTATCTTTTATATTTATTGGGTACAAGATGACAGGATGTCCTTCTTGGGAACTGGCAAAGCGGATGTATGGTTGTCTTAAAGAAGTTTAATATAAATTTATTAATCCACTTTTTTTTCCCTCCTATGAGCACCAAAAAGGACCTGGGGCCAATTCTGGTGATTCTTGGTCAACAGAGATAGGCCATTCAATGTTTGGGACCAGTAATGCAGTGCTGCTCTGCCCTGAATAGGGGGTGCCTCCAGGGCCATACTTGATGGAGTTGGGGTTAGGAATGCTCTGCCAGGGATAAAATGGGTCCCTGCACATGCAAGACACACATTCATGATGCTGAGTTATCTTCCTGGCTATTTAGTTATATTTTTATTGAGATCTCTGTTTGCATAACTATATGTGCTTTAAAGATATCATCTCATGCTTCTTCAAAGCCACATGCTTTGAGGCATGGTGTAATAATACAAAGTATGTCACCAACCAACACCATCCTCCACCATAATCTATTGGAACCCTCTTCCTTCCAATTCTTTCTTTCTTTCTTTCTTTCTTTCTTTCTTTCTTTCTTTCTTTCTTTCTTTCTTTTTCTGGTAACCTCAGGTTTGTGATCTGAGTCCACTGGTTTGTTCACAGAGGTTTGTTCATAAGGACAGGGAAAGAAAGAAACTGAGGGGGGTGGGGCAGGGAAGAAGAGATGGGCTGGAGATAACAGGGGTAGGAGTCAGGGGCATTGAGCACATTGGTACAGAGTCAACACTATTCTTTCCTTTGGTTTCGTCTGATCCTGTGATTGGATTCTCTATTCTGCATATGACTGAGTGTAGCACTGTCTTCCCGTTGTTCATGGATTTGCTCAAGCAGACCCAGTAATGTCTCCATTGCGAGACTTGTTGTTACTCTGTTTGGCATATCGAATGTGTCACAGGTAGCTTGCCAGGCTTTGATGTGCAGGCGAGATACTCTCAGTAGCTTGCCGGGCTCTCCGAGAGGGGCAGAGGAATCGAACCTGGGTTGGCCAGGTCTGCCGCATGCAAGGCAAATGCACTACCTGCTGGGCTATCGCTGAGATATGACTGAGATATCTGGATATTTATCTTTTTCCTACTGGCTTATTTCACTTAACATGAAATTTTTTACAACAGAGTAGTATTTCATTGTGCATATATGGTACATCTTTTATTTACTTATTTTTATTTTTTATTATTTATTTATTTATTATTAGGAAGGAGTGGGGAGAGTCACACCTGTCGTGCTCAAATCTTACTCCTGGATCACTCCTGATGGGCTCAGGAAACCATATGGATGCTGGATATTGAACCAATATTGGCCATGTTCAAAGCAAACACCCTACCGGTGCCCTATTAGTGCTATTGGTCTAGCATCTGATATTTCATTTTCCTCATTTACTCATCTACTACCTGTGTTTGTTTCCATATCTTGACTACTGTAAATTGTGTCGCAGTGAATACATATGTGCATACATCTTTTTGTGTTTAGATAGATACCTAGGAATATATTTACTGGATCATGTGCTAGACCTATTCTAATATTTGAAGAAATCTCCCTATTTTTTTTTCACAGAGGTTGTGACAATTTGCCTTCCTAGTAACAATGTTTAAACATGTTGATAATGATAAATATTACAAATAATGTGCTTTCATTAACAAAAGTTACAGCACTAGTGTCAATATGTTAAGGGATTCTATTTCTCCACACCCTGCCAATACTTTAAATTTCTACCCCTTTTGATACATGGCATTCTCAAAGATATAAGGTAATTGTCATTTTTATTGATAAGATTGTCAGTCATTTTGATTAATTTCATTTTGATTGATACAATTAATACTACTGTCATTTTGATTAGTATTAACCTGATAATATGTGGTAATGAGCATTTTCCCCCAGTGCCTATTTATTAGTCATCTGTACATCTTCTTTGTTGATTCTGTTCTTCTTCCTAACCCCATTTTCTGGGGGGAAGGAGGCATACGTCTATGACTGAGTTTTTAGAGTTCCCTTTACATTCTGGATAATATCCCTCAGTCTTTGAAATACTTTATTGGTTAAAGTATTTATTGGTTTCTTAGAATTTATAATCCCAATATGGGAACACTGGTGGATGGAAGGATTGGTGTTGAAATATTATGTGCTTAAAATTCAACTACCAATAACTTTGTAGATCACATTTCTTTAATAAAAGAAGATAAAAAAGAAGTTATAACCCCTATGCCTTATCACTTTATCTCAATCCACTTTCACTAATCCCATAAGATAAAAATGCAGAAACAGAATAGCACTGAATTTCACTATGCAAAGGAGCAATTGCTTTCCAAAGAAGTGTTTTGCTCTAGGTTTGTAGTGATTAAGCCAAAAAGAAAATCTTTCTAATAGCAAATATTTTTTGAAAATTGAAAATAAAAAAAAACAAAGAAACAAGAGCCATAAAATTAGTGTGCTGCTTCCGCTTAGTGGAGAATTTATTAATTATTAACTAGAAATACATAATGAAAGTATTATTTTCAAAGAAAAATAAGGAATTCATGCCTCCCATCACCAGGAAAAGGAAATAAAATTGAAACTTAAAAAAAAAAACCACTATGGATTTACATATGCTAAATAGAGGGTGATTTTAAAGATGTTCCAGAACTATTTGATTTTTATTTTGATGTTGATCCAGTTTTTAACATACTTTGATTTCTAGGCCCAAATATTTGGTTATAATTTTTAGAACCCATGTACCCATGTACAGATGAATGTTTATAGAGATTGTGTATAAAATTCTTGCTTGAAGGCACAGTAGAAGAAATATCATGGGAGCTGGTGTATCTGCTCCCAAAAAGGAACAGATTTTCCCTTAATTCAGTTAGAATCTACTTGATGAGTATAAGGAAACACAAAATTTTAAGGGAATTTGGCTAAAACATGTTTAATGGAAAAAGATTTTCACTCCCATTAAAAATGTAGTAGTTCTTTATTTTTCTTTTTAATACCTTGAGGTACAGTTGTAGACTTACAAATTTTTGTGCTTGGGTTTCAGTTATACAATGATCAAATAGCCATCTCTCCACCAGTGCCCATTCTCCACCACCACTGATCCCAGTACCCCTCCCACCCCCATCCTCCCCATCCCCACCTCTGCCTCTGTGGCAGGGCATTCCCTTTTGTTCTCTCTCTCCTTTTGGATCCTGTAGTTTGCAAAAGAGGCATTGAGTGGCAATCATGTTCAGTCTATAGTCTACTTTTAGCATGCATCTTCCATCCTGGGAGGATCCTTCCAACACCCTTTATTTCGTGGTCCCTTCTCTATCTGAGTTTCCTTTTCCCCTAGCATGTGTGGCTGGCCTCCATGCCACGGAGTGAACCTCGTGGTACTTATCTCAGCTATTCTTGGGTGTTAGTCTCCTATTTTGTTACTTTATGTTCCCAAGATGAATGCAATCTTTCTATGTCTGTCCCTCTCTTTCTGACTGATTTTACTTAGCATGATACTTTCGTTTTAGTACCACTTGTATGTAAATTTCATGACTTTATCTTTTCTAACCACTACATAGTACTCCATTGTATAGATGTACCAAAGTTTCTTTAACCAGTCATATGTTCTTGGGCACTCAGGTTTTTTCCAGATTCTGGCTATTGTAAAGAGTGCTGCAATGAACAAACAAGTGCAGATGTCATTCGACTATACTTTTTTGCCTCTCTGGGAAATATTCCCAGGAGTGGTATTGCTGGGTCAACTGGGAGCTCAATTTCTAATTTTTTGAGAATCTTCCATACTGTTTTCCAAAGGGTCTGAACCAGTCAGCATTCCCACCAGCAGTGAAGGAGGGTCCCTTTCTCGTCAAGAATGTAGTGTTTCTTCTTTACAAGGGAAAAACAACCAACCTCATCAAGCAATTGGGAGAAGAAATGAACAGAAACTTCCTCAAAGAAAAAAATACAAAGGACCAAAAGACCCTTGAAAAAATGCTCTATATCACTAGCCATCAGGGAGAAGCAAATCCAAACAACAATGAGATATTGATATCATCTCACACCACAGAGACTGGCACACATCTTAAAGAACAAGAGCAACCAGTGCTGGTGATACGGGGGAAAAGGGGACTCTCCTTCATTGTTGGTGGGAATGCTGACTGGTCCATCCTTTTTGGAAAACAATATGGGCATTCCTGAAAAATCTAGAAATTGAGTTTCCATACAACCCAGCAATACCACTTCTGGGACCATACCCTGGAGGCCCAAAAACACACAGAAGAAAAGACATCTCTCTTCCATATTTATTGCAGCACTATTCACAATAACCAGAATCTGGAAACAACCCGAGTTCCTGAGAACAAATGACTGGATAAATCAATTATGGTACCTCTACACAATGTAAGGAGCCACCAGGAAAAATCAAGTCATGAAATTTGCATATAATGGATAGACATGGAAAGGATCATGCTGATCCTCAGAAGGGAAAAAGACAGATGTAGAGTGATTGGAATCATCTGTGGGATATAAAAAACATAATACGAGACTAAAGCCAAAGGACAGTAGAAACAGCACCAGGAGGAATATCCAAGGTTGGAAACTTGACACAAGTGATGGTGTGGGGAGGGCAACTAGAATAGCGAAAGGACGACTATGACAAAGGTAGCTGGGAATGATCACTCTGGACAAGAACTGATTGCTGAAAGTAAGTAAAGGGACAAACATGATCATCTTTCAGTACCTGTATTACCTGTATTGTAAATCACAATACCCAAAAGGAAAGAGAGAAAGACAGAGAGAGAAAGAGAGAGAGAGAGAGAGAGAGGAGAAGTACGGCAATGGAGGTGGGTGACAGGAGGGAAATTGAGGACACTGATGTAGGAAAATGAACACAGGTGAAGACACAGGTGGTGATGGAACATTATGTGACTGAAACTCAATCACAAAGAACTTTTAAAGAAAAAAAAAGGAATGTAGTAGTTCTTAGATATGGTAGGTGCTGAGTAGAAAAGTGGAGGACTGATGGTGTCGTTACACCTTGTAGCAAAAGGAAAGATATGAATGTTGTAGTTTTCACTAAAGGTCATGGACAAAAAGCCTGACTGAAGTGGGAGATACCTTTTTTTTTTTATTTTTGCCACACCAAGCAGTACTCAGGGCTTACTTCTGGTTCTGCACTCAGGGATCACTCCTGGTGGGACTCTGAGGACCATGGGGGATTGGGGATTGAACCTGGATCAGTTGTGCTCAAGAAAAGTACCCTACCTGAACACGATGGCCACTCAATACCTCTATTACAAACCACAACACCCTAAAGGAAAGAGAGAACAAAAGGGAAGGCCCTGCCATAGAGGTGGGGTGGGGCGAGGGGGGATGGGGTTTGAGGGTGGCAGGGCTACTGGGATCATTGGTGGTGGAGAATGGGCACTGGTGGAGGGATGGGTATTTGATCATTGTATAACTGAAACCCAAGCACGAAAGTTTGTAAGTCTACAACTGTACCTCATGGTGTTTCACAAAAAAAAAAAAAAAAAAGAAAAGTATCCTACCATTGTATTATCTTTCCAGCCCTTAAAGATAACTTCTTAAGAATTTTTCTGTGAATAACATGGGTGGTAAATTAAATATTGAGTCCATTAGACAACTTTAAGGTCATTTGTGAGTGCTTGAGAGTGGAAGAAAATGAAGCTGAAGATGAAGGAGAAACGAGCATGTACGAAGTCATGGAGGAGGCTACATAGAATGGAGCACTGTGTGTAGAGGAGAGATTGCACTGTGTTCACGGACTATATCCAAAGAAGAGGCAGAGAACCCTGCTATATTTTGTGACAGATGAATACTTCCCTTGTAATTTCTTCTATTTTTTTTTCAGAAAGAGTGGGGTCACTAAGCATGGTTTAGTAGGTTTGCAGAGAAATGAACTGGTTTAACAATTGTTTTGGAGATTGGAGTGGTGGGGAGAGTTAAATCTGTAGTAAAGCTTCTGGGGAATGCTGATGGCTCATCTGAGATTTGTGGTCATTAATTTAGAATGAGCCCGAGGAGAAAATGCTTGAATTTTCTTTCTCCAGCCTATTCAGCTTCTCTTGTGCTGATGCTTGTGATGAACAAGTATCAAGTCAAACCAATTATGAAATATTGCTGATAATGGTGAGCAACTCAGAGCATGTATAAAGGAATAATCTGAACATTAAACATTTACATCTAAGGTGTAAGGAATTCTTATATTCTTATTCAATCTAAGAAGGAAATGGGGCATGTGTGCATGTGCAAAGAATTGAAGGGATGTTAGGGGGTTGGGAGAGCAGAATTAAAATGTTACTTGAACATAAGCCTGAGCAGTAGGAAATGGAGCAAGATGGGATATTAGACTGTGAGGTAATCAGCATCGAGAATGTGAAGTTCAGTTATTGGAAACTAAAAGTTCTCGGAAAAGAATGGTTAAGATGGCGTAGTTGAGAGGAAAACAGCAAAGTGAGAGCAAGTTATTATGAGGTCAGAGTATTTAAAGGATGCTCTAATGAATTAAGTGATCATAAATGATGATACAATTCATAGTGGAGAGAAAGAATGAATCACAGTCTGCAATACTATTCAGCAAATTGGAGGAAATAATCCAACATTAATGGCTTATTATTCTGGAAGCTTTCAAGAAGCTAGGCTTTTGAAACATAAAGATAATAATAATAGGCCCTTGGGGCTAAAACAATAGCACAGCGGGTAGGGCGTTTGCCTTGCATGCAGCCAACATGGCTGGCACAGGTTCGATTCCCAGCATCCCATATGGTCCCCCGAGCACCGCCAGGAGCAATTCCTGAGTGCATGAGCCAGGAGTAACCCCTGAGCATTGCCGGGTGTGACCCAAAAAGCAAAAAAAAAAAAAGATAATAATAATAGGCCCTTAAGCAACAATGAAAAGTAAGGATAGCAGCTCTTCCGTGTGTAGGCTATTTAGGTCATAAAGCTCAGAAGAATAAAGGTAAAGGTAAAGGTAAAGGCCCTCCTGTTGATCGTCGATTTGCTCGAGCGGGCCCAGTAACGTCTCAATTGGAGACTTTTGTTGTTACTGTGTCTGGCATATCGAATACTCTCGGTAGCTTGCTGGGCTCTCCGAGAGGGGCGGAGGAATCGAACTCGGGTCGGCCATGTTGGCCGCTTGTAAGGCGAACGCCCTACTGCTGTGCTATCGCTCAGAAGAATGAAAACAGTATAAAAAACATTGAGATATTGGGACTGGAACAATAGGGTAGCAGGTAGGGCACTTGCCTTACATACAGCCAGTCTTATTTCAATCCCCGCCACTCACTATTTCCAGGAATGATCCCTGAGTAAAGAGCCAGAAGTAAACCCAGAGCACTACTGTGCCCTTACCACTCCCCCCAAAATCAACAAAGAACCTTGAGATCCAAACAGAAACTATAAAGTGCATTGAGGAAAATATAGGTGGAATGCTTTAAGAATTGAACCTCAAAGGCATCTTCAATGATCTGATACCAAATAGGAGAGGCACCAAAATAAAAAACAAACAAATGGAACTAAATAAAATAGACTTTTGGATGGCAAAAGAAACACAGGCTAAAACTAAAAGGCAGCTAACTGAATAGGAAAAAATACTCACATTCAGCACATCAGATAAAGGGTTGGTATACAGGATATGTAAAGTACTAACAAAGATCAATAACAACAACAAAAAATTCAAAAACCCTAAAAGATGGACAGAGGATACGAACAAACATTTCTCAGAAAAAGACAGATGGATGGAAAATAGGCACATGATGCAATCCCAGCATTGTTTATCATTAGGGAAATTCAAATCAAGATGCCAATGAGGTATCATCTCATACCAGTGAGAATAGCACATATCAAAAACAATAAGAAGAATCTGTGTTGGCCGGAATGTGGTGAAAAAGGAACTCTCATACACTGCTGGTAGGAATGTTGTCTGGTTTAACCCCTATGGAAAACAGTATGGAGACTTGTCAGTAAACTTATAAGTGAGCTACCATATGACCCAACAATCCCACTTTGGGGTATCTACCACCAAGAGACCAAGAAGCATTCATTCAGAAGGACATATACACACCATTATTCACTGCTGCACTTAATACAGTAGCTAAGACATGGAATAAACCTAGATATTCAAGAGCAAATGAATGAATTATGAAGATGTTGCATATATACACAATGGAATACTATGAGGCCGCAAGGAAGGATTAAAAACATAAGTTTCCTGTATCTTGGTTAGAACTGGAAGATATCAATCTAGAATGAAGTAAGCTAGAAGAAAAGACAAACCAGATGATCTCACTTATTTAAAGTATATAGAATAACTGAATGAGGAAATGCAATGTAGTTAAGGAGGATGCCTAGGTCACCCTTAATCTCAGAGTTTATGGAGGAGAAGGACAGAGAGGAAAAAATCAAGGGAAGGAAGAAGAAGATGGGGAAGAGAAGTAATGGGGGAACAGGGGTTGGGGTTTTTGTTTTACTGGTGCGAGAGTGGTACAGCTGTATATCCAAAGCACAGGCTCAATAACACTGAAACCATGAGTTCTAAACTGCACCCACCAAACTCTGTAATATGCCTGTCAGTGTAGGTGGGGTTTGGGTCAGAGGGTTGGGTAGGGGTGGAATATGGGAACACTGGTGGAGGAAAGTTGACATTGGTAGTGGGATTGCTGTTGAGATATTACATGCCTAAAACTCCACCATCAATAACTTTGTAAAACACAGTTCTTTAAATAAAGCAATTTTTTTGAAAAAGGAATGAAAACAACAACTTGTCTCTTGAGAGCATTGCAAGGACAATTCAGTGGCAAGGAAAAACCATATGTCAGTTGAGTAAGGACAAGAAACAGTCAGAGAGGAGACAGAAAGTAGGAAGTGGGCAGAGATCCCAGACAGGAGTCCAGCCACAAGGGGGAAAGGTTAGAGGAGATGAGTGCCTATCTGGAGAGTGTCTGGCTTTTGGGTGCTGAACGTCAGGGTGATTCTAGAATGGTAACTAAAAAATAGTAATGTATGAAAGATGAGAGGAAAAGTAATCATGGGAAGGAAGGTCAGAGGGACAAAAGGTGAAAAGATTTGGAAACTCGATTTCCACTAGGATCTTATCTGTGCCAACATCATGGACTCAAGGAGAGATAAGAGGCAAAGAACTTCATCAGATGATCTGCTCTTTAACAGAATTCTGTCACTGACTTGCTCCTATGACTTGAGAGAATTTATATTATATGTTTAATCCTAAATTACCTGAGTTATAAAATCATGTATAATGCTGTGTACCTTATAGTTGCTGCAAAAATACAGTGGATAATATATTTCACCTTTTTAAAAACATAAAAATGAAAGTACAATGCTTTTATATTTTGACTGCCAACTGGATCTCTGTTTGACAGTATCTCAATTTTCCCTCAAGGCATTTTTGTCTTCCCTGTTAAAGTTGGCTGACATAATCAGTGATCAGAAATCCTGAGCAACCCACACCACCAACTTGCTTTTGATGCCCAGCAAGACTAAATCACCTTGGAAATGAAATCCAAGTCAGCAGGACAAAAAAGATAAAAATGGTGGCACTTCCTTTCCATGCTGGGAAAGGTAATTTTTAGGTGGTACTTGTTGGAGGGTCCTTCTGGATGACCCCATCACCACCATCACTCCCTATCCCTGCTGGGCTATACTGATTCATGCCTATTTCCAGAGCTGGTTTTCTGAGTTTTCAATATTGGAAAAAGCACCTGATATATATATATATATATATATATATATATATATATATAATTTTTGAAAAACTCCTGCTTTTTCAAGTAGTTAGAGTCAACATATGTCTTAAGAAACCTAAGAACCTGAGCGGATACATTAATATATCTTGTATAAGTGCTGTTACTGCTCCTATTGCTAGTAAAAGCAGTAAAAACAATAAATCTGCTTACAGGTTTAGACAGGCATAGCCATATCTTAATTGGGAAAATAAATGAAGATATCAACTTGTGTCATTCCCTGGAGCCCTGGCCACATTTCTAGCTGATTCTCCTTCAAGGGACTATCAATTCCAATCAATGTTTTTACCCATCCCAGAATGCTCTCGGCAACAATTTTAAGACACCTTTCTAAAGCTTTAAATTTGCCAGATAAGTCTCAGTAAACCTAAGTTGATGCCATTAAGAAATAGTAGCACAGGGAAAAGCAGTTTAAAGACACCAAGCAAGGAGGAATAAATCACAGATAAAAAGATAAATTAGCAACCTGAAAGACCAAGTCTCAGAAAGGGAGCATTCATCCTAATTTATAATGCAAAGGCACGGCTGTCATCGTTATTCTTAGTCTGCAAGCAGCATAGAAGATTTCTTTGCAATTTCAATAATCAGTTCTGATAACTAATATCCACATTAAAAGCCCCTCAACTTCATACTGCATTGAGGGAATGCTAATGCTCCAGGCTCCCGAATGTCTTCCCCTTCATCCTCTGGAACTTAGAAGAGGCAGTTTTGAAACTGTAAAAATGCTTTTTAGCTCTCATGTAAGGAAGGTGAGGCTAGGAGAAAAGTACCTGATCGAAGTATTGAACATTAATCTCAAACTGAAATGTTTTGGAGTAGAAAGGGTTCAGAGAATATTCTCTAATAAGAGTTACTTCTCTTTTTATCTATGACAGAGAAAACCTCCAATCTTGGGAACATCTTGGGTGTTCAGTCCCAGACCCCATCTAGAGCTCTAGAAATTGCCTGCACTCCCACTTCCTCTACTTAACTTGTCCCATCACTAAGTGGCTTTTACCATTCCTTGGGAATTTCCCTTCCAAATCTGGGTTGAAGTAGGTAGTTTCCTCAGGCCCCATTCTGTGTTGCCTCAGATGGTGAGTGAAGGAAGCACAAAAATAATACAGGATAAAAATGAATAAGCATTGTACAAAGAATGTTTTAGAAATTGTGAAAATGTTGTTGTCTTCAGTTTCTAACTCCTCTGTAGAATATGGCAACCCATGTTCCACTGAGTTCCTGCTCTGTAAAAAAGAAATGCCTTTCCCTCCCAATCCTTGGTCTTGACCTTTCTCCCCTTAAAGTCATTCAGAATTCTTCCTCAACCACTTCCTGTCAGTGTCTGATCCTAATATTCCAACCAATCAGTTGTATTTGGATAACTTGATCTTCATATTGCAATGTCACACAAAGCAACACCTCTGCAAATGTCACTGCCTGATCTAGAAATCACTAAAAGCCTTTCTGAAGAAAAACATGATGTTTAATATGAAGCCAGGGCAGAGACAAAGGAGAAGCTTTGTAGATCTCTCTGGGTTTCCATTTTCCCCATGACTTGGTCTCTACCACCTGAGGCAGAAGAGACAGCACATAGTATGACAGCAAGTGAAACCAACAGTTAGGAAAATGCTCTTTGTCCATTTTATTTGTCTGGGTAGACCAAATTATCTGTGTCCATTATCAAACTTCTCTCTGTGATAGCTTATGAATTAGTTTCAACCTCACTGAAACTTCAGAACATCAATAATTCGTCATAGGTTGTTAGTGGCTGCCCATAGAGCTGGATGAGAAACAGGTCATCCTACATGTCATCTAATACATGCACACTAGTAACTTCCAAAATTCCTGCCATCACTCTGCCCTTGCCACCATATTTAAGAAAAATCAAATAAGAAGATTATTCTAGTGATTTCTCTTTAGTGATGAGCTGGATGAGAAGCGGGCCATCCTAAAATGTCAAATAATATATACCCACTAGTATCTTCCACAAACTCCTGCTATCACACTGCCCTTCCCACCATAATCAAGGAAAACCACAATAGAAGAAGAATCTTCCAGTGATTTCTCTTTACTGAATTTATACTTGAGGCTATATGAATATAATCTCTATTGTAGTGATAGAATCATATGAGAATGAAGCTCCTACATAATAGTAGCATTTATTCATCAACCTAAGAAGACAAGAATACTGTTGCTATCAGATACTGTTGGCAGAGATGATGTAATCAATAAATGCAATGAGAGCAAGATTTTGATATAGGAAAAACAAAACTGTACTCAACAATTACTAACTCAGTGAAACGTTTTTCAGGGGATGTCTTGGAGTCACAGGGGTTACTTCTGAATCTATGTTCAGGGAACAATCCCAGAGATTTAAGCAGGTCAGTTTGCAAGGAAGACAAGCGCTTCAACCTGGTTGAAGGGATCAACTGATTTCTCTGACTCAATAAAATGAATTATTAAAAGATGGCTACTATGACCCATTAATATAAAACCAATCAACTAAAATTAAATCTGCCACATTCTTGATCTTATGTTCAGTGTTAAGTGATAAAATGAATAGGTAACATCTTTTCTTATTAAAATATTAGAGCCTCTTGATATCAGACCAGAATCCATGAATTATAATGAGAAAAACATTGGTAGAACACTTGGTGACACTGAATCTAGAGACATCTTTAATGATTCAGTGCTGTTGTCCAAGTACACAGAAGCAAAGATGAGGAAATGGGACTATATAAAACTCAGAAGCTTTTGCACTGCAAACAATGATCAAAATATAAAGACACTCCACAGACTGGGAGTGAATATTTTTAGCCCACCACTCAACTGACAAAGAGTTAATATCCATGGCGCTGGTAGAACTTTACAAGAAAAACAAACAGTCCCTTCCAAAAATGGGGGAAGCTATGAACAGAAATTTCATCAAAGAAGAGATATCGATGGCTAAAAGGCAAATGGAAAAACTCTCAGCATTAATCATTTTTAGGGAAATGCAAATCAAAACAACAATGAGATATAACCCCACACCAGTGAGACCAACATACATCACAAAGATTAAAAACAATCCGTGTTGGTGGGAATGTGTGGAAAAAGGAACTCCTATCCACTGATGGTGGAAATGCCAAATGGTCCATCTTTTTTGGAAAACGAGAGGGACACCTTGAAAAACTAGGAATTGATCTTCCATATGATACAGCAATTTTACTTCTTGGAATTTCCCCCAAGGACCCAAAAACTCTGTTCAGAAAAAACATTTGCACTCTCATGATTATTGCAACACTATTCACAATAACCCAAATCTGGAAACAGTCCATATACCCAAGAAAAGACGACTGGATAATGAAACTGTGGTTCATATACTGAGTTATAAAAAAAGATGGAACCATGCAATTTGCAGTATCATGGATGGATCTGGAGAGTATCATTCTGAAGGAAGTTAGTCAGAAGGAGAGGAACAGACACAGAATGATCTCCCTCATGTGTGGTATATAAAGTAACAGTAGAGAATCAACAACAAAAGGCAACAGAAACTGAGAACTGTAGCTTATCCTTCCTATCACTTGTAGGAAGGATGTTGGGATAGGATGTTGGAGAGGGGACATAGCAGAGAAGCTGACATGCTACTGAAGGGTGTGGTGTTGGAATTTTTTTGCATGAAATCCTGCTATTATATAAAGTATAAATCACAGTGCCTAAGATAAAGCTTTAAATATTATTATACATATATATATATATATATATATATATATATATTGCACTGTAGGACTGTCCTCCCATTGTTCTTCGATTTGCTTGAGCAGGCTCAGTAACATCTCCATTGTGAGACTTGTTACTGTGTTTGGCATATGGAATACGTCACGGGTAGTTTGCCAGACTTTGCTATGCGGGCAAGATACTCTCGGTAGCTTGCCGGGCTCTCCAAGAGGGGGAGGAATCAAACCTGGCTCAGCTCAGCTGGCTACGTGCAAGGCAAACGCCCTACCTCTGTGCTATCGCTCCACCCATATATTCTTTTAAACTCTAACATTTAAATAATTTTATATACTTATAGAGTTTATATATTTATGTCATTCATATATATTATATATATATATATATATATATAGAGAGAGAGAGAGAGAGAGAGCTGAAATAGCTTCTCCAAGATGAGAGCGATTCTACCAGAGAAGAAAGAGGTCCAATAAGGGTCTTGGAGAGATTAAAATTTGCTGGCCTGGAGGCGAAGTGGTGAGGGATCACACTGCAAAAGATAGATTATTTAAATGAGGAGCATAGCTTTTTGGCAAATAGAAAAAAAACCATTAGGGAGAAAAAGAACCAGCAGTGATCACTCAGCCAGAAGTGTGACTAGTGAGTCATTTCCCTGCCTCCTCCCTTTACACTTTCCAGACGGTTGAGAAAGATATAGAGAGTGACTTCTGGACCTGTTCCAGAATGGAAGCTTGGACCACTCCCACTCCCACTCATGATGTCAGTAAGTTCCTGTCCTAACAACTCCATCCTTCAGCTTCATGAGGATTCTTTCTCTCTCAATGAGTCTGTGATGCCAGCAAACTTGGGAGAATCCTAGCTTCCTCCTTATTGTCTTAGTACCTTAATTTGGTACTGAAGAGCAACTGTATTGAATGCCTATGGATTCTTTTGGTATTTCCAATGGAATGCAAACATCACTATTAATTTGCACACAAGAACCATATAGAGATGTGAGGTTGTTGATTATCAAGCCATTGCTGCTTTCTCTATGTTCCTTCTGCTTTGAACTTAATCCCCATAAATCTAACTGATACAACATGGTCACAATAATCTCTTGGCTTTTAAGATTTTAATTTAAAATAAGTGGTAAAAATTATGTGTTTGAAGTCACTAAATCAGCCCATTCTTCATTTCCCAAGAAAAGTGGAGATTTGGTTAATGGGTCTTGCTTGAGGTCATACAAAGGGTGTGGCAGAAACATATTCAATAACTTGATGCCTGCTCTCAAGTTAAACACTCTTCAGCAGACAGAGTCAGTACAGTGGTTAAGACACTTGCCTTGCATACAGCTGGCCAAGGTTTGATCCCAGGTGCCACATATGCTTCTCCAAGCACCTATGGGGGATACTGTTGAGCACAAAGCCAGGAAAAGGCCCTACACACCTCCAGATATGTATCCATTCCCACCCCACACTGCCTCCAAAAGAATACATTCCAAAGAAATATAAAGAATTAATGGATGGATGAGTGTAAGGAGAGAGGAGTATATGAATGGATGAATGTGTGAATGGATTTTTGTTACTGAAAAAATGTATAAATATATCAGTGTTAGGATCTTTTCACCAAGTTTTCTCCATGCTGAAGGGTACCATTGTTGCCCATGCTAAAGAATACCAATCATGCAAAAAAAAAAAAAAAAAGAAAATTGGGCTGGGTGGCAGAACTTGGATGCAAATCTCAGTTCTTCCATTTACTTATTCATGAGAAATTGGGAAAGTTTCACCTCTCTCGGCAGTAGTTTTTTTTTTTCCCATGGCACAATGGAATTAATAATAGATTTTTCTCCTGGGTGGAGGACAGCATAAATGATACATTTATAGAAGATGATCCCAGGTGCTGCTTCATTTCCAGAAAATTAGGAGATAGTAAATAATATTTCTAACTGAATCCTAGGTCTTCAAAGAAAAAGAACCATTTTCACAAAATAGTATTTTAGCATGAAACATCAAACTAATAAATTTAAGGAACCAAATGATACACATGTCCTAAAAATGATACACATGTCCTAAACACCTGGGTTGATTTTTCTTCATTTTTCTCAACCCCAATCCTTTCCCCATTTCTTGATGTGAACTACGGGACTGAGCCCTGAGTTCCCTTGACATCTGATGTTTACTTGCAGTCAATTAATAGGAGACAAAAGAAAAGACAAAGAAAAAAGAAAGATAGAAGTTTTTTTTTTCTTTTTTGGGTCACACCTAGTGATGCTCAGGAGTTACTCCTGGCTCTGCACTCAAGAATTACTCCTGGTGGTGCTTGGTGGACCATATGGGATGCTGTGGATTGAACCCAGGTAAGCTGCATGGAAGACAAATGCCTACCAACTGTAATATTACTCCGGCCCCAGGAAGGTAGAAGTGTATTTCTTATTTTACTTTCTCCTGTTTGGCACTAAGATTCAGGTGGGGGCTACAAAATTTCCGCATTCACTCTGTTTTCTCCCCCTTTCTACTGTTGCCAGTACCTGGCCATCTCAATTTCCCTTATGGCTTTCCTGCCCTGATTAGAGCTTAGTAAACAAAACTTCTTAAGATTCCACTCATATCCTGGCTGGGTATGCCTTGTGTTCTCTGCTAAGACCAGGACTGTTATATTGTTGGAATAAATTTTCAGTAAATAAATTTAATGTTACTGTTACTGTGTCTGGCATATCAAATACGTCACAGGGAGCTTGCCAGGCTCTGCCGTGCGGGCGAGATACTCTCGGTAGCTTGCCGGGCTCTCCGAGGGGGGCGGAGGAATCGAACTCGGGCCGGCCATGTTGGCTGTATGCAAGGCAAATGCCCTACCGCTGTGCTAATAGCCTCACATGGCCCTTAAAAGTAAATGATGTTAAATGGATCCCATGGATTAATGTGGGCACCAGTGACACTTATGGCCAGGGATCTAGATAAGGTTAGCTGAGAACTTCACAGATCACTGTGTACACAATGATCTGCCTTAGGTTTCACATCGAAATAGTTAACCTAGAGCAAATGAAACTGGTAGCCTGCTGTAAAGAAAAACTGATTTAAGTTGTTGAAGGATTTATTCAATCTCAAAAGCAAGTGAATTTGTAGCTGAAGTTAGAGCAAGAGCCATGATTTGTCCTCAATTCCTCTTTTGGTGCATAAGTACAGAGTCTGAGCTTGGGAACATGCTGTCCAGACTCACAGTTAAATTCAGAAAGAACTGGGAAAATTAATGATTGTGTTATCTCCAAGACTGACTTTTCCAAACAGCCTTGGGAATAGCCTCCCTTCCCTGTGGTTAGGCTGAGATATTTTAGTAATCCTTTTCCTTTTCTTCCCTTGCACACCCTGAGCCAAATAGCTGGGAAGTGAATATGTCAAATTCTGATCCTAACTATATAGTTGACTATATTTTGAGACATCATCTTGGATGTCTGAAGAAACCAACAGCCAAATTGCATTCTTTCAAAATATAATAGCACTGTCCTCCCGTTGTTCATCAATTTGCTCGAGCAGGCCCAGTAACATCTCCATTGTGAAACTTGTTGTTACTGTGTTTGGCATATCTAATACATCACAGGTAGCTTGCCAGGCTTTGCTGTGCGGGTGAGATACTCTCGGTAGCTTACAGGGCTCTCTCCTAGGGGTGGAGGAATCGAACATGGGTAAGCTGGGTGGGCCACGTGCAAGGCAAAGGCCCTACCGGCTGTGCTATCGCTACTTGGTAAAAGTAACATATTATATCTCAAGGTCAATTTGTTAGATGTGCTGGAACTAAATTCATGAAAGCTAGGCAAGGAATTTGGGACATTTAAAGATATGTTCACTGTTGAGTACTGTGGCAACAGTTTAAAACAGTAGTATAAGCAGCAAAATGTGAGCTCTGTTGGGGATAAACTAAGATATAATTTTTTTTATAATTTATTTTCTTACCTACTTTATTCAAATACACTTTTAAAAAAATGTCCCTTTGCTGTGACACCTAAAGAACACCCTGAAAGGAAATAAGCATTTTTGCAAACAGTCGTAGGAGTATAATTCACTCTAGTGTAAAAGTCCAATATCACGAGAAATGTCATTATTTCTGCCTTCAGGTTACTGCTAGTGCTCTCATGTCCATCCTTGGCCTCTTCGAGCACTGGGATTGTACCCCACTGACCATACTAGAAAAATACTGGTTTTCACTGAAAAACTCTCTTTCATGGGAGTATAAAGACTTGCTGGTACTAATGCAAACCCTAGGCTTTCATTGAGCAGATTGGCCATGGCCTACAAACTCTCAGAGGTCTTTTTCCTGCATTACTACACACTGTACTGATCTTTCCCCTTCCTGGACTCTGTCTGCCTGTCAAAACACCCCATTATCTCTTAAACAACTTCCCTTACCTGCCACAGCAGGTTTCCACTGCCTGATGCGACAGTCTAGACTTTTTGTTTTTATCCTCAGTCACTGATATTCTTTTTATTTATTTATTTTTAATTTAATTTCTTTTTACCACTACCTCACGCTGGACCTTCTCTATCTAGTCCAGCAGCTTTCTCTTATCTCTGCTTCCAACCTTCCCACTGGTCCCTTCTTTTTCAAGCCTACTTATGTTAGGAGAGAAGGTCATTTTCAGCATCATTTCATACAGACACATAGATCTGTCATAGCCAGATAAAATTATTTTGGATCCTGAATCAGTTGGAATGAACTGTAAGTGGGACTGGAGAGATAGCACTGTGGGCAGGGCACTTTTCTTGTGTGCAGTCAACCCAGATTCAATCCTTGCATCCCACATGTTCCCTGAGCCCTGCTAAAAGTGATTCCTGAGTGCAGAGCCAGGAGTAACCCTGAGCATGCCCCTCAAATAAAACAAAATCCAAAAAAGGAATTAACTGTAAGTATCCCAAAGAGAACAGCGCAGAGTCTCCTGTCCCCACGCCTGGCTGTCCTTGCAGGGCCCCCTTGGAGGGGAGTGGGTTGAATTTCCTTCCCCACCCCGACCAGGGCTCTGGCAGCCGAAGACCTCCAGAACCAGCCACCACCATGCTGAGACCACTCTCCACACACACGAAGGTACCAGCAGAGAAGCAAAGGCATGCAGGTCCTGGGACTGAGATCTCCAAGCCTACTCGGATTGGGGCTGAGCATCCTCCACCCAGATCCTCCAAATTCCAGTAGGCGGGGGTCACACCCGCCAACTGGCCCCCTGGCGCAGTGTAATCCCATCAACTGCCAAGATTCAGAGACTATAAAACCCAGCTCCCATCTTATTATCTCATTCCTACTTTGGACAAACTGGCAGGCTACCGTATGTAACCTGCTCACACGGCAGATTCTGGCAAACTCCCCGTGGCGTACCCAATATGCCAAATACCAGTAACAATGATGGGTCTCATTCTCCTAACCCTGAAAGAGCCTTGAGTATGGCACTTTTTTAAAAATCTCAGGGCTAGGACGAAGGAGACGTTACTGGGGCCTGCTCGAGGCAATCGACGAAAAACAGGATGGTCGTGATCATGATCATGATCCCAAAGTTGAAGTCATGTCTTTGATTTGCTTCATGGGTCTGAGCTGGTTCTGTGACTTGTGACTTGAGTGAGAATCCAATTAGATTCTTTTCTCCATTTCCCTTTTCTCTGCTGTTACTGTGGTAATTGAATACACCAGGTTGTGGTAAATTCCAGGGCTCAATTTAGTCTTCCCTGGGGGCTGCATATTTCACTGGTGGTGCTCACGCCAACTTTAGCTGTGGAACTTGCCAGAGGTTGTGAGGGTGTCAACAAAGACAATCCTTAATGTGAGACTGGGCATTCCCAATGGCAATATCTCTTGGATTATATTTGGTGAGATGCTGGGCATAGATCCCTTACAGGTCCATGCTTGCAAGGCAGGATATCCTTGGGATAGCCCTTGTCCCACTGACTAGACTCTTTTTTTAAAAAAATTTATTTATTTATTTATTTATTGAATCGCTGTGGGAAAAGTTACAAAGCTTTCAGGTTTAGGTCTCGGTCATGCAAATCTCAATCACATTTCCCTTTACCAATACTTATTTTTCACCATGAAGAACCCCAATAACCCCCCCACCCCCCAATGTCTGTGGGGCAGATGAATTCTAGTTAACACTCTGTCTACTTCGACTAGCTTCATTGTTTTGATAAAAGTTGCACCATTATTATTTAGACTTTACCGCCCACCCCCCCCCAAATCAGCCATGCTGAAAAAGCATTGTGAAATAATTTGCTTTCTACAGCTGGATTCAAGAATTAAATGATGGTTTTGGATTTCTGCTATTTTATTTATTAACCCTGGAAGTATTTCTACTGAGAGTCAGATAATTAAGAGATTGGTTTCTGTGCTTCTGGGGCCGTGGCCGTGCCGGAGAGCTGCTCGTGGGGGGCAACTGGTGACCTCGGTAGGGCATGAAGGATGGGCTGGAACGCCCCTCCCCACCCCCCCCCCGTCCCATGAGGTATCCGTCGCGCCCCCACCCCCGGCTCAGACCTGCTCTCCACAAGGCTCCCATGCAGCCGCCATCTTTCTTTCCAGAGAGGAGAGTGACTAGACTCTTGATGCTCAAAATTTAATGAAGGTAACACTCAGATAAAGCAGGAATATTTCATTAGATGTCATTTATCACACTATAGATTCCAAAGCACATGTAGGGAATAGTAAAATTCTTAAAAGCATATTAGGTTTGATGCAAGGATTCATGTGTCACTCCTCATTCAGTCCAATGCCTTGCCAACAGTAAGTAGGAATTCATTCCCTTCTCCCTTTTCTTAGTGACTTTTGTTTATTTACTGTGTTTATTAAAAACAAACCACTACCACCACCAACAACAACAAAATAACTAAGCCATGAAAAAATCAGAAAGGAAAGTAGGGGTGAATAAATGATATGACAATTCCTTGGGTTTTCCTTTTTTCTAAACAGAAGCTTAAGTCTAAGCATAGAATTGATCCCAGAAGTACAATTTCTTGGAGGAAATGATTGCTCTGCTTTTGGAGGTAGGGCACATTTCATGACAAAGTTGAAAGGAGTTTTTTACTGAATAAAAATAGGATGTTTTTCTGTTCCTGTACTATGGCTGAGATCACAGTTTGTCTTTTGTTATGTGTGGGTATATGGTGATATTTTAATTTTTAATACAGAATTTTTTTGTTTGGGGAATATTTGCATAACTGTTATAAAGGTCTAAGAGATAAGTAGAAATAGACTGTAGAGAAATGTGCTAGGGTCAGGATAATTCAAATTTCCTACTGAAAATGATGGCGTAACATGGAAATATTTTGTGCAGATGGACATGAGCTAATCAGGTCACATTTGTATTTCCAAATTAATCATTTAAGATAAAAATAATAAAGAACTGAATGAATGAATGTAGAGACTCTCTATATCTGCCTTGAAGTCCAAAGTCACAGGAGGTCTTCAATTCTAAGCAGTAGTAAATATCTGACAGAAGAGTAGTGCAGGAAAAGTAAATGATCAGATCGAATTTCAGGCACAAAAGTCCTCTCCAGTCAAGCAGGAAGAAGAAAAGCTGTTTTGACTTTATAGTTGGTTTTACTTATACATTTAACTTTCAGATAGAGATTCTCAGAAGACAAAAAGGCATAAACTATGCTAGGTAAGTTTGAGATAGCTATGAAACCTATGCCTTTGCAGTATTAATGGTTATAGTGATTAGATAAAATTGTTGAAAACCAAAAATGTCACAGGGATGTAGCAAGGATCCAGGGAGTAAGAGCTCAGAATCCTAAGCACCAAAGAGTGTATGTACTTGAATCTTCTTGATATACGTAATAGGTGTTCCCAGTCTATCTGTAAAGGTGATTAGAGGCCACCCCCAAAGCCTCCATCCCTCTTGGAGAGCCCGGCAAGCTACCGAGAGTATCTCACCCGCATGGCAAAGCCTGGCAAAATACCCGCGGTGAACTCGACATGCCAAAAACAGTAACAATGATAGTCCTCATTCCCCTGACCCTAAAAGAGCCCCCAGCACACCACTGGACTACACTAGCATATGACAGGGACGAATGGAGACGTTACTGGTGCCCACCCAAGCAAATCAATGAACAACAGGATGACAGTGATACAGTGATACAGTGATACTTATAATAGGCATCTAGGCTCAATATTGAAAGAGGCATTAATAAAAGAATTAATACTTTCAAGCTGAAAGGAAACATGAAAAAGGACTTATCTAGGGAAAAGCAAAAATTATTCAGCATAGATGAAAATCAAATGTAATCTTGGTCCACTTTTGGAACACATTCATATTTTCTGGTCAAGTCTGCAAAGTACCATCTCATTTAGTTTCGATGAGCTTCCTATAGGTTCCTCAGAAATGAAATTTCTTTGAGAGTTTAATTATGCCTAATGAGTGAATGTCCGTGAAACATAAGCTAATTAAATTATATGGTCTCCAGGGATGAAATAAATGGACAAAACCAATTAAGCATCCTTATGATTGAAATGAAGAAAAAAAATACACATCGGCAAAACAAGGCTTGATTGAAGCATCTCCAAGAGAGATAAACAAAGCTAGTATGACTACTGTTGACTTCAAGGTAATATGTGCTACATTATGACATTTCTTCTTGACTTGGTGAGTTGACTTTTGAGGATCCTACAGAGTAAGAAAAGGTTTTTCAGCTTTGCCTTGCTATAGTACACACAACTGTGGCCCTCGGTCCATTTTGTTGAGTTTATTCAATCAGGTTGCTAGTGTCAGCATAGACAAAATAGAAAATTCCGCAAGGGACTACATTATGTCTCAGAACAGTATCAAATTGGAGACTTCCAGGATTTGGATCAACTCAACAAATAATTTAGTAAAAGTCTACTATATATCAGGAACTATTCTGGAAGCTTGAGATATGCTAGTGAGTACAAATGGAATGACCATAAGAAGCTTATATTCTAGTGTGAGGAGAAGCTAATAAGAAATAAATATAAATAAATAAATTTTATAGTAGTTTATAAGGTAGTAAGTATTATAGAAGGAAATAAATTTAATAAGGGATTAGGAACCAGGGTGAAGAGAGCTTGACTTCCTTGAGAAGTAAAGCCTGAATGAAGAAAAGGAATAAGTTTGGATATGGGAAAGTAGCTCTCCCAGCTCCTGGAAGAGAACAGCGCAGAGTCTCCTGCCCCGCGCCTGGCTGTCCTCGCCGGGGCCCCTTGGAGGGGAGCGGGTTGAGTTTCCCTCCCCACCCCGACCAGGGCTCCAGCAGCCGAAGACCTCCAGAACCAGCCACCACCATGCTGAGTCCACTCTCTGCACACATGAAGGTACCGGCAGAGGAACAAAGGCATGCGGGTCCCAGGACTGAGATCTCCAAGCCTACTCGGATCGGGGCTGAGCATCCTCCACCCAGATCCTCCAAATTCCAGTAGGCAGGGGTCACACTCACCAACTGGCCCCCTGGCGCTGTGTAATCCCATCAACAGCCAAGACTCAGGGACTATAAAACCCAGCTCCCGGAATCGCATGGCCGCATTTGTGACATCTTATTAACTCATTCCTACTTTGGACAGACTGGCAGGCTACCGAATGTAGCCTGCCCACATGGCAGAGTCTGGCAAACTCCCCGTGGTGTACCCAATATGCCAAATACCAGTAACAATGATGGGTCTCATTCTCCTAACTCTGAAAGAGCCCTGAATATGGCACTTTTTAAAAAAATCGCAGGGCTAGGATGAAGGAGACGTTACTGGGGCCTGCTCGAGGCAATCGACGAATAACAGGATGGTCGTGATCGTCGTGATCGTGATGGGAAAGTAGGGCTTTTTTGATAGAAGAAACAATTAGAATAGACATGTTGGAAGAACACCACAAAAAACATAGACACCAGAGAAGTAATAGGGTTTTAGATAAATAGGTATTGAATTAGGTTAGGATAGAAAGAAGGTTCAGCGGTGGATCTGTGCAAAGCTTCAGGTTTAACTGTATTCAAATTCTGTGAAATGAAAGAAGTCACCTAGGGTCCTCTGTCCGCCCCAAATGACATCAGGGTAGAACAATTTTCCCAAATGTAGCTAAATTTCATGTTCTGCATCTTCTGAATTGTTTTCTTGATAAAAGAGACTAAAGTAAGAACGTCAATTTTTTTAATAGGCTGCAGGTGTTGAATGAGAGCAGGAGAACACATTGAAGGAACCCAAGAAATTGTTTCTGATACAGCACAGCGGGTAGGGCACTTGCCTGGCACACTGACCCTATTTCCCGGCTGGAACTATAACACAGTGGGCAGGGCATTTTCCTTGCATGCAGCCTACCCGGCCGACCCAGGTTTGATTCCTCCGCCCCTCTCAGAGAGTCCAGCAAGCTACTGAGAATATCTCACCTGCACGGCAAAGCCTGGCAAGCTACCGGTGACGTATTCCATATGCCAAAAATAGTAACAACAAATCTCAGGATGGAGAAGTTACTGGACTTGCATGAGCAAATCAATGAACAACGGGAGGACAGTGCTACAGTGCACTGCTACCCTATTTCCAGGGGCAGAAGACAAGAGCAGTTTCAGTTAATACTGTGTATTTAGAACCTCAATAATTAGATCGGTTACAAATCAAGCTTTGAATTTCCCCACTAGGAGGGAAGGAGCAAGAATGAGAGATCTGTCAAACAACACTATCTTACCCAGGGGATATTAGTAAGTTGTGATGAAATCTTCTAAGGCTTTCTAATGTGATACCTTGTCTGTTGCCACATGCTAACAAGTTCTGTAAACCAGGACAAGTTGCATAGCTTTACATATGCCTGGGATGCAGTTTCTTTCTTTCTAAATCAGGCTCAAGTAGCCACTTTAAAAGGCTGCTGAGAGGATTAAAGGAGACAATGCATTCATAGCACTTAGTAGAGCTTTATTTTATTATTAATAAACCATTAACATTTTCTCCAACAGAGAGCATTATTATTTAATTGGCCTTAGACAGAAGACTGGCTAATTCTTCTGAGGCATGAAAGTAGAATTCTTGAGTGCAGATGCTAGTAGCTGGATGTCTGGAAGTACTTTCCTTATTGCTTTTATTTGTTCAGTGAATTAGAAACAGCACTATATGATGCAAGTGGGAAATAGGACAGGAGGTGTGGAGGATTGGAGGAGAAATGGAGGTCAGGCATACCCATCTAAAATCTAGGAGAGGATAGAGAGAAAGCACACTGGGTCGACTTGGGTTCTATCCCTGAAACTCCATGTGGCCCCCCAAGCCCTGCCAGGAGTGATCCCTAAGAACAGAGTCAGAAGTAAGCTCTGAGCACAGCCAGCTGTGTCCTCCAAAACAAAACAAAACAATAATAATAAAAGACAATTCTAGGAGAGTGAATGGACCGCTTAAATGCTGTGCCAGAAGTTATGCCTTTACATGAGTAGCAACTTTCATCTGGCTAAGTGTCTGAGTCTTAGTAGAAACTAAATTCATAAACCATGTAACATTATACTGATGCACATGAAACTAAGGTGACCATGTAACCACATTTGCACATTATAAAAGGAATACAATCATCTTTGTCATAAAAATCAGGTATGCCCTGCTCTGTCCTGTATGCTGATATCAGGAGAAAGCACTTCCAGAAACATAATGTCTCTGGAACTTCTACACCTATGGAATGCCTACCCCTCCTCCTCCCCCTCCCAACACGTCAATGGTCATGTTGGAAGTTTCTTGGGAGTAGTCTTCTGAAGGTAAGTGGGGAAATGAATAAATAACTAGGTATTATGTGGAGGCACAGAGATGGAGAGTCTTGTGATAGTAGCATAACATCAATCTCCTCAATGGATTGGTTTTGTAATATGATCTTGGTTGTGGTCCTGGAAGTTGATGAGATTTCTTGGCTTATACCTCTTGGAAAAATCTTTCTCTGTAGTTTCTTAACGAGTGCACAAACTACCTTGTATCCTTTCCGTTAATTCATCTACCTTTTCTCCCCAGGAATCCAGGGGTGATTTCAGAATCTTAGTACTAAAAACCTTTACTTGCACACTCAGTGATGACTACTACTTGCATGGAAGTGAACAGCACTGACTCTGAAAACTATACAATCGATCAGAAGGACACCTCACAATACAAATGGGAGTTAATTTTATAGCAAAGTTAAATCACTGGGAGAAAAATGCCTGTTCTACTCAAGAGTTTTAGAAATTGGCTGGTGTCCATGTTATGTTCCATAAGACTGGGTTTGTATGAAGAATAATTTCATTATCATTCAAGTGCAGAATTCAATACATGTTTTGTAATAATGAGCCCATAAAACTAGGATGCAAATATTTATAGCAGCTTGATTCATAATAGTCTATAACTAGAAATAATAATATATCCATTGCCAGGAAAAAAAAGGGTAAACAATCATGGTATAACACAATAATGGAACAGAATACTGTTTGGAAATAAAAACTGAATTGCTGATATAGAGAATCATACACATGAATATGACAACACATTATATCAAGTGTAAGAAAAAGATACAAAGAGTATGTACTTTATAATTCCTCTCATATTGTTCTAGAACTGGAAAAATTAAACTAGTAATAGCTACCATACTAATAGTAGCACGAGACCAGAGAACAGGAAGATTGCAGGAGGATGCAAAGCAATTTACTGGGTGATGTGAGAAGAGTGGCAATTATAAAGTAAGATACTTTTTAAAGATCTCATCAAATACATAACCCTTAAAGGTGTGTATTTAATTTTATGTAAGTTGAGTCTTAACAAAGCTGATTAAAGTAATTATATGTCAGCAATACACACATGAATACTAAATCAAAGCTCTAATTTACCTATGGGGAAGACTGTTATAGATTTTGGAATCAAATAGTTGAGATCAAATCAAAGATACTCCAATAAGTTAGCACTATTCCCATCTATTTAATACTGAGGTTGAAGGAGAAAATATGAATCTAATTGACACAAGTGAAAAGTTAAGGTATAGAAATCAAAATAGACAATTGAATTGGATTTATGGTGCTGGAACTAACACCACAGATGAGTTCTAATCAAGGTAGATATTAGTAACTTTTGACATTTCTGTGGGACAAGAAGTTAGAATTAGACTGAATTACTGTTATTTTTAAGACAGACATGAAAAGGTCTTATGCTTAAAAGATGGTCTGACAGAAAAGTAAGATTTCAAATTTTGTATACCCCTTCAAGCACTTTACTCTGATAAAAGGGTCTTAAGCTATGGGGGTTGAATAATGCTCTTTGAAATCAATTCAATCCTGGCCTATCCACTGCATTGACTAGGCAGAACTTTGGGCATACACGTACCTTCCCCAACCTCTGAGTTTTCATCTGTCAATATGAGTACATTCACTGTCATTGTCCTCCCGTTGTTCACTGATTTGCTCGAGCAGGCCCAGTAACGTCTCCATTGTGACACTTGTTACTGTGTTTGGCATATCGAATATGTCACGAGTGGCTTGCCAGGCTTTGCAGTGCGGGAGAAATACTCTCGGTAGCTTGCCGGGCTCTCCAAGAGGGGCGGAGGAATTGAACCTGGGTTGGCCAGGTCTGCCGCATGCAAGGCAAACGCCCTACTCACTGTGCTGTCGCTCCTATATATGTGTGTGTGTGTGTGTGTGTGTGTGTGTGTGTATATATATATATATATATATATATATATATAATAACTACCCCCAAAGAGTTGGTGGGTGAATTAAATGAAACATATAGGCAAAGCATGCAGCATATTGCTATTTTGTAATTACTAAATGAATATCTCTTTTGCATTTAATTGGCCTGTCCTCTATAATCTACTTATTTGTGTTAGATTTACTTTAAGTAAAACATAGGATATAAAACCATTTTGTAATATTGGAATGACTTTGGACGATCAAGGCAGAATATTTTAGGAAATTAATACCTTTATTGTATGGCTCTGGCTACAATATGAAGCTTTGTCAAAGTGTATTTTCAGATCTTTATATTTATAACTATAGAGAAATGAAACTTCCAAAGAGTAAAATCATTTTAATTTTTTTTTTTCAGAAGAATTTCTTGGCAGTTAACTTAGAAAACATTCCTATTGAAATTTCCAAGGGGAAATTTGTTCATAACATTCATGGGTACCTCGATCTCTAGATCTGCTGAACAACAGATAGAATAGTTTACTGGAAGGAAGTGTCACCTCAATGGGTTTATTTGTTCATTCATTCAATTCTCTACTTCATATCCTGGCACCCAGTCCACACTCAACAGCTCTTAGTAGAGACGAGGAAGTGCAGGAGTAAAAGCACAGTATTAGTTTATGTAAGAAAATTCGAGGATTTTTATTCTCTCAGAGAAAATTAGGAGGATGTTTAGTAATCATTTATGAGCAATGGCCAAAAGACAGGAAATAACAGAGACACGCACAGAAAGCATGGGACATTAGCAACACAGGCTACTTTATTTATAGAGGAAGTAATTATAATTAGTGGAAAGAAATACCATGTGATTGTGAAAATAAGAGGTTTCCCTGAGGATTTATTTAAAATTAGTCTAAATAATTGAGCCAGGCAAAAATATTTTAAAAAGTCACATTTTAACACCTAGGAAGCTACACTATTAATTGGTAAAATCAAATACTAAGAGGATAAACAAGCTGGGATCAAACCTCACAGTCCTTTGTGCAATTCTGAAGAGTTAATTTCAGGATGCAAAAGTACTCGAAGAGTATTTTGTAATTACAAACCAATAAGAAAACCCATCGAGGAGGAATAATTATATAATTTCTGCATGGCTTCATTGTGCGGGACTGAGAGAAAGGGAATAAATAGATTCCTCTATCATTATGACTGCTACAGGCAATGACTCACCATTACAACTGGGACCATATCCTAGAATAGTTTTTGTTCCCTTTGTGTATCATATAAGAAATTAAGCAGAATATATTTCCCAGCAACTTAAAAAAAAGTTAGAAACCCAAAATCTTGATTCTGTTTCAGAGATTCTTATCAGTAGCAAGATAAGCAATGAGCTTAAGCTGTTTCTTGGAAAGATAATAAGTTTATTTTTTGAAAATATTTTCTACTTGCTTCAATCATTGGTCTTAATTGGTGGGAAATTAATTTTTATGCCAGTGACCCACAGTTTCATAAATATTTATGATAGCAAAATGCCATCTGTGTAAATAATTGGGGTTTAGTTTCTAAGTCCTTGCGACTAACATTATAAATCACATTAAGAAATATTTCAGTTGCTGGCTCTAATCCTGCTAGTATATTTTAATCAATGAGTATCATAACTTCCACATCAAATAAAGACACTCAGAGAGACTAATATTTGAATAGATGGCAAGAAAATAGCATGAAAGCTCGAGCGGGCCCAGTAATGTCTCCATTGTGAGACTTCTTGTTACTGTGTTTGGCATACTGAATACTGAATACTCTCAGTAGCTTGCCAGGCTCTTCGAGAGGGGCAGAGGAATCGAACCTGGCTCAGCCAGGCTGGCTGCATGCAAGGCAAACACCCTACCGCTGTGCTATTTAAAAACTGTTCTTTGGGGGGCTGGAGAGATAACACAGCGGGTAGGGCGTTTGCCTTGCACGTAGCCGACCCAGGTTCGATTCCCAGCATCCCATATGGTCCCCTGAGCACCACCAGGAGCAACTCCTGAGTGCAGAGCCAGGAGTAACCCCTGTGCATTGCCAGGTGTGACTCAAAAAGCAAAAAAAAAAACTGTTCTTTTATAAAATTTTTCACTTATTGTAGTTTAGGTAGCTACAATGTTATTAAAATTCACAGTCTCAATATGCATAATTACTATACTCAACCACTACCAAAGTGCCTATGACCCTCTATCATTGTCCCTACTTCACCTGTAGTCTAGTCTTTCCCTCGTTTTTCCCACCACTGTTTAGTAGCTCCATATTCCAATGCCAAGGGATTGCCATTGTTCAAAGTCTGTTGTTTTGTTTCTATATTTCACAGATGAGTAAGATCATCTTGTATTTATTCTTCTTCCTCTGACTTCTCTCACTTAACATGATACCCTACAATTCCATCCACATTGTAGCAAATTGTATGATTTCATCTTTATTTACAGCTGCATAGTATTCCACTATATATATCTATATGTGAGGCTTGGCCTGAGAATGTTGAAAGCGGTCTGGAGCATGGCGGTAGTTGGGTAGCTGTGGCGTATTCGATATGCCAAAAACAGTAACAATAATGGGTCTCATTCCCCTGACCCTGAAAGAGCCTCCAATACATTGGGAAGGATGAGTAAGGAGAGGCTGCTAAAATCTCAAGGCTGGGACAAATGGTGCCTGCTCTAGTAAATCGATGAACAACAGGATGACAGTGATACAGTGATATCTATATATCTGTCACTGTCCTCCTGTTTGTTCATCAATTTGCTCAAGCAGGCCCAGTAATGTCTCCATTGTGAGACTTGTTATTACTGTGTTTGGCATATCAAATACGTCACATGGAGCTTGCCTGGCTTTGCCGTGCGGGCAAGATACTCTCGATAGCTTGCTGGGCTCTCCGAGAGGGGCGGAGGAATCGTACCTGGGTCAGCCACGTGGGCCACGTGTAAGGCAAACGCCCTACCTGCTATGCTATCACTCCAGCCCACCTACATATCTATATCTATATGTATATATATCACAACTTCTTAATCCTTTCATCTGTTGTTGAACATTTAGGCTGTTTTCATATGCTGGCTAAACATAGCAATAAGCATAGATAATGAACATAGGTTGGGCTGGAGTGAAAGCACAGCGGTAGGGGTTTGCCTTGTGCACAGCTGGCCCAGCCAGCTGGGTTCGATTCTTCCGCCCCTCTTGGAGAGCCCGGCAAGCTACCGAGGTAACTCGCCCACACAGCAAAGCCTGGCAAGCTACCTCTGATGTATTCAATATGCCAAACACAGTAACAACAAGTCTCACAATGGAGATGTTACTGGGCCCACTCGAGAAAATTGATGAACAACGGGAGGACCGTGACTGTGAATGAACATAGGTGTGCATATATTCTTTTATATTGTTTTTGTGTTATGGGGTGAATAGATCTATCACCAAAATACTATACTCTTTTAACTCTTCATTGGTTTCAATCTGATTAAGAATTTGTGGATTTTTTTTTGTGCAATAAATTGTGTTTTGTAAAATCTGTTCCATTTGAGATTGGAAGGGGAAATGTAGAAATCTTTCCTTTTATGTAGGATAACACTGTATTGTCCTTCCTGCATAGCCTCAGGCAGTTTAGGGTTATTGGGTTGCTCCCATCACAGTGCTCCAGTTCCTCTGTGTTTATTTGTTACTTCTTTTTTGTGCTCTGTTGACTTGTAAATATTGTTTTTCTCTTCTTCCTAAGTCCTTTGCATAGTTTATTCAGAGCAATGTCCTTTTTGTATGCACACAAGAAGACAGTGTATGCAATGCTTTTGTAATGTGACTCTCAGTGTTATTTTCCTCCTGGGCATCTGTTCTCTTGGCCTAAGCCTCAGTTGCCCCCAAAAGTAGGGTCCCAATAAGGGACAGGATGGAACCAGGGAAAGTGGTAAACTATGTGCTACCCTGGCACCAAGATGGGCCGAGATGGGCCTGGCCAAAGTGCCATAATGCTTAACTATAAGTTAAGAGTTTGGTCATGGATAAATGCTGTCATGATACAAAAAGTAATAACTAGATTCAGACCCTGCTAGGGTTAGGAATGATTAATCTGGCCTGAGCGCTGTAGTCTGAGTCTGTGGCAAGATGTTCCCAAGAGAGCTGCCCTGCAAGCCTCAATGTTATCTCTTACTGTGTCCATACAAAATTAACTAGTATTAAGATATTGATAGAGTTGTTGGACTGAGGAAAGGAGAAAAACACCTTAGGAGGTATTTTGCCCTTAGGCAGTTAGGAAGGGCTTTAGAATACCTCTTAGGTGGTGTTGAACTTGGTGGGTCCTCAGGAAGGGCTTTATTATGTTGTGTTGATTTGGCTACCAGACTGGGTGCAGTGTTAGTCCAGAGTGCTGGGAGTTGGAGAGACAAGAACTGGAGGAAGGAAGAGAGTTGGAGAGTGAGAGAGAGAGCAGGGGGGGCAAGATGAACTATAGAGAGGCTAGCAAGGGAGACAGAGAGAGAAGAATGTAGACGAAGAATACAGAAGGCATGTGGAGAGAGAGAGAGGCCAGGCTGTGAGATGGAGCATGGAGAGATAAGCGGTAGAGACAGGAGGAGATGGGAATGAGGGGCAGTGTGAGACTAGAACGGGAGGGTCAGAGAGGTTGGGGCAGATGCGTGGGGAGAATAGAATAAACGCCATCTGATCAATCAACCGGCTTGGCCCTCTTTTGTCTACCGTCTGCCCCATGGCCCGGGTTGCCCTCGCTGCAGGAGCAGCCTGGGTCCACCCTGAATCACGATAGGCTAGGGGGAGAGCCACAGGGGCCTCTCCCTGGGCGCCTCTTGGAGAGTTTATACACTTTTATTATAACCTTTTATCAAAAATATGTTCAGTCTTGGATGTTTCACCCAAAGAAGATACATGAAACAAACATTAAAGGACAGTAGGGAAGAAATAAATAAAAAAAATAATAAAAGACAGTAGGGTATGTAGCAATATAAATTACCTTAAGTGATAGTATGGTGGGCTGGAGCGATAGCACAGCAAGTAGGGTGTTTGCCTTGCACGCAGCCATCATGGCCGACCCGAGTTCGATTCCTCCGCCCCCCTCGGAGAGCCCGGCAAGCTACCGAGAGTATCTCGCCCGCACGGCAGAGCCTGGCAAGCTCCCCGTGACGTATTCAATATGCCAAACACAGTAACAATTGTCACAATGGAAATGTTACTGGGCCCACTCGAGCCAATCAATGAACAACGGGAGGACAGTGACAGTGACAGTGATGGTATGGTACATAACTTCGCTTGTGTTTATCCTTATTACTTATACTCAATTTGACTTATGTGTCTTTAAGTTCTGCTAATAATTCAAAGGCAAGTGGAACCAGGTCTTGAACAAGAGAATCTGATAGTCTGCTCATGATTACATGGGCTTCCTCTCTGCCTCATTGACGCATTGGCCACCTGTGCATGCTCTAGACACCTGGATGACAGGGGTTAGATCTTAGCTCTGCTATATTCCTAGTAAGCATATTTATGAACTAAGCAAGATTCCTGCAAAGTGACTAAAGGTTATTAAAATCAGCAGTGTGAAACTCATAATCTCACTAATCATGATTCTGCCCAAAGGAATTTTTAAAGCCAGGACTTTAACACTTTTTAAAAAAGAAGTTAGGGACTTTTAAAAAATTATGCTAGGTACATCAACCGGAGTCACATCTTCTACCTTCTTCCTGCTTAGTGAATCTTCCTTTTCAGGGTTAATAGAACATCTCTAGGTTTTGGTTAGTGGGCCATATGGAGCCGAAATTCATAACTCCCTAGAGGTTCTGTCTGTGCTCCAGGCTAACTAGTCTGCTGGTGCTGAGCATTCAGGGATGCAGAGTGAGATGCTCTTTGGGAGATCATCTGAAGCTTCCTCATAATTGGATTTTCATTCCTGGAGGGTAACATAATGAGTTTCTCTGAAGGAAACTGGATCGGAAGAAGAAACAAAAAGAGATTTTTGAGATAGATTTCTCAGACAGGACTGTGCCTGGAGTACAGACCACCGAGGGAAAGAGCAGATGTTCTAGAAAAAGTGTGAGTCTGAGCCTGACTCTAGGCAGTGCGACTCCAGCTACCACCCAACTAGTGTCCTAGGCAGATTAGAAGTCATGTTATAAACGTGACTTCACATTTCTCTTCCTCACCACCTTACATTGTCCCTGTAGTCACTGTGTCTAGAAAGGCTGGCATAAAGGATACATGGCTGGAAGTAGTTGAGCACAATTAGTTTAACTGCAGAAAGATGCCAGAGTATGAAATCAAGAGCACAGGATTTGCAGTCTAGTTGTGTGACTTTTCTTTCCTTTCCCCATGTGCTAAATAGAGCAAGTATTAATGCCACCATGTTTCTCAGCTGTTGTGATGATCAAACGAAATAATATTTATAAAACTATGTTGTAACCTGAAGCAAATGATAAATGGGTTTATAAATAGCTTCCCATTGTGAGTGTCAGATTATGTAAAGGTTCTAACATTGATAGAGCACTTGGCTTATGCTACATGTTGTGATAGCTGCTTTCTCTTTGTTATTGGTAAAAATTTATTATGAGTCCTGCCAATGACAAGCTATTTATTAATAGGAAAACACAAAATTTTTATAATTGTGATCTTTGTTAACATCAAAATACATTATTGAAGGGAAACAACAGGAAAAATACATCAAAATGTCGGCAATAATTATCTCTAGGTAGAGAAATGACATGTTTTAAAGGAAGAGCTATTGAAATGTTTACTCTTGACTCCTATTTATTTATTTATTTAGGAATTCGTCCCCACTCCATTTCAGTTGGGAGCAAAGGGACTAGGCCACACATGGATCATGAGCCAAGTTTGAACTGTAAATCTTTCCAAACAGTTTAGGTGTGGGATAGAAAGGGAGTGTGTTAAGTAAACTTCTTTGTGTGTAGCTAAGCCATACATTCTAAAATTTGGGAGATTTATTTTTTTTTATTAAAAATTTTTTTAATAGTGAGACATGAGGTACAGTTGCAGACTTACACATTTTTGTGCTTGGGTTTCAATTATACAATGATCAAGTACCCATCCCTCCACCAGTGCCCACTTCCCTCCATCACGGATCCCAGTATCCCTCCCACCCCCCATCCCCCCCATCCCACTCTGTCTCTGTGGCAGGGCATTCCCCTTTGTTCTCTCTCTCCTTTTGGGTGTTGTGGCCTGCAAAGGAAATAATGAGTGGCAATCATGTTTGGTCTATAGTCTCCTCTCAGCATGCTTCTCCCATCCTGGGAGGATCCTCCCAACACCTTTATTTGGTGTGCCCTTCTCTATCTGAGCTCCCTTTTCCCCTAGTATGTGTGGCTGGCCTCCAAGTCATGGAGCAAAATTTCTGGTACTAATCTCGGCCATTCTTGGGTGTTAGTTTCCTATAAAATTTGGGAGATTTATGGCCAAGGTTTTTTTTTTTTTTCACACGGACTGCAAGGGACTGGATATATAAAGTGTTAAGAACACAGCAGAAGAGAAGAGAGGAGCAGAGAGAGGCCATAGTGAGTCCTGACTGATCTTTGACACTTTCCTGTAAATTTCTCTAAGATACCTTCTTAAATCTATAATTTCTGGGATTGAAGAGATAGTGTAGACAATAGGGCGTTTTTCTTGGCATGAAACTGACTGGGATTCAATCCCTGGCTCCCCATGGTCCCCTGAGCACTGCCAGGAGTCATCCCCACATTCAGAGCCCCACATAAACCCTGAGAATTCTCCCCATCCACCCCCAAAAACACCCCTACAAAAATAAAAAATAAAAAAAATAATAAAATGCCTACAATGCTTTTTTTCCCTCCTATCTGGATCATGGCTTCAGTAGTTAATGAACAATAGGGGATATTTTTTCCTTGTATTTTGTTAATATTTATAAATTTTCCATGGTGGGAACATATACTAATATTATACCTGATAAAATATTTATGACATAATTACACATACAATGTATGAATATACATTGTATATTCATACAAAGGTAGAACTCCAACACCAGCTCTTTCGCAGTCACTCAGAAGAGGGAATTTCTATATCATATTTGATAATTACTTCTGCTCTCAGGACTCACTAGAAAGGTAGCTGGACTCCCCGCAGAATGTTAGCCATTTAGTTTGTTTGTAAGTCTCAAGATTCAAATCAACATTAGTACATTAATAGTGTATTAATGCAAAGCCATGGTCTATTCAATCTCCATGCACATTCTTCTTGCAACTGAGTGTTTTCTTGTTGCAGTTATGGACTTGGTCCAAAAAAGCTCTTTGCAAAAAAAAAAATCTACTAAAAGCAGTATGATTTCCTTGGCCAGGATTCTGTATTCATCTTTAAGCACAAAAACGTGCCAACTCAAAAAAACCTGTTCCTTCCTATTCCAGCAAATCAGCAGTAAATTTTGAACAGAATGATACAGCATTAGAATCTTCTTCTGACTCCAATTCAAGGCTAGTGCATTCCAAATGTTTTCAGGATAAATTTAAGGTTGTTTGTAAAACTCATTTTTCTATGCATTTCTTATTTGTCTTGCTCTTAAGTTTTAAACAAAATTTACTTCGATCTTAGGAGAGAAATATAAATTTATAAGAAAATATGATCCAAAATTCGAATGGGGATTCTGAAGAAACCAATTCTCTTAGACTTTTATGTCCTCTCTCCTAAGCACATAAGAAAAGAATAAAGGTGATTTACATCATAAGGTGTAATATCTGTAGAGCATTTCAACTCAGTTTTTACATGTTTTACATTTCTCAATATTTTGCTAAAAGTTAAGCAAGAGACCTGTGTAGTGGCTAATGTTTCACTTCTTTAGACAGCCGGAGAAACTGTTGCTAAGCTATGCAATACCTATAAGTTGTTTTGCTTTTTTGGTGAGTGAAATAAGTTGATTTATTATCTCTTAAGGCCATAACTATGGCTTTCAGCCAAGTTTGCAATTAAACACATTTCTTTCTTTTTTTTTTTTTTGGGTGATCATGTAAAATACTTTGTTTGCATGCTTTTTAAATTTTTTTTTTTTTGCTTTTGGGGTCACATCCAGCAATTCTCAGGGGTTACTCCTGGCTTTGCTCTGAAGAATTACTCCTGACGGTGCTTGGGGGACCATATGGGATGCCTGGGATTGAACTCCAATCAACATGTGCAAGACAAACACCCTACCAACTGTACTATGGCTCCGGCCCGCATTTTTTTTTTTATGTCTATGGGTTTTTATACCTTTTTGTTATTTTCTTTAACTCAAATTCCTACTTAGAATGTTTGTTCTTTCTACTGTTCCATTTGGTGATTAACAACAATCAAGATAGCATGATCTTTACATAATAAATAAATGTGAGGGTCAAGTGCCTCCAGGATGTTCTTTTGCTCACACTGCAGCTCAGGCCACCTCATTCTACAGAAATTCTCTACAACTGAAGCTTTGAAAGTTAAACAAAGGAAGCCTCAACCCCTTCATGGCAGGCGGCAGCTCTTTGGAAGGGTGACTGCATCTGAATTTCAGCACTGTGGACCCAACAGCACAGGATGGCTTTGGCTACTGTCTCTTTTTAAAGATGAAGCAATTAAGTTTCAGAAAAGAAAGTGACTTGCCAAGATTATCTAACGGGCAGCAAAGCAGGCTCCAAATCTAGGCATCCTGATTCCTCATCTAGAGAATTCTCTTGTGCTCTTTGGCCTTGGCAGTCTGTATTCAATTTTCACTTTTAAAGGTAACTATTTTTTCATTTTAATGGAATTTCTCAGAGGATCACATTCTTCGAGGTAATAGCTTTGTGTCACTATCCAGCGATCAATATGCCTTGTGGAAAGAAATTCAATAAAAGGTTTGATCCAAGAGTTTTGACTCCTTTTTTTTTTTTACAAGGGTGTCTTAAATCCATTGAACATGCAAGTTTAGTAAATCATATATAAAATTGTCAATTCTTACTAACCACGTAGAAGGCAGAGAACAGAGGCGGGTGGAAAGCCACGTAGCTACTCAAAAAACAGCTCCAGCAATCTGGACGTGCGATAGCATGTTAACCATTTCACAAGAAAGAAAACGGAGGCCTGAGCATCTAAGTGATCTCCTTCAGGGTCACTTGGATGGTTGAGCTCACTCAGCCTGAAGCACTCTGAAGCCACTGTCCTGCTCCGTGAGTCAATTATTTATGAATCAAATACAAAGACAGAAAAGTGTCCTCTTCAGAAAGACCCAAATATTATTTACAAATAATCTTTTATATGACTCAGACATAAAAAGAATTTCCCTTTACTCTTAGGGGTCTTTTGCAATGATCTCCATGGAAGAAGATCATAGACTTAAAGGATTCTTGTTAGTCATGATGTAAATAAAGAAAGAGATGCCATTGAAACCTCTGGGTGCTTATGTCAGGGAAACCACAAATTTTCTTTCCCACTAAGAAGGTGTATGCAAGATCAGAAGGAACAAGGGAAAATATAAAATGTTCAGAGTATTTCTGCACCCTGGGCTTCATCGTAAGTTTTGATGGGCTCTGGGGGGGTTTAGATGCCCTTAGTTACTTTGGTGTGTTCATTTGCCATTCTCAGGTGGGTCATCAGAAGAGAATAAACTTCAAGTCCTAAGTTTCTGTCATTGACTGTTAATTTTAGGAACTGCATTTCTAGACAGCATTCTGCATGATAGGAGACAAATGAATATGAGAAATATTCCTGGAAAGATAAGGGCAGCTCAAAATCTGGTTTAAACGTTTTAAAAATTTGCCATGAATAAACGCTTTAAAATTTACCAGTCATTATTCAAAAATATAGGGTTCAATAGCTGGCCAAATATTTTCACATATTTAATTGTATTTATTTCTCACAAGCAACCCATGGTAAAATGAAAACTTTCAATGAAAATGAATGTTTTAATTTTAACAAACAATCTATGCCATGAATTGGGCTAGGCTCTGGAGATACACAAATAAATAAGAAATGGCCTTTATTCTCAAGGAATTAAGTATTTTTATATTTTGTCTTATGTAATATGTTAGATAAGAAATCTTATAAATGAGGTCATATTTATTCAGTAAAATTCAGAACTGAAACATGATTTGATTAAAGAAATTATTCTTGCATTACTTCACCAAGTTTCTGTTTGCCACAGGCATATAAATTTAGAGGAAAGTGGTCATGATATTTTTTTAAACAATATTAGCTAATTTCTTAATGTTTCATTTTTTTGTTTTGAAAATTTGAGATTTTGAAAGCAATGAACATGTTTGTAATTTCTCTTGCTATTAACACAATGGTTCTTGTATTTCTATTATTGAAAGAAAAAGTTTTCACCACATTTGCTTAAATAGAAACAGAATCCGAGTGATCATGTACATGTAAGATATTCAGTTGGCACCTCACAGAACTTTATGGCTAATTTTTCTATTACATACCATCTTGGGACTCACAGCTGAGAAGGTGAAGATGGGGAGGATTTATATGTGGAAAAACGAGTGACTAAAGGTTTAGGCAAAAAGAATTATGAAGAAAGATTCAAAGAACTTTACTTTAGGAAAGCAACTGAATAACCTGGTAATAACAATCGTCATGCACATGAGAAACTATTATGTCAGTTGTTTCACCTCTAAGGATGTAAGAAAATGAATTCAAACTATATCCTTAGGGATTTCGGCTAGGTATAGAAATGATTTCCTGACAGGTGAGACTGCCAGTTATTGTAATGAAGACACCAAAAGAAGCTGTGGATTATCCCTTAAAAAAACAAAACAAAGATTCCTTATTCCCCTTTATGATTCAAATGTGACACGAATAGGACTCATTGATGGATTAAGTGCTTTCTAAGGTTCTGAGCAATAACTATTAATACAACAACGTCTGACGTCATATATAAACATCTTTCTATGGTTACATTGGCTTGATGCTAAAGTTTGCAACATCAAAAGTTTCCCTTTGTCCATAGCTATCAGCAGCCCATATGTAACAATCAATTTATGGCTTTTCTCCAGAGTCTGATAGAACAAATTAAAAGGCACTTTGATCAATGTTTGTAAAGGTTAAAAGGTCAAATGTAGGGCACTGTAAATATTTTAAGTATTGTTTTTCCACTAACACATTGAGTTTCATTTTAATCCCAAATCAGTAGGGACTGTTATAAATCTCTGAGATGATCTATACTTCCTATATGTACCCCCACAAATTTCCTTCCCCAAAATTGATAGCACAGATAAGAAACAGAAAGACAAAAGAGTTAATGAATCCAGTTCATTGATGAAACAACCAAGAAATGGGCTGGAGGACTTAAGGAAAGATACAGCTTCACTGAATCTAGTAAAGCATGAAGTTGATATTAGAACTTCAGTCTCCGCTCTCTGTTTCACAAAGCGATTTTCACATTAAAAGAATCAGACAAAAGACAAATTTTTTAAAAGTTATGTCCTAAAATATATCCACATGCTGAAAGACTAGACAAACAATTGAAATTCATTTACTGTGGAAACATTTTATTGTCTTTCTGTACTACCTATTGAAATTAGGTATCTCCTTACCTGTGTTACATATGCAACACCCGTTATTGTCAAACTATTACTTTGTATCACTGTGCACAAATAAAATATGTGTTTTTTTGTTTTTGTTTTTATGGGCCACATCTGGTGGCAGTCAGGGTTTACTTCTGGCTCTGTGCTCAGGGGATCATACGGAGACCCAGGGATTGAACCCAGGTCAGTCACATGTAAGGCAATTGCCCCACTTGGTATATTATTTTAATGGGTTCATTAGATGACAATTTGTCAATTCAGAGTATGCTGTAGTTTTAGAAAATGGAATTACTTTGAATTTATCAGCTCAGAATCTATGTGAACTCTGGACAAATTTTTAAATCTTTTTTCCTTTTTCATTTTCAAAATAGCTATATATCTTTGCTAACTCAGATATTATAAGTTAAATGCTTTGCACACAGCTGGCCAATGGCAAAAGTTCAGAAGAGTCTAAATACTGTTACTATTTTGTGCCTATCACCATTATTTCCATATGCTTCAACACTCAGAAAGTTATTCTAAGAAATAACAGTCTTTCTATGAGGCAGAAAAATTAAATAATTCTTTTTTTCAATTGAATCACTGTGAGATACAGTTAGAAAGCTTTCATGTTTGAATTTCAGTCATACAATAATCAAACATCCATCCCTCCACCAGTACACATTCTCCACCACCAATGTCCACAGTATATCCCCCCTTTCCAACCTTCCCCTTGCCTTCATGGCAGACAATTTCCCCATACACCCTCTCTACTTTTGGGAATTATCATTTGCAGGTCAGATAATGAGAATGTATCGTGTTTGGTCCTTTATCCGCTTTCAGCATACATCTCTCATCTCGAACGATTCCTCCAACCTCCATCCCACAGCTCATGAGACAGGCTTTCAACTATGGGTCAATATTCCTGGCCCTTGTGTCTACTGTCCTTTGGTGTCAATCTCATATTATGTTATTTCCACAAATGAGTATAGTCCTTCTATGTCTGTTCCTCTCTTTCTGACTCATTTTACTTAGCATGATACTCTCCATGTCCATCCAGTTATAAGCAAATTTCATGACTTCATCTCTCCTAACAGCTGCATAGTATTCCATTGTGTAGATGTACCAAAGTTTCAAAATAAAATAATTTTTAGGAAACCAAAACTTCTATCCCAAAGAAAATTTCTCTTAGCTGACAATTTCTGCATTTCCTAAGGTCCAAATATGTGCCATAAGTTCTACTATGCATGGTAGAATAAAAATGAATCTATCTTTCATGTTCCTCAAGGGTTTCTTATTTTGGAGTTGGAAAAAAAACATATAATTACAACCAGGCAGAACAGAAAGCAGTTTGGCCATTTTACATTGAAGACCAAGGGAATTAATGAAGGGCGATGGGGGGAATTTGGAAACACTTGCCATGAATTTCAGAAACTGCAGTTGTGTCTAATTCCAAGCAATATGATGGTGAAGGTACACCATCATTAAAATCACTAATGGATTTTTAAAAACTGAATCTTATAGGCAACAGAAGTCTCTGATCAAATCTGCCATTTATTTGTCTCTTCATTCAGTTGAGTAGAAGATTGCAAAGTAAAAACATTTTCAATGAGAAAGAGAGAGAGAGACAGACAGACAGAAAGACAGAGACAGAGACACACAGAGAGAAAGCACAAACATTTCAGGCACCATGCCCAGGAAACACGTGCATTGGAAGTCTTTTACAATAAATCTGTAACTTATTTGAAGGTAAGATAATTTTGTTATCATCTATTTTCTACTACCACAATCAGTCAGAGATAATTATCCAGGAAATGCTCTCTGCTCTCCACTTCAGCTTCCATGCAAATTCTCATTGCTGTAATTTGACCAAGAGCAGGCACCCCTAACGATGCCATGATCAGTATCCTCTGAACTTCTCTGTCTGGAGATTCATGTAGTTCACATTTGCTTTGATGTGAGGGAAGATTCTTAAGTTTTGCTAATTTTTAAATATACATGGTAAAAAGGGAGAGTCTGAATCACAGAGCAGCATTATAAATAAGTTCTGAAACTTAGAGTTATGTATGGGGGAAAATCAAACCACCCATACTCTTTGTAATATCACTGATATATATAAACTCAGCGGATGATTAGATGATTTAGCTTTTAAAGGAATAAGGTGATGTAGCTCACAAAAATGCATTAATTCCAGATTTTACTCCTGTTGGGTAGGACATTGGCATCCCAAACACTAGGTTTAGTTGCTATGCACACACTATATACCATCAGTTTTTTTTTTTTTTATAACAGATACTCCACTAACATCAAAGCAGAAATCACAGCAGCAACAACATAAACAAGATCGCATGATGAGGCCAAGTTTCAAGCAACATTCCTGCGAAATAACTTTTCTGAGGCTATTTGAAAACACCCAACAAATGAAAAGGTATTTTTGACTCCACTAGAAAATAATAAGAAAAATGAGGAAATGACTTACCAACTAAAACACTAGAAGTAGTCGCAATTTATTAGAATAAAAAATACACTAAAACCATTCATCAAGAATAATGATAATATTTATGGAGTGCATGGTGCTTTACCAAGTCTGCTTGCGTATCACATGGCATTTGAGCCATATGGCATTCTTGTGAAGTGTGATTGTAGAAACTCCAAGAAGACTGCTATGTAGAGCATGTGCACTTTTAGCTAACAAGCTCTGGGAATGTTCTTTCTAGTAGAAAAAAATACCTTAACCAAACTCAGTGAAGACTCGTGTTCTCCTTGAAACCCCAGTTGCTAAGTGCCGACAGATCTAACAGTATTTGCTGAATTTGCCCTCTTCTTTCTATTTCCTCCTTACAGAATGAAAATTCTAGGAAGGCATGGAGTTTACCAACCAGAAAGAATCATTGACACATAGTAGCTGCTCAATACTTTTTAATAAAAGCAAATAAATTCGTTTAACCTCACATTACCTTATGTCCTCAGATATCACCCTTGATGTCTACAGAGCTTCCTCAATGTCAGAGAGGGTCAGATGTTCTCAGCATGGCTGCTTAGCCAATTTTGCAAAAGAACAGATTTCATTGTTTGGCTCTCTAGCTTCAGCATTTAAATATATCATCATTACAAACTCCTCCCTTTAGCATTTCAAACCTGAGCACCAATAGCTTTACACTGACTTTTACCAGTTCCAAGCCCAGTGTGTCAAAATAAGACCCATCCTGTCTGTGACCCCTTGGTCTGCCATGAATATGTGACTCTAAGTAAATCTGCTTGTCCACAAAAACCTCACTCAATATTTCAACTTATAGAAATAACATCAATCCTTAGCACTTACATGAGCTGCTACTTCACTTAGGAGGTATTGACCAAATACCATCTCTGGATTATATTTTTCTCTTACTCTGCCTCATATGAGTTAGCTGTGCACCCTATTCCCCAGACTTACAACTCCCTGAGACCACAACTGTATTTTATTGTACTGACCATGAAGCATCTCCCATACTTAGAAACTGATCTGCTATCTTAAATGATTCCAAAAGGTAGTTCACAGGACGGAAACTATCTATCTCCTCAAAGGTAGAAGGAAGAACGCAGAGGATGGGCGGGAAATTGATTTTAGAAAAATCAGATTTTTTGTCACTCATCCAGGTACCCGCCCAGTGGCAGGGCCCCTTCCCAGGGCCGCTAGTCTAACTAGATCTCCAAAGAACGGCCGGTTTTCACCCTTGGTCTGAAGGGCACGGGAATTGAGGCACACGTGCACGAGCCCAAAGCTGAGCTGGGCTCGAGAGCTCTTCTCACTCATCCAGGCACCCTCCCGGTGAGAAGGTTGGCGCCCCCCCCCCCCCCCCATCAACCTAAACAATCTACACTCGCGACCTTGAAAGCCACCTGCCAGCCCAACTAGTCGCCACCCCAACAGGTCTGTGAACTAGCATCTGGACTGGTTGGGGGCATGGTCACCACTTTAGGGGGCGTGGCTTTCTCAAAAGTGGGCATGGCCTTCCCCCGAGGTGGGCGGCTATATACTGCTGCAATTATATTTCCCACTCCCAGCACTCTGGACTTTCATCCCAGTCTTTATCACCTAATTCTGTGGAAAAAATTCTGGCCACCTCAACCACAATACAACAATAATCTTCACTGGCCTACTCCAATTCTAACAAAAGACTAGTACATAAGAAGCTGTACAAGCCCAATATTAAAGAGCACCTTCTCCAAAACTTCTCTAGACTAGATGCCCATCATAAGTCAAAGAATAATGCCTGAGAGGAAGGTCAGACTCTAGACCTTATCCAGAATCCTTTCCCATGATAAGAGGAAACAGTACTAGTGAATTCCAGGGTTTTACCAGTAGACAACCAAAACAACATGAAGAAACAGTGCAAATTGCCACTACAAGGAGAGGATGAATAAAAGAGTCCCGAATCCTCAACCGGGGTTATCCACAAATATGCTCTCTCCAATAAAGAATTCCGAGACAAAATGCAGAGGATTTTCAAGGATCTACTCAAAGAATCAATGGAGGAGATATCCAGAAAACTAAAGGAAGAAATGAAAGAAACAGTAGAATGGATAGTCGAGAAAATACAGGAAGAAATAAGAGCAGAAATAAAAAAGCTACAAAAAGAAGTGTCACAAATAAAGGATTTGGTAGACAAAATTAAAAACTCAGTAGGTGCCCTCAGCAGTAGGATGAATACAGCTGAAAACAGGATCAGTGAGCTTGAAGATGAGCAACAGAAACTGCATAGGGAACAACAAGCAATGGGAAAAGACCTCAAAATAGCTCTAAGGAGAATCAGAGACCTAGGAGGTAACATCAAGAAGAACAACATTAGAATCATTGAAGTACCAGAAGGACAGGGAGACAACCCCAATGAAAAAGCCACAGTCAAAGAAATCATTGCTGAAAAGTTCCCAGAGTTAAAGAATGCAGACATCCAGATCCAAGGAGCCAAAATGGTGCCAGCTAAAAGAGACCCTAATAAAAACACTCCAAGGCATATTATAGTCAGAATGACGGATGCTGTAGACAGAGACACAATACTGCAAGAAGCAAGGTCAAAGAAGAAAATCACATACAAAGGAGCACCCCTTAAATTTACAGCAGACCTATCAGAGGAAACCCTCCAAGCCCGAAGGCAATGGTGGGATATAGTGAAAAAACTCAATGAAATAAATGCCTCACCAAGAATACTTTATCCAGCTAAACTCTCACTCAAACTCGATGGAACTATATACCATTTTGTAGATAAACAACAGCTCAGGAACTTCATAGACTCAAAACCGAATCTAAATGAAGGATTAAAGGGGCTCCTGTAAGATAAGAAGGAAAACACTTATAAACACAAATAACCCCTACAGAAAGATGGCACAAAAACCCATGACAATAATCTCTCTCAAGGTCCATGGGCTAAATGCAACAATCAAGAGACACAGAGTGGCAAAATGAATCCAGAAACTGAAACCAACATTCTGCTGTCTACAAGAAACTCTGAACAATCATAGCAAACACAGACTCAAAGTTAAAGGATGGAAAACAATCCTGCAAGCAAACAGCTCCCTCAAAAAAGCTTGGGGTGGCCATACTAATATCCGACAACATAAATTTCAGGTTGAAAAAAATTAGAAGGGATAGTGAAGGCCATTTTCTATTTATCAAGGGATACATACAACAGGAAGAAATCACACACTTAAATATATACACACCTAATGAGGGAACAGCTAAATACTTAAAATAACTGCTAACAGATTTTAAGGAGGACATTGCTCGTAACACAATAGTAGTTGGAGACTTCAATATTGTCTTATCACCTCTGGATAGATCAACAAGAACAAAACTCAACAAGGGAACATTGGCTTTGAAGGAAGAAATAGAAGAGATATGGCTAATAGACCTATACAGGACTTTACACCCCAAAAAGAAAGAATACACATTCTTCTCCAATGCACACGAAACATTCTCCAAAATAGACCATATCCTAGGCCACAAAACATAACTCAATAGAATCAGGAAGATATAAATAGTATCAACAATCTTTTCAGACCATGATGTGTTGAAGACAGAAGCAAATCACACAAAGACATTGAAAAACAAATCAAACACCTGGAAATTAAACAACTCAATGTTGAACAATGAGTGATTCAGAAAGGAAGTCAAAGACAAAATCAAAAAATACCTGGAAATAAATGAGAATGAAGACATGAACTACCAGAACCTATGGGACTCAGCTAACGACATGCTAAGAGGAAAATTTATAGCATTGCAAGCATTCCTAAGGAAAAAAGAAAGGGCCTACATAGATAACCTAATCACACAGCTCAAAATCTTAAAAAAAAAGACCAACTGAAGGAACCCAAAATTGGCCGAAGGAAAGAAATAATAAAATTTAGAGCAGAAACTAACGACATGGAAACCCCCTCCCCCCAAAAAAAACCAATTCAAAAGTTCAATGAAACCAAGAGCTGGTTCTTTGAGAAAATAAATAAGATTGATAAACCACTAGCAAGACTCACAAAGAAAGAAAGAGAGAGAACCCTAATAAACTGAATCAGAAATGAAAAAGGGGACATCACAACAGAAACCAATGAAATTCAAAAGATCATCAGAGACTACTTTGAGAGTCTGTATGCCACAAAACAAGAGAACCTATTTCTATTATCTCCCAAGATTGAAGCAGGAGGACTTTGGATACCTGAATAGACCCATTCATATCAAGGATATTGAAGTGGTAATCAAAAGTCTTCCCCAAAATGAAAGCCGAAGCCCAGACGGATTCACTAGTGAATTCTTCCAAACATTCAAAGAACTTTTGCCAGTTCTTCTCAAGCTTTTTCAGGAAATTGTAAAAACAGTAACTCTCCCAAACAGCTTCTATGAGGCGCATATCTCCCTAACACCTAAAGTAAACAAAGACACCACCAACAAAGAAAACTATAGGCCAAGATCCCTGATGAACATGGATGCGAAGATCCTCAACAAAATATTAGCAAATAGAATACAAGAACTCATCAAAAAGATCATACACCATGACCAAGTGGGATTCATCCCGGGGATGCAAGGATGGTTTAACATTCGGAAATCAAAAACATAATCCATCATATCAACAAAAGTAAAGATAAAAACCATATGATCATATAAATAGACACAGAGAAAGCTTTTGACAAGATCCAGCACCCGTTTATGATGAAAACTCTCACCAAAATGGGTTTTGAAGGAACTTTCCTCAAGATAGTCAAAACCATCTACAACAAACCCATGACAAGCATTATCTTAAATGGGGAAAAACTAAGGGCCTTTTCTTTAAGATCAGGGAAAGACAAGGATGCCCACTATCACCACTTCTGTTTAATATAGTACAGGAAGTACTTGCAATAGCGACTAGGCAAGAAAAAGACATTAAAGGTATCCAGATAGGAAAGGAAGAAATCAAGCTCTCACTATTCACAGATGATATGATACTATATCTTGAGAATCCTAAACCCTCTACCAAAAACTCCTAGAAACAATAGTCCTGTACAGTAAAGTCGCAGGATATAAAATCAATACCCCCAAATCCATGGCCTTCCTATATGCAAATAATGAGAGAAAAGTGACATAAAAAAAATAATAAAAAAAATAATTCCGTTCACAATTGTGCCCCAGAAAATCAAATACCTCGGAATCAGCCTAATTAAAGAGGTAAAGGACCTCTACAATGAAAACTACAAAACGTATTCCATGAAATAAAAGAGGACATGAGGAAATAGAAACATATCCCCTGCTCATGGATAGGAAGACTCAACATCGTCAAAATGGCAATACTCCCAAAAGCATTATACAGATGCAATGCGATCCCTATAAAAATATCCATGAAATTCTTCAAAGAAATTGATCAAGCACTCCTAAAATTCATATGGAACAACAAACGCCCACGGATAGCTAAAGCAATTCTTGGGAAAAAGACATGGGGAGGCATTACTCTCCCCAACCTCAAACTCTACTACAAAGCGGTAATAATTAAAACAGCATGGTACTGGAATAAAGTCAGTGCTGCAGACCAGTGGAACAGGCTGGAATATCCGTACACACAACCCCAAATGTATGAACATCTATTATTTGATAAGGGAGCAAGAAATGTGAATTAGAACAAGGAAAGCCTCTTCAACAAATGGTGCTGGCATAACTGGAAAACCACATGAAAAAAGATGGGCTTAGACCTCAACCTAACACCATGCACAAAAGTCAGATCAAAATGGATTAAAGATCTCAAATCCATAAGATACACTGAAGACAAGGTCGGCAAAACCCTCTGCAATATTGAGGCTAACAGTATCTTCAAAGATGACACTCTACTGACCAACCAAGTGAAAACAGTGAGAAACAAATGGGACTATCATAAATTAAGAAGCTTCTGCACCTCAAAAAATACAGTCACCAGAATACAAAGACAATCTACAGAATGGGAAAGGATATTTATCCAATACCCATCTGATAAAGGGTTGATATCAGGGATATACAAAGCACAGGTTGAACTCTACAAGAAGAAAACATCTAACCCCATCAAAAAATGGGGTGATGAAATGAACCGAAACTACCCCAAAGAAGAAATCTGAATGGCTAAAAGGCACATGAGAAAATGGTTTACATCATTAACCATCAGGGATATTCAGATCAAAACAACAGTGAGATATCATCTCACACCACAGAGACTGGCTCACATCCAAAAGAACAGAAGCAACTGGTGTTGGCATGGATGTGGCGAGAAAGGGACTCTCCTTCACTGCTGGTGGGAATGCCGACTGGTTCAGTCCTTTTGGAAAACAGTATGGACAATTTTCAAAAAATTAGAAATTGAGCTCCCATTTGATCTAGCAATACCACTCCTGGGAATATATCCTGGAGAGGTAAAAAAGTACAGTCGAAATGACATCTGAACTTCTGTGTTCATTGCTGCACTATTCACAGTAGCCAAAATCTGGATAAACCCGAGTGCCTGAGAACAGATGACTGGTTAAAGAAACTTTGGTACATCTATCCAATGGAGTACTATGCAGCTGTTAGAAAAGATGAAGTCATGAAATTTACAACAAGTGGTACTACATGGAAAATATCATGCTAAGTGAAATGAGTCAAAAAGAGAGGGACAGACCTAGAAAGATTGCATTCTTCTAGGGAATATAAAGTAACAAAATGGGAGACTAACATCCAAAAATAGCCGAGATAAGTACCAGGAGGTACACTCTATAGCTGGGAGGCCAGTCGCACATGCTGGGGGAGAAGGCAGCTCAGATAGAGAAGGGAGCACCAAGTAAAGGGTGTTGGGAGGATCCTCCCAGGATGAGAGATGCGTGCTGAAAGTAGACTATAGACCAAACATGATTGCCACTCAATGCCTCTTTTGCAAACCACAGCACCCAAAAGGAGAGAGAGAACAAAAGGGAATGCCCTGCTACAGGGGTGGGGTGGAATGAGGGAGGTTGGGTGGGATGGGGGGGCCGGGGGGAGGGATGTTTGGAGCATTGGAGGTGGGGAAAGGGCACTGGTGGAGGGATGGGTACTCAATCATTGTATAACTGAAGCCCAAGCACAAACATTTGTAAGACTACAACTGTACCTCATGGTGTTTCACTAATACAAATTTAAAAAAAAAAAAGAAAAAGAAAAATCGAATTTTCATCTGACCTCTGCCTTTTCAAGATAAGTAGTTCTGCCTAAACTTTTATTTTCCTTTTCACCTCATCTCAGTTATCCTCATTTCTAAAATGAAGGAAAGAATAGGAGTTACCTCCCAGGGTTCTCTGTTGAATTAAAAAAAAATTTTTTTATTATAAAATTTTTTAATAGTGAGACATCATGAGGTACAGTTGCATACTTACACATTTTTGTGCTTGGGTTTCACTTATACAATGATCAAACACCCATCCCTCCACCAATGCCCATTTCCCACCACCACGGATCCCAGTATCCCTCCCACCACCCATCCCTCCATCCCACCCTGCCTCTGTGGCAGGGCATTCCCCTCTGTTCTCTCTCTCCTTTTGGATGTTGTGGTTTGCAAAAGAAACATTGAGTGGCAATCATGTTTGGTCTATAGTCTACTTTCAGCATGCTTCTCCCATCCTGGGAGGATCCTCCCAACACCTTTATTTGGTGATCCCCTCTTTATCTGAGCTCCCTTTTCCCCTAGTATGTGTGGTTGGCCTCCAAGTCAAGGAGTAAAATTCCTGGTACTAATCTCGGCCATTCTTGGGTGTTAGTTTCCTATTCTGTTACTTTATGTTCCCCAGATGAATGCAATCTTTCTATGTCTATCCCTTTCTTTCTGATCTCTGTCGAATTTTTATAGGAAACATGAATATACAAGGTTTTGCAAACCTCAAAGTGTTAATAAGATTTATTATTCTAGAATTGTATACATAGTCAAACAGATAAGAAAGGAAAGCTACTTGGTAAGTAATTTCCTGCCTTCCATGGTGAGGGAAGGAAGAGGAGGAGGAGGAGGAAGAAGAAAAAGAAGAAAGAGGAGAAGGAGGAAGAGGGAGAGGAAAAAGAAAAAGGAGGAGGAAGAGGAGGAGGAGGAAGAGGATAAGGATTTTGAAATGAAAAGAGATCGAATTCTCCAGCAATGAAACATTATCATTGTGAATGCTGCACCAATCCACTGAATTCCTAGAGGACAACACTGAGAAAAGACTTCCAATGGTAGATTATTTTGGGGTTAAGTTTATCATACATTGAGTGTATGAAGTGGACAAAAAAGCCATTAAAAAAATCTCAGATTGGCAAAGGTACAAGTTTCTTCTCTGCTAAATTCATTAATACATGTGCATATGTGTAACCCAAAGTGTCCATCATTTTTGCTAACTCTGGAATAATAGAAACGTCTGGGTCAGCCCTCCCTCCTCAGCCCTCCCTCCTCTTCTAACACAAAAAAAGGCCTTGTAGGGAAAGAAAAAAAAAGAGGAACTAGCAGGTTCCAGGGAGGAGCGGGGTGTTGAGAAGAGTTCAATTCTCAGGAAAGCTTTTCCCATGCCACTTTCTGCCCGAGAGAGCTGCTCTGAGCAACAAGCTGGAAGCAGGTTATGATATCTGAGACCCCTGGACAATTGTGTCTCATTGTGATATAATCTGATTTTAGAAGGGCTTACGCAGTTCACATTCCTTCTCTGAGGCTTTCCCACATTGGTGGAGAACTTGTGACATTTTAATAATTTTCTTTCAAGTGCAGGGAAGGAGAAAACATCTGCCTATTATCGGAGAAAATAAAACAGCTACCTCTTTGGAGTGAGGGCTGGACTATGAATCAGTGTTTTTCTGTTTCTTCATTTCATTTATGTGCAGGTTTACTAGACACTCTGGACTGGTTTGAAACCTCCCAATGACGTCAATGGGGCAGAGAAATTGGAGCAGCAGAGACAGCTGCAGTGCACCAAGTCTACTGAGGTTTTATTCTTTTCTCCCAGGGTGACATCTGAGACAGATATTATCAATCAAACCCTCCTGGCTCAGCACCAAATCAAAGGCACTTGATCATTCAGAGCAGTAAAAGCTGCAATTAGATGATCTGCTCAGCTTTTTCCCTAAGAATATCTTGTTCATGTCAATTAATAATGCAATTAAAACTAAATTAAACAGGAGATTGCTTACTAAAATATTTAATTTAAATATGGCAGCTTTTCCCTGTAAGGTTTCCGTTATCAAATGATTAAGGTTCACTCTATATACTTTGATGTAAAAACCTTACAATTTAAATCCTTCCGATCTTGAAAGCATTAATAAAAGCTAAAATATAAAAACCATACATGAGCTATAATATATATGTGTGTATCTATGTGTGTGTCTCAAAGCTTTATTCAGAAAATAAACAATAACAACAAATCACCTCCTGAAAACTGACAAAGGGGAAAGTAGTGATCTGTGAATTAACATTTCTTTTAAAAACATTCAAAATAAAATCGAGAAGAAGAAAGCAAAGCCAACCGCTTTTTTTTTTGTTTGCTAGGCATAGCATATCATTTACTCACTTTGCGAGTGTCTCTTCTTAGGAAGAATCTTACTTGCCTGAGTATATAATAGTATACTGAAATTTGAAAAAAATACTGCACTTAATCTAATTACAGAGTCTTAAAGTAAAGGTCTCCTTTCTGTCTCTTTTTTCTCAAAGAAGGAAATTTGAAGCCACTAAGGACTCTCAAGGCCCCAATCATAACAAGTCTAACAAATGATCGTTCTTAAAATTACTTTATTTTTTTAAAAAGTTATTCAGGAGTTAGGCATTGAGTACTCTCACCAGAGTGCAGAATATGGACCTTGTCTCTCCTTCTCTTGGAGATGTTTGTTGGCAAACAATGTTTGTGATAAAATAAGTACAAAATAGGAGAGAAAACTGTTGAGCAAACACCAACAACCTCAAAATTGCCTATACCAAACTGGATAAGATTCAAAGTCACTTCCAGAAAGTCAGATAGGTCAAGAACAATAGAAATGTGGACAATCCTCCAGCAAGTCTCTGGTGCACGAAGCCTGTCAACTCACTCCATCTTATACAATCAGGTAATATACATGATGTTTATTTATCTAAATAAAAGACTCAAAAATATAGCAAAGTCCATGACATAGGAGACTCAAATTTTCAATAAGGAATTAAAACAAAACAAAAAACACGGGTTCAGATGTCAGCACTAAAGCTTTAGGCTAGCTTCACAAACATCTTGTCAACCAGACAAGCAGTCTACTGATATTGCTTCTATTTGGATTAAACCAGAAGACTTCTTTTTTTCCTCCTTTTCCTTTCATTTAGAAGCGAAATGGATAATAAATCAAATCTAAAGCCACCATACACACCATATACCATGTACTAAAAGCCTGGAGCAACAGCACAGTGGGTAGGGCATTTGCCTTGCACGCGGCTGACCCCGGTTCAATTTCTCCATCCCTTTTGGAGAGCCCGGCAAGCTACCAAGAATATCCCGCCTGCACGGCAGAGCCTGGCAAGCTCCCCGTGGCGTATTCAATATGCCAAAAACGGTAACAAGTCTCACAATGGAGACGTTACTGGTGCCCGCTGGAGCAAATCCATGAACAGTGGGAGGACAGTGCTATAGTACTACTATTAAAAGCCTAAGTTTCCTAAGTGATCCAGTGCTAAAGTTTCTCCGACTGCCGGCTGCAGTATTCCTCTCTATTCCTTTCATTCAGCGTGATAGTAAAATAAGCACTGAAGCCAGATGGATGTGGGTTTGTATCCCAATTCCATCTTTTAGAAGAAACTTGCTCCTGAATGACTGAATCTGTAAAATGATAATAAAATGGCACACAAATCACCACATTCTAGGCACTCTAAATGTGGTAATTATTGTATGTAAATATACATTTAACTATGTTATTGTGTTTTAGTGCCAAGAACTTACTAGGCAATGAATGCACAAGGATACACATGTGTGCACAACCACACACACACACACACACACACACACACACACATACACCCCACAAAACCCCAAAGCAAACCGTGATAGAAACTTTGTCATCCAGATTTGATCAACAACATCAGTATCAGTAAAAGCAAATTTGGGCCTTTCCTTACCTACAAAAGCTGTTTTATTAGCCAGTGGTCTGCCAAGCTGTGTCAGTGTGGTAAACAAGTGTGTATCTACCCTAGTGTTTACATAGCCTGGAAGATTCTATCTTCACTTCCTTTTTTTTTGAGTTGGTTTCCTCTCTCAGACCATAGATGACCTAGTTTATAACACAAGCATCTCTTCTGTGATTACTCCAACACTCTCCGAAACCAGTTCCCTTTCAAATTCCAAGTCTAGCCATGTCACTCCCTACTTAAAAAAACTTCATAATTTCTCACAGTTTTTATTAAAAAACTAGTCTTCGTATCTTTGCAAGTCTCAACAGATTTACAGGATATGTGGCATGCCTAACTTTCTGCCTTTCTCTTCCAGATGTGACCTTTAATATCCACTTTCATCATTTGTTTTCCCCAAATTACCAAGCTGTTTCAGGTCTTCACATTTTTTTCTTCACTTATCCCTACCCAATTCCTATTAATTTATTCTTTAATTTTGACAGACACCAAATTGTAATGTATATTTTCACTCATGTCTGTCTCTTTCCCGCTTAAACATGAGTTCCTAAAGAATAATGACTCTATGTTGTTTATTTCTTTATCCTAGAACGAAGCACAGAATGGCGTACAATTTTTCTTTTTGACAAAGCTAAATGAATCAATGAACAGCAGTATCTTTGATTTCAGTTGATCCACTGCCTTGTGGGAAATTAGATCCTATTAATTTCCATCCTGGACTTGTTTTGATTAAGGAAATAAGTACTGGATTCTAGAGCTATAGAAAAGGAAATTAGAATATCTACAAGTAAGTTTAGAGAGACACCTTCTGCAGCTTCCCATCTCTTTTATGGAGAATAGTATCTAGTAAGTCAATCTCGAAAATGCTGTGGTGCCAGAGGTGAGAGCCTAATTAGACCATGCAGGAAGCTAATTAACAATTTATTGACAACTATACTTGTCCAAGTGACCTGAATATCCTGGATCATTTATTCATTCATTCAGCAAATATTGGTTGACATTCAAATCATCCTACACCTTGCAAATTCAATGGTGAACTTTTGTGGAACATCCCTGGTACATTCTTTCCTTCTAAGACATCCTGATGTGTGACGAATCCATGGAGGAAGGCCCTTTTGTTAATGAGAAGATCTCGCGCTACAGGCCCTGCAATTGGAGCTTCTTCTCCATGTAATTTTGTTTCTATCAGTTTCCTCTACCTTTTTTTGTGGTTTGTGCTCCAACTTATCCCATGTGTTGACTATATCTTGCCAGATTGAAAAGAATCCATGTTGGCTAAGCAAGCAAGGAACTTAGGTACTGTACTTTAACCATTCACACTGTATAGTACTTTGATATTAACAAATTTGTGGGCTAGCTTTCCTGGTACGTTTGGCCAATACTTATGAATCAGTGACTGAATTAACCAAAATAGTGAAAAGTATAGGGGAATATTTTCTGACATATGATTGACATGTAAAGACTGGGTTAGGGTAACAAATGCCTTATTAGACAAACTTAATAACAAGGCGGAGGGTCATTTCTAATTTATACCAGTCTTAACACACTATTTTTCTTCTATAGTCCCTTCTAGTCTGAGTGTCATTTTAAAAATGTTTGTATGACTGCTTTCGGCAAAACTAGACATAGTTTTAGTCAAGAGCATTCACTATTTTGTTTGTTTGGGGACCACATCAGGATGTGTCCAGAACTTATTTCTGTTTCTGTGCTTAAGGATTACTTCTGGTAGGGCTTGGGGAACATATGAGATACTGGGAATTAAAATTAGGTTGGCCACATGCAAGGTGAGCATCCATTGTTTTAAAGTCAACTAAGAAAAAAAGGACACAAATAATTTAAATAATTTATCTCAATCAAATTAAAAGATGTGAAGACTGTAATAATAAAAATCAAACTTGTTGTCATAGTAAATATCCTGATCATGTCAGAGAAAGAGCAACAGTTTTAGAATCAGATGGACCTGAGTCTATATTCATAATGTGCTCAATTTTGGTTCTATAAAAATGGGAAATTAATACCATCTAGTATTCAGTTTTTAATCTATAATATAGGGGTTCTAGTATTAACACAATGAATTACTAGAAAAAATAATTGAGGCCATAAAAAGTACCCTTGTTTATGAGAAACAGCCTTGTTCCTGATGCCCCATTCGCTCTCAATGGAACGACCATCTCCGAATGCAACAGCTATGTGTACCTAGGTCGAGAGGTCAACATGACAAATGACCTGGCACCCGAGCTGCGCAGGAGGAAGAGAGCGGCTTGGAACGCCTTCAAGAACGTCGAAGAAATAGCTAAGAGGACGAAGAACCTCCGGCTCCGGGCACATCTCTTTGATTCCACTGTTCTCCTGCATTAACATATGCCTCAGAGACCTGGGTCCTACGCAAACAAGATGAGAACGCTATTCAGGTCTCCCAAAGAAGAATAGAAAGAGCTATGCTTGGAATATCACGTTTCACTCAAATGAGAGAAAGAATCCAGAGTTCTGACATCCGTCGATGATCAAGGATCAGGGACGCTGTCTCATTTGCCAAGGTGTCGAAAATCAGATGGGCTGGTCACGTAATGAGATTTAAAGACCACCGTTGGACTAGAGCTGTTACTGACTGGATTCCACGGGATGTCAAAAGACCGCGTGGCCGCCCACCTACCAGATGGTCAGACTTCTTCGTCAAGATCATGAACGATCGGTTTGAGGCCCTTCATGTTCCCGGAGCGAACAGATGCCATTGGGCTACACTAGCACGAGACAGGGACAAATGGAGACGTTACTGGCGCCCGCTCGAGCAAATCGACGACTAACGGGAAGTTAAGTGATTAAGCGATTAAGTGATAAAAAGTACCCTATAATGACATAGAGTTTATATATATATATACATATATATATATAATGTTTTAAAACAAAATAGTTTAATGTTTGGAGAAGGAAAAGGAAACTGTTATGTGGTGATTTCAGAATATGTCACTATCTTGAATCTTTTCAAATAACAAAGTATAAGAGATGCATATATAATCCCTTCTTTTTATTGCATATATATATATATGAATAAGGAATGACGGTATAGCAGGTAGGGCACTTTACTTGCAAGCATCAGACTTGTGTTCTGTTTTTTTCTATATTTAATACTTTTTATTTGCTTAGGAAATTAAAAAATTAAAGCTTACTATTTCAAGAAATACAACCCAACGAGAAGTAAAATGACAAATACTCCAATAATAAGTGGGATGCAAAGTGTGGTAGTTGGATCTTAAACAGTTTAGAGAGATTTTCAGTGACACATTAAATAATCACATAAGTAAATATGTCAGTACAGATTATTATAAGTGGTATTATCAAAAGTATGTCCCAAAATGTGTTCTATTCTTGACACTGCATATTCTCTCCTGATCTTCTCTAGGAGTGATCCCTGAGCACAGAGCCAGGAATAAACCCTGAGCACTATGTGGTGTGGCCCCCAAACAAAACAAAAATGAACAGTAGGCACTGTACAGTATCTTAAACTATGAATTTCAATGTGAAGACTGGCCCTTTGTAATTAAAGCAAGGAATTTTGACTCTGTTCTGTCTACAATTTTTTCATCTTCTCAGTAAAGATAAAGTCTGTGAAAGCCTATATTGACTCTTCCCAAGCTTGGTTCCCAAGCTTGGTTCAAAGAAAGCCATCCTGGGATCCACCTCTCAGAAAGGCCACGGGGATTCCTGTAGCATACTTGAAAAATCAATCTCAAAGGGCAACACTAAATGCCATTGCATGGCGATTCCTAAAATACCACAGAGCCTGAACACTTATGATCTGGTTTCTGCACACTATGGGCGAGTCTAATCTTGACTCGCTCTGTCCTGTAGCTTAAGACACTTCTCAGTGACAAAGAGTTCTCTGCAATTTTTCTGCTCTCAGAAAAGAGGTTACAGTGTGACTCTTAGTTTTAAAATAAAATGTTTTCTAGCCAAGTATTTTCAAGGAGTAAGAGGATAAAAAACCAAGGTTTGTCCAGTGTCCTCTCTGCACCTCACTCAAACTGGTTTAGTTACCCAATCTATCCAATTACCACACATGTTCTCGTTCTCTCTCTCTCTCTCTCTCTCTCTCTCTCTCTCTCTCTCTCTCTCTCTCTCTCTCTCTTCCTCCTTCCCTCCCTCTCTCCCTCTTCTTAAAAATCACTTATTCAGGGGGCTGGAGCAATAGCACAGCGGGTAGGGCGTTTGCCTTGCATGTGGCTGACCTGAGTTCGATTCCCAGCATCCCATATGGTCCCCTGAGCGCCGCCAGGAGTAATTCCTGAGTGCAGAGCCAGGAATGGCCCCTGTGCATTGTCAGGTGTGATCCAAAAAGCAAAAAAAAAAAAAATTACTTATTCAGCACTCATTTTAGACCAGACTCTGGACTAAGCATTGAGAATATTTTCATTATCTAATTGAACAACACTTTTACTCTCATAGAACTTCTGATCCAGTTGTGGTGAGGGGAGGGGTATAGTGGGGGATGCAGTGGGAGGAGGGAAGACAAAAATAAGCAACATGTATAAGTGATAGTGTAGACATTGTCTTCTCAGCCAGGCCTGCGCAGGCCTGTCTCCATCCCTTAGCATTTGCTTTTCTGTCTAAATGCCTCCTTTGTTAGCCTGTTAGACCAATGTCAAATCTCACTTCCACCCGCTCTCCCACAGGTCTCTGGGAGCAGAGTAGATGGCTCTCCTATGGCATGTTCAGATTGTATGTTTGTATCTCTCCCTCTGTGGGAGAAATTTGAAAAGGATTCATTTTTAGTAAACACTGTTTCACCAGGCCCACTGAGTACAGAGCACCACTGACTAGCAAGCTCAACCAATATTCATTAAATAATGAAATTATTTACATTCTGTCAGAGGAAAGGAAAGAAGATTGATGGGATTAACATTAACAGTGGTGAAGATATTTCCCTGTACCTCATCTGCACTGAAATTTGGGTAACCTAAAATTTAAGAAAGATTGTGCTAGAAATAGAACTACTGGGGCTGGAGCAATAGCACAGCGGGTAGGGCGTTTGCCCTGCATGGGGTCAACCCGGGTTCGATTCCCAGCACTCCATGTGGTCCCCTGAGCACAGCCAGGGGTAATTCCTGAGTGCAGAGCCAGGAGTGACCCCTGTGCATCACCGGGTGTGACCCAAAAGCAAAAAAAGAAAAAAAAGAAATAGAACTATTTCATGTCAAACACAATCGCATTATTTCACTAGAAGTTGATTCCACTGGCATGGTAATTGAAATAAGATAACTTTTAATTAGTTGACACAAATAGCCTTGATAGAAATACTAATTTCATGATTTGATTATCTTTTAAAATGCTTAATTTCATCCATGCTGTAATCATTGGATAAGTTGAATATAGTTAAGAGGTTTATTTTCCTCGACCTTCTAATTATCGCAAGAAAATTAAATTACTGTGTTCCTCTAAGAAGGAAGTCTTAGCCACTCACTACTATCCAGTGACTGGCACACAGAGCTGGAAGGCAGGGATATTCCGAGAGAGGAAGTCCCTACAGCGTGTGTGGGTGCCAGCACCCCCTGTAGTAGCAGAACTGTGCTTTTGGAGGTGGCCCTCGGAAGAGGGTCTCTCTCAGATGAGCTGTCTGCTTCTCTTGGCAGTGATTTCTCATCATGAGGTTGTTCTGCAGTCTGCTTGGAGATCCTTTTCTTAGCTGATTCCAGGGTGCAATGAGAGGAAGCTATATTTCTCATGGAGACAAAGGTCTCAGAAGTAAGCTGACATTCCTTCCTGCAATCAACTTTCAGGGTAATTTTAGGTCTTCTGTTGAACTGAGCTTACGCCATCTGCCTTTCACCAGTTTAGAATACTAGGTTCCCTGTAAGCTCTGAGCACTGAAGAATGTGCTGCTTCTTGGGCTTTTCTGTCTTGGAAAAACAACACAAAACAAAAAAAAAAGAACTTATGCCTGTTTTCTTTTAAAGGCAATGATTTCATGGGATTTGCTCGAGCGGGCCCAGTAACGTCTCCATTGGAGACTTTGTTGTTACTGTGTTTGGCATATCGAATACGTCACAGGGAGCTTGCCAGGCTTTGCTGTGCGGGCGAGATACTCTCGGTAGCTTGCCGGGCTCTCCGAGAGGGGCGGAGGAATCGAACTCGGGTCGGCCATGATGGCTGCGTGCAAGGCAAACGCCCTACCGCTGTGCTATCGCTCCTGCCTCCCCCAACCCCCACACCCCCCACCCCCAACACCACCCAACTGGAAGCATGTGCCTTCACCTTTCTTTGCCCCACCTCCTTGCCACCTAGCATCATGTTGAACCCAGGAAATCAGCAATGACTGAGAAATGGCTCTGATTTAGAAGCGGGAGCTCTGCTTGGGCAAATTGTCTGCAGATCCTTTAAATAGAGCGGGCCCGGAAGGAGTCATGCTATGCCTCAAATATTATATACAATTTTCTTCATTAAGGAAGGCTTGCAGGCATTCCACTCAGCTGCTCATAGTCTCCAGAGAAGGATAAGGTTCATAGCACCAAGAAAAAGCAGAAATACAGTTTTTTTTTTAAAAAAAATTCTTTGCTGTTTCTATTCCTGCCAAATAAATTATTTGTTGGTTTCAGTGAGTTTCTCTGCGGCCTGTTTCTCTCATTTGACTGTCAGCCCAGGAGAATGTATGTAAGTTTTGGTATTTAAGTTTATTGGTTACTTATCTGTATCATAGGGATCTGATCTCCGACATTTGTTTGTTTGTTTGTTTTTTTGTTTGTTTTTTTTTTTGGGGGGGGTTGGCATCTTTTCTTCCTGGTGCTGTCTTAGATCATTAAAGCAACTGGGTTTCTCTGCACTAAAGTATTAAATTATCCACAACACAGCAACCTACAGGATTATAACCAAATAGCTGTCCAGGTTGGATCTTAGTTTCAGCTAATACCCTCTGTGGAATATTTAGTTTTGCTTGTTTGTTTGTTTGTTTGTTTTTCTTTTGCTTTTTAGGTCACTCCTGATGTTGCACAGGCTTACTCCTGGCTCATGCACTCAAGAATTACTCCTGGTGGTGCTCGGGGGACCATATGGGATGCTGGGAATTGAACCCTGCTTGGCTGCGTGCAAGGGAAATGCCCTACCCACTGTGCTATCGCTCCAGCCCCTGGAATATTTAGGAGGGAAATGTTATTAGATTCCATTGATTTTCTATTATTTCAAAGAATAAAAAAATGCATTGCCTATTTCCTGGAATTGTTAAAAAAAATCAATAATTATGATTTCCATGGTAGCCAGCATGGTGTGGTGTGGGTTAAGCTTTTTATTGCACCTAATAAACATACTATAAGTAGGAGTACTTTCTATTGGGTAGTACAAAAAGATATGCATGAGACAAATAAATTGGGGAGTAATTGTGTTATAAAATCAATTTTTCATTGCTACAAGATTTCCCCTAGGGTTCCTTTAAAGTTCTGCTTCCATAGTGCATCTAAGTGATTGTTTATATATAATTAATTGATGTGGGTGTAATTGAAAATGTAGAACTCAATTTTATTTTCTCACCTGAATTCACTGCTAACTGTAGTTCAACAGAGAAAATATGTATGAAAGTAGTGATTTTAAAAAATGAAAATCAAATTTGATCAACTGAAAAGTAAAAGATAAATTTATAGTTAAGCTTAAGGTAGGAGTTATACAAAAAGAACTTAATCAGAGCCAAAGCAATAGTACAGTGGATAGGGATTTTGCCTTGCATGAAGCTGACTGGGTTTGACCCCTGGCAGCCCATATGGTCCCCTGAGCCCTCAAGAAATGATATCTGAGCACAGAGGCAGGAGTGGACTAAAAACCAAACAAGCAAAGAAAGAAAGAAAGAAAGTAAAGTAAAAAGAAAAGAAAGGAAATAAAAAGAGAAAAATGAGCTAAATTTTTGATAAATTTGTTGATAAGGGAAGTTCAGGGCAGGTTTCCTAGCCTTTAGATATTGAACCTTGAGAACATTCTACCACTTTTAATTCAGTTGTTATACAGATGTTCCATTTTGATCACTACAAATTATCAAGTAAGGACCGATAATACCATTAGTTACCTCAAAGATTCGAAAACACACATGTACAGCGAGACAGCAGCAGCATTTATGTTTACAATCTTTGACGTGACTAAACAAACAAACAAACTCCCTCTCCCCCCCATAACAGGTTATAACTACATATTCAGAATCTCTATTTGCTTCCATAGAAAACTCCCTGACAAAGCTCTGCCCCCAGGTTCTTCCCCACACCTTGGTTTATATCTTTCCTTGCTTTAAAACCCTGAATAGTCAAGTGGGTTGTCAGGATAAAGTTGAAACTATTATGAGGGTTTATATATCTCCATCTGATTTTCATCACTGTCTCAAGAAAGTACTTCCTTTCTTATGATTATGAGTAGCCATATCACTCCCCTCCCCCCAACAACAGCCCCCCCCCCCCCCCGCCCACTCCTCACCAACAAACACACAACCCTTGCCCAAATGAATTATGTTAAACTGTATGATGCCTGGAAGGTCTTTTTCCCCCTGATTATTCATCTACTTATAACCCACTTTAATATCAAAATTCAAGTATAAATGACCTCTTTTAAGCCCAATAAGTATATTCAGGGCAAACCATATATATATATATGGACTATTATTTTAGCTTGGATTATTGTTTTTGCACATTGATTTAGAATTGTTTGTGGGTTTTCTCTATCTGATCTCAAAAGTCTTGGATCTCAAAAGTCTTTTCCAGTACCTAGTATCTCTTTCCCAGTACCCAGTACATGATAAGTGCGCAATTAAGTATGTTCTGGAAAGGTGAAGAAATCATATGTTTCGATGATAGGTAGAATTTTTAAAAACTTGAGTTGAACACCGTAGCAGTACAAAGAACATCTTCTTTGCATCATGTCTCTGATACCCAGTAAAATGTTAACAAAATTAAAAATAATATGAAGGTGCTACAGCATTGAATGAAGAGGCAAATATCTGTTGCACTGATTTGCTCTAAGTACTTTTATCTCACTTAAATGCCACAAGTAAGCACATACCATATAACTATTTGTGGGTACATTAATGATATCACTCAATTTTCTAACAGTATTACTTCATTTTTAAATCAGAAAGGTGTACAGGTATGTACAGAGATTTTCCTGAGATCTTATAATTGTCAAATATCAAAGCTAGAGTTTCCAATCATACTAATCTGGTTCTCGAGGAGGTATTTATCTCAGTGAAATAGCTTTAGATTGCCCACAAGCTTCTGGAGGTCCATTGAGATATGAATAAGCATTTCATCTCTCTCAAAAGTTTCAGTCACCTAAGTTTAAATAACTTTCCCCTTTTAAAATACATCTTCTGTTTAGAAATTCCAAACACAGTGGTTATATGTTATATACTATAGCTTTAAAAATTATTAAGAAGCCTATTTATCTAATCAAGTTTTAGGAAACTGTCTCATATATATATATATATATTTTTTTTTTTTTCCAATCCAAAGTTTACTCCTTAAAGTTTCTGACTGCCTTCAATTAAAGTAAAGGAAAAGGCTCTTTTGGGACCTACTTATTAAAAATTCTCTCAATTTCCATTTTTCAATGGAAAAAATAAAAATCCAAGTTCATTTCATATTCCCTCTATTTTTAATTGACCCTAGGAAAGAAATGTGTCCAGGAAAAATTGAGGTTTCATCTGTCTGAGTGATTTATGCTCAAAATTAAGGGCAAGAATATTTTACTTTTCTAATTTATTCATGAATACTACCAAAGGTATTTATTGAATGGTCTGAAGTTTGTGCTAGGCACTGTATAAAAATATTATGCCAGCCATTATTTAAACCTCTGAAACCTTGGCATTTGGAGCAACGAAAGTTAATTCCCAACCAAGAAGGGCCCCAATTTAAATGTCTGCTCATATTCCTTCATTATGATGTATGTACATCTGGGACAATGAAATGATACAAGGGTAAATCAGATTAAAATCACACAGACAGCTGTCTGGTACCCATGGTCTCCCACCTACCCATAATTCCATATTCCTTCCTGTGCAACTTTAAAAGGCAGTCTCTGTTCACAAACAATAGAAAGATTTTAAACAATGCAGAAATTTTAGATCTCTATTGTACCTCTCTTAAAGATAAGTTTTTTAAATGCTCATCAAGTATTCATTATCCAGATCCAAATAAATATCCGAGGGTATAAAATATGCAGATTTGGAAGTACCTTTCTAATTTGTAGTAACACCACTCCTTACTTTATATTCCTATTTGCAAGAGTCTAACGCAGAAGAGCTTTTTCAAAAACAGTCTTATTTTAAACTTCAAGTCAAGGGAATGACTCTCATTCACAAAATTGTTTCTGGTCTGAGGAAACAGGTCATTTATTCTTATAGAAAACCCTGACTCAAATTCACTTCCTATCATTACAGAAAAGAAGATCATATAAAGCAATGTTAGCATAGGAATGTATGCAAATTAATTTCCTCCCCTCCTAAACGTCACATGCTTTTACAAAGCATCAGAAGAACCCCAGAGACTTTTTGCTTAGTTTAAATTTCTTGTTGTTTTCAATATGAAACCGAAACCCGGTCCCAGCTCGATTCCTGAGCTGTCAGCAAAAGGTCAGTCCCACACCTACCATATCCACGAATGTCGGCGGGGAGGAGGAAGCTCAGTAACACGTAACATCCTGACGTGCTGGAGCCCCGTCAGAATCCCAGCCTCAGGGACTCAGTTCCTGTCCATTCACTTGTCTGGCTTCTTGCGGCCACATAGGGCTGAGAGCTCTTTGTCCTTTTATTCTTCCTTGCTGAGGGCCTGCCACTTCCCATTGCAGAGTGGCTATTTTCGATACGAATACAAATGACTTCGCAATCAACATGAAAGCATTCAACTGGAACCTCGTCAGTAGTTTCTTTGAGATATCAAATGAGAAAATCGATTTGCAGTCAAATCCGAGTGAGAGCTTCCTATGGGGTAGGTAGCATTTCTTTGCTATTTACCTCAGAAAGGGAAAGAATTTGTGTTTCCAAAAATGGTTGGAGGAGGGGGCGAAAAAAGCCTCCCTTTAGACAGGATCCTCTGTTTTCTCTCTCATTTTGCACTTCTCTCCAGGCCTGGTGATATGTCAGCGTGTTTTCGGGTTTTCTTTTAACTGAAGTAGTGATCAAATGAATCCAATTCTACCTTCTGCCTCGAGTTTGGAGCGACTGAACCTCCTGTCTAACTCGTTCTGCACTGCTTAGCCCATTCACTGCTTGATGAAAGAACACCTAACACACAGGGTCAGATTTCCTGAATGACATATGCTAGACCACAACAAAGGAGAAAACCCTGGAGAGATTATAAGTTCTTTTCATCACAGGAGATTACAGAGCAAACAAAATATCTGTGTCACACAAAGAAATAACAGTGTGACAGGAATAACCAATTCAACTTTGCCCAGGTTCTGGACCAACACTCCTTACCTCGTGAAGGATGCTGTTGTGTATGTGTATAAATTTCTACCTCTGGCTCTGGAAGTCTGGGCTTTTCAATCACTGAGGACGATCTCAGGGATCACCAGGAGAGTAAGAAGTTCGAGAGTCCTCGGGTCCCTGAAGAACTGACTCTGTCCCAGTGACAAGCTGTACCCCAAAGATATCCCAGGAAAGCTAAGAGTCTATGCATCCTGGGTCTAAGTACAATTTGGTCATAGCTTTGGTTCACAGTGGCAAGCACTGGTTTCAATCCAGTAAGATCTATCATTTGGTTGAAGCCTTAGTCTCCTGTATCTTCTTTCTGGATCTTGATAATCCTACCTTTTAACTGAATCTGTTCTCCTAGATTGAATATCTGATTTCTCCCCCTGCAACTCCTGCCTTATGAGGGGGCAGGAGTTCCCAACCAGTAGAGCTATGAGGATCACTTTGGCACTGAGTGAGTAGCACTAGGGTTCGAACTCAGCCTCATCCTTGCTGGCCAGGTATTTTTAAGCCACTGAGCCATCTCATGGGCCCCACACTTGGTTCTTTCAATTCAGATTTGCCTCCCCATATTCACATCCACAAACTTCTATCACATCTCAGAAAAACTGATCTTAGGATACTGCAGATTTATGAGATAGTGGCCACCAGTGCTTATAAACAACCACCTAAGTTTAGAGACAAGCACATCTTTGATTGGGCTAACTGTACTTCTTCATCTAGTCTTACCTCCCTAACTTAAAAAGTCTAAGCAGTCAAGATAAATTCCTTTCATTTGCTGTTTTGGGTCACACCCGGCATGTTGAAGGGTTACTCCTGGTTCTATGCTCAGGAATTACCCCTAGTGGGGCTCAAAGGACTATAAGGGTTGCTGGGGATGGAACCCAGATCAGTCATATGCAAGGCAAGGGCCTTACCCACTGCACAACCTCCCCAGCCCCAGCCAAGGTAATTCTTTACTCAATTAATTGAGATCACATCATTTGTTGGTGGGATACCTTCCCTCTGGGCCCCATTTCACTTAAAGTAAGAACCAAAGCCAAAGTTCTTACTGGGGCAGCATTTCTCACCAGGGGAGTATATGACCTTCCATGGGTCCCCAGGATATTCCAAAGGTCCATGGGTGAAAATTGTGCAAATGACAGGGTGTGACTTAAAACCAGGGGGCTAACTGGTAGGACAGGGGACCACAGAGTAAACAGGGAGAAAAAGGGGACCATGGTCAGAGAAAACTTGAGAAACACTGGTCCAAGAGACCTTACATCTGAGCACTGGTTTTTGTTATTCCTAGGACAAGAGCATGGTCTTTGCTTCTAGAACATACCAATGTGGCTTCTACTTAGGAATTATTCAATGATCATTCTTGCTACTCAGACTGCACTTGCCCTGTCCACTCCATGATTTACTCCCATGCTTCAAAAAAAAAGTCACTCCTATGTCAGCATGTTATTTACTTTGCTTTCGTCCTTTTGTTCACAGAACTGACCATCTTTCAACATATATGATCATTTCTTGTGTGGATCCACCTATCTTCATCCTCCAGTTAAGTGTAGTGGTTTCAAAAGAAACAAGATTTCTGTATTTTCCTCCAAGGATTCAGGGCTAGGCTCTATTTTAGTTATAGCATAAAGTGGGTGCTCATGAGTGTTTACTAAATATTGATTGATCGATAAATAAACAAAACAATAAGTGCCATTCCACAAGCTTACAGCTAACCGAAAAGAAGACAGTTGGTTTAGTTTAAATTTAAAAAAATTATAATATATCTTAAATACAGATGGCTATATCTACATTTACATATAAAACATTAAATATAATTAATAGTCAAATACTATTCAAATTAAATAGGATAATAATAGTTTAAATTGAAATAATTTTCATGAAAGAATATTTTGGATTTGGGCAAAAGCTCAAGGTAAGTCATCTATAGAAAAAGCTTTGCTGTTTTAAAGGAACTTTAGGCCAGTGTTTCCCAACTATGTCATAGTTGGAAAACAACTTCCAACCTATTTCCTTTCTATTGCCCCCCTATTCTACTGTTTGGCCCCTGAGTCAGAATCTATGATCCCCATTTATAAAGTTTCACCTGTGATGACCCTTGGAATATCCTCAGAACCCAGAGAGAACCATATGGGTCCCAGTTGAGAACACTGTTTTAGGGAAACAGTGAACAAAATAGAGAACAAAAGGACTCTGGTGGAGGTGGTTCATTTAATCCAGTCAGCAGTCTGATGACTTTTGAGAATGTCAATAAAGGGTTGTTTTAAGATTATGAAGAAAATATAAAATTAATAAAGTTTATCTGGGAAGGCTTGAGTCGAAAAATGCTAACGCTGAAATGTGGTTCCCTCACCACCACAGCAAAGTGTTTCACTCCTGGAAACCAAGAAAATGGGTTGAATTCCAAACAACACTGGAAAGTCCTTTCTTTCTTTCTTTCTTTCTTTCTTTCTTTCTTTCTTTCTTTCTTTCTTTCTTCCTACCCTTCCTTCCTTCCTTCCTTCCTTCCTTCCTTCCTTCCTTCCTTTCTTTCCTTCTCTCTCTCTCTCTCTCTCTCTCTCTCTCTCAGCTTTTTTGTGATACAATTCTCATGCCATAAATTCAACTCTATAGGGTCCAAGCCAAAGGTTTTTAGTTTACTCACAATTATGAGCTTACCATTACCGTTAAATTTTAGGATATTATGATTATCCCTAGAAAACCTTCCATCCATTTTCTGGTTCTCTGGTCCTAGAAACCATGACTTTTCTTTTCTATGGGTTGGCCTATTTTCAACATTTTATATACAAAAAAGTATTCAAAATATCATAAAATATGACATTTTATGTGCTTTATTTCTCTTTAGGTTCTCCAAGCAGTGTTTGTGTGTGTGTGTGTGTGTGCGTGTGTGTGTGTGTGTGTGTGTGTGTGTGTGTGTGTGTGTGTGTGTTGGGGGCCACTCCCAATATTTCTTTGTCAACCAGGCTAGATAGGTCAGTGCTCTGGCCTGAGGCTGGAGTGCTGCATAGGCCCTGTGGCAATTGATTACTTAGCTGTTTTCATTTCCCATAGTTTCAGGGTTCATACTGTAGCATGAATCACTGGTTTGTTCCTATTGATTGCTTCTATTCTACTTTGTAGATATGTTCCAGTGTATCTAAATTGATTGATTGTTTCCACTTTCTCATTATTATGCAGAAATAATGCTGCCATATTCAAGTTCCTGAGTGGAGGTATGCTTTCAGTTTTTCAGAATTATCATTAGGAGTGAAATTTTCATTAGGAGTGAAATTTTCATTAGGAGTGAAATTGCTTAGTAATATTACAACTTGAGTTTTGAGGGGCTGTCAAACTGTTCTTAAGTGGCTGGGCTATTTTTTAACCTTTATTTTTCTCCAGGAGGACACACCAGAAGTGCTCAGGGCTTATTCTTGGTTTTTAAGTTCAGGGATCACTCCTGGAAGATCTCAGGGGACCAAATGGGATACTGGGGATCAAACCAAGGGTAAGCTGCATGCAAGGCAAAGACCCACTTGATGTGCTGTGGCACTGGTCACAATAACTGGACCATTCAGAAGACATTCAGTAGATGTAGGGTCTAATGTCACAGCATGCCCTCTACCATTTCTGCTGTATTTTATATTATAGTACCTTGGTGGTTGTGAAGTGAAATCTTATTATGTGCTTTGCTTGGCCTTCCCCTAATGAGTAATGAAGTGAAACCTATTTCCGTGTGGCTATTAACTATTTATACATTTTATTTGGAAAAAAATCTCTCCACTCATTTTTCACATTGGATTCTTCTTCTTCTTCTTCTTCTTCTTCTTCTTCTTCTTCTTCTTCTTCTTCTTCTTCTTCTTCTTCTTCTTCTTCTTCTTCTTCTTCTCCTCCTCCTCCTCCTCCTCCTCCTCCTCCTTATCCTCCTCCTCCTCCTCCTCCTCCTCCTCCTCCTCCTCTTCTTCTTCTTCTTCTTCTTCGTTTTTTGCTTTTTGGGTCACACCTGGCGATGCACAGGGGTTCCTCCTGGCTCTGCACTCAGGAATCACCCTTGGCGGTGCTCAGGGGACCCGGGTCAGCCGCGTGCAAGGCAAATGCCCTACACGCTGTGCTATTGCTCCAGCCTGGATTATTTATCTTTTTAGTGCTGAATTATAACAGTTCTTTATATCTGATAAAGGCACCATCTTATTCTGAAAATGACTCACTTACCAGATTGACGAATATTTCCCCATTTTAAGGGTAGTTTTTGCACCATTTTTAATTAATTAATTAATTAATTTTTATTAGTGAATCACCATGAGGTACAGTTACAGGCAACTTTTGTGCTTGCATTTCAGTCATACAGTGATCCAGTACACATCCCTCCACCAGTGCCCATTTTCTACCACCAATGGTCCCAGCATCCCTCCCACCTCCCCCACCCTGTCCCCTCAACCCCACCCGCCTCTGTGGCAGGACATTCCCTTTTGGCCTCTCTCCTTTTGGGTCTTGTGGTTCGCAATAAAGGTATTGAGTGGCCATCGTGTTCGGTCTATTTCTAGTCTACTTTTGGCACACATCTTTCAACCCGAATGGTTCCTCCCAACATCCTTTACTTGGTGTTCCCTTCTCTAATCTGAGCTGCCTTTTCCTCCAGCATGTGAGGCCAGTTTCCAAGCCGTGGAGCAGACCTCCTGGTCCTTATTTCTACTACTCTTGGGTGTTAGTCTCCCATTCTGTTACTTTATATTCTACAGGTGAGTCTGCACCATTTTTAAATGGGGTCCATAAAGACACCAAACTGTTTTTTCTTAATGAAGCCCGAGGATGCAGATAAGATGCAGTGACAGCAAGGGATTCAAATGTTAAAGACACTAGAGTCTGAGAGACAGCTTTTTTCAAGACTGTCCCAGATTCAGGCCCATAGCAGTGTCAGTCTCACCTCCTACTCTGTGTGAGCCATTCCTTATGACAGATATTGTAAGGTTTTTTTTTTTTTTTTTTTTGCCCACACTGGTGCATGACTTATTACTAAATGAAATCGCCTGCTCTGGCATAGTTGTCATAACTGGTGATGCCTAGGGGTTATTCCTGGTTCTGCAATTCTGCACTCAAGAATTTCTCCTGTTGGTACTTAGGGTACCATATGGGGTGCTGGGGGCTGAACCAGGGGGCTGTGTGCAAGGCAAATACCTTACTAACTGTACTGTCGCACTGACCCCAGATATTGTAGTTTTTATCCTGAGTTAAACCTCTACTAGTTGTAGCAATTTCTCAGGCTAACAAGGGAAAACTGTATATATAAAATAGATTCCTTGAGAATTTTTTTTCCTGCAGAAAAGGCAATCTTTTGGATTTCTACCACAGCATGCCTTGCTGAGGGAGTGCATCCTGACTTCCAACTGTGACGACTGGGTACCATTAGGAAATAAATGGCAGAAAAATGATGGCAGAGACTTGCCTACTTACAGACAAATACATCTCAAGACTCTTGCTTAAAGCTCACAAGAAAGAAAGAACAGCAGAATAAATGTTATCTGAGAGCACAAAGACACGTAGGCCATCCATCAACAGCTAACAGCGTGAAAGACACCAAAACAACTACGCCAGAGCAGGCGATTTCATTTAGTAATAAGTCACGCACCAGTGCGGGCAAAGAGCTGGCCCAGGCAGGCACCGGAAGGTTGAAATGTGATTGACAGCTGGATAGATCTTCATGTACTTAACTTGGGTGATAGATTAGTTCATTCATGGTGAATTTTGACATCTTAATAGCATTTTAAAATTTATTTCACTCATGACCAATCTCAGGAGCTAAAAGTGACTTTAAAATATATGGTAATATTTTCATTATCTGTTATATTGCAGGGCTGGAGCAATAGCAGAGTGGTAGGGCATTTGCCTTGCACGCTGCTGGCACAGTCGAGCCGGGTTCGATTCCTCTGCCCTTCTCTGAGAGGCTGGCAAGCTACTGAGATGATCTTGCCCACACAGCAAAGCCTGGCAAGCTACCTGTGACATATTCAATATGCCAAACACAGTAACAACAAGTCTCACAATGGAGACGTTACCGAGCCTGCTCGAGCAAATCGATGAACAATGGGAGAACAGTGCTACAGTGCAGGAAAGAGATGGATGGTTTAGGGGGTGGGGCGATGGAGTGAAACTGGGAATATTGATAGTGGGAAAAGGACACTGGTGAAGAGATGGATGTTGGAATATCATGTGACTGAAATCCAATCATGAACAACTTTGTAAATGTGTACATCACTGTAATTCAATTAAAAAATAAATGAATTTTAAAAGATTTAAAAATATACATGGTAATAGATGTGCCTCTTAACAAAATCTTATGTACTAAAGAATTTAAAGCATTTCTAAGCCTTCTCCTATGTGAGTACTTTTTTCACATAAAAACTTAGAATCTATACCATGACTTTAATAAAAGCAATATTAATCATGAACTGTGATTGGTACTGATTGCTATTGTGACAACATTAAATAATAGTGATAATAATAGTATTAATAATGACCTTTACATGGTACTTGGGTATTTTCAAAATGCTTCCCCATATATCATCATATTTATTCCTTATTATAATCTTTTTGAGAAAGTATCCTTATCTCCTTTTATAAATGAGGAAACTGAGGTCCAGATGGAATTTCAATAAACCTGGGTCAATTATCTTTGTTGTCAGTAGTCCAAGTATTACCTTTCATGCAATGCTATCTACCTTTCACAGTTTCAATTAAACTGGTTTTCCATAATTCTACTTTGTAAATAACATCTGGGAGAACTTTAAATTGCCCAATCCTCTTGAGAGAAAGAAACAGTGATGGAGCAGTGAAGTTTCTTAGCGTTTAAGACTGTGATTTTCTAGTAAGAACCATAGTTTCTAAGATAATGTTTACCAATTAAGCTGTAGTTGAAAAACATTTTATGATGCTGATAGAACTGAAATATTGTGCTTTGTTTCTTTGCCCCAATAAGAAAACAAAAATGAAAGAATAGTTCACAGAGTAGTTTACTTGATGTCAGATAAGGGGTTAAATGAGCACTTATCATTTCATGGTTATGACAAATCTACAAGGAAAAGCACTATTTACTCAATTTAGTTCATTTGAAATCAGAAACCAAGAGATATTCAGTGATCTATCTATAGTACAGTAGGGTTGACCAACTTCATGTCACAAGGAATTATGTCTTGTGATTCTTAACTGATTAAAAACACAATCGATAATCTGTCTATATCTGGTTTGAGCTAAATTTTAATCCCATTACTTAGTAATGATTTGTTCCTAAGTCATTTCCACTACCAGACCTCAGTATCTTCATCTTTCAATAAAACCATAGATTGACATCATGATGAAAGGCAAAAATGCAAAATATAAAATGCAGAAGTGTAGAAGAAAGTAATTCGGTAGGTGACTTCAATAGCCAATTTGCATGAAAACACCAGGGAAACAATAAAATATTTCAATATGAATTAAAAATAATTGGAGCTTTTGTGGTAAAGATATTTTTAGAAGATGAATCAATTTCTCTTATTCAAAGAATTGAATGTTGGACCAGAAACACAGAGTAAGATTATCCTAATACTTTAGATCCGGGCAATTGTTAGAAGATTTCCACAGGAAACAATTTCCCAGCACCCAGTCTAGGAATACATGCCAGTGAAAAGAAAAGCCACTGTGTGTGTGTGTGTGGGGTGTGTGTGTGTGTGTGTGTGTGTGTGTGTGTGTGTGTTCTGTTTCTTAGGCCTGTGCCTATTTGCACATGTCTGTAATAAAATGAACTTTACTGTGCAACCTTTCTCTTTCAATGTGGTTATTTCTAGAGCATCAGATATTCTACAGTAGGACCTGAGTACCCAATTTGTTGAAAAGAAGGGCTTTTTTTCTATAAGAAATAACATGTTTCTATGATTTGAAAGTGTAGACAGTAACTTTCAAGGACAAAAAAATACCACCTTTTGTTCGCCCAGACGATTGCCTATTTTGGACTATTTTGTATTTCTTTTCTAACTACATATGTATGTCCTTTATACAGGACCCTGATCCAGAAATAATGGCATACTGAGGTTCTGACAAGCACCCCCCAAGAGTTACTGTTGGAGGGCGGAGTCCAATGTAGCTAGTGATCATAAAATTGTGTCTCCTCTTTGTGCCTCTTTGATTTCATATAGCACTGTAGCACTGTCCTCCCTTTGTTCATCGATTTGCTCAAGTGGGCACCAGTAACATTTCCATTGTGAGACTTGTTGTTACTGCTTTTGGCATATCGAATATGCCATGGGGAGCTTGCCAGGCTCTGCAGTGCGGGTGGGATACCCTCAGTAGCTTGCTAGGCTCTCCGAGAGGGACAGAGGAATCAAACCTGGGTCGGTCATGTGCAAGGCAAATGCCCTACCCGCTGTACCTGATTTCATATTTGAATAGATATTATTTTACATTATTTTGTGGTTTGGGACCACATCTGCTGGCACTGAGGGGATTTCCCTGGCCCTGTTCTCAGGAGTGGCCCTTAATGTTATTCAGGGGACCACATACAGTGCCAGTAATTAGATCAGCTGCGTGTAAGGCAAGAACCTTATCTCCCCAAATAAATTTTAGAGGAACCTATCTATATACTTCAGAGGCACTAAGAATCAATTTAACTTTAGGAAATGTTCTGGGGGTGGCGGGGGAGGTGGGAAAGATCTCAGAGGTCATAGAGTACAATTTGGTCAAATGAAGGAATTTAGAAGAGACTTGTGTGAGATCCAATAGTATAGTTAGACCCTTTACCTAGAACTCCATTAGAAAGTTGTCTCCATTAACAATTAACAATAGTACCTTAAGCAGATGGTGTTATATTCTTAAATGACTTCTGAGTATAAAATCTCTAGCAGGGTGGCAAAGATGATACAATGCTATGGTAGACAGAGCATGGGCTATGGTTAGAAGATCACAGGCCTGAATTCAAATCTCCTTTAGTCACTAAAGAGGTGAAATGTATTTAATTTCTCTACTTCTTGGTGCGGTATTTATGAATGGAGATAAAATGTAGGCTCTTGCAATTTTTCAGAACCAGATATCCAATTAAAATGGACAGAAGTAAAATGAAGGAAAGTACGGGCTCATACAATGAAACTAAGGAAAAGACAGAGTTCTAACACGGCCAACTTCACAGACTATTGAAAAGAACTCAAACACAGGACGCTCTGTTGCTGGTATCTTGCTGCTGCTTCTTTATATGTCAGGTAAAGTCTTTCAGTCGAACTCTGCTAAGTGGAAAGTATTATAGTCTCATTATTTGAGGGAAGAATATTTTCCCTACTTGTATTCACTATAAAAATGCCACAAGGGAGGCTAATTGGCTTATCTATGACCACATGACAATACTCTGGCCAGCAGGTGGGAAGTGTATATACAAAGTCCCTATAAAAATATCAGGTTGATGAGGAAGGAGCATTTCTTAGAAGGAGGAGAAAGTTATTGCAGGCAAACAAAACGATAAATGTCAACAACAAATGTCTACCTCAGGAATGAAAGGATCACATGAAGAATAACAGACTGAAAATGCTGGACACATACTGAGAACTCAACACGAGGTGGCTGACCTCTCCTACTATAAACCTTCTTGAATTTTAAGTGCCTTCCAGACAGGTCTGAGGAGTAAAGAATTCATGGGCCATAAATACAATGTGTAAGTTTTTAATGGAATGTCTAAGTTTTAAAAGTAATTTCTAATGGAACAGCTGCTGCCATGTTGACTCACCCAAGGGCCCTGCTCTATCAATTCATGACTAAATCTCTAAAGAGCACCTAAAATTGATGTAAACACTGGCCCCTGGAGCTGAATACGCTGGGGTGCCCTCGGGATGTGGTCAGGTTGAGTACCCACTCTGCCAAAGCCCTGGCAGCCACACCCAAACCCCACCACTGCAGCCACACTACAGGCTTAACTCCACCACTTCGCTAATATTTTCTGTGGAGACACCAAACTGCGAGTAATTTCAGGTACCTGGGTTCCCCAGCTAAGAACTCTGGTGTCTTCTAGGAGTTGGATGTGTAACCACCCCTCAATCCTCCCATACTTCCAAAAGCTCTGGCAGCCATACTGACCTCCCACAGTTGCTGCCATGTCAACTCATTGGCCCAGACCATAGATCCTGAAGTCTCTGGTCTGTACCACAAGATGCCTCCTAATCTCTCAACATTGAGATTCCAGAAGGAGCATACCAAATTAGATGGGAAAGTAATAGAAACTGAAATTAACCAAACAAAAAAATAACACAGAAGATTCAGCCAGCAACAAACTGCTTAGTAAATTCTTAGGTAAGAAGTTAACAATCCTATGACAAGACGTACAATTTTCACATTAAAAACTATTTTTAAATTACTTATTGAATTTAATATTGGACTTTGTTATCTAATCAATTTCAGCTCTGGTAATGTATCAAGAGTTGTGGTTTTTGTCTATATTAAAATAAATTTTAAGGGGCCAGAGAAATAGTACAGTGGGTAGGGCATTTTCCTTGCATGGGGCCAACCTGGGTTTTATCCCTGGCATCTCATATGTTCCCCCAAGCACCACCAGGAGTAATTCCTGAGTGCAGAGCCAGGAGTAACCCTTGAGCATCACTGCGTGTGACCCAAAAAGCAAAAGATAAATAAATAAATAAATAAATAAATAATAAATCTTGAAAACTTTTATAAAAGTCATTTCCAGTACTATACTGGAAGTACTTGCAATAGTGAATAGGCAAGAAAAAGATATTAAGGGGACCCAGGTAGGAAAGGAAGAAATCAAGCTCTCACTATTTGCAGATGATATGATACTATACTTAGAGAACCCTAAATCCTCTACCAAGAAACTCCTACAAACAATAGACTTGTATAGTAAAGTTGCAGGATATTAAAATCAATACCCAAAAGTCAATGGATTTCCTATATGCAAACAGTGAGAGAGAAGAAAGTGACATGAAAAAAACAATCCCGTTCACAATTGTGCCTCAGAAAATTAAGTACCTAGGAATCAGCTTAACTAAGGAAGTAAAGGACCTGTACAAGAAAACTACAAAACGCTATTTCAGAAAATAAAAGAAGACACGAGGAAATGGAAATAAATCACTTGTTTATGGATTGGGAGCATTAATATTGTCAAAATGATAATACTTCCCAAAGCATTGTACAAATTCAATGCGATCCATATTACGATACCCATGGCATTCTTCAAAGAAATGGAGCAACCACTCCTGAAATTCATATGGAACAATAAGCACCCACGAATAGCTAAAGCAATTCTTGGGAAAAAGAAAATGGGAGGAATCAACCTCCCTAACTTCAAATTCCACTACAAAGCAGTAATCGTTAAAACAGCTTGGTACTGGAACAAAAGCAGAGCTGCAGACCAATGGAACAGGGTTGGATATACTGACATCTCCCCCCAAGCATATGATCATCTAATCTTTGATAAGGGGGCAAGAAATTTGAAGTGGAGCAAGGAAAGCCTCTTCAACAAATGGTGCTGGCAAAACTGGACAGCTGCATGCAAAAAAAGGGGCTCAGATCTCTCCCTAACACCATGTACAAAAGTAAGATCAAAATGAATTAAAGACCTCAACATCAGACCAGAATACATAAGGTACATTGAAGACAAAGTTGGTAAAACCCTCCATGACAGAGATAGACAAATGGGACTATCTTAAACTAAGAAGCTTCTGCACCTCCAAAGAAACAGTGGCCAAAATACAAAGACAGTCTAAAGAATGGGAAAGGATATTCACCGAATTTAGCCTATAGCCTACTTTCAGCATGCATCTCCCATCCTGGGAGGATCCTCCCAACACCCTTTATTTGGTGCTCCCTTCTCTATCTGAGCTGCCTTTTCCCCTAGCATGTGAGGCTGGCCTCCAAGCCATGGAGTGAACCTCCTGGTTCTTATCTCGGCTATTCTTGGGTGTTAGTCTCCTATTTTTTTTTACTTTATATGATGGGAGAGACTCTTAAATTTTAACTAGGGTACTAAAAAAATCTCAGTGTTAGTTTTATATTTCAAATACATCATAATGTTCTCAGTTAAGAATGATTTTTTTAAAGGGGAAAGAATAAAAGCAAAGTCCAGCTAAACAAACTATTCAGAACTGTTGGCTATTGATATTGAAGGTTGACAGACGTAAAAATTTCAATAATCAGATTTCCATATTTTTGGAATGTAGACTCAGTGATTTACTGGTTGATGAAACGCTGAACCTAAGGAAAGAAAGACATCGAGTATGACACAATCTTTAAGTTAGGGCAACTGAATGAATTTAGTCCTTTGAATGAGAACACTGACACCAGAGTAGGGATCACTGGAGTTCTCTTTTAGGAATGTAAGCTTGAGTTGCACTATTGCTGCAACATGGGAAGATGCCATTATTGACAACATTGACGAGGAATATGATCGACTGGTTCAGCACCTCCATGATTGCGCGAGGAACACCAAGAGTGAGATAGCCATAAAAAAAAACCCTGTCTTTGAAAACTCTTGAGCTTATTCGCCAACGCGATTTGGCGTATGCCTCAGAAAACCACAAGCAAACGTCCAAGCTCACAAAGCAGTGCAGAGATGCGATCAAGGAAGACCTCAAAGAGAGAAGAGCAGAAGTGCTGGTAGATGCGGCAGAAGCTGAGAAAAGCATTAGTAAAGCCCGCCTGTCCTTTGCCAACTACAAGACCAAGAGGACTGCCCTCTGACATCCTGATGGATCTACCACATCTTCCAGAAGGGCAATGGAGAAGATTATCCATGACTTCTACTTAGATCTCTTCGATAGCCACGTCGACCTGCCCACATACCAAATTTCACAGGATGGATATGTTGTTCCCAATGTTCTCCCTTCTGAAATCCAACATGCCATTTTGTCGGTTAAGAAATGAACAGCACCTAGCCCAGACAAGGTCATACCTGAACACCTGAAGAACCTGCCATCAGCACTTATCAATACGCTGGCTTGGCTCTTCACACGTTACCTGTCTGAATGCAAGGTTCCATCCCAGTGGAAAACCAGCAGGACTGTACTACTGTATAAGAAGGGAGACATATATGACATTGGCAACTATCACCTGATCTGCCTATTGTCTGTCATCTACAAGCTGTTCACTCGAGTCATCCTAAATAGGATTGGCAGAACACTAGATGAAGGACAACCATGTGAGCAAGCTAAGTTCTGCAAAGGATTCAGCACCATAAACCATATCCACACAATAATCAAGCTCATTGAGGTTTCCCGGGAGTTCAAGATGCCACTCTGTCTAACATTCATTGATTTAAAGAAGGCCTTTGATTCTGTTGAGACAAAAGCAGTCATTGAAGCCCTAGCCAATCAGGGCATTCAAACTCAATACATCAGGATCCTCTGTGAGCTGTATTATGAATTCACTACCAGGATCTCATCATTCTACAAAGAAGTGATCATTGATGTCAAGAAAGGGGTTCGGCAGGGTGATACCATTTCACCGAAACTCTTCAGTGCCACCCTTGAGAACATCATGCGATGACTGGAATGAGAAGGAATGGGAGTGAAGAAAGACGGTCGGCAGCGACACCACCTTTGCTTTGCTGATGACATTGTTCTAATAACACCAAACATTAGCCAAACGGCACAAATGCTGGCCGACTTTGACCATGAGTGTGAAAGGTCAGACTACAGCTGAATCTTATGAAGACAATGTTTATGAGGAACAGCCTCGTCTCTGACGCTCCATTCGCTCTCAATGGAATGACCATCTCCGAATGAAACAGCTATGTGTACCTAGGTCGAGAAGTCAACATGATGAATGACCTGGCATCTGAGTTGTGCAGGAGGAAGAGAGTGGCTTGGAATGCCTTCAAGAGCATCAAAGAAATAGCTAAGAGGACGAAAAACCTCCAGCTCCGGGCACATCTCTTTGATTCCACTGTTCTTCCTGCATTAACATATGCCTCAGAGACCTGAGCTCTACACAAACAGGATGAGAACGCTATTCGGGTCTCCCAAAGAGGAATTGAAAGAGCTATGCTTGGAGTATCACATTTCACTCAAATGAAAGAAAGAATCCGGAGTTCCGACCTCTGTCAAGAATCAGGGACACTATCAAGACCTCTGTCAAGAATCAGGGACACTGTCTTGTTTGCCAAAGCGTCAAAAATCAGATGGGCTGGACACGTAATGAGATTTGGAGATGGCCGCTGGACTAGAGCCGTCACCTACTGGATTCCATGGGACATCAAAAGACAGCATGGCCGCCCACCTACCAGATGGTCAGACTTCTTCGTCAAGACCCTGAACTATCGGTTTGAGGCTCTTCGTGTTCCTAGAACGAACAGACGCCATTGGGCTACACTAGCACGTGACAGGGACAAATAGAGACGTTACTGGTGCCCGCTCGAGCAAATCGATGATTAACGGGAAGTCAAGTGATCAAATGAACTTGGATACATAAATTTGGAACTTCCGGTAAAGAGATAGGTTAAAGACAGACACAAGGGAGATGTTTACAGATGCTATTGAAAACTGAGTTGCCTGAGGTCAATTTGCGTGCCAGTATAGACAAAGACAAGATTAGAGACAAGTAGTGATCAGTGGGGTGTTTAGAAGATGGAAAGAAGAAGCCACGCTGTTTCAAGAAGAACATGGATAAACAAAAGACATTTCCTAAGGATCTCAGTGAAAGAACTTTAAATGGAGTTGGGGGTTAAAAACCAGAACCAAACTGACTCAGGAAAGAATGCCACATGAGAACATGAACAGCTATTAGGTTTCGCTACAAAAGACACCCAGATTCGTTTCTGGGGAACATGAGTATACAAAGGAAGTCTTAAAATGGAGATATTATAGTATGTTGTGCGTTGAAGCTAATTTCCACAATGGATATTGAGAAATAGAATAAAACAGGTGTGTCTGCTTTGTAAGACAGAAAATACTATACAAATTTTAGATTGATAAATTAATCTAAACGAATCTCACTATCTAGGATTTCATAAACCACATTTCAAAAAAACATGACATCCTGTTCCTTTTATAAATATTTATGATAACATCATAAACACTATCCTGACTACTCTTGTTTGTCTTCTATTCACAAAAGTTGCTTTGTTAGTCACAATAATAGCTATTGAGTCTGAAAAAGATGAAATTGTTCATGTACCAATGAACTCACCCTTCTATGTTCTTTTCACAGAGTCATTCCTATCAGATCTGAAGCCAGATACAAATACAAATGTCATTTTAAAATATACTCTAACAAGAACATACAAAATACTCACATGAAGAGGGCAATGACAGATTTTATGTGAAATTGACATGAGTTAGATTAATATCATTTAGACGTGGAAATTATACCAACCTGCTTCTTAAATTTTTTTTACTCCTATATTCACTACCATGCCATATTTTGCATTTCTACTGAATATGTCTTATTAAAAGGGAGGATAATGAAATAGCATAATATATCTCATGACTGACATTGGCTTTGTACAGGAATAAAGTATAAGAAACTGAAGAGAGGCAGAAAATAAATCTGGATATAAGGCAATAAATATCCACATACTAATTTGGATGAGAAATGTCACTGATTTTAAGTAGAGAATATCACAGTGTTATTTGTGTTTTGCAAAGGTTAGTCCTTTGAAAGTAGATTAAAATGGGTTATAAGGGATTGGGAGCCTCATTTAACCATTCATTCAATGTATCAAATCTCTACAGGATAAATCTCTCCAGGAATTGTTACAGCTTTTCTATAGTGATAACTATATTGACATATTATTATATTTGTATGATATCCTCCCTCTCAGAGAGCCCGGCAAGCTACCTAGAGTATCCCATCGGCACAGCAGAGCCGGGCAAGCTTCCTGTGGCATATTTGATATGGCAAAAAAAAACACCCAATAACAAGTCTCACAAAGGAGATGTTACTGGTTTCTGCTTGAGCAAATCGATGAACAACAGGAGGACAGTGCTACAGTGCTATAGTTTGATATCTATAGTCTAATATAATTAGAAACAATATAATTGGTAATAACTGACAGACAAGTAACTTAACTCATGATCAACTCTTGGTCAAGCCAGAGAAAATCAACCAACCTGTGGATCAGCCTTCCACCAAATTAGTTTAAAAAATACATTTGTGGAAAAATTAAAATGAGTTGCATCACAGGGAATGTATCTCCAGTCAGAGGGTATGTATTAGAGGGTAGCAGAGGGTATGTATCTGCAAAATCATGAGGGAATAATCAGGATGGGCCATGGAAGATTGCGAAGGAAGAGAAATTACAGATAAGCAGAAGAAATGAGACAAGATAAAATGAGTAGGGTAAGAAGAAAATAGAACGCAGCAGGAGACATCATGAAGAGCTCACTCAGTAAATAAGAAAGAAACAGAGGGACTGGAGAGATAGTACTCTATAGATAATAATGAATAAATGAATAAATATCCACATAGCTATAGAGATAGTGGGTAGAGCACTTGCCTTGCATGTGGTTAACCTGAATTCAATTTCCAACATCTGATATGGTCTGATATGGTCCCCTGGACACTGTCAGGAGTAATTCCTAAGTTAAGAACCAGGACTAACACCTGAGCATCACTGGGTATGACCCAAAAAAGGAAGAAGAAAAAAGAAAGAAGAAACGATAGAAAGAAAGAAGAAAGCAAGAAAGAGAGAAAGAGAGAATGGAAATCTATGCACATCTTGTTTTCCAAGGCTAGTGAATCCATATACAATTACCCAAATACAATAACTTGAGAAAAGTTCTGTAAGTCAGTATTCTTTTAAGCCTCAGGGGATTTAGAGAAAATAACCTATTGGCTGTCTTAACTAGCTTATTCTTTCAATAAAAGTAAGGGGAGTGGATAGGAAGGATGGACATGAGAAGAGGTTTGTCTACCAGGTTCATGAAGAAATAAAAATTGATTTGTAAGCATTTTTGCTTTTGTATTCAAAATATGTGTAATCACCTAGCTGACAGTGCTCAGATTTTATGTTGTAGAATAAAAATCTTAAAAATATATTTAATGCACAAGGTATTTTATTCATATATAACACCAAAAAGTAGACAACAGCAAACAGTAACAAAAAGTCCTCAAAGTAGTTTTCCACAAAAATGGCTTCCCTGATGTATTTTCAATCTATCACCTCCACTACCACCAAACCTGACCCATGCCCTGTTCAGGGCTCACTCTGTCAAAGCACCACCAAGCCACTCCAAATATACTTAGAGAGCATTCTGCTATGAATTGGGTATTCTGCTAAATCTTCGGAGTCATAGAGATAAAGCATGTTTCAGCCTAGGGAGGAACAGAGGCAAAAATAAACAGTAAACAACAGAGGATGAAAATGTATGTTGTAATAGACAAGAGTGCTAGGGGACCAGAATAGAAAGTCCTTAACTGCTCTAGGTAGCGGGGATCTTCCAGTAGGACAATTAAGCTGTCTTGAAGATGGATGAGGCTATATAGAGGCAAAGAAGGGGGTAAAAAGGAATTAAAAAGAGGTACGGGCACATGTACTTAGTCATTCCTCCCAGGTACATCTGGAGATAGGATAATTATGAACCCAAATGAAACACTCACAATATAGTGCTCAGGTATTCTAATGGCATAAGAACAACAGAGAAATTGTGCGACCAGTGTCTTTTATGTCCCTCAAATGACTTTTCTTTACAGGCTTTATAATGACAGAGTTTTACAGCTCCCCTAAGATTGGTTGTCTGCGCTGGCTAATGTCTACTTAGGTCTACCTCTTTTTATAGCACTCACTTTCTATTGCTTCTCATATTATACGCTTCCTACTGATTACAGATTCATGGTAATCCTAAAGCCAGAAATCTATCAGCATCCTTTTTCCAAAGAACAATGACAGTTATCACTAAGCTTTTAGCAATAAAGAATCTTACTATTAAGTTGGGCATACATATTTTTAGAAATAATATCATCATACACTGCATAAAGTATAAACATAAATTTGATATTCACCAGGAAACCAAATACAGATGTATAAAAAGGAATTCACAATATCTCAGATATGTCTGTTGGTAGGACACCCACCCTTTACTTATTTGTAGTTCTTAGAGATTCTGAACCTCTGCAACTTCTCCAGTAGATGTTCATATTCCTCAGCAACAGAACTGGCCACAATGCAGATGTGAGAATGAAAAATATAAATATAAATTAAAAATATACCTATAAACTATACACCTATAAACTATGAAACACAATAAATATAAATACAAATGAAAACTACACACCTGTCAGGAAGTTGGAATTTTTTTTAAAGTACAAAGCAGGAGTTTCTTGAGTCCTTTAGGCCACAGGATTTGGTGGACAGGGGTTACAGAGTAAGGATTGGTTCCATGAACACATTGATATAAAGAAAATCAGAACAAGGTGGCAGCTTTGCCAGGAAATCTTGGATTTCCTGAGATGGAGACATGATAACCAAACGTAAAAGCAGACAATTGGGGGGAAGCAAATAAAATCTGCAAAGGATCTAAAGAAGTAAAAGAGGAAAAGAGAAGTAGATAATCTAGAGCAAGGATGGGGGGGACAGAAAAGAGAAAACAATGGTGGAAAATGCATGATTCCTTCAGAGTATGATTAGCTGCTATAGGTAAGGCTGAAAAGGCATCAAGAGTTGACAGGTGGAGAAGAGAGAGAGCTAGACTTTGTGTGACAAGGATCCTACTATCAGGTTTTCTATATCCCAAGTTGTTTTGTCTCCTGCCCCCACACCTGGCTGTCCTCGCCGAGGCCCCTTGGAGGGGAGAGGGTTGAGCTTTCCTCCCCGCCCCGACCAGGGCTCCGGCAGCCGAAGACCTCTAGAACCAGCCACCACTATGCTGAGACCACTCTCCGCACACATGAAGGTACTGGCAGAGGGACAAAGCCACGCGGGTTCCGGGGCCAAGATCTTCAAGCCTACTCGGATTGGGGCCGAGCATCCTCCACCCAGATCCTCCAGATTCCAGTAGGCGGGGGTCACACCCACCAACTGGCCCCCTGGAGCCGTGTAATCCCATCAACGGCCAAGACACAGAGATAATAAAAACCAGCTCCCGGAACATCTTATTATGACATCTTATTATCTCATTCCTACTTTGGACAAACTTGCAGGCTACCGAATGTAGCCTGCCCACATGGCAAAGTCTGGCAAACTCCCCGTGGCGTACCCAATATGCCAAATACCAGTAACAATGATAGGTCTCATTCTCCTAAAGAGCCTTGAATATGATCTCAGGGCTAGGATGAAGGAGACGTTACTGGGGCCTGCTCAAGGCAATCGACGAATAACAGGATGATTTGTGATGTGATTTGTGACGTTGTTTTGGCTATAGGACTCAATTATTTAATCAAACAATAATCCATGCCATCCGTGGGCAGGTGTTCTGGATATATGGGGGTAATATCTACAATCAGTTGACTTCAAGTAAGTAAGATACCCTCAATAGTATGGATAGTGTCTCATTCAATCAGCAGAAGGTCTGAAGAGTAAAAGCATTTCTCAGAGAAGACAATTTTTGCCTAGAGACTACAGCACTAATACATACCTAAGTTTCCAGACTGCTATTTCAGACTCAAGACTGCAACATCTACTCCCACCTGTGTTTCTCTCCAGATTTGGGACCTGTTAGTCTCTGCATTGTGTGAGCCAATCCCTTAAAATAAATCTCTTTATATCAGTATCTTTCTCTATTTCCACCTATATCTATATCTTTATCCATATCTTCATAGCTGTAGGTCCAAATGCAGATATAGATATGGATGTATGTGATAGAGATAGAGCTATAAGATATGAAGATATAAATATACATAAATTGAGATAGCTATAGAGAGAAATAGGTATACATAATGCAGATGTAGTTGTTGGTGTGGAAGTAGGTCTGTTGTAAGTCTATATAGATGTACATATGGAGATGTCAAAGATATAGATATAGGTGTAGCTATTAATGTGGTCATGCACATAGATGTAGACACAGACATAGATGAAGATGTAGACGTAGTTTTGTGTCACTGAGAGCCCTGAATGTCAAATTGCAAAGTCACCTTGCTTAGATGGAATTGATATGTTCGTGCATCACTATAATACATGCTGCCTCTCTGACTACTCTGTATAAAGGGAGATTATAAGTATAAAATGTGCTCTTGTCTTTGGGGATCCCACAGTAAGACTGAACTTCCCATATTACAAAACACTTCAGGAAACAGCACTGGGAATGGCTTCTGTATAACGAAACAAAGCATGTCATTGAAAAGATTCTAAAATGGATTTTCCTTCCCTCAGTATCAAGCAGTTTTGTTATGATCACTAGACTCCCCAAACACAGCTCCATTACACCAAAAATCCTCAAGTGTAATTATGTTTCAAAACACAACAGAATTGTTTTTGTGTTTTGAAAAAGCGATGTCATCCAAATAGATTTTTATCATTTCCAATTTTTACAGTTCCTTGGAGGCTTTTATGATGCCTTTTTTTATGAAGGGTTCAAAATGTGCTACTGACATTATAATATTAATTTGTCATTCAGTCGAGTTAACTTCAATAAGCATTGAAGAGTTGTAGCATAAAGTGCTGTGGGAAATAGAAACATAGAGAAGTACAATAACATCTCAGCTATCCAAAATGCTAGGGTGGATATTCTGGATAGCTAGCTTCTCTATTAATTCAAAAATAATTATTGAGCATCTACTATGTGACAAAGACTCTACTCGATTTGGAATAAAGATGACTAAGATATCATTCTTATAGTTAAAAAGTACCATAGTATACTAAAGAAACAGACCAAAAGAAGTACCAGATTTGTTAGACTTTGTTCCCTCAAACTTTGGAACATAAAAAGTACTGCAAACATGGTATTTGATTTATATTCTTAAATAACAAGCAAGCTTTCTTTTCTTTTCTTTTCTCAGTTGCACAAGAATGAGGCAGGGAGGAATCAGGGATAAATAAAGGCGTAGTTCATTCTGGAGGATAGATTTCACCAAAAAAAAAAGTCATGTGGAAGAGGTTTTACTTAAGGGAAATAGGATATAATGGTTAACTGAAATCGTGTCATAGACTTAAGCTAGTGCCTGAAAAGCATCCTCTTATTATTCTGATTTTCTCAAGGAGATGAGGAGGGTGGGGATGTGGACATGATATAAATGAAGCTAGAGAGATTAAGCTTGTGCCACAACAACAAAAAGCCATGAATCAGGTCAAAGAGACTAAACTTGAATATGAAGATAGTGGGGAATTACTTCAGCTTTAACTGGGTGGCTTTTTAAAACCATTCTTGAAAACCCAGTTAAATTCTGTTACATATTATTGTTCTCCCAGCCTGTAAATTCCTATGCTTGTAACATCCAATTAAAAAGAAAGGTCTGGAACCAGATGGCTTTAGTGATAAATTTTACCCAACTTTTGAATAATTAACATAAATCCTTATTAAGCCTCTCCAAAAAATAGAAGACAGACCATTTACCAACTTATTCTTTGAAACCAGACCTAGCCTGATTTCAAAAAGTTACGAAGACATCACAAGAAAAGAAAAAAGATCAATATCCCTGTGGACATAGCTGTAAAATTTAAAGCAAAATATTAAGATTCTAAATTCAGCACCATATAAAAACCAAGTGAAGATCTAAAATCAAGTGAAGTTGGACCCTGGAATCTATGGTCAGTTTCATATTTAAAAATAAATATAAAATATTAAAATGAAGTATATGAACCACATGATAATCTCAGTTGATTTCAGTAGGAACACAGAACAAACATAGAACAAATCCAGTACATTTTTAAATGATTATATCAGTTACTATAGATAGAAAATCTTAAGGAATCCACTAGAAAACTAATAGAGCTAAGAAAACAGTCCATCAAGATTGCAGGATGCAAGATCAATAAAAAAAGTCATTTGTATTTTTATATACCAGCAACAAATAATCTGAAAACACAACTATCAAGAAGATAATTTCATCCACAGTAGAATTAAATAGAATAAGTATTAGAAATAGATTTTACCATGCTATTAAAATACATTTTGCCATGCTCCCCAAATTTATACATTTAATTTTTTTTTTTTTTTGCTTTTTGGGTCACACCCAGTGATGCTCAGGAGTTATTCCTGGCTCTGCACTCATGCACTCAGGAATTATTCCTGGCGGTGATTGGGGGACCATACGGGATGCCGGGGATCAAACCCAGGTCGCCCATGTGCAAGGCAAATGTCCTACCCGCTGTGCTATTGCTCCAGCCCCTACATTTAATTTCTAACCCCAAAGCAATGGAATTAGTTGGCAGGTGGGCCTTCTGGGAGGTGTTTTAAATAATGAAGGAAGAGCATACATGAATGGAAGCCCAGAGCACCACCAAGTATGGCCTCCAAACAAAAAGCAACCTCCCCAAAAGAATTTAGAAATACAAAATGACCATTAAAAAATTCCAAGGGAGGGGGCCGCAGCAATAGCACAGCAGGTAGGGCATTTGCCTTGCACGCAACTGACCCGGGTTCAATCCCTGGCATTCCATATGGTCCCTTGAGAACTGCCAGGAGTAATTCCTGAGTGCAGAGCCAGGAGTTAGTTATCCCTGAGCTTCGCCAGGTGTGGCCCAAAAAGAAAAAAATAATTCTAAGGGAAAGCCAGTGGAAACTCTTACTTTTGTGCAAATTTATTGTTTTAATGATACAGAATAGGAAGTCATCCCAAAAGAAAAGAAAAAAACAGATTTATTTTCATTTCTATTGTCTTTCTGTGTGACTTGTTAGGCTTGTGTTGGCATAACACAGATCACTACAGCCTCCAATCATGAAGCAATACATCAGTGAGAACAGAAAGCTCCCACTTCATCTGGCTTTCTCATTCTAGTTTCTACTCCCAAGTGACTTAAAACATTTCCATGTGGAACTGCAGGAAGCAACACAAAAGAAATAAGTAAACATTACCCCTTCCCTCAGCCCAGAAACACTCTATCACCGCCATCTTGAATGTACTCACTCTGTCCTACAGTCTGCCTGAATCCAAGCTGACACTAAACATTTACAAGATTTTAAAAATAACTTTTTTCCTAAGCTAGGCCTTTGAACCAATAATGGCAATATAATGTTGAAATTACCCAGTTATTGAGAGAAAGGTGTCAAGGTGGAAATTAGCTATGCCATGAACATTGCACTGTTGAGGTGTTGGTTGGCATGGGCTCAAGACCCTTCTCCTTATTCTTCCAGGAGCTAACCATGTTGTCCATGTGAAAGCTCAACAGTCAACCTCAATTCTATAAAAGTACTTCCCAATTGATGTGACTATAGAGATAGCACAAGAGTTAAGGTGTTTGACCAGCACATGGCTAACTCTGTTGAAACCCTGGCATCGTACATGGTACCCAAGCACCACCAGGAGTGATCCCTGAGCAGCATTGGGAGTAGCCACCAACAAAATTCACAATTTGTTGGTCTATTATGAGAGCCAAATATGATCAATATTAATTAATGTATTCATTAAAGGTCAACACTGGGTTATAGTCATTCATTCATTCATTCATTCATCATCCTGTTATTCGTCGATTGCCTCGAGCAGGCCCCAGTAACGTCTCTTTCATCCTAGCCCTGAGATTATATTCAAGGCTCTTTAGGAGAATGAGACCCATCATTGTTACTGGTATTTGGCATATTTGGTACGCCACGGGGAGTTTGCCAGACTCTGCCCTGTGGGCAGGCTACATTCGATAGTCATGAGTCAGGAAAAAGTTGAAGGTGGATTCTGGCTCAAGGAAGTTCATACTCTACTATGAGAGCATTTTATAATGTATGATGTGTGAGTTGTGGCTGAAGCTTTAGCACAGCAGGTAAGGCATTTGCTTTGCACACGGCCAACATGGCCAATTCGGGTTCGATTCTTCCACCCCTCTCGGAGAGCCTGGCAAGCTACCGAGAGTATCTCGCCTGCACGGCAAAGCCTGGAAAGCTACACTTTGCCTGGCAAGCTACCCATGATGTATTCAGTATGCCAAGAACAGTAATAATAAGTCTCACAATTTGTTGTGAGACGTTACTGGTGCATGCTTGAGCAAATTGATGAACAATGGGAGGACAGTGCTACAGATGTGTGAGTTGAATCAAAGCAAATATTATTAGTTTTTCCTTCCACTTATGTATTGGCTCACTTGGGCTTCACAGTGCACCCTTCCTCCTCCCCCATTTTAAGGCTATTAGATGTTTCATTAATGTCACTACACGCAGTCCTACAGATCATGATCTCACAAATCAAAGACAAATGCATGTGATGGAGAAACATATAGCTCTAAGGCAAGAAGATTTTTTTTCTCCTCTGTGTTAACAAATCCCTTGTATTCACCACCTTTTTCAGTGTGCAATGAGTACAGGAAATGGAAGGGTTTCAAACATGGTAAATTTTTCTGAACATTCATATCCCTCTTTTGGTAAATAATTTAAACGTGATATGTGGTTTAGAATAGACACGTGTTAAAAGGTAGGTGAAAGCTACAAGAATCTTTAATGTACACCCTTGAATTCCGAGGGAAAGAAGGCTGAACCTTGAAGTGCATGATACCAGGGTGAGCATAGATTTACAGAACTATCACTCGAAGCGGATGGCTGTATGGCACCAAGGCCACCATTCCTGCAGAGTAGGACTTTAACCTCTGGAGTTTATGGGCTCATGAATTTGTGTGTCAGTGGTAAGTCTGTATGGTTGTTTATCCAGGGAAAAGTCTTAGCAAACTAAATCCACAAAAAAAAATGTATTGCCTAAATTATGACCTTCTACATCTTCAACAGGATGAGTGGCTTTGAAAGAATCCTGTTCTCACACAGTGAGTAAAAGATGTCCAGCAGCAGATACTTGTGAAGTTACTTCTAGAAACGTGGGTGGGTTGTGAGCTCTGTCAAATATTTATCTCTTCTGTCTTGTAACAAAGCAAATTGTTGCAATCAAACAGCAGTCACCCAGTTTTCAGATCACACAAATGCACACATCTTAATAGCAGGGACCATTACTCAACACCATCAGAAAGCTGATACTATCTCCCTGTGGAAATAATTAGAGAAAAGCAATATTCCGTGTCTGTCCAGAAAGGCACAGCCCACTGTGGGGAGCAGAATAACAATAAAAGAACTGTAAAGATACCTTCATTATTATTATTATTATTATTTTTATCTCATGCCATATTTCTTAAAGAGAAAGCAAAAATAAGCCATAAAAGCTTTTGTGGAAATCACTCACCATTATCTAAAGACCGCAAGATTGTTATTTAAATGAAAGATTTAAAAATGACTTCCAAAAATCCCTGAGACATAACATTTCAAATAAACTGCATGCTGCATGAATTCTATGAAGTAGAATGATGGGATGAGGTTTTCTTTTGCCCATCGAGGTTCCAAGTTCTGATTTTGTAGCCAAGCTTATTAATACTAATTAATCACTGTCACTGTCCTCCCGTTGTTCATCGATTTGCTCGAGCAGGCCCAGTAACGTCTCCATTGGAGACTTTTGTTGTTACTGTGTTTGGCATATCGAATACATCACAGGGAGCTTACCAGGCTCTGCCGTGCGGGCGAGATACTCTCGGTAGCTTGCCGGGCTCTCCGAGAGGGGTGGAGGAATCGAACTCGGTCAGCCATGTTGGCTGCGTGCAAGGCAAACGCCCTACCGCTGTGCTATTGCTCCAGCCCATAATAATTAATAACAATAATAAATATAATTATTAATAATAGCATCTCAAGTTACAATGATACACTTGGGTTCTTATATCCTACTACTTCTAGAATGATGCAAAAATCAAGGGCAGGATCAGGGAATTAGTTTAAGTTGTAAGCACATGCCTTGTAAGCATATGACTTATGTAGTGAGGCTTTGGGTTTTTATTTCTGATACTGCTGGGCTTGACCCTGAAATCCCCATCGTACTCCCCAACTCTGAGAGATATGGGGTCAACTCCCAATAAACGACAGAAGAAAAAGAAATGAAGGGCAGAGAAATACTAGACTAGACCATTGTTGCAACCTGTTCACGAGCACTGCTTGAGTTCTACCATCTCCAATTTTCTCTGATTCAGATACCCACAAAACTGCTTGGCTCCCTAAGAATCATGTACATACCTCCTACAGCTCTCTGAGCACCTAATATGAAGCCAATTATCTCCCTGTAGTACTCACAGGCTCCCAGGAACTCGGGGGCAAGCAGCGAGTCATTCTATTTTGTTTTCTTGTCACCTACGATAGTTCCTGGCATAGAGGACATGATCTGTAAAGTTCGATGAATGTCTGGAAAGAAATGCATTGATGCTCAAGTTTATTTTACACATCTTGGAAAAGCTGTAAAGAGAAAAGCAACTCTTGCAACACTGTGGTTGGATTCTAAATTGGTACAGACATTATAGAAAGCAATATAGATTCCTTGAAAATTATTAAAAAAGGAAATCCATACAATTCAGTTGTCCCATATCTGAACTGTTTAATAGAAAAATTAAAACCAATAATTCATATATATATATACACACCTCAATTTTTTTTGTATAACCGTATAAAATAACCATGAACTGGAAACAACCTAAATTCCCATCAAGAGATGACTAGATAGGAAGAAGTGGTATGTATATATTCAGTGGAATACAACTCAGCAGTAAGAAGATGAAATTGTGTCATTTGCAAGCAACACTAATAGACCTTTAAAGTATGCTTAGTGAAATAAATCCTGCAAAGATCAAAAATATGGTTCCACTCATATGTGGTACGTAGGGGAACAAAACAAGCAGGTGTACTAAATAATACATTTTACAATAAGTAAGTTTACAATTAAATGCATTGATTATAAGATCGATTGAGTCCCAGAAGTGAAAGGAAAAAGGGGAATGGGACAATCTGTTATAAAAAGGGTCAACTGTATGGGTACTTGATCATTGTATAACTGAAACCCAAGCACAACAACTTGTAAGTCTACAACTGTACCTCATGGTGTTTCAAGAATAAAACAAAAACAAAAAAAAGGGTCAACTGTATGGCAAAGGATAAAACTGTACTCTTGGTAGTGAGCCTATGTAGTAGATAGACATGTTGGTTTCCCAAAACGATCCCTGAAACTTATATGTTATGTTAAAAGACAATGTTACTTCAAATAATAATAATTTTAGAATGTTTCCTTTAAGAACTAGCAGTCAACTTAGTTGATTGTTACATATGGTCATCAGGATTTTGTTTGGATACTACACCAGCCCATAGTACTACCTAAACTTGCTTAGGTGTGTATTTGAGGCAGGTCTTTGGAAATACAAAGATGGATGTTCAGGAAGTCCACCAAAGCCAAGTAGCTATCCATAACTGGCCCCAGCAGAAATTGATTCTCAAAACTTGCTATGCCTTCCTTGGTATTCTCTCTCCTGCCACATAACTCATTTTCCTTCAGAAAGACACTTGTGAATTTCCTTAACACATCATCACTTAACACAAAGGCCTCTGGGCTTCTGCCCCACTAACATGTCAGTTACCAAATTACACTTCCAACAGTGAAGCTGTTGAGAGAATAATTTATTCTCTGTTAGAATTTCAGACTTTCAACAAACCACATTTTAACAAATCCAAGATGTTTATGATTCAGCTTGCTGCCCTTGTTTTCACTGGTTCAGGTACAGCATGAGGGCACCACATCACATACCTCCCAGTGTCTCAGAGTCCCGCACAATGCCTGACACCTACTAGGGGACAATGCATATTTACTCCATGGGTGAATAATAGTTGGATGTCCTAAAAAAGTACAAGTGTTTAAAAGGGCAAAAAACACAGTTAGGTCCCTTGGCCAAATACTGATATGGGAAGATTGGGAAGGTTTAGGACAACCCCCCTACTACAATTTTTTAAAAATTTTTTATTAGTGAAACACGATGAGGTACAGTTGTAGACTTACAAGTTTTTGTGCTTGGGTTTCAGTTATTCAGTGATCGAGTACCCATCCCTCCACCAGTGCCCATTCTTCAGCCCTTTTGGAAAACAGCATGGACAATTCCCCCTACAATTTTCAGGTAGAATCATTCTTCCTTCTTTAGTCAACTATTTTGAATTCCTCCCACAAGCCACATATACTAACTAGGATGAAACCTAGTTGTGTGAAGAGAAACCTGGCCAACAAATAAGATACTTCTGTTTCTACCAGATGTCCAGGTAGTAGAAATCTCATGCTATAGTAGCTGCATAGTCCATTATGCTCAGTCCACCATGCTTAGTCTGTCTCCTCCATTCTTACTGCAAAGACTGCCTTTCTGATTATAAGATGCTGGAGCGATAGCACAGTGGGTAGGGCATTGCACGAGGTTGATCCAGGTTCGATTCTTCCATCCCTCTTGGAGAGCCCGGCAAGCTACCAAGAGTATCCCGCCACACAAGAGTCTGGAAAGCTTCCCGTGGCATATTCGATATGCCAAAAACAGTAACAAGTCTTACAATAGAGATGTTACTGGTGCCCACTCAAGCAAATCAATGGGATTCACGGAGCATATTTTTATCAGCTAAGTGGGATTCACTCTCTATTAACCATGGGGGGGGAGCAGAAGTCCTCCCGTTGTTCATCGATTTGCTCGAGTGGGCCCAGTAATGTCTCCATTGGAGACTTTGTTGTTACTGTGTCTGGCATATCGAATACGTCACGAGGAGCTTGCCAGGCTCTGCCGTGCAGGCAAGATACTCTCGGTAGCTTGCTAGGCTCTCCGAGAGGGGCGGAGGAATCGAACTCGGGTCGGCCATATTGGCTGCATGCAAGGCAAATGCCCTACAGCTGTGCTATCGCTCCAGCCCACATGAATGGAGTATTGTATTAAAAGTACATTGCTTAGTCTCCTATGTAATATGAAAGTATAAATGCAAGAATAACTCTCAAGGGAAACACTTTCCTTTGTGAAAATTAAAAAATATACCTCAAGATAAGGGTCAGAGAACAGCGGATCAGGTGCTTGCCCAACCTGGGTTTGATCCCTTGGCACCTCATAAGGTCCCCGAGTCCTTTCAGGAATGATCCCTGAGAACAGAGCAAGGAGTAAGCCCTGAGTTCCCCCAGATAGACCCAGAAATATAAAAACTAAAATACTAAAAACTGTCTTAACAAGCATGCAGTGAGGTGTGATATTAATATTTTGTCTCTTAGCTCTTCATTGGACTGGAGCGATAGCACAGCAGGTAGGGCGTTTGCTTTGCACGCGGCCGACCAGGGTAGGATTTCTCTGTCCTTCTTAGAGAGCCTGGCAAGCTCCCCGTGGTGTATTCAATAAGCCAAAAACAGTAACAACAAGTCTCATAATAGAGACATTACTGGTGCCCGCTCAAGCAAATCGATGAACAAAGGGAAGACAGTTCTGCAGTGTTACCTGTCTGCAAATAATGAGTAAAATAAGGGTTTAGGGTAAATAATAAAGAATAATATCTGCTCTACCTTTGAAACATCTGTCCCCTTTTAAAGAGACTCTTTTAGCAACTTGTGCTTATATCTCAATGGCTGGGACCAAATTACAAGGTATCTCTGGTTCTAGGGAATTCTGAGAAGAAGTGATATTATGTGGGAACTTTGTCTCCTTAGTTAGAATGATGGCTTGTTTCATGAGGAGAAGGGGGATACTGTTATAAGCAGTGTCTGTTAATGCACCCTCTTCCATACTATGTCCCAAAGCACACGGGGTGCACAGGGAAGTTGTTGTCTTCTGACAACAAGGCTCTTCTTCCTATTAAACTCATTTGTCTGCCCCGGTACCGATGCTTTTTTCATTTTCAGACTGATACCCTGATTCCACATCTAATGCCAGAGCTTGACTGTTTCCATGATTGTTCCAATCACCCCCTACTCCCCGCCCCGTCTTTTATTTCCTGAGATTCCACTTAATTGGTATCTACTTAGCAAAGTGTATCTAATCAATCAACACCTGACCCAAATCAATCAACATTCTAGTGTACTAATTGCTATCCCCATCAGCAATGGATTGGCTCATTTCACTCATTAGAAGCAAATTCTTAAAGATAAAGATTATGTGTTATCTTTTATTGCACTTCAATGTCTGGGGAGGGGGGCGGAGTAGATTCTTAATAAACGTCTTTGGTACTAGCATGATGTTCTTTTTGACTCTTCAAGTCTTGTCTATGAATCTCATTCCAATTCATTGGTTCTGGTATTGAGGATTACAGCCTTTCAAAAATGCTTGTTTTGACACATAGACAAAGTACAAATGTGAGGTAATGTGAGGTATGTGAATGGAATCATTTCTTTTGCTTAAGCTATTCTTCATCCCACTCACCTAGTCCTTCATGGTGGGAGAAGAGCTTTACTTAAAGATCTTTTCTGGTTCCCATGTGTGTATGGAATTTCCAACTTCTTTCCACACTGAATGAATGCTATAACTCCCTGCATAATAATGACCAGCTATGGACTGAGGTCTGCAGCAGAGTGAAACATAAACATCACAACAGCAATAGTCTGAATATGACCCTGTTACTTGATCTGCAAAACGAAGCTTTACCCAGAATGTGTTTGATATACCAGTCACTTGGTTCAATTTCCTCTTCTTTCACTTTCCCACAAAAAATAACACCTAAAACTGTACAGAAATGGTTTTCTACAAATAGAAGAGTTACTTCTAAAGTAGGGTAGCACTGTAGCACTGTCCTCCTGTTGTTCATCGATTTGCTCGAGCGGGCACCAGTAACATCTCACAACAAATTGTGAGACTTCTTGTTACTGTTTTGGGCATATTGAATACATCATGGGAAGCTTGCCAGGCTTTGCCGTGTGGGTGAGATACTCTCGGTAGCTTGCCGGGTTCTCCAAGGGGGGCGGAGGAATTGAACCCAGGTCAGCCATGTTGGTCACGTGCAAGGCAAATGCATTACTCGCTATGCTATCGCTCCAGCCCAAGATATAAGAGAAGAAAAAAATATATAATATGTAAAAATGATGACATTATTGTTGTTGACTTGGTGAGCAAATGTAGAGCAATACAAATTGTGTAATTTTAAGAACACACATAAATATATAAAGTTTATAATTTATGAACCAGAGAAAATTATGCTTATCATGATAGTGGACAGGGAAGATTAACTTACATTCTAAATTATTTTTACTTCCCCATTATATGTATGTATATATTAAAAAAGAAAAAATCTAACTCAGAAGGTGTTATAAATAAAATCACTCTCTTAAACTTTTGAATCTATAAATACTTTGATTTAGAATTGTTAAAAGAAAATTGCATACTTATTAACCAAACTTTTATGTATTTATCACAGCAGAACTATAAGTAGCAACTTTAAGTTAACAAATTTGGATATAGGCCAGAGATATAGTATAGGGTTAAGGCACTTGCCTTGCCTACAAACAGTTTGATCCCTGGCACTCTCTAAGCACAGAGCCAGAAATAGCCCCTGACCACCAGCATTATGATCCAAACCCACTCCCACAAATAAATAAATAATAAAATATATTTATTTATTTTGGGGGTCCATATTTGGGATTAATCCTGGCTCTGCACTCAGAGATCACTCTTATGTGCCTCAGGGAACCATATACCTAACTTTTGGCCATTTACTTTTTTGGTAAACTTGGCCCCAAGTTGTTGCGGTCTGGCCAAAGGCACAGCAGCAATTTGGGGGTATCTAGAAGTCTGAAGGCACCATCAGGCTGCAGATGCACTTGCCTCACAGGTACAGATTGACTTGATGACAGCACCATACCCCAACCAGCTATTTTCAAGGGATTATGCAGACCTAGGTGTTGAACCGAGGACCTTCTACATATACAGAATGAGCTATGAAACTTGACCTGCATCCTTGGTTCCCAGAATTCTTTTATTTAAAAATAAGTTTTATACAGGGCCAAAGCACTTACCTTGCATGTAGCCAACCCTGGTTCAATCCCACATCCCATATTGTCCCCAAGCATCACCAGGAGTAATGAAGAGCCAGGAATAACCACTGAGAACTGCTGGGTGTGCCTCCAAAATTGATAAATAAATAAATTTTATTAGCGCTGGAGCAATAGTACAGCAGGTAGGGTATTTGCCTTGCATGCAGCCTACCAAGATTTGATCCCTGACAACCTAAAGTAGGGTGTTCTTGAAAATGAAACTTGTTGTATTTACTTTCTAATATTTCCTTTTTCTCAAAGAAAAAAAAAACCACCAACTGTCTGTATGTTGGCATATTAAAACAAATTTCAAGTTTCTCCTATGGTTTTCTTTATTAGAAAATATTTGCATAGTGGATTCTTGGCAAAGGACTGAATCCTTTCTAATTCTGGAGGAAGCCAAGTGAAGCAACAAGCAAACTCGCAGAAGGGGCATTGACTATTGGCACCACTGTTTACTGATGTCTTAGAGGTTACAGAGAGCTGTTTTCAGTCTTTTTGAGGCAAGAGCTCTCCGGCATTTCTCAAGCTTTGTGGAACAGGTCTTCAGGGGACTACAGACTCTCTAGGACTTTGTAATAGGTATATAGTCTCCACTCCCTGCTCCCAAGAATCTCTGAGCAGGGAGAAAAGTCATCTAGAACAGAAGCTGTAACTCAGGGTAAATTACAGAGGCATTGAGATAGCTAGTCTCTTTTTTAATTTTTGGAAAACTTTCCTTTCCTTTGCATTCCATCTTCTCCTGAACTAGGGAATTCATCCAACCTGAAAAGATACCAAAAATATCAGAAACCTGAACAATCTAGTTACTTCTAAACACTTGTTCACTGAATAGTCATCTTCAGGAATCCCTGCTCAATTCTGTTTTTTTCTTTCTTTCTGCTTTTTGGGTCATACCTAGCAATGCTCAGGAGTTACTCCTGGCTCTGCACTCAGGAATTACTCCTGGCTGTGCTTGGAGGACCATACGGGATGCTGGGGATTGAATGAGGATTGACCTTTGCAAGGCAAACACCATCCTTGCTGTGCTTTCACTCCAGCCCCAATTCTTTCTGTCCTAGTTTAGAAGAGTTTTGTCAAGGCTCCCTAAAGGCACTGTGAGTTTCTACTTCAGTATTTACCAACAATATGTTGTTCTGATTCTCAACCAGAATTCTAAGGGCTTTTAAAGTCAAGGTACTGTCTTAATATTGGTATTCTCAGTGTTCAGGTGACTAGAGGGATTCACTAGTTTACTAGATGCTCAATAAATCAACAAAGCATAGAAATTTAAGCTAAGTTACACATAAACAAATTCATATGTATATACACTTAATGGGCTGGAGCGATAGCACAGCGGGTAGGGCGTTCGCCTTACAAGCGGCCAACATGGCCGACCCGAGTTCGATTCCTCCGCCCCTCTCGGAGAGCCTGGCAAGCTACCGAGAGTATTCGATATGCCAGACACAGTAACAATAAAGTCTCCAATGGAGACGTTACTGGGCCCGCTCGAGCAAATCGACGATCAACGGGAGGGCCTTTACCTTTATATACACTTAATATATCATGCATATGTGCCAATGTATGTCAAGCATAGAATCAGACTATCTTGAATAAGCAAACACTAGTGAAATTCTCTATCTGCCGAAGAACAGCATACGTGAAACCATTGTCTCCAGACAGAGACCTACAACGCTAATATGATGTTTTTAAATATATCTCACAAGCTTCAAAACAGAGATCTAAAATGTAAGTGGGTTGCAAAACTAGGGAAACCAACTGCCACAAAGCTAATTTTTCAAGAAAGCAAAGTATATGTGAAATAATATTCTAAGTAGTAGAAGGAGAACAATCTGCAATCCGCCTACACTGCCCAGTGAAATGGATCCTTCATCTATAAGACTGAGCCGTAACTTTAATAGACACACGTATCACAGTTAAACTCTGCCATAAGTCAAATAATAATCCTTTCTTCTTAGATATATCCACAGTCCTGAAATTCATGAGAACTTTTAAGAGAGAGCTATTTTTATATGTGGGCAAAATAAACACAGGATTCCTATAAACAGTACCAAAACATGACTGATTTCTGTATTTTTGCATTACAAACCAATGCCATTTTTACTGTTAACTTTTTTTTGGTAGGGTACAAATTGAGACATTTAACACATTTTGCATTTTTTTCTTACATGATTAAAGAATCTTCAGCACTTTTGACATTTAAATTATATTTTATGCTGCTTATGTAATGATGTGTCATTCTTTGCATTTAATTTGTAGTTGTAAAAGTTGCAGGGAGTCCTTTGTTTCCTGGTTCTCTATTTTTAAATTGGAAAGACTTTGCTGATCTTTTCCCCATTCCTGGACCTCTCCTAAGTAACTTCATCTAATGACCGGCATTTCTGGATTTGTAAAATTGAAATTGTCTAGAGGGTGAATGGCTGTTGGGGCAAACTGCCTATTCATAAATGTTTCTCCAACACTTCACATAATTTTCATCCAAGTGAGGGCATATTAAAATGAAACAGGGGCTGGAGAGATAGAACAGAGGGTAAGGCACTTGCCTCAAACGCAACTGACCTGGGTTTGATCCCCAGCATCCTATTTGGTCACCTGAGCACCATCAGAAGTGATTCCTGACTGCAAAGCCAGGAGTAATCCCTGAGAATCACCAGGTGTGCCCTCCCAAATTTAAAAAAAAAATAAAATGAGAATAGCCATCAAGAACAAAAGTAATGCCTCATTTCAAGTCACTACCTCCCATCCCCTTCATATACTCATCTTTTATCTGTCTTTTTTTCTCATCAAAGGCTATTTTATTTGCTTTGAGTCTGCTTCAACCTGGAGCATAGAATCTGATATTCAGCAATAGGGTCACTACTGTGATCACTATTACAACAGCTACTGTTCACTGAATTCCTCATATAGGTCAAGAATTGTCCTATGCTAGGGCTGGAGAGATAGTATAGTGGGTAGCGTGTTTGTCTTGCATGCAGGCGACCCAGGTTTGATCTCATTACAGTCCCTCAAACACTGTCAGGAGTAACTCCTGCGTGCAGAACAACCAAGAGTAAGCCCTGAGCTTTGCCAAATTGGCCAAAAACAAAGCAAAATAAAAAAAAAGTCCTGTGCTCAGGATATATCCAACGGATATTTGATGAGAGTTTTGTTCATCAAATCAATCTACTTATTTTCTAAAGTTAGAGAGCAGATATCTTGTCTAGACTTACATGTCACTGTCACTGTCACTGTCCTCCCGTTGTTCATTGATTTTCTCGAGCGGGTCCAGTAACATTGTGAGACTTGTTACTGTGTTTGGCATACCGAATACGTCACGGGTAGCTTGCCAGGCTTTGCTGTGCGAGCGAGATACTCTTGGTAGCTTGCCGGGCTCTCCAAGAAGGGCGGAGGAATCGAACTCGGGTCGGCTATGTTGGCTGCATGCAAGGCAAACACCCTACCCACTGTGCTATCACTCTAGCCCGACTTACATGTACATGTGATAATTTTAATTTTATTTATTTACTTTTAGAGTTTTCCAGTAAGTGTACAGGGACCTTCAGGGCTGCACCTAGAGAAGCTCAGGGTACTCTTACATGGTGGTGCCAGGTAGTGAACTGGGGTTGGCTGCATGCAAGGATTGTATCTTAACCTTTGTACTATCTCTCTAGCCCATAGGTACATACATTCTTATCGAATCATTTCAGTGACTCTGTATAATGCCTCATGTTTCTTGGAGTGAAGGAGCAGTTAGCGGAAGGGTCTCCAAAGATGCTTACAACCTCAAACCACAAAATATCTTAGTACTAATGGGGTGAAAAATAGATATAATCGAGACTTGAAGACAGAACAATGGTTTTGGATTATCCTATTGGGGCCAGTCTAATGGCATCAATTCTTAAAAGCAGAGAATTTTTTTTTACTGGAAGGAGGAAAGAGAAAGGGCAGAAGCAGAATTAGGAAAACTGGAGTATGAGAAGGTAGGGTCTTGACTGGGGTGTGGCTGGGTTGCTTAAAAAGAAACCTGGGTGAACTTTGGGAGTTGAGAAGGCTTTTCAGGCTAGATTTCCACTAACTAAGCAACAACAAAGCTCCAAAGACCACATTCTGCAGCCCCAAGAAAGAACTGTGCCAAGGCTCTCTCAGAACCTGCAGTTTCCTCCCTAGATTCTCTGGAGATGAAGGCTGTCATATTAACATGGTGATTCCAGCTTGTGGGATGCTAAGCCACAGTACCAGCTGAATTCTGCTATGTCTGAATTTCTGATTTATAGAATTTTGAAATAATAAATAGATTTTATTCTATGCTTCTAATTTCTGGTAACTGTCATGTCAGCAATAGGAAATTATAGAGGTTGCTCCCTCTATAATTTGGGATAAGAGTTTTGAGTCTTAATGCAAACTGACCACCTCCCACCCCACATCTAATGTACAGATTCATTAAGGAGAAAGTCAGGGGACTGGAGGTGATAGCCTAGAATGGGGTTGGAGGGTGTTTGCCTTGCATGTGGCCCATCTGGGTTTGAGCCCCAGCATCCCTTATTGTCCTCTAAGCACCACCAGGAGCAATTCCTGAGTGCAGAGCCAGACACAGTCCTTCATCATCACCAGGTGTGATGCAAAAAGAAGGGGAGGAGGAGGAGGAGGAAGAGAAGAAGAAGAAGAAGAAGAAGAAGAAGAAGAAGAAGAAGAAGAAGAAGAAGAAGAAGAAGAGGAGGAGGAGGAGGGTATGAGGAGGAGGGAAGGAGGAGGAGGAGAAGGCAAAAGAAGGAGGAGGAAACGAAAGAAGGAGGAGGAGGAAAGAGGAGGAAGAGGAGGGGAGGAGAAGGAAGAGAAGGTGAAAGAAGGAGGAGGAGAAGGCAAAAGAAGTAGGAGGAAACAAAAGAAGGAGGAGGAGAAGGAGGAAAGAGGAGGAGGAGGAGGAGGAAGGGAGGAGAAGGAAGAGAAGGCGAAAGAAGGAGGAGGAGGAGGAAGGAGAAGGAGGAGGAGAAAGAAAAAGGAAGAGGAGAAGGAGGAGGCAGGACAAGGAGGATGTCAGTAAAAAGAAACTTAGAAGAAAAAGGGAAGAAGATCTTAACCCACTGTTTGCATTTTCATGTTATAACCAATCACAATAGGTTGATAAGGTTTAAATTCTGGGTTTGTTGGTAGCAAAGATTCTAAGGGGGAATTCTCTTGAGAAAACAGTCTGGCTTAGTGATTTGTGTCTGAGTTTCAATGTTTCTATAAACACACATAAATTCCATGCTCCTGTGTGCTGACTAGTTGGGTTCATTATATTAAAAAGAAAACACTCTTTAGCCCTGACTATTGTGTGCTGATAGTGTTGATGAGACAAAAGTAAATAAGAGCTGTGATCTCTGACCCAAGAACCCTAACAAATCTAGTATGGAGTATATCATGGGTAAATATTCAATAAATATTTGCACTCAGGCAATCAAGTCCACATGAGCTTTCTTTCCTTCAAACCCTAATTATCTGGACTAAATATTTTGAAATTCTCCATGAACTGATTATTACTTACAAAGTCGTATCATACTGTTATTGACTTCATCATTTGTTAAAGTTAACTGGTTTTCCTTTTGCTTTCCTCAGAAAGCCCGGCAAAGAACAAAAACTGTGGACTGTAACAGATGCAATACTAGTCTGACTTTACACTTAATATCCGTGTGACCCTGAATATTTTATTTAACCTCATTGGACCTTGGTTTTCTTTTCTGTTATAGGAAAACAATAAGATTTTTTAACTTGAGAGTGTTATTGTGAGCATTTTATATTCATTTATATATCTCAGAATAGAATATACACTCATAATATTTCTTAGCACATACTATCTACCAGATATTATCCCAACATTTAATTTCCCTGCTAAGTACCTATCACAGTAACAAGAAGAGATGAGATACTCACTAAACATGAATACAGTTTTCTATTAAGGAACAAAATATGACCAGAGAAATAGTGCAGTGAGTAAGGCATTTGCCTTGCACACACTCAACCTTGTTTTGGTCCCCAGTACCTTATATGGTTCTCTGAGCCCTGCCAGGGTGATCCCTGCATGCAGAGCCAGGAGTAATCCCTAAGTATGGCTCCCCACCCCCAAAAGAAAGTAAAATTAGTGGAGTTCTCTGCAGAACCCAGGAGACTGGCAAGCTCCCCGTGATGTATTCGATATGCCAAACATAGTAACAACAAAGTCTCACACTAGAGATGTTACTGACCCGCTCGAGAAAATCGATGAACAATGGGAGGACAGTGACAGCTATTTTATTTTATGAAGGACGGATAAAGTTGAAATAACAACAAAATATGTTTTCCAGTGCCAATAGCCCTACCCCCTTAGAGAATCTTGATGAAGTCCAGATTCTGCCATCAGCCACCTGGATGACCTCAGGAAAGTCGCTGAAGTGTCTGAATCACTGTTTCCACATCGCTATGTTAGGCATAATAACACCCTCTACTCAACTGAGTCTTTCTAATTTCTAAATGAGTGGATTTGAATAAGTGAGTCAGATCCTGATTCATCACATTCGGTAAGAAAACTGTACTCCCTACTCAGTGAGAAAACTAAAGTCACTGAATGTGATCACCTTCACCCTCTGCCACCATGAGCAGAAACATCCAAATGCATTTGAACATTTTTTTGTTGGGTAGATGAGAGGTTGTCCTATCATTTCAATCACAACTTCTAAATGATCCATACACTTCTGAAATAGGATTTTTAAATGGGGTTCATTCTATCTACATTTTGAGTAAGGTCCCAGGAGAACAGAGGTAAATAATAAGAGCTCAACCCCACAATGAAAAATAGGGGCTTCTGAGCAAAACAGGGAAGCAGGAAGTGGGAAGTCTATCTTCAGTTGTATTTGTGCTGTGTTAGCACAAAGAAGACCTGCAGATATGACAGAGGGATCATAGTGACTAGCCAGAGGAGTCAATCTGTTAGTGTGAAGGAGCCCATTCTCGGAAATAGATCAGTACAAGATCTTTCATGCGCCCAGGAGAAAGAATAACCTCAAATATCTGGATCAATCAAAATAACAAATGTAATTCCAGATTACACAGGTATCAGTTGAGAGAAAGAGAGAGAGAGAGAGAGAGTTGAGATATTTAGTATTCTTAATCCATCTGTTTTGTGCTCAAAGTGTGAGAGGGCAAAAGTTTGAACTTACACCAACAATTTGAAATTTCAAACTGCACGAATTCAGTTATTTTAATTACTTAAGTGAGACAATTTGTGACCAAAACAGGTGGTGGAATGATAGTACAGAGGGTGGGGCACTTTCTTTGTACAAAGCCAACCAGAATTTGATCTCCCTGCCAGATGATCGGTGAGTCCTAAGCCAGGAGTAAGCCTTAAGCACCATCATGCACGACTCTAAACCAAAAACAACAACAAAAAGTGATCAAAAAAGTTCTAAAATTGCAATTTCTTGCAAGATATATAGCTACACATTGAGTTATAAGGCCCCATATGAGATCATCACCCACAGTTTAAGATCTTAGAGTCTAGAATCCTCCCTAACTTTCATGCTCACGATCCTGCCATTCTACATCACATGACCTCCTCTGCATACCCCAAATTGCACATGTCCCAAACGAATCTCATACTAGCCTAAATGTGTGCCTGTTTATGTCTATGTGTAAATCTTTTAGGTCTTTTCTCATAGAAAAGAAGTTGGGGGGCCCTCTGGCTACTCAACAAGCTAGCTGTTTCAGCCATGATCCCAGAGACTCAGAAACAAATCTCGGAATCCAGAGTCTTTTGGCAGAAATGCATCTGGATACCGCATTAGGTTACCAGCTCTGGGCCACCCCAGATGGGAAAAGGTGCCCATCCACTTCCTGTTCCCCCTTGCGGCCCAGGGCACACCATCTTCCAGAGGTCAATAGACAGCCAGGAAGGGGCCTGCAGCGAGACTTGTGGGGCCTCATGGGATGGGGGCGGGTTCGGCCCTTTCTCCCCCAGCCCCAGCGAGACCCCCGAGTCTTTACCCACAAATGGGCCCTCTGGCTACTCAACAAGCTAGCTGCTTCAGCCATGATCCCAGAGACTCAGAAACAAATCTCGGAACCCCGTAGCTCTTGGCAGAAACCCCTCCAGATTTAATTATTAAGATTTCAGAATTCCAAAATTATGTGACCTTTGCTGTGGCTGTGCAATGTCATAAGGGTGAGGAGTTTGCCTTGCATGTGGCCGACCCGGGTTTGATTCCCAGCATCCCATATGGTCCCATGAGCACTGCCAGGAGTAATTCCAGAGAGCATGAGCCAGGAGTAACCCCTGTGCATTGCCGGGTGTGACCCAAAAAGCAAAAAAAAAAAAAAAAAAAAAGTAATGTGGAGTTCATGCCCAATTCAATCAGTTTAATTAATGGCTGAATAAATAGCAGTACTCCTACATTTAATAAAAAAAAGAAGAAACATGGGTTACCATCCATGGTGATGGGGTACCTGGGAGCAATAGGATGTTCGAACCTCATCTAAGACTGATGGTTCATAGACACAAAAGTGAACCTTTGACTGTGAATCGACAGACACAGGCCAATGGCTGGAGATTAATGTGCAAGTTTATTCATGGCAAGCAGTGATTATATAAAGGCAAAAGTTGGCATCTGTAAGGGGCCAAAGGGAAGATGAAAGGAAGCATGGCAACATATAGTTTCAAAGGGCTGGAGCGATAGCACAGCGGGTAGGGTGTTTGCCTTGCACTCGGCCAACACGGCCGACCTGAGTTCAATTCCTCCGCCCCACTTGGGTGGTAGCCCAGCAAGCTACTGAGAATATCTCGCCCGCAAGGCAAAGCCTGGCAAGGTACCCGTGACGTATTCGATATGCCAAACACAGTAACAAATAGCAAATTGATGAACAATGGGAAGACAGTTACAGTGACAATAAAATAAATAATAAAATTTAAAAAAAAGAAAAGAAGTTGGTGTAAACCTTCTTTGATTTGCAGTTTAAGCCAACATCCCCAATCATCAAGTCAACCTTTAAACTTGCTCTATTCTCAGTACTATTCATAGTATTATATGCTGATTAGTGTTGTTTCCATTATTTCCCCAGATTACTAGATTAAATTTTCTCTCTGACTGCGGTCTTGCTATCTCAACTCTTTTACCAAGGTAGTAATAGCTTCATTGGAAATTTATTGATCAGTTTAGCAATAAATATTTTAAATCACCACTAAATAGTCCCATATAAATAAGGGAACAAATTGACCCACACTAAATTTGATAAATTAGATTACAAATTATACTAGTTCCAGCAAAATTGTGGAATCAGGAAGATCTTTTGTAATAAAAATGGTCTTTAAATATTCCTAGGTTTCTTTAGAAATGGTTATATGCATGAAAACATAGCTATAATAATATGTAACAGTTATCTAGATTTTCATTTTTATTTCTAACTGCAAGTGGCTTCCAGGGATATGCTCCAGTCATAAAGGTATGCCTGTATCTTCTACTTTCAACATAAACGAATGCCTGAGTATTCGCTGCCTTCATTATCTTTGACTGTTCTCATATTGATACACTGTAATGTTCTCATATTGATACACATTTCTCCCCGTCAAACCACCAAATACATTATATCCTCTAAGACTCAATTTAGATATTATCTCCTTCAGAAAGCAATTATACGATCTTCAGCCTAGGTACATTTCATATGTGTGCTATGACCTTATATCTCTACAGAGATTTCCCTGCACTGTGTATTTCTGTTTATCTTCTTCACTTGATAAAAACATTATATTGCTGGAGAGAAGTGATTATATTGGATCTATCCAAAAAAATCCCCAAAGAAAATTATTTGGCAAATGGCACTCACATAACTGACATTATAGGAGAGAGAGAGAGAGATTGTGCAAAACTCAACATTTCACAAGTCCATATTTTATCTGAATATCAGAAAAAATCAGAAACAAATATTTTAATTCTTCATATTAGGAAAATTGAGTCATAGAAAACACAAACAACCTGCTTATGACCACTAGGGAATTAAGTATAGAGCAAGTTTTGCATCTCTAACTCAGTCTGGATCTCACTGTGGGATGCTAAATCTAAATATAGGTGTAAACTAAGGCATGACTTATTAGAAATCATGAACATGAATCTCCTCTAGCTGTTAAACAACCCCCAAAGAGAAGAATCAAGTTGCAATTAAAAGAAAAGAGGGCCCCAGTGTTGTTGGAATGAGGAGAGAGGAGAAGAGGGTCAAGGCACCTTTGAGAGCTTAGCTGTTTCATGTACCATGTCTGCTTGCATTCATCCTGTTACTAAATAAGATGCTTTTAAAACTCTCACAGAATTGCGCTGGCTTACTCAAACCAACTGCAGAGTGCCAACTTTGTTACTTTGCCTAAGACATGGTTGTTTCTCAGTCTGAATCAGAGTATGTTTTTCGAGGAACTCAGCATGATTCTGGCAAGAAGATTACACTGTTCTTTTGGTTTCAACATATGCAGTTGGGTCTCTACCTTGTCCTATGAAAGGTTTCCATTCTCTCCTGGTAGTCTTTGGTTCCCATTTTCTGTCTATGATATTTGTGATAGCAGCCTATACTTCCCTGTCCCTTAATCCCTAGTTTCACAACAAAAAAAGAGGTCAGCAGCTCTGAGCTCGATGACATAAGGGAAGCAAGGATGAAAAGCAGGAGATAATAGGTACTGAAAGAAGTCACAACCCCAACTGCCAACTTTCCCCTCCACAACTCAATCCCCAGACCAATCTTGAAAGAGGACCTGGGTTCTGCTTCTCCAATAATATAATATATGGAGGCAAGATTCCTAGAAAGGGCACCTTGGGGGGCTGGGGATTTAGGAAATTGGGGACAGAGGAAGTCTTGTTTTAAGGTTCCTAGATCTCAAGCAAATAAATGAAGCCACAGAAGCTGCTAGACCCTAAGATCTGAGGAAAGTGAAACCAGGATTCTCCTCATGGATAGATTTAGATTCTGTGGCCAAATACAAGGTCATCCTTTGGTCATACTTGGCAAAACTTAAGTTTTGTCCCTGATAATTAGAATAGGTCTCAGAAACTAAGATTAAGGTACTTTAGGTAAGGGTAGTAATATTCTATTTCCATGTTTGTGGAAGTTCACAAATTAACTATAATAGTACACCATACAACTTCTAATATACCAATATTATACCAAATATTTGACTGACATGTGTATTCATAACTGTATCTTGTCTTTGTAGGTTGAACTGAGCCTTCCAACTGATGGGAGGAATTATAAATTAACACATGTATAAAATGTAAATATTATGTATAGGCATACACACATATATATATATAATAAACATATACTGTAGAAAAGTGGAAGTAACCTTTCTGCTTCTCTACCAGAGCCCTTATTTCCTGTTTTACTTCTGCTCATCCCATGTTTCTCATACTCACTTTGAACACAATCAGAGCAACACAACAGTGAAGGTTTCCTCATCTTCCCCCTCTCTTATGCGTGAATTCTAAGCTAGGAGTCCTAATTGCATCCAATCCTGAAACCAGCTGCCACCCCAGAGGAATGAATTTTCTAAGCTTAATATTTTCCATGAAAGGTCACTGCTGCCTCCGAGCTGTTTCTGAATCTCCTTAGTCCCGAAAGTCTGTTTAACAAGTCGGATGACACTGGCCTTCTCCCAGACTTTTTCCTTTTTCCTGCACCGTTGCAAAGTAATTGCACAGGGGAAGAAAAGTAGCACTAAATGCAAAGATACACATTTGCATAAATATACTCATATCAGCCTAGGTTGCTATGAGGAGGGCGCTATAGGATCTGGAGAAATAAAATCTTCCTGAACTGTTGCATTTCATGATAATGATATAAAACAGAGGGAGAAATAGGAGAGAAACAAACATTCATCTCTCAGCCTCTGACTTCTAACTCCCTTTGAGGCAAAAACCAATAAAATTTTCTTTTTTCCTTTTTTCAGGGAGATTAGAGTTTATTTCTAGGCCTCTCTAGCCCCAACACAAAATAAGATAGGAGAAAAGCAAGTATACTTGCATTGCTATGACTTCGGTTCTATATCCCACATTTATCTCCATCACGAAATAATGGGGCTCCTACTTTGTGTCATGTACTTACTTCATACAGAGTAAATTAGCATATGAGTTATGCTAAATCCCTGCCCTACCACACACACACACACACACACACACACACACCAAAAAAAATAATACCCTCGTGAATTAAGCCTACTTACTTCCTTCACAAAGAGGGAAACTGAGAATAATTTTTAGTTAGAAAGAGAGCTGGAATCTGAAGCAAGACTGATCTTTGCAGGGCCCTACACTGCTCCCTACTCTCTCCTCTTTGACCCGGTGATGCTCAGGGATTACCCCTGGCTTTGCACTCAGGAATCACTCCTGGCGGTGCTCTGGGGACCATATGGGATGTCGGGTATTGAACCCAGTTGGCCCCGTGCAAGGTAAACACCCTCCCTGCCGCGCTATTGCTCCAGCCTCTCTCTCCTCTTCTGCGCAAGACATTCTTGAATGCTTGAGTGGCTGAGTACATTCACAGCCACTCCGGCCATAACAATATTATAAAAATAGATATCAGATCATGTCATTTCGTTACCTAGACTAAGACATTCTCACCATACTAAGAATAAAATCTAAATTCTCCGCCCTGACAAACAAGGGACCTGGCCGTTGCCTACTTGAGACCCTTTCCTCCACTCTCTTCTTCATTCTGCCCCATCGATCTTTTTAAAGATGGATGTTTGTCAAGAGATCCTGTTTGTCAAAATTCCTCTCATCCCAACCACTTCCTATTTGAAGTCAGCTTTAAGTTTGTTATTACTTTCTTGTTAGTTTCATCCAGGAGCGGGTAGTAAAGCGATGTGAGATAAAACATATCTCTCCTTCATTGTTTCATCCCAATGTTTAGAACTGTGGTTGGAAGACAGATGGTGCTCAATAAACACTTATTGACAATTATTAATGATTAGAAAATGTTGATATCTTGAACAGTCCCCTTTTCACCTCTTGTTAATATGTTTATGGCATTCAGAATGCGCTGAATAGGATTCATGTTGACAGAAAATCTGATTATGTTACTTTTACAGGGAACACATAAATATTTTTAATATAAATGCTAATTTTTCATATCCACAGCGATTCTATATCCAGAATCTGTTTTATACACTATATGAAAAATTTTTAAACACAATTTCCCCCTTATGTTGATAGTTCCTTATTTTGATAATTCTTTTTAATGAAAGTCATAAAGTTAAATAAGTCTGCTAAGTGGAATTGATTTATTAACAAGATCCCATTTGATTATTCTTTTTTTGGGAAACTTATAAGGTTAAATAAGTCTCTACTAAGTGGAATTTATTTATTAACAAGGTCCGAGTAAAACAAATGGTATAAACACTATCACTTGAAAATTTCCAGCCCCAGTTTCAACTGTTCACTTGCTCAACTCCTCTTCCTGCTCATGGTGAAATGTAAACATATCCACCCTGCTTGTAGAATGATCTCTGCACCACTATGTATTTATACTTGGTTTGCAGGCCACACCCAGCTGTGCTCTGGGCTTACTTTTGGCTTTGCATTCAGGGATTATTTCTGGTGGTATCAGGGAACCATACAAGAGCGTTGGAGATGGAATCTGGATTGGGTACATGCAAGACATATGTCCTCTCTGCTGTACTATTGCTCCGGCCCCAAACCAGCTTTAAACCAACTCTGGGAGTAAGAAACTAAATCCACCAGAAAAAAGCTTGAACTTCTTTTCAAATGACAGGGCTTTTACACCTCCCCCACCGTCACCACATGGAGAAAGTGTTCTGGCTCTACAACTTCCCCTAATATCAGATTTGTAAAAGGAATATCAAAAAAAAGCAGACATTAAGATTTGTGTGCAGGAAGTTTATTGATCACTGCTTTGGGAAAACATGGCACCTGCGGATAGAAGGGGAAAAAAGATGAAATTGCTGTAATAGGGTTCTCAGCCACATCTACATATGCCCTGGGACTATTGTGGAGATTGGGGGGCTTTGGGTCATGTCCCAGATTGAAACCAGGTTTTAAATCTTTACTATCAGTGCCTGGGTTCAGGACTTCCTTCATTTTTCTTATTTGCTATTTCATAGCCCATGGAGGGGAAAGTCAGGCTATTTATATGATTTTCAAATATTCTTAATAAGAAGCAGTCACTGCAACTTCAAATAAATACCGCCAAGAAGGGATTATTTTTCCAGCTTTGAGGGTGACAAATCTCATCCCTAGAACAGACTGTTTCCCCTCAAGGGAACATCCTGAATACTCTCTATTTAGATACCAATATAAATGCAACCTAATGGTCAGAGAAAAATCACATACTCCAGGAAATGGACATTTTACGACCCCATAAGGTGATGACAGTGGCTCTATTGTTAACTTTTTGAAATCCAATACAAAAATGACCGCATGGATTCAGGGTGATTTTCAAGGGAATAAAAATAAAATAAAGTGTTCCTCTGGAAAAAATCTCCAGTGAGAGCTATCTTATGATACGAGTCTCCCTGGAGACTAGTTATGGAATTTTCTTCCAGAAAACATTTTATGTGATGAAAACGGAGTGCATTTGTTTCCTTGGAAACAAACCCTTTCACCTTCATTGCACAGAATTTCAAGCAAAGAAAATTTAGTAATTAAGCACAGAATCTACCTATTTTAAACGAGTAGCGTTTTCAAATACGTGATATTATTAGAAATAAAGTATAATCAAACCCACTTAGTCTAGCCGAGGTCAAACAAACCTTCACATGATTTATTAGTGTAGACATCTACCATTTGAAGTACTGAAATAGTGCTATTTACCGAAGAACACTTATACCTGAATAGCTTAGAAAATCTTCAATTAAAATCATAGGCTGATCAAAATAATCTAAGTCCTATAGGAAAAGCTAAAAAAGATATGAGATGAACACTAAAAATATTGCTAAAAAGTTTTGTAATGAGAGTCAGAGTGATAGTACAGCAAGCAGAGCACTTGCCTTGCATGTGGCTGACCAGGTTCAATACCCCAGGATATGACCATATGATGCTCTGAGCACTGCTTGAGGTGATCCCTGAGTGCAGAGTTATGAATAACCCTTGATCTGCTATGAATAACCCCTAGTATATAAGGTGTGTCCCAAAACAAAAAAAATGGGGGGAAACATGATAGTATAGCAGGTAGGGTATTTGCCTTGTACGTGGCCAGCCTAGATTCCATCCACATGGTGGAAAAAATAAAGTTTCATAATGAGAAAGCCAATATTCTGACTAGAGACCTGTTGTGGGTAGATAGTGTTTTCTATTGGGAAATAAAATTTATTTCTCTTGCTATCCCAAATTTTGAGTCCTACAGTGGCTAAGCTCATTCACAACCTGACACCAATCTTCTTGCAGCGAAAAGTCAAAAACTTTCTATTTTTGCATCATATACTATCTGTAGTATAAAAAAAATTTTAAAAAGTAGGAGAATCAGAAAAGGTTAAAGCTAATTCTGATACTTCTCAGGTTAAAATCAATTACTGTGCCAAAAGTCATTTTAGCCTGATTTTGCATCTCTATATAAACTCTATATAAACTCCAGCGATAGCACAGCGGGTAGGGCGTTTGCCTTACAAGCGGCCAACATGGCCGACCCGAGTTCGATTCCTCCGCCCCTCTCGGAGAGCCCGGCAAGCTACCGAGAGTATTCGATATGCCAGACACAGTAACAACAAAGTCTCCAATGGAGACGTTGCTGGGCCCGCTCGAGCAAATCGACGATCATTGATTACTAGAGCAAAATGATTACTGTTGCTCTTGTAATGAATAAATAACATGACGTAGGTACTTTGAGACCATTAAAATATGATGGTGTTTCTCAATCCCAGTAGCTTTAACATCCATTGGTGAATCAATTCTTTAAGTATTTTGTCTTCGTCTTAAATATATATGTGTGTATATATATATATATATATATATATATATATATATATTAGTCCAAGTTGACAGGTTTTGTTGCTGGGTTTTTTTCCCCTTTCTTTCCCTCATCTCTTCCTTCTGTTGTTGCTGTCATTTCTAGATCTGGTACTTGTGGTTTCAGTGCATGAACACAGTTGGTTGGGATAAGCCAGAGAGTGAACAGTGGCTATGGTGCTGAGAATCACAGAAGCAGAGTCAGGGATTAAACTCAAGGTCTCATATCTGTAAGGAAACAACTTAGCAGGAATGAACCACACCTCTGTTTCCCAATTACTACTGTATCCCAATGGTGACTTTCTGTATATTGCTTACTTCTTCATGAATATACTACATTTTTTATATTATTATCTGTTGCATAAAAAAATAAAAAATATAGGAGAACCAGAAGAGGTTAATTTTAACAACTCTCAGTTTCAAATATAGAGTACTCCTTGCCTAAGTGTTGTGACTAAGTGTTTTAATTTAATTTCTTGTTTAAAATAAATATTTATTTTACTGCTTTGAGCTAGGTTTTATGACTTACATGTTTTTGAAAATCATAGGTAATCTCTTCAATAGGAAGAGTAGGATAAAGAAATGTCACAATGGGTCTAGAAAGTTTTTTTTTTTTTGCTTTTGGGGTCACACCCAGCAATGCTCAGGGGTTACTCCTAGCTTTGCACTCAGAAATTACTCCTGGCGGTGCTTGGGGGACCATATGGTATGCCGGGGATCAAACCCCGGTCGGTCACGTGCAAGGCAAACGCACTACCCGCTGTTCTATCACACTGGCCCCTAGAAAGTTTTTTTAAAGGAGCTATTAAACTAATACTTTAAGGAAAATTTATGCCACTAAAAATTAATTTGTGTTTATTAGTAACAACAAATGCATTTCAGAAAACCAGTATATCTTAGTCATTCAATTATGTATCAAATGAGTTGCCCACATTTTGCAAGGTGAGGAATTGGCTTTTTTCATCACCCAACACAAATCTCTCTCTCAAAATACTCCTTTACTTTTGCAGAGCAATTATTCTCTCCTTTTGATTGTCTGTTAGTGAATGCCTTTGACATTTTCTGTATTTTTATGTTGCATTTCAGTTTGCAGGTCTTCCTCCTCTCCTTCTTTTATCTTAAAATCTCAAGCTCAAGCCCTTTAGATCTATTTTATTTATCCTAGGACATAAAGCCTCTCATTTGATTTATCTTTATTTCTCCATCACTTAATAACAAAGTGTTAATACTGATGAGGACTTATAATTTATGTTGAGTAAATATTTTCTGGAGTGTTGAGTGGGTATATAGATGGGCGTATAGATGCCTGGGAAAAATCATAGTAGGCACTTTCAATGAGTTAAATTTAGCAAGGACTTTAATTATTCTAGCAAGATATGGAAAAAAATAGAGTCTACCTAAGCCACTAAAAAAATTATTACATGGCCATAGCCACATCATTTTGCCTTTCTGTGGTTTAGTTTGCCAGTAATTAACTGTTTAGGGGCCAGAGAGATAGTACAGGGGGTAGGGCATTTGCCTTGCACGTGGTCGACCCAAGTTTGATCTCTGGCATCCCAAATGGTCCCCTGAGCACTGCCAGGAGTGATTTCTAAGTGCAGAGGCATGAATAATCCCTGAGAATTGCCAAAAATAAACAAACAAACACATAAATGAATAAGCAAATAAAAATAAATTAACTGATTACACCATTTCTAACATTGCTTTCAACAATAGCACATCTGCCATTTTAACATCTAATTCCATGTTGCCAAAAGAGTACCACAGATTATTTTCAAGTGTTCAATTTAATAAAATTTATAAGCATGCACATATGTTCTTTCTAGCACCAGTACTTTTATATCTGATCTAAATTGCATCAGAGTAAAATTGGGTCCTTTTCCATATTCCTGCCAATATGCTAGTTCTATAGAACTAACCAAAGGGAATGAAGATCATTTTCTATTTCAAGCGATGGTCAAAGTAAGCATATGTTTTTGTGTCCTCTCAACTTCCCTGAGCTCCATTTATGCATTATACTGTTCCTGCTTCACACATTGATACCTCTAAGCATATTCTTTCTCAGGAGATGAATTTATAATATGAAAAATGAAATTAAAGCTTAACAGCATGACACAGAATTCTTTCAGTGTAAATAAAAATAGTACCTGGCTTCTACTTGCCATTTTATGTTCCAAAAGACTTTCAGAGTCATCACCTAAATATTCCATCCCAATGTACATAGGAACACAATCAAAATAAAGATGATCTGAACAAAACTCATGTATTGCTATACTAATACTGGAATAAGACAAACTGGTGATATCAATAGAGAAGAATAGTTACTTAATAATACAAATAAGAAAGCCTCGGACAGGGGAGGGAGTGTCTCATAATCAAATATACTATGACTTCTGGCTATTATGAAGACTATTTTGTTCTTGACCAAATAGTGCCATTTGATATATGGCATAAAAATCTGATTCATTGACCAGAAGACCATGAGAAAAAGCCAAATGTCTGTGATGGTAATTTCACAGGATCAGCTTAAGAGAAACAGGGTGATAATAAAGTCTCTGATAAAAGAAAAAGAAAGTTAAAAAAGCAGAATGGTGAAGGAAAAGAGCCTTTTCACTCAGATCCCAACACTTCACTGGAAAAATCAAATTAAGAAAATGTGATTCCAGAATCTGACAATGCTGTCCACTGACCTCCCGTTGTTATCGATTTGCTCGAGCGGGCCCAGTAACATCTCCATTGTGAGACTTCTTGTTACTGTGTTTGGCATATTGAATACTTTTGGACAATGCTGATCTAACACAAATATTTTAGGAAACTAGGTACTCATCTATACCACAGCACTGTAGAGGGATAGTCTTCCAAATGGTGTCAAGAGTGTTACATCTGTATATTTCTTTGCTGAGTCTGTTAGGATTTCAGCTCTCAAATGGGAAGTAGAACAGTCTTAAGGAGTGAGATTTTTCCTCTTGTGAAAATCACTGTCTGCACAAGACTATATCAGAAATCCACCAGATTACCAGCTTCAGGCAGAACATGTTTACTTGTGTGGAGAAAAATGACCTTTTCAAATATCAAGGTATGGGAGACTGGGTGTTTCCAGTAAAGGAGAAGGGAAAAGGAAATTAATAGATGATTAAAACATACAGCTCTTGAAAAATCTAAAAAAAATTATATCCTTACCCCTTACATATGAAATATTCCCTATAATAGACAAGTTTCTCTATCTTTGAAGAAAAGTGGAGAGCATCTACATTACAAATTATCTTAAAAAGGATATAATGATCCTATAAACTCAGTGTCCAATAATTCATTGTATTGATTATAGAGCTTGTGGCTGTAGTCGTCATATTATTTCATTACAATGTTTTAAGTAACAAAATAATCTTTTAGGTATAAAATTATATGAGAAACAGTATAGTTTATATCTCCAATTTTTAAAGAAAGCTCAGCTTGGATGTAGATAATAACTATAGCAATAATAGTTAACATTTTGTACTTAACACAAACCCAAACACAGGTGATGTTCTAAGAGCGTTACACGTCCATGTACAGAATATATCCAAGGTCCTATGAAGCAAATATTATTTTATCTCATCATTCAAATGAGAAAACCAAAATTCTAAGAAGTTAAATAGTTATTTCAGTATTCTACAGGCAGTCAGGAGAAGAGCTAGTATTGTCCCCATGGCCCCAAAGGCCACTAACCTCTGTATTCTCTTACAAGGGGAAGTATGTGGCAATTTTTTAAAAAAAATTATTAGTGAAACACCATTAGGTACAGTTGTAGACTTACAAATTTTTGTGCTTGGCTTTCAGTTACACAATGATCGAGTACCCATCCCTCCACCAGTGCCCATTTTCCACCAAATGTGGCAATTTTTATAACTGTAGTGTGGTAACACAGACTTGGAAGAGGTATAAAGTCATTCCCTGGAAACATATTATACCATGTAAACTACTATCTCAATCTTATTAAAAGTAGGAAAAGGGAGGGTCATAGAGATAGTACAATGGTTAGAGCCCTTACAAGTGGTCAACCTAGGTACAATATCCTGCAACTCATATGGTCCCCCCGATCCCTGCCAGGAGTGATTCCTCAGCACAGACCAAAAAGTAAGTCTAGAGCACCACAGGGTGTGCCTCTCCACCAAGAAAAACAAAAACAAAAATCTGGGAATGAGAAAGGGAAAAGAAAGGCAGAGGTTGGGAGGAAGAGAGGAAAGAAAGTAGGAAGAAGGAAGAGGAAAAGAAGATGGAAAAAAGAATGTGAATGTGGTACTAGAGAGATAATACAGGAGTTGATGTACATGCCCTGATGTGGCCAATCCTGGTTCAATCTCTATCACTGCATGGTTCCCTAAATAACCTGGAGTTACCTCTGAGCACAGAACCAGAAATGGCTCCCAAATATGAGAGGGTGTGGCCCCCAAACAAGCAAAAAATGTGAAATAATATATTCAACTTAAGTTTCAAAATAACAAATGTGCTCAGAGACTGGAGCAATACTACAGGTGGTAGGGCATTTGCCTTGCATGCAACCAAAATCTGTTTCCACTTGGTCCCAGATCCCTGTCAGGAATGACCCCAGAGCATAGAGCCAGGAGTAAGCTCTGAGTAATACCTCCAAACAAACAAAAAAATCGAGGGGCTAGAGTAACGGTACAGCATATAAACTGCTTGCCTTCCATGCAGCTGACCAGCATTCATTCTCAGGTATCCCTGCAGACCCAAGAGTAAGCCCTGAGTACTGTTAGATAAGGACCCAAAAAGCAAACCCAAACAAACAAATAAATAAATAAACCAAACCAAACAACCAAAAGAAGCAATCTCAAGGAACAGTTGGGAAATACAGTTAAGGAATCACTAAGAAGATTTATATGAAAGTGGAGAATGCTGAAATGAGTGTCAGGAAGCTGAGGGGGAGGGAGGTGGTTGGGGTGATGGGTAGGAAGTGGTAGGAGAAACAAGAGATCTCTCTGACTTCCCCAGAACTGTACCAACTTTCCTGAAAACTGCTTCTCATATGGGAGTCAAAAAGGAAACAGAGGAAGTTTACCCACACCATGGCCCATAACCAGATGCATACATCGTGACCACTTGCCATAGAGCAATGGAGTACAGCCCGATTGTCCAAGACAGTCTTGGCCTAAGAATGGAGAGCTCCTTTATAGGAAACGCTGTGCTGCTAAGCCCTGAGGCTAAACATTCGTATTATGATTAGAAGGCCTATATGATTCTCTTTAGTTCATTTCCCAGAACTCCCCTCAATTTCCTTTCATGAAACTCTTGGCTATTTCTCAAAGTTAACCCAAGACTGCCCACCATGTGCTCCAGTTTTGCTTTTGTGTTTAATGTTTGGTCAAATCCTACATTGTTTCAGGTCCCAGCTGAAATGCTCTCCCTACCATCACCACTATACTATGTCCCTGCTAGTACCCGTGAGAGACTCCTTCTTCTTCTGAATTCTTGTCTTTGCCCGATGTGTCTTCTGCCAAAGATACATTACTCTCTGGTATATCTCTGGAGACCATCTGGTAACTAAAAGATTGATTTATAAATAATAAATAAATCTTTGATTAATTTCTATAATATTCCTAATACTGTTGGGACATAAACATGATTACAATACACAAGTGGATATATAATGACCATGTCTATATGATGGGATCATTATGGCCTTAACTAAAATTTAACCTCCCTTCCCACAATTAGTCAGGAAATATACATGGCTTATAATATGTACAGAGACCCAAACCTCAAATGCCCAAGAACTCTGGATGTAGCATTCACAAGAAAAGTTAGAACTGGCTGTAGTTTAGGGAGAATAGAAACAGAAGAAGATAAGGGCAAACACAAAGTAAAAACCCTGGGGTTGGAGCAATACCACAGCTGGTTGGGCGTTTGCCTTGCATGTGGCCAACCCAGGTTCAATTCCCAGCATCCCATATGGTCCCTTAGCACCTCCAGGAGTAATTCCTGAGTGCAGAGCAACAAGTAACCCCAGTGCATTGCTGGGTGTGACCAAAAAGCAAAAAAAAAAAAAAAGTAAAAACCCCACCAGATTGTGATTTCTCCTCCAACTCCCCCAATTTCAAATGTGTTGGAAATAGCTTCTCATGTGTGTGTAGCAACAGGGCTAGATCAGACTTTGATTTGGAATCTTGCAATTTATAGATCTCTGCAAATAAGTATTATTATTGTTTTGTAGCTTTTAATAAAATATGATTTAGGTAAAAGAAAAGCTCTATGAGTGTTGAATTCAGGCTATAGTCACTAACTGGGGATACATTTCAGGCAGGTGTGATGGAATAACAGGGGTTTCGGAGATCAATGGTGCTTCTATGAGGCACAGTGAGTTCCTTCTCTAGGTCTTCTATCACATTTGATAGAGGGGAGGAAGTCAAGTTCACCAGAAGATTAGAGAAAAATGAAATGTTCCAAGCCATGGCAGCTGAGTCGTTTCAACATACTGTCTCACTGTTCTGGAAACTAGAAGCCTGGGGGGACGGGGTGCCTTCCTTCTGAAGGCCACAAATGAATCTGTTCTCTTCCTTCCTCGTTCCCAGGGTCTAGGAAACTTAGGAGTTGCTAGGCTTATAGATGATGATGATGTGCTTAGGTGGTCTTCATGCTGTCTTCTGTGACTCTGTCTCAGAATCCAAATATTTCCCTCTTATCAAGAGTCATATTGAATTAAGACCCACCTGATGACCTCATCTTGACAGAATCATCTGTGAAATGATTCTACTTATTAACAGAAGATCTTATTTCCTAAATAAGATGAATTTGCATTTGTAGACAATGGGGATTATGACTTTATCATCTTTGTAGCACAAGGTTGCACCCATGAAAGCAATATTTTCCACAAGGCTGTGCTTCTTATATAGTTCTATGTTCCTCAGAAATCTCAGCTAAAGTTTGTGCCAGAAAGAGAGAGCTGAAAATTGTAGCAGTAACATAAATGAAAGGACTGGGTTCTGAAAGACAGGACAGCTTCTCTACTCTGATTTAAAAAGAATGGCACAGATTGTATTATTTCTCTTGATCAGTAACTATACTTCCTTCTCTGTGTAGACTGAGGACATACCCAGCTACCTGTGCAAGTCAGTTGCATACACAACTCTTTTGTGTCTACTATTCAAGATAAATGGACTTAAAGGTTCAGATTCTACCTAATCCTACAGAACTAAATGGACTGACTGTCTCACTACAACAATAAAAAACATGAATGAGCTTCACCCCAATACATATTACCAGTATAAGATCTTCTGAGACCTCCTAACTTTACTGCCCTGTTTCCTTCTTAAATGCCCTCCAAATTATCCAGCAACAAGGGAGCCATGGAGATGACACAGGATTTCAGTTGGTCAAAATATCCTCAGCCTCATAGAACATGAAAAATAGCAGTTTTCAACTTCACTTCTTGCAAAACAAAGAAGTTGAGAAAGGTTATGCATAAAATGTGAAGAGTCCGCACTAGTTTTCTCCGTGAGAATCCAGGAATATTTTACCCTTTAGGTCACATTTGAATTGACTTTGAAACATCAGTGAGAATCCACCAAGAAACAAAGAAGGAACAAGAATTTCATACAAAGTAAAAAAGCACATACAAAAGCAGAACAGAAAGAGAAAATGGGGAACATGTTAGAAACAAGTTTGGAATGTTTCTTCCTGATTTCTCAACAAAGGCAGTTTATCAATATGATAAAGACAACAGTACTCGGTCTCTCTTTTTTTTATTATTTGAAAGAAACACTAATACACTGCCTGCGTAGATCAATTTTCACACAATATCCTCTTTTCAGGAATGAGGACATATGAAGAAGAAAAACATCCCACAGTCAAGGAAATACTAGATGATTGAATAAATCTCTTCCAGCTCTAATATTTTATAAGTCAGTGGGCTGTAAGGGCCCTGGAACTCAATTTATCAATGGGAAATTAGATTCTTGCAGTGGAAGAAACTCTATGTTGGGTTCTAAGTAGAGTTTAGGAGGAAACAAATAATTCAGAAATATTCTTGGAATGTTTTTAAATCTAAATCTGTGTGTGTTATCACCAGCTCTCTTCTAACCTGTATACTTAAACTAATCTTCAACAACAGTCTTATGTCTACCAGTCTTAAATATTACCTTGCCAGATTATTTTCATAATTACAGCTGTGAAGATCGCCTGGATTCTGATGAAACTATTTTAAATCAGTATTCCAAAAGTGGTTCTTCATAAAGAGCCGAGAAGAGGGCCAGACAGAATTTTTCATTAATACTCAAGTGCCTGGGTTCATGAATGTCATTTACGCAATTAAAAAAGTCGCTATCTTATCATCAATATTTTCACTTAGTTTTGCAATAGAGAAGAGCTTGTTCTACAAAGACAAAGGGATGAGGAGCTACAGTAACTGGAGTGCTCGATAATGTGCAGCTGCTAATTCAGGCTGCAGCCCAGCTTCAACAATTGTTCTGAATTTTACTTGCTCCACAGGGAGTCATAGACACTTCTTTCTGTGATATTTTAAAAACAAAAATGGAATTTAAAAAAAAATCTCATAAATACACAAGGTTGAAGAGAACGAGACAAGAATCAGTCCTTAGCACTGGCAAAATGAAAGCTGGAGGAAGGAGGGGTGAGCGATGACGCAGGGGAAGGGGAGAGGCAGGTTCTGACTCCTGAGTAACTTTTGCTGGAGCACAGTTGAATAAACTCAGGTCTGGAAAACTGTGGGGGTAAAAAGCCAGAAACCTTTACACTGACCTCCAGCTAGTTATACTTTCACTTCCAATCCTCAGGAAAAAAAAAGAAAGAAATAAAAGAATAGATCCTCAAAAGAATGGTACTAAATTGTAGGGTAGGACTCCCAGGAAGGTGTATAGCACTGATTGTAGAGGGAGCTCAGTGTTAAGTACCAGTTCTTCAATGGTCCACCCACTCACCTACCTTGTTACCCTAAAGCTGACTCTATTCCTACCCATGAGACCCCAAAGCAGTGCTCCCCCTCCCTCCTTCCCTCTGTCCCTCCATCCCTCACTTGTCCCTTCCTCCTTTCATTCCTTTCCCCTTCCTTTCTTCCTTCCTTCCTTCCTTCCTTCCTTCCTTCCTTCCTTCCTTCTTTCCTTCCTTCCTTCCTTCCTTCCTTCCCCCCTTCCTATTGAGTGTTACTCCTGGCAGTACTTGGAGAACCATGCCATAATAGGGCTCTTACATGTAAAGCCTGCACTCTGGTTCTTTGACCTAGTCCCTGGTCCCAAGAGCAGCTTTGTTATTGACTCATTAAATATGAATGGATAAGATGGAGTCATCAGACCTTTGAAGCAAGTCTAATATAGAAGACATATTCAGATAACAAAACAGGAAATTGAAAGAGTTTGACAGTTTTCAAAATCTGGGTATGCCCATCCAAGTGAACATAATTTTATGTCTCCATAGAAAGTAGTTGAGGAACTTACCTCTTTTTACTGCTTTCTCTTACTACTCAATTGCTAGCTAGCTTTATCCCTCCAAATTTCTCATCTCCTGTACTCTCTAAAATATCTTTCACAAACTCTAGAATTATTGACTAATATAAAGAAAGAAAATGGAATAAAACAATGTTGTCACTCTTAACAATCTCTGAGATAGGATATTAAGCCTAAGGAAAGAAATATAGTTAAGCATATGATTCAGGAAAGTAGGAATGAAAGAAGGATATTTGTCAATTTAATTTACCATAGCAAGAGAATCATTTTTTAACAAGTAATAAATAATAAATATACAATCTGCAAGATAACAAAATTTGAAAAACAAATACTTCATTAAGTTTGTAAGGCTAGGACATTTTATCAATACTTCCTACATTTTAAATAAAATATCCTCACACTATTGATTTTTCTGTCCATATCACAGGCTTTCAGGGAAATGATTTTATAAATGATCTGCCCAGCTAATTACAAGAGGAATCAGTTTTCAGATAGTGGATGGATAAGCCTTGAGAAGTCTCCACAGTTCTAGCACTCTATAGTCTCAAGAAATTTTATGCTTTTTAGCATGTTTTCAATTTCTGAGACCTTGATGAACTCCTCTGCAAAATTAGAATTGAACATAGAGGTCCTCAAATCTGGATAATCCATAAAATAATTCTAGTTTAGCTTTACTGGGCAGTGAGATGGTCCTTGATGGTCAAAATCTTCTACATATACTATGCTCTGAAGTGCCTCTAGTACATTTTCATTTGTCTGAATGTGAGAATTATTTTGGAGAGCTACCAAAAATACTAATATTTGGCTTAATTCCAGATATTTCAATTCCTTACATCTGTTATGTGGCCTGGTCATTGATATGTGTTAAAGTCTTCTTATTTAAATCAAAATTAAGCAAGAGAAGAGAAGCATGGCTCCGAGGAAAATTGATTCCCCATAAAATCCTCAGAAAAATTCACCTTATTGTAGGTTGGAAGGTTGACCCGGGGTCCTCTCTATTCAGGAAGGGCCCTATAATACATTTGGAACACCCAAATTATTTTATCAATGTTTATTACACTAATATTTGCCACATGACCAGATGAGTTCAATAGGGAGAATTATATAAAGATTGTTAACAAAACTGTGGATGCTTCGGACTTTTTGAAAATATTCTGGATTGTAAATTCCCTAACCTCACAAGACTTTGAAGTTGGTCAAAACTCAACAGATTAGGGCAGGGTAGATAGAACATGGATTAAGGCCCTTGACTTGTATGAGGTTAATCTGGTTTAATGCCCAGCACCACATAATTTCTCTGAACACAACAAGGTGTTACTCCTTAGCACAGAGCCAAGAGTAAGCCCTGAACAATTCCAGCTATCATTCAAGACCTCCCTTCAAAAATATAACTTAAAAATTTTAATTGAATAGTTTCTAGGGCACCTGTACTCAAGAAGAGACAAATATTAGGCACTGTCTCTGTTTCCAGGGAGTTTTCAATCAAATTTGTTTCAGGGAGTTTTTAATCCATCTCATTCTTCACTTGTACAATTTGCACATCAATTATTTTATTTTTATCAGACTAATAATAAAACTCAGAAGTAGGTATTAGTACTGTTTGCCTTTTCTTGGTTTTCTTTTTAATTTAAGAGTCTATTATTCAATGCTTTATCTACTTTATGCTGGCTGTACAAACTGAAAAAATAGAATCACTCTTAACCTCAGTTTCCTCAACAATAAGAAAGGGTTCATAATAGTGGAAATACTTAGTGTTCAAGACTCTTACAAGTTCTACATGAATTGTGCATAAAATGTTCTGAGCACACTCTAGCTGAAAGTAAGTGTTTGAAAACTTTACTATTTTGACACTTGAAACAATATTTTAAATGAATAATTTATTTTCTTCCTGATATTATTGTGATTTTAAAAATTAGAATTCTAAGAACTTCTCTAATCCAATGACAAGAAGTATAGTATATGCAGTGCATACAACTGTTTTTTTTCCCCAAAAAAGAAATAGCACTGTAGCACTGTCATCTCATTTTTCATCGATTTGCTCAAGCAGGCACCAGTAATGTCTCCATTGTGAGACTTGTTGTACTGTTTTTGGCATATTGAATATGCCACAGGGAGCTTGCCAGGCTCTGCCATGCAGACAGGATACTCTCGGCAACTTGCTGGGCTGTCCAAGAGGGACGGAGGAATCGAACCCGGGTTGGCCACGTGCAAGGCAAACACCCTACCAGCTGTGCTATCGTTCCAGTCCAAAAAGAAATAAAGAGTAAGAAACATCTAATAAAATAATTAGACTCACAGTTCTTCTGGTTATGTGTATTTCTTAGACAGATATTCATTCCACATTTTATAGTCAGCTGTTTCTTTTTCCAAATTCTGTTAGGTCTCTTCATTTCTTCTCCTAGAGCAGCTGTATCATTCAATGATTAGAATAATCCCACTACTGACTAGCACCATAAATATAAAACACATGTATGAAAGTAACAGTTTCTTGTATTAGGAAATGATTACAACACGGAGTACCAATAGCAGTTTTGTGCCTGCCTTGATAGAGCCCACTTTTGTTTGATAAATCATTATTTATTTTCCAACTCTGAAAAATATTGTAAATCGATGTTTTCTCTCATAAAATGCTAAAGTAGAATTTTGATGGTAATTATAATTGCAAATAGATCACAAGCTTTGAAATACCAAATGTAAATAAAGCAGCTCAAAACATGGGACATCTGGAGCCATACAGCAATGCAACCCGAGTTTTTTTCTGCAGTGCAGAGTGTTCCAGTTGAGTAAACAGATTAACCTTTTTGCATGCTCTTCTCACATCGGACTCAAATCTATGGGGGAAAGTACCGTTCAGTAATCAAGAAGTCTAAATAGGAATTCCCACTTTGTCCCCAAAACTTGACAGCAGGGGAGAATAAAAAAAAAGAAATCTAAAATGTTAGCAGTTATCTCTTGAGACTCTACAGTCTTTTTTTTTTTAAATTGAATCACTGTGAGCTACACTTACAAAGCTTTCATGTTTGAGTTTTAGTCATACAAGGGTCAAACACTCATCTCTCCACCAGTGCACATTTTCCACCACAAACGTCCCCAGTATCCCTACCTTCCACCCCTCGCCCTGCCTCTATGGTAGACAGTTTCCCTCTTACTCTACTTACGGGCATTATGGTTTGCAATACAGATGAGAGGCCATTATGTTTGGTCCTTTATCTGCTTTCAGCACAAAACTCCCATCCTGAGTGATCCCTCCAACCATCAGTGAGTTAGTGATCCCTTCTCTATCCCAGCTTCCTTCTCTCCAAGCTGATAAGACAGACTTCCATCCATGGAGCAATCTTTCTTGCCCTGTCTCTACTGTCCTTGGGTGTTGGGACTACAATCTTACTGCTCAGAGCAGCCTTTGATTTGGAAGTAGAAGACCCATTTGGAACTTCCACTGTGCTATTATTTATTTGCTGTATTATACTGGGAAAGTTGCCATGTTCCCAAGTCTATTACCTTCTTGACAGAGTTAGGGAGGATACCACTTCCTCCAGAAAGGTGGTGTGGGGATTTGTGTGTTCATGAGCGTGAAATGCTCCATAAACTGAAAAATATTTCCAGATGACTTAATTCCAGAAACATAGGAAGAAGACACAGAAGAAGTGGGAAGGGGAATTAACTCTGCTTGTAAGAGAGGCTGCATATCAGAAGCTGTTGCAATTAGGCATATTAGAAGCTGTTGCAGTTAAGGCGTGTCCTCTTCTATGTTAGTTTTATATCATAGGTTAATCTTCCCGCTAACCTAGCTTTGTTGCTGTTGTTTGTTTTTGCTTTTATTGAATCGCTGTGAGGAACACAGTTACAAAGTTATTCATGATTCCTTTTCAGTTATGCAACACTCATCCCGGCTCCAGTGAACATTTCCCAGCACCAATATCCCCAGTTTCCCACGGCCTGCCAACCACCACCCCCCAGCCAACCTCCAACATAGGCACTTTTCTTCTTTCTCTCTTACTTTCCTTTTGAATATTCTGGTTTGCAATATAGTTACTAAAAAGTTATCAGGTGTGTCCCTTTTCCTCCTTTTAGCACTTAGTTCTTGTCCAGAGTCATCATTTCCAACTCTCATTGTCACAGTCATCCATTCTCGCTCGATCCTAACAGACCTCCCACCATCACCAACACTTATGTCAGCTTATAACCATGTACAACTAAGTACCTGCTGGCAACCTAATTTTTGATGCTTTCATGCTTTCTTCATAGCTTTGACAAAGTCAGCATTTGCTCTACCTAAATTGGTCATAGCAGCCAGTTCGAATTTATTTAGCCTTGCTCATCCAGAGTCTCTTAAATTCCCCACCAATTTTGAACAAGGTAAGCAGGTGAATCGTAGTTGTCTTATCTGTGGAGGCAATAGTAGTAATCTTCATTGTAGATGGAGCAGAAATATATAACATTTAAATGAAGTCCGGACATTGTTTTATTTTTGTAGTTGTTATTTGGGGGCCACACATAGCAGTGCTCAGGGATTAGTACTAGCTCTGTGCCCAGGGATCATTCTTGTCAATGCCCACAGGAACATATGTGATGGCAGAGATTGAACCCAGGTTGGCTGCAAGCAAGGCAAGTGACTTTAGCCCTGTAGTTTTAATTACTTTGTATATAATCACTTATGTAGTTTCCCAATAACTATATGAGGTAAACCCCATTTTTATCTTGGGGCCACAGAAAGCTTAAATGATATTTCCAGGTTTACCCAGCTGGTTCTTATAGAAGCAAGATGAAAACATAGCTAGTTTGCCATTCGAATCTACCCATTAGCCTTTAAGCATTACACTTTTCTTTGTAACATCTACCATGTAATTAGCACTCACCATTTTCAAGGAAGTGTGCTTTGTTTTTTGTTTTTTTGACATACTTTGACTTAGAGAATCATACTGGAGCTGATTTAGTGAAAATACCAATGGTGGAATCTGTTCACTTATTGTCCTCTTCCACTTTCATTAAGCATAAGTGCCTGCAGTCAGGTGTACACATTGGAATTCTGCCATTAGAATCAACACAGCCTGTGACAGAAGCACCAAGGGGCATCAAACACCCCCATTTATACTTTCCTACTTATGGCAGTATGCATGGGCTATGATGACCTCAAACTCTTATCAGTGTCTGCCTTTTTTTGGGAAAACTAAGTTTATGTGACGATTTAAAAATTAGGATCCTTGGGGCTGGAGTGATAGCACAGCAGGTAGGGCGTTTGCCTTGCATGCGGCTGATCCGGGTTTGATTCCCAGTATCCCATATGGTCCCCCGAGCACCGCCAGGAGCAATTCCTGAGTGCATGAGCCAGGAGTAACCCCTGAGCATCGCCGGGTGTGACCCAAAAAGAAAAAAAAATTAGGATCCTTGGGGCTGGAGAGATAGTTCAGTGGGTAGACACTTATTTTGCATGTAGCTGACCTCCATTTGACTCACAGCATTCCACCTCCATATGGTGCTCAACACTAGCACGCGACAGGGACAAATGGAGACGTTACTGGCGCCCGCTCGAGCAAATCGCCGACTAACGGGAAGTTAAGTGATTAAGTGATTAAGTGATGGTGCTCAAGTAGGGCCTTGAGCTGAGTATGGCCTAAGCACAGAGCCAGAAGTAATCCCTTCCCCTCACCCCTGAATATGTATTCTTTTCAACACCACTAATCTGTATTTATGAACACTTTTAACTTTCTATTAGATCAGGTTTCTATGGTACTAGAACCAATAGTGCTGGAAATTTACCGTAAGGCTAATTTTTCCACTACAAAGTATTGGAAGTGAATTACTAGAGTCTTCTGAAGCAAACAAATCAGAAATAAAATCTTGTCTTAGAGCAATACACCAAAATCAATAGTCATCTGGGCATTATTTTAAGAAGAGTTACACAGATTTGATCCTGGATATCCTAAAAAAGCAATTTTGACAAAAATCTTACCAATAAATTATATAGCTTTATAATTTCAACTACAGATTATTTTTATGCTTGATAAATGAATTATCTCGCCACTATGTGATATATAGATATGTATGTATGTATGCATATATATATGTTTGGTAATGAAACAGTAAAATAAAAATAAATATTAAGTATCTCCCAAAATTTTTGTCTGCTCTAAATATATTTTCATCAAGATTGTTAAAAATGATTTTTACTAGCTGTATTCTAATAATACATTATTTACTTGTCCCCCTAATGATCAACTACAATAGTTGAAAGAAATAGTAAAATCACTTGGCTTGTACAGTCAATGCAGATTTCATATCTCCATTCATCATAAGCACTACAGTCTACTGGAAAGAAAAATTATTTGGTCAAGAATTTAATGGGAAGAAATCTATGCATGCCATCATAATCATACAGAGCAGTGTTTCCCAAAGTGGATGATATTGGACCTCTGGGGACACTGAGATATTCCAGGTGGTGGTACTAACCTCAGGTACAATCTGTTCATTTAACAAGGGTCAATTTCCAGGGGAGCAGTGAAGGATTAATTCTCTTCTGTAAAGGGTTTGTTGGATTCCCAAATAAGTTTGGGAAATGTGGATCTAGTCTTTCTTATCTCTCCTCCTTCTCTATTTCTCTCTATTGCTTATATAAAGCTCATAGTTTCACTTCTATCTAATAGTTTTGTTTAAACTATGGAAGTAACTGACTTAAATTCAGCTGAGAGTTAAACTATAAAAGTTAGTATCATTGGAAATGCTATCAAATCATTTTCCTATTGAATTAACATAACTTAAATCATACTATGTAAAATTCAAGTATTTCATATCCTATGTGCCATAAAAACTTACAAATGATATATCAACACCATCCAATCATTACTAAGAGATATTAAAGGCAATTTATTAAAAATCCAAATGAAGTGTCTGACCTATAGTTCCACCATAATAAATGTCACGTTTTGTTGAGAATGTTGATAGTGACATTTATCTCATAGCAATAAAACCTGAAAAAAAAAAAGCTTTTCTTGTCTTGGTCTGACACTTTCCACCACTAAGATTGATTATATTCACCTGATTACTTAGAACAAATTTGTATTCCACAATACCCAATCTGTTGTCAGAAAGTCTTGCTTTGCCAATCTTAAAATTAAAAAGAAAGAAAAGAAAAAAGTTTTAAACTCATGAAAGCTCCTATGGGGAGAAATACTAGCAAATTACTTGGAAATGGACTGGAAATGAAAACTTCTGTGTGATGGCATGCCACCTCTGGAGGAAAGATAAATAAGAAAGTCTTTTTTTTCTATCACATCAGACTTGCCATGAGAAGTCTCATTCACAAGCAGGGATTTTTTCTTATTTTTACTCTTTTCCAAATGATCCAACCAGCTGAAAACATTTTTTAAGTACAAACATGAAATCAGTCTTAGGTGCTTGTACATTATAAGGTCAAATAATTAGAAGAAAATAGATTGGTATTCACAACCTTAGTTCTTAATTCTGATTTTTCTCATTTTAGGTATTATGAAAAATAATTAATAATGGCTATTAATCTTAATTTTATTTGTAGATAGTATGTTCCTATAATTTTATACTTTCTCCTTGGGCTATGACTTCCCCTTTTCTGGAAAGTAATGAAGCCAATGCTTTAGTATAAACAGATTTTGTAATGAAAAGCGAATTTCACTCTGAGACCACATGCTCTGACAGATTGCACAGGGGAGAAATAGCTATATAACTAATTTATCATCTTTAATGGCTATCAAACTAACTCAGTATAATGAAATTCTATTATTTACTTATTTATGCATATTTATTGGCTAGTTTTTTATGTGAGCTTACCATAGTGAAAACTGTATAGTACAAAAGGAAAATAATTGCTATATTCTTGATTAAAAAGGGCAAGCTACCTTTCAGAATTTCAACTTGGAAACCCAGTGATTATATGTCCCTGCTGTCAATCTGTACGGAGAATAGAAACTTCACTTCAAAGAACTCTAAAGGTCATTTTCCAATGGTAAACAGGATAGTCATATTTCATTCAGAAGTTTAAGACAGAATGAATAGGAATCAATCAGACCAGGAAATATGGCAGAAGAAAAAAGACAAAATCTTTTTAAGCTCAAATTGTTTGAAGAAACATCCCACATCAGTCTTGTTTCAAGTCCTTGAGTTGATAAAAGGTACAGAGAAGAATGAAACAATGTGAAGACTTTTTGGTAAGAGAATTTCCCTTATTCTATCATTTTCAATAATATCAACTCATCTTATTTTATCCACCAAGAGCCATGTTGATTCTTAGTACCAGCTGCCACATTTTAACAAAATCAACAATTTATAAATATGTTTACAATGTGCGCCTACACTATACTAAAAATTCAGGGGAGAAAAAGTGATTTTACTCCACTGCTAAAAGCAAACTAATGAATTGGTCTTAGAAAATGTTATTTACACACTATACACACAGTCTTTCTTTTATATAATTATACCCTAAACAAAAAAAGTAGACCATGATTATGATGTATAGGAAATAAAAGGAAAATTCTACTAGTGAAACAAAATTTAAGGCATGGCATCTACAGAATTTAGAGTTAAAAAAAAAAAGAGAGACTCGTATGTTAGTCACAGTAGAAGTAGTAGATTTCTAGTCCTGGATGTCATTAACTACTCATCTTAGGAAAGTTACTAAAAGAAAAGTGGTGCTCATAATTTTGTCGTAACTTGAAGAAGTGAGCGTAAGTGATCTTGCGGATTCATTTTAGTTATGCTTTTTATTCTAATAATAAAAACTGTGCTTAATTTTATTGAAATGTTAAGTAAATATCTAGTCAAGTGAAATATAGAAATATCCAGAATATGCAGAAATTTTGTCAGGAGCACTCTCTTAAAACCTCAGAGATTTTCACATAATTTGAAGTGCATGATTAAAAAGTCTAATAGTAACCTTCTAAAATGTCAGACTCTTGGTACAACAATACAGCTCATCGCACCAGCTATATTCATAGCAAATGTTATGCCATTTTTCATGTGTGATGCTATAAGAACAATTCCTTTTTCTTAAAAAATAATCATATAAAAATTATATTATTTTCAGTCATTCAACATCAATATTCAATATTTATATACAAAGTATAATGGAAACTATATTAAGTCTAGTTACTATCCATTAATAAACAATTCTTTATTCATTTATTCATCAATGGACATTTAGGTTTTTCCCATATTCCACGCCTTATAAATAATGCTATAATGAACATAGGTGCAAATAACTTTTTAAACTACCATTTTATTCTCTTTAAATAAATACCCAGGAGTGGAATTGTGGATATATATATTGAAGTTCTATTTTTAACTTTTTTAGGAGCCACCATACCATTTTCTATACTGGTTCACTATGTCATTTGGTAACTTTCATTAAACACTTAATTGACATCTATCACTGTGTAAGCTTGAGATGTATAGTATATTTCAACCTATTTAGAAATTAAAGTTGACGTTTTCCATTAAGGTATATAAGTTCTACATATGTTGAATATTAATTCCTTTATCAGATATATTATTTTCAAAAATTATATTGATTCAGTAGGATGCCTCTTCATTTTGTTCTTTTGTTGCGTAGAAGATTTTTAATTCGATATAGTCCCACTTACTAATTTTTGCTTTTTCTGCATTTACACCTGGTCTAATAATAAAAAAATTTTTCCAAGATCAATTTTAAGAATCTTATCACCTATGTCTTACTTCAAGAGTCTTATGGTTTTAGTTCTTTAATCTATTTTGAGTTAAAGCTATGTGAACGGCATAGAATAGTGAGCTAATTTTATTGCATTTAATGTGGCTCTCCAGTTTTCTAAATACAGTCCACTGAAGATAGTGTTCTTTGTATATTGCATATTCTTGGTTCACTTGCCATAAATAAATTTGCCATATATGCATGGGTTTATTTCTGCATACTGTTCCATTGATGAGCTGGAGCAATAGCATAGCGGATAGTGCATTTGCCTTGCATGCGGCCAACCCAGGTTTTATTCCTCCATCCCTCTCAGAGAGCCCGGCAAGCTACTGAGAGTATCCCGCCCTCCCGGCAGAGCCTGGCAAGCTCCTCATGGCATATTCAATATACCAAAAACAGTAGCAACAAGTCTCACAATGGAGATGTTACTGGTGCCCGCTCGAGCAAATCTATGAACTTCGGGAGGGCAGTGCTACAGTGCTACAGTTCCATTGATCTGTATGTCTATATTTAACCAATACTATATTGTTTTGATTACCACAGCTTCATAATATAGTTTGAAATCAGGCTATATGGTTCTTCCAGTTTTGTTCTTTTCTCAATATTGAATTGACTAGTCAGTTTTTGTGGCTCTATCTAAAGGTTTACTCTATTTCTGTAAAAAATATCTTTTAGAATTTGATAGGTATTATACTTCATATGCAAGTTTCTCTGGATTATAGTAACTATTTCTAACCTACAGAATTTCACCGGCTTGCTCAGTTTTTACATTTTTATAACATTCAAACTAAGGAATGCTCATTTATTCTCCCTGAAAACATGGCTCAATTCTATATTTAAATTAGTTATATTCAATAGGATAAATTGTTACTAAAAAAACAAAAATTATCATATAAAACTGTGCGTCTGGGGCTGGAGAGATAGCACAGTGGGTAGGGCGCTTGACTTGCATGTGGTTGACCTGGGTTTGACTCCCAGAATCCCATATGTTCCCCTGAGCACCGCCAGGAGTAATTCCTGAGTGCAGAGCCAGGAGTAACCCCACTGCATTGCCAGGTGTGACCCAAAAAGCAAAAAACAAACAAACAAACAAACAAAACCTGTGGGTCAATTTGAATTAACTTTAAATCAAAAATAAAAATCAAAAAAACTTAGATTTCAGTTTAGCCACAGCTAGGTGACAATTCATTCCGTGAATTGTCTCTTTTTATCCTCTTAGAGAAGCTTATTGTGCTCTTGCTAAAGTTTATCTTTAATCTGTATTTTACCTTTCATTGTCTCAGCTCCTCAAGTCAGTCTTGATAATTTTTTAAGCCAAAACTTCCTGGCAATTCTGGACTTTGTATTTGTAGGGCTTTATATTAGAAGTGCTGCATATTTGAATTTGCTTTTCTGTTTCCCTCTCCAGTCCTTTCTTGCTCCCTCCCCCTATATATAAGCAGTGTTAAGAGTGAAAAAGAAGAAGTGGTTTCATTTTAGGGAAAATGATCAATGTTACTTTGATGAAGTTACATTAATTTTTTTTATTAAATCACAATGATATACACATCTACAAGGGTTGTTCATGATTTACATTCAGTCATATAATGTTCCAACAACCATCCCTTCACCAGTGTACATTTCCCACCTGAAATAAACTCACTAATAAGACCATTATTATTTGTAAGTATTAAAGAAAGGAAGAAATGATGATTCCCTTGCCTCAGTCCCTCAGAAAGAACTTGCATTGTTTGTCAGGATTTAGTGAATATCACTATTTATTCAACATTTGAAAAAATAGAAAAGACAATTTTTAAAAAATATTTAAAAATTTTTATTAGTGAGATACCATGAGGTGCAGTTGTAGACTTACAAAAATTTTTGTGCTTCGGTTTCAATTATACAATGATCAAATACCCATCTCTCCACCAGTGGCCATTTCCCACCACCACGGATCTCAGTAACCCTCCTACCCCCATCCCCCCCATTCCACCCTGCCTCTGTGACAGGGCATTCCCAAAAAGACAATTTTTAAAACTAGAATTATAATTAAAAAATTAATTCAGGGGCTGGATAGCACAGCAGGTAGGGCATTTGCCTTGCATGCGGCCAACTTGGGTTCGATTCCCAGCATCCCATATGGTTCCCTGAGCACCACCAGGGATAATTCCTGAGTTCAGAGCCAGGAGTAACATCTAACCCCTGTGCATCACCGGGTGTGACCCAAAAAGCAAATAAATAAATAAATTCAGATACAATTCATAATATCAATGTAAAAGGCACTGGAAACAACAAAGTTGAATTAGATTAAAACTACATAAAGTACATTAAATTACATCTCCTGGAGCAATAGCACAGTGGTAGGGCATTTTCCTTGCGCATGGCCGGCATGGCTGAGCCAGGTTCAATTCCTCTGCCCCTCTCAGAGAGTCCAGCAAACTACCAAGAGTATCTTGCCCACACGGCAAAGCCTGGCAAGTCCACTCATGTCGTACTCGACATGCCAAACACAGTAACAACAGGTCTCACAAGTGGAGACGTTACTGGGCCTGCTCGAGCAAATCAATGAACAACTGGCAGACAGTGCAGTGAATGCGGTGAATTGATTTCATCCAATTGGTCGAGATTCTCACAAAGCCAAGAAACAAAAGTTGTGAGAAATTGTTTTGTTGAGAACATCAAACTTACCTGGTCTACCAACCCCTTTTCAGAAAAAAAAATTCTCATCACAGCCCTGGAAATGTACCTTCTTTAAATGAACAGACAACAGAAAGTTCCCCTGATCTCTGGCAGTTTACCTGAGGCTACCTGCTGCCCCATCATTCTAGTGTGGGGGAGTCAGTATCATCTATTTGGGGAATGACTGATCTAGAACTTCCTGTCAACCAAGAAGGTAAGAAAGGGTTGGAAGGTGTATTATAGTTATTTTTTTCACAGAGCCTGTATGTCTCTCTGTGTGTTTCAGCAATGTTTCAATCAGTACAATATAACTTATAGGCCTTGGTGATAGCTGTGCGCACAGGAGACAAAAAGAACAATACAGGGCTTAAGGTGCACACCTTGCATGTAACCTTGCATGACGCCAGTTCAAGTGTCCTAGAATTTTCTGAGCACCATATGGGAGGCAAAAAAAATGGAAAAAAGGATTTAAATATAGCATAGAACTGTCTTCAAATGAAGTCATATAAGCGAGAGCCAGAGGAAAATTACTCCAGTGTTTCATATTCTCTAATTTGACACAGAAATAGAACCTTGATATTTAGAAACAAGTATACGTATTACAATTTGTGGACTTTTCTTTAATGAATATTGACATATAAATATTTTGACCTGTGTTTTATGGGAATCTGGAGGGGACCCACAAAATTTGACTAACCTCTAGAAGTCCCAGTACAGCTGACATATTGAACTGCTGATGGAAAGGAAGAAGTCAGAGGCATAAACACCAAGTGCAGGTTCTACAGATGATGCATAGTTTCAAAGTTAGATTATCTGGACTTTTGTTTCTAGTCATAAGAATGGAAGAATAAATTAACCCTCCCACTTTAAACAACTAGAAAAGCTGACAAAATCTATGAAACAATGGCCGTAATTAGTCAGAAAATGTCAAATGAACAGCGAAGTCAATGAATACCCCAGGCAGAGCCTAAAGGTTGTTGCCAGGCTACAGTTCAGAGAAGAAAACCAAACAGCCAGTTCAACATTCTAAATTGAGCAGAAGGAGATTGTTGTTTAAGGAAGATGAGGTGTACTAGAAATGGAAAGATAATCAGAGACAAAGGAATTTTCCAGAGATGTAATCTAGACAGTTGTTAGGTTTGGTTAGATACTGATATTCAGTTGTGTGAGATGAAACTACACTAGCTAAAGAAAATATCCTCAGTCTGAACAGTTCTCAGAATTCATGCAAAAATAATCAGTTTGTGTTTTTGCCAGCAAGCATAGCTTGACTGGGTCAGAACAAGATCTATCACCATTTAAAACACTACAACAAAATCTGACAAAGTTTGAAAACCCCAACAGGTGTACTATGCCAAAGAAATGATGAGAAAATAAAACCAATAAGTAAAAGAAACCTGATTAATAAAAGATGCGTAAGTATCTAGAAATATGACAGAGATAAAGGTCTTTGCAGACAAAACTCTTGTTGGGAGGAGGTCACACTTACTGATGGTCTGGAGTTAGCCAGGTTCTACACTCAGAAATTACTCCTGGTGGTGCTTGGGGGACCATATGGGATGCTGGGGATCAAACCCTGGGTCAGCAGCATATAAGGCAAGTGCCCTACCCACTGTATTATTTCTCCAGTTACCAGACAGAAATATTTTTTTTATTTTTTAATTTTTATTAGTGAAACACCATGAGGTACAGTTGTAGACTTACAAATTTTTGTGCTTGGGTTTCATTTATACAATGATCAAGTACCCATCCCTCCACCAGTGCCCATTTTCCACCACCACGGGTCCCAGTATCCCTCCAACCCTCTATCCCCCCTCCCCCGATCCCCCTCTGCCTCTGTGGCAGAGCATCCCCTTTTGTTTTCTCTCTCTCTTTTGGGGTGTTGTGGTTTGCAAAAGAGGCATTGAGTGGCAATCATGTTTGGTCTATAGTCTACTTTCAGCATGCTTCTCCCATCCTGGGAGGATCCTCCCAACACCCTTTATTTGGTGCTCCGTTCTCTATCTGAGCTCCCTTTTCCCTAGCGAGATAGAAATATTTTTAAAAGACTTTCTGTAAATAGGGTCTAACTGTTCAAGATTATAGAGGATAACCTGAATATAATGATGAAAGTAAAGAAACAACTGAAAATACTGCCACTGTCACTATCCTCCCATTGTTCATGAATTTGCTCGAGCAGGCCCAATAATATTGTGAGATGTGTTACTGTGTTTGGCATAACGAATACTTCATGGGTAGCTTGCCAGGCTTTGCCGTGTGGGCAAGATACTCTAGGTAGCTTCCCAGGCTCTCCGAGAGGGGAGGAGGAATCAAATTCGAGTTGGCCATGTTGGCTGAGTGCAAGGCAAACACCCTACCCGCTGTGCTATCACTCCAGCCCACTGAAAATATAGAGACTTCCTGGTACTAATCTCGGCCATTCTTGGGTGTTAGTCTCCTATTTTGTTACTTTATGTTCCCCAGATGAATGCAATCTTTCTATGTCTATCCCTTTCTTTCTGAGTAGACTAAACATGATTGTCACCCATTGCCTCTTTTGCAAACCACAACACCCAATAAGAGAGAGAGAGCAAAAGGGAATGCCCTGCCACAGAGGCAGGGTAGGATGGGGGGGGACAGAGGGTGGGAAGGATACTGGGAACCGTGGTGGTGGGAAATGGGCACTGGTGGAGGGATGAGTATTTGAACACTGTATAATTGAAACCCAAGCACAAAAATGTGTAAGTCTGCAACTGTACCTCATGATGTCTCACTATTAAAAATTTAAAAAAATATATAAAATAATAAATTAAATTACAGTTCAAAATAAAGAAAATACAGAGACTTAAAATTCTGTTATATAAAAACAAAAACACAATGAACTATATTGCGAACAAATTACATAATGAAGAAAAATACATACTGGAACTAAAAGCTATAAAAATAGAAACTTCTATATGTGTGCATATATATGAAAAAACCTTTATTCTTGCAATATAGTGATAAAAACAACATAAGACAGTTAAACATTCAAGTGACATAGATCCCCAAACAAAAAATACCAATAATAAATAATAAGAATATAAAAAGATCTTCATATCATTAAACATAGAGAAACAAATTAAAAGTGCAATTAGATGTCACAGATATACAACTTCAAACTGATAATATGGAAAACCTGGAACTCTGATACACTGCTAGTGAGAATGTAAAGCAACTTCAGCAGCTTCTCCTGAAGATTAATATATGATTGCCATACCATACAGTAACACCCTCCTGACTTAATAACCCAGTATTATTGTAGCATTGTCCATCCATTGTTCATCGATTTGCTCGAGCGGGCACCAGTAATGTCTTCATTGTGAGATTTGTTGTTTCTGGTTTTGGCATATCGAATACGCCACAGGGAGCTTGTTAGGCTCTGCAGTGTAGGTGGGATACTCTCGGTAGCTTCCCGGGCTCTCCGAGAGGGATGGAGGAATCAAACCCGGGTCAGCTGCGTGCAAGGCAAACACCCTACCCTGCTCTGCTATCGCTCCAGAAACAAAAATTTCATTTACCTATAAAGACTGGCATTCATAAAAGTTTTACTAATAATGGTTAAGAAAAGAAGTGAAAACAACCAAAAGTCATCCATCAGCTGAGAAGTAGACAAACTCGTCTTGGAACACTTAACAGTAAAAGAGAAAATCACTGATTCATACAGCATGGATGAATCCCAAAAGCATTGTGTTAAATGAAACAAGCCAGATGCAAATGACTAAACACTGTATGGTTTCATTTACTTGATGTTCTGGAAAAGGCGAATTGTTGTGACAGAAAGAGCATCAGTGATTGCCAAGGACTGAGGTGGGAGAAAGGGGCTGGCTGCAAAAAGGTAAGAGAGAAGTTGTCGGAAGTAAATGCGATGTTCTATGAAACTACTGTCGAATAGAAAGATATTTTCAGCCATCGACATAGAGAATTTAGATATTTTACTTGTTGAAAATAAATGAAATAAAACAGGTAAGCATTCGTTTTAAGAATAGATTTTATTTAATATGCATAAACTGAATTTCAATATGTAATCAATATAAATTAGAAAGATCAATTAGTGATTAGCGGTAAGGAAGGGGTTAAAGGCTTAAGTGAATAGGGTTAAAGGGGTCAACTCTAACTATGACAAAGATAGTTGGACATGATCACTCTTACTGGTGCCCACTCAAGCAAACTGATAAACGGGACTACTGTTCTACAGTGCTAGTTGATTATCTATACAACAACAACAAAAATAGTAATAGTAACTATATGAACTGTATCAAATATACTTGGTCCTATATCAGGCACTTTAAATCATTTCCTTCTCTCCACAGCATGCTGAAAGTAGGTAAAGGAGCAAACAAGAAAACCTCTCAGTATCTGCACTGTGAACCACAATGCCCAAAAGGAGACACAGAGAAGGAGAGAGAGAGAAAGAGAGAGAGAGAGAGAGAGAGAGAGAGAAGTCCCTACCATAGAGACAGAGACAGGCTGGGGAGTTGGGGGTAGCAGGAGGGAAACTGGGGACATTGGTGATGGAAAAGGTACAATGGTAGAGGAATGAGTGTTGGAACATTGTATGATTGAAATTTGATCATGAACAACTTTATAATTGTGTATCTAACAGTGATTCAATTAAAAAATTTTATAGGGTTCAACTTTATAGGAAAGAATGGAATTGAATTTTAGTGAGCCTAAAGTATCATGTATATTGATTTCTAATGATAAACACTTGACTATATAATGCTATAATCCAATATTATCTCGGTGAAAGGATGGACATTTTTATTGAGATAGCAACAGATTTTCACACTGCCTTTGAAATTCAGTGTGTATTTTTCACTTAAACCAAATATAATTAGGACTAGTCACATTTCAAGTTACCAATAAGCATAAGTAGCTAAAGCCTACCATTTTGCATATAGTAGTTCTATATCATGATTATGGTGGTGGTTATACAACTGTAAACTATTGTCAAAATTCACTGAATAGCACACTTAAATCCAGTACAGTTCATTGTCTGCAAAAAATACCTCAGCTAAACTCATTTACAAATTATAGTAGTTGATCTGTGGGTTTTCTCACATAAAAGGCAGTGCTGAAGGATACAGGAAAAATACAAAAACAAGCAAGAAACAGATCCCTGGGTGAGAATTTTTTTGATCTAATTGGGAAAGTAATAGTAATAGATATGATATGCAGCTTTGCAATGTCCTAACATGAAGTCAGAGTTCAAACATAAAGTTCAATAAATTAGTTCTATTAAGTAATATATCATAGATACTGAGCTGGAATGAGAAGAGACAGACATAAATTAGCAGGTCATTTTTCTAAGAACCTTGCTATACTAAGTCCTTTGTGCATTTTAGTGTAGAAAATATAGCGATTAGGAAAACTGATTTATATCCTGGTTATTCTGCATTACTGTGTGATATAATTTCTCCGCCGTAGTTGATTTTCTGGGCTGGAGCAATAGCACAGGGTATTTGTAGGGTATTTGCCTTGCATACGGCCAACCCAGGTTTGATTCCTTCAACCCTCTAGGAGAGCCCGGCATGCTACCGAGAGTATCCCACAATAGTTTACAGTTGTATAACCACCACCATAATCATGATATAGAACTACTATATGCAAAATGGTAGGCTTTAGCTACTTATGCTTATTGGTAACTTGAAATGTGACTAGTCCTAATTATATTTGGTTTAAGTGAAAAATACACTTGCTATCTTGGCAGAGCCTGGCAAGCTCTCTGTGGCGATTCGGTATGTCAAAAACAGTGACAATATGTCTCACTTCATGTTCCTGGAGCAAGCTGCCGCCATTGGGCTACACTAGCATATGACAGAGACAAATGGAGATGTTACTGGTGCCCACTCAAGCAAATTGATAAACGGGACTACAGTTCTACAGTGCTAGTTGATTATCTATACAACAACAACAACAACAAAAATAGTAATAGTAACTATATGAACTGTATCAAATATACTTGGTCCTATATCAGGCACTTTAAATCATTTCCTTCTCTCTACAACATAATTTAGCAAGTCTAGTTATTCAACTTTATATAGATAAGCCAGATATAGACAAGCTAAGTAACTCACTCAAGTCAGTAAGTGTAGAATAGCATTTAAATAAAAATTATAATACAAAAAGCTTGTATACCTTCTACTAGATAGCATTATGCTCCAAGATGGATATTAGATAATTGTTATCCAAGGACTGATGATGCTATGTAAGGTAAAGGTAAAGGTAAAGGCCCTCCCGTTGATCGTCGATTTGCTCGAGCGGGCCCAGTAACGTCTCCATTGGAGACTTTGTTGTTACTGTGTCTGGCATATCAAATACTCTCGGTAGCTTGCCGGGCTCTCCGAGAGGGGCGGAAGAATCGAACCCCGGTCGGCCATGTTGGCCGCTTGTAAGGCGAACGCCCTACCCGCTGTGCTATGTAACATGGAATAATAACTAAGAGTCATACTCTAGAGAGACAGAGACAAAGCTGACATTCCTTCATTGCTTCTTGGAGGTGTGCTCAGAAAATTGGCAAAATTACTGAGTCTTGGTTTCTCCATACTATCTAGTGTGTTAAGGTGAAATGCAAAGTTCTTGGGGTCAGAGTGGCCAAGCATAATTCATTATTGTATATACTTGGGAAGTTGCTTAAACTTCAATGCTTTTTAATTTTTCCCATCTGAAATTTCATTTCATTTCATTTCATTTCGTCATCCTGTTATTCGTCGATTGCCTTGAGCAGGCCCCAGTAACGTCTCTTTCATCCTAGCCCTGAGATTATATTCAAGGCTCTTTAGGAGAATGAGACCCATCATTGTTACTGGTATTTGGCATATTGGGTACGCCACGGGGAGTTTGCCAGACTCTGCCCTGTGGACAGGCTACATTCGGTAGCCTGAAAGTTTGTCCAAAGTAGGAATGAGATAATAAGATGTCATAAAAAGATGTCCTGAGAAGATGTCGCGCGGCTGCAAATGCGTCCGCTCAGTTCCGGGATCTGGATTTTATAGTCTCTGAGTCTTGGCCATTGATGGGATTACACGGCGCCAGGGGGCCAGGTGGTGGGTGTGACCCCCGCCTACTGGAATTTGGAGGATCTGGGTGGAAGATGCTCAACTCCAATCCAAGTAGGCTTGGAGATCTCGGCCCCAGAACCCGCGTGGCTTTGTACCTCTGCCAGTACCTTCATGTGAAATATAGGTGATAATTATAACTTATAACTTACCCAAAGGTTGTAAGGACAAATATGTTCATGTGATCTAAGCATTTAGAATTGAGGTTGATTTTAGAAATTCTACTTCTTCTTCTTCTTCTTCTTCTTCTTCTTCTTCTTATTGCCATTGTTATTATTGTTATTATTGTTATTATTATTATTATCAGATGGGCTGGTCACGTAATGAGATTTAAAGACGACGCTGGACTAGAACTGTTACCGACTGGATTCCATGGGATGTCAAAAGACTGCGCGGCCGACCACCTACCAGATGGTCAGACTTCTTCATCAAGATCATGAACGATCAGTTTGAGTCTCTTCATGTTCCTAGAGCGAACAGACACCATTGGGCTACACTAGCACGCGACAGGAACAAATGGAGACGTTACTGGCACCCACTCGAGCAAATCGACGATTAACAGGAAGTTAAGTGATTAAGTGATTATTAGGCTTGGAAGTATAAATGAGGCCCCCATAACCATGCCACCGGACTCTGCACCAGGCTGTTTTCACTCAGGGCACCCCAGAGTGGGGCAGGGACCCAAAGGGACCCAACCTCGGCAGCTGACCTCCACTACCCAACCACCTTGGAAGTCTCACAGAACCCAGATAATGCAGAACTTTGTGACCTTGGATTCTGAACTCAACAGGACCGGGAATAGAGATGCTGTGCATGCTTCCCCCAGTCTCCGGTGACCCAGGAATCACACCCATAAGCCACACCCTGCCAGCACCAGATAATCTCCTCTTCAGCCACCCTCCAGAACTCATAGCTGCTCCTCCCAGATGGGAGTATAAAACGAGGCACCCATCACCATGCCACTGGACTCTGCACCAGGCTTCTTTAACTCAGGGTGCCCCAGAGTGGGGTTGGTGAGAATCCTCCCTGCCCCAATGGACCCAGACCCAGCAGCCGATCTCCACTACCCAACCACTACCATCCTCCAGGCCACTTTCAGGACAGTACGGCCACAAAGCACAAAGACACATTATAAGACATTTCCTACCCATTTTCCATAATTACCCCACCATATTTGATGGGTTTCAGACAGTAGGCAACAAATCCTAGAGAGAAATATGTAAATATATGCCACTCGGAGAGCCCGGCAAGCCACTGAGAGCATCCCTCCTGCACAGGCACAGCCTGGCAAGCTCCTCATGGCAAAGTCAATATGTTAAAACCAGTAACAACAACAGGTCTCATTGCCCTGACCCTGAAAGAGCCTCCAATCATTGGGAAAAGATAAGTAAGAAGAGGCTACTAAAATCTCAGGGCTGGGAGGAATAGAGATGTTACTGGTGCCCATTCGAGTAAAAAAATGAACAACGGGATGACTGTGATATAGTGATACAGTGATTCGACTTGGGAATACACCAGGCAATGCTCAGGGGCTACTTCCAGCTCTGCACTCAGGAATTATTCCTGGCAGTGCACGAGGGACCATATGGGATGTCAGGGATATAACCCAGGTTGGCTGCATGGAAAGCAAGCTTCCTATCCATTGTTCTATCACTCCAGTCCCAGCTATTATTTATGTGCTTCTAGCTTGGAAGTCCTACAAATTTCTAAAATGTATTAAATATTGTGGAGTCATCAGAAAGTTCCCTTTGCTCTCAGACTGTTTATCCATGGGTCTTAAATAACTATCAAACAATTCTTGAAATGTGGAGATTCATGGAGAGTTACCTTGAGAGTTAGCTGGAAAGAAATGTGATAGCACAGCGGTAGGGCATTTGCCTTGCGCACAGCCAGCCCGGCTGAGCTGGGTTCAATTCCTCTGCCCCTCTCGAAGAGCCCGGCAAGCTACCAAGAGTATCTCGCCCGCAAGGCAAAGCCTGGCAAGCTAACCGTGACATACTCAATATGCCAAACACAGTAACAACTACTGAGAGTATCTCGCCCGCACGGCAAAGCCTGGCAAGCTAACCGTGACGTATTCAATATGCCAAACACAGTAACAGGTCTCAAAATGGAGACATTACTGGGCCCACTCGAGCAAATCGATGAACAATGGGAGGACAATGTTGACATATGTTGTTGACATCTGTCCAAACTAACAAAGACAGATTTATATTGACATGGTTTCAGCTGTAGTACTCATTAGGTCACTGAAGAAGATGAGAGATCTTTGAAAACCTCTTTCATTACAAGAAGCTTAAACTCAGTTTATTAGGTTGAAAGACATTTAAGGGGAAGTTAATATAAAATTTAAATATCTCCAACCTACATGTGACCTTCCATCTCTGCCTTGTTCCCTTCACCTACAATCCCATTTGGCCCTGCCCCCAATTTGTACCTCTGTTCCCACTTCCCTTGGTTTTCATCAGACTTCGCTGCTGCAACAAGTCCTGACATCACCTGCTTTTACTGCTCTTATCCTTTGCTGTTATGTCATTTCCCATGACCAGACTTATATATTATACTTCACAGGATTATGCAGACATTTTTCTATCTATAATGTCAAGACTATTCATTGGCATTTTCACAGAACCTAGAACTGCACCTGGAACAATTTCAAATTTAAAATGCATTAAGTGAACAAATGAATCTTAGAGGTCCAAATGACCACAAAGTACCCCTGGCTCTAAATCTTTCCTCACTATGAGAGGCACACACACAGAATGCCTTTATCCCAATACTCAACCTGGTATGGTACTAGACACATCAATTTTAAAACATTTGCTAAAAACATACCGAGGTTATTAGATAGGAGAAGGGAACTGCAGTAGGAGACCCCCTTCTCAAAGGGACCCAGTGGACTGTGGTGGGTATTTATGTGTGCTCTGGAAGTGGGTGTGGTGTGGCCGTATACACTGAAAGAAGTGTGATCCTATACTCTTGAAACATAGTGTTGTAAAGCAACATCTTCTTAGTAAAAAACAAAATTGAAATACTACTAAAATTAAATTTTAAGATATGTCCCAATAAAGTTACTGAATAACTAAAATAAAGAGCTATATAAAAAATAGTTTTACTAAAGTGATAGTACAACTGAGTGTGTGGGCAGGCTGAGTGCACGATTTGCAGACAACAGACCTGGGTTCTATGCCCAATACCATATGGTCTTCTGAGCAACTCCAGGAGTGACCTCAAGAGCCAATCTGGGAGTAGCACAGGAGCATTACTGTGTGTGATGGGGGGCCAGAGTGTTTGCCTAGCATGTGACTGACCCACGTTTGATCCCCAGCATCCCATATGGTCCCCTGAGCCTGCCAGTAGTGATTTCTGAGTGTAGAAGCAGGAGTAATCCTTGAGCACATCTGGGTGGGGTCCCAAAGTAACAACTAAAACGACAAAAAATAGTTAAAGAGGAATTTATTCAGATAAATTAATCATTGTTGCAATGGTGATAAGAAGACTGGATAGCCGCACATAAAAAAAATAAAATTAGAATTGTACCTCAAACACTTGACAAAAGTGAACGAAAAGTGGGTTAAAAATCTTGATAGTGGACCAGAATCCATAATGATTATGATGGTGGTTATATATTAAAGAAAATATTGACAAACTCTCCAGAAAACTCACTGCAGAAGAATCTTCAACACAATTACCACAGTAGCAAAGACAACAAAAACAAAAGTAAACAAATGGGACTGCATCAAGTTAAAAAGCACAGTGGAGGAAACTCAAGTTCTAACAATACACCACACCCTACTAATTGGGGAAAAATATTTTCATACAATATTTCTGATAAGGGATTGATACCCCAAATCTATAAAGCACTTACCAAACTTACCAACAAAAAATTCTAATGACTCTATTCATAAGTGAGGTTTGGAGATGAACAGATGCTTTCCCAAAGAACACACATGAGTGGCCAACAGGTAAGTAAACAAGCCCCAATCATTACCAATAATTAGGGAATGCAAAACAAAAATCAAAGAGATATCAACACCTGTGAGAAAGGCACATATCAAAAAGTCAGGAAATAGCATTGGCAGGGCTGCAGTAAGAGAGGAACCTTCATCCACTGTTTGTGGGAATGTCATCTTAGTTCAACCTGGGTGGGGTCCCAAAGTAACAACTAAAACAAAAATTTTATTGTGAAAGCAATATGGATATTTCTATAAAAAGGAATAGAATTCCTATATGACCTAGCAATACCACTTCTTGGCATCTGTATTCAAAACCCAAAAATCATTAATTTGAAAGGATATATGCTCACCTATATTCATCACTGCATTTAGTACAATAGTCAAGATATGAAAACTTTCAAACGCCTAACTACAGATGAATGGATCAAGAAGTTGTGGCATAGAGAAGAAATCGCTATGATAAAGCTGGAAATGATCACCCTGGATAAGACCTGCATGCTGAAAGTAGGTAAAGAAACAAATATGATAACTTCTCAGTACCTGTGTTGCAGACGGCGTCTTCCTGTGTTCCAGAAAGAGGGAGAGATAGGAAGAGAGGGAGAGAGATAGGGAGAGAGAGGGAGGGAGAGAGAGAGAAAAAGAGAGGAAGAGAGGGAGAGTGAGGAAGATGGAGAACGAGAGGAGGGAGAGAGAGAGACAGACAGACAGACAGACAGACAGACAGACAGACAGAGAAGGGCTTTCCATAGAGCCATAGAGGCAAGCTGGGGAAGGGGGTGGAGTGGGAGGAAACTGGGGTTACTGATGGTAGGAAATGGACACTGGTGGTGGAGGTCTAGGTGTTGGATCATTGTGTGACTGAAACCTGATCATGAATAGCTTTGTACCTGTGTATCTCACAGTGATTCAATTAAAAAGATATTATTATTTTTTAGAGATGTGGCATACAAACATAGTGGAATACTATGAAGTTCTTAGAAAGAAAAAAATCATGCAATCTGTTGAAACAGGGATGGAACTAGAAGATATCATGCAAAGGGAAGCCAGTCAGAAGGAAAGGGACAGATACACAATGAGCTCTCTCATATGTGGGACTTAAACATACACAGTGAGGTAGCAACAAAAGTCAAAGGTAACACGATGGAAAAACTGATCCACAGGATTTAATGGGGTCAGATGGTAGGAAGGGATGTCAGGATCCTTGGGGAAGGGAGATGAGGACTCTGGTGATGGGTGTGCTGTAGGAATTATGTGCATGATAAACTGCTATATAGTATCATAAACGATGAAATATTAATTTAAAAATAAAATGAAAATTAAACATTTAAGTATTTTAAAAATTATTCGCTGTTGCTTGTTTTCTAGGAATCTTAGGAAAGCAAGATTAGGAAAAGTCTTTGTTTCCTTCCTTTAAGTTTGTAGGATAACATTGATTTATCCTTTCTCCCTGGCCACAGGAAGCTTGGGTTTGTTGGATTGCATCCCATCACAGTGTTCCCATGGCGCTCACATTCCTCTGTGTTTATCTTTAACTTTTCTTTGCTCTCTTCTCCAAGCAGTTAATCACCCATTTCCCCTAAGCAGTACCTAAGACTTGTAAAGTCAAACTCTTCAGAAATCTCTGGATTGGTATTTGTCAGTGAAATATTGCTTTTCTCCTTCTCTTATGTCCTTCTGCATAGTTCACTTTAGAGCAATGCCCTTTTTTGTATAGACACAGGAAGACAGTTAATGTTATGCTTTTTAACTTGGGAGTTAACTGACTCTGAATAATATTCGCTGCTGGGCATCTGTTTACCTAACTAATATTCAATTGCCCTTAGTTACTTGCCAACAAAGTAGGGTCCCGATGAAGGAACTGGATGGACCCAGGGCAATCTGTGAGTTATCCTGGCATCAAAATGGGCCAGGACAGGCGCCATAATACTTAACTATGAGTTAGAACATGATTATGGACAAATTATGTCATGATTCAAAGAGAAATAACTGGACTAGGACCCTGCTGAGAGTTAAGAAGGGCTCATCTGGCCTGAGCACTATAGTCTGGGATTTATAGCAAGATGTCCCCAGGAGAGCCACCATATAAGCTTAATGTATCTCTTACTGTGTCCATACAAAATAACTAATATTATTAAGAAGTAGAATTAAGATGAATGTTTAAATGATTATTGGACTAAGGAAAGGAGAAACACACCCCTAGATTGTATTTCGCCCTTGGGGGATCTCTTAGTGCAAGAAATCTTTGTCTTATCTTAGAAGAGCATCCCTCAGAAGGAAGGGCTTTCATATGTTGATTGTGCTACCTCATCTGGGTGTAGTTTCTACCCCCAATGTTTGGAGGTTGGACATTAGACAAGGCTGTGAGATAGAGCATGGAGAGACTAGCATGGGGGACAGGAAGAGATGGGGGTGAGGGGTAGTGTGAGACCAGGATGGGGTGTTCAGTGAGACTGGAACAGGCCCGTGGGGAGAATGGAATAAACAGCAACTGATCACCAACCAGCCTGGTGGCCCTGCTTCCTCTTTCATGTATCTGTTGGCAGTGGCTGCAGGTGAGATAGGGAAGTGTCACATGAACACATATGGTGAGAAAGACACCATGCTGCTGCTCACCTATTCATTTTTGATTACACAAAGTTACTATATAAAGACCATCTTGATACAATCAAGACCCTTTGCACTACTGCACACAAGAATGGAAGCTTGATGCACTACAAGGAGAAAAAGCAAAACTTATAGAGTGATAGCACAGCTGTAAGGCATTTGCCTTGCACGCAGCCGGCCCGGCTGAGCCGGGTTTGATTCCTCTGCCCCTCTCGGAGAGCCTGGCAAGCTACCGAGAGTATCGCCCACACAACAAAGCCTGGCAAGCTCCCAGTGATGTATTCGATATGCCAAACACAGTAACAACAAGTCTCAAAATGGAGACATTACTGGGCCCGCTCGAGCTAAACTATGAACAACAGGAGGACTGTGATGGTGTTTATAGAAGCCCCCCAAAATCCTATATTTTAAAGACACCTAGGTCATTAATAATCCTTATTCTTAAGTTTCTTAATTTTATCAAAGGAGGGGAAGTAACACTCCAATCCCCCCTCCTACCCTTGCTGTACTACTAGAATGAATGAAAATATGTATTTAGGTTGACTTCTCTAAAATCACCTTCAATATTGTGACTACCTTAGTTTGTACTGTGGGAACTTTGCATGGCTCAGAGCCTTCCTCTCCAAGGCACTCAGTAACTTCAGAATTCCGCTTTCATCCTCAAATCTAGATCTTAGGTGGTGTTTAAAATGCATTCATTTCTGGAAGGGTTTTCTAAATGCTGAATGTGGTTTGTCAAGCCCCTCTAGGGATCCTTCTAAGCCCTCTTCTCATTGGCTCTCATTTCATATCCTGCATTCATCTCACCAAACTTCCCTGAGTTTCTCTAGTCTTCCAGACCCTCGGCATACACTTGGTCCCCTTCTTGCTGGTACTATACCCTCACTGGACCCATTGTTTTATACCTATTCATCTCTCAGTTTTAAAGTTACGCCCTCTGTATGACCGAGATTTAAACCTAAAAGCTTTGTAACTTTTCTCTTGGTAATTCAATAAATAAATAATTAAAAAGAAATAAATAAATAAAAGTTACTCCCTCTGAGAAACTGTCCCTAAGTACACATACCCCAAATCAGAGCAGATTTTCTTGCTGAACCTAATGGGTCACATAGATCATCTTTACAATATTTTTAAAATTGCAATTTTGATTTTGTTTATGCTAGCATTTAATTTTCAATTCCAAAGCATTGTTATTTTTAAAGCTCCTAAGGCAGCAATGCTGTTAAGATTCAGAAAACATTGTTTTCTGTGCACATAGCCCATGGTCTGGCCTAAAATCAGAGCACAGTAAATATTTGAGAAAATAAATGAATAGGAGGCAAAGAAATAAACTGACTTAAAATTTTAAATTTTTATGCACATAACTGTCTTTGCTATTATTTTGTTTTCTGGGTTCTTTGGAGGGACTTCCAAACAATACTGAGGTGGAGGGGGTAGGATGGGAGTTGAGTGGACCCTAGACTCTAAAGATTCATCATTGCTGCTTACATAGTGCTAGGGATCACATAGATCCCCCTAGCAAAGTTTTGGGGTCTTCAGGGCCAAATCCACCGATGCTCTGTGGTCCCCAAGGCAACACCCAGGAATACACAGAAGTCCACATAGTACCAGGATTCCCACCCAGCCCCTGTACAAAATTCCTTATATTTTTTTCCTCTCCAAGTCTTCATTACTTTATCCCTGAGATTCCCACACAAAGAATTGATTTCCATTTAAAACACTAAAGGAGTTGCTGACCCTTGGTGACATACTGATTCAACCTTTCATGTTTATCACAAGTCACATTCTATGACAGTCATTGAGAATACACAGGTGCATCAACTATGTGGCACTGATTCTACTTCTAATTGTATAAGCATCTATTTCCTTCTTCTATCGACTTATTATGGATTTTAAATATATCACCGGAAAATATTAGCTCAAATACAATTCTTCTTTAGAAATAACTACAGAGGGAAGAAGCAATACTGGATATGGAAGAACTTCATGTTGGTTGGAACTAGGAAATGTGCTACTCTGTATAAATCAAATTATTTACTGAATCACACCAGAGGCCCTGACATTGCTATCCTAGATCTAAGACTAGAAAGTTATCTTAGCAAAAGCAAGGCAGTGTTACTGGGCCTTTTCCTTGAACAAGTACAATTTTGATCTGTCCTCATAAATGACCAGTGGTAATAATAATTTGAAAGCCTCTCAATTTCATCTGCTGGATAAGTCTCTGGATAACACTGAATCAGAACAAATGGTCAAGTTGCTCTCTTTCAAAGGAAACAATGAAATCAAGTCTATGACAAAGTCAATGGGAAAAATATATAACCTAATGTCTGATTTTAGTTTCCTCCCTACATTATCGTTTATCAGAGTTACTAAAGCTCAGGGATAGAGACTTCTTCTTATGAACAGAGACACTCAGCACACAGTAACCTGAATGCTTTGAAACCGCATACTTTAGGAGGGTTTTCTTCTGTGCTTTTGAAGTTGCCCACAAGAGTTATGCCGTTGCTTATAACCAAGGAAACCACAGGCAACTTGGTTGCTAGGTAACCACTGAATTGTCTCCATGAAGATCACCACAGTGGGCTTGGCTTGAATAGAATGGATGCTAGGAAAATAAAATTATGAAGTTGCAGCTACTTTTTTAAAAAAAATAGAATGCTTTAATTACCAGATAAATCATTTCACCACAAAGGAATCATTTGTCATTATTGAATGGCCATCATGCAGGTGAAGCAGAAGGGACCACATCATGACACTATTAGGGGCAGAAGGGAAGGTGCACTGTGTCTGGGAGGGAGTCTGGGCTCCAGGGAATACAGTCTTTCTTACTTTTCCCAATTAATATGGTCACATGGAGGGAGAGGGTACAGTGACATTTCCTGTCAACTCAACGAGGACAGATGTCAAAGAAAACTCACAGCAGAATCATTGCATACCTATGGCTTTCAACATTCCCTACTGTGTCTTATGTAGAGAAGGGAAAAAAATCTCTATTCTTCCTTCCTAAAATAGATAAATTTTGAAAAGATATTGGTTTCATGTCAGTATACATAGACATAAGTACACATGAAGATGATTTTTTTTCCCCTAAGGGTTTGATAAACGTGTCCATTTGTTCCTTAAAGTCAAGTCAGCTTGGGATGGTGTTTGACAGAGAAACAAAGAAATGGCTAAACTTTGTCAGGTTTCTGACAATCTTACATAAGTTCCCTCCTATATTGAAAGAGGAAAACTAGAAGTATCTCATCGATCTTCCTACAATCCGACTGCCCTTCATGGTACATTGTTGACGCACTTAGAGATCGATCAAAACCTGTTTTAACTCTAAATATAACTCCAACCTGTACCATCTCCAGCTTGAGAGCCCAACCACACCATCACAGGATGTGGCATTTTTGTTTTCTACATCACAAACCTAACTCTCAAGATATGAATTTTCTCTCTCTCTTTTTTTTTTAAACTTGAACCACATTTACATATTATCTCTCTTCACTTCGGCCACCTTTGCTTCCCAAGGCCATTTTGCACCAAAGTTGCTCTGTTCACAGTGCCCATTTTTTATTTTCAAGATGAAGTTATCACATGTAATTCCTGGCATCCATTCTTATCCCATTCCTCAAGAATCAACATTTTCTGACATACATTTTCTGAAACAGACAGAAAGCTTCCATAAATTGCATCCTATGGGCAACAATCCCGTGGCGCCCTTGGAGAGTTTTGCCTAAGGAGATAGATACAACCAGGTAATCAGATCCTGATGGGGGCCTGACAGAATTTTGATATAGGGTTATTATACTGGAAGGAAAGAATAGAATTAAGGCACTACTTGTATACTTTCAGAGCAGTGACAACAAGAAGCTTGTCTGGGTGGGGTGGAGCCAAGCAACTAGCAAATGACGACTATGACAGTAGTAAGAAAAGAGCTTAAAAATATCCAAGAAGCCGACATGATGATCTCAGATAAGTCTTAGCAAGGAAAATGGTTTAGTGAAACCCCTTGATATGGAATTTCTGATTTAAAAAATAAATAACTATATAATGCAGTGTCAGATGAAAAATATGTGAACAGTCTCCATGACATTCAAGACAGCTCTATAACAAATGGGCCTATATGTGAAAAGTTGCATGTTGACACGACCATTGATCCTCTCCTTGGTGCAGCTTACTTCCCTTTTGTGGTCACGGCATGGATAAAACATAAAGATGGAATGTTCAAAATTCCTGAGTGCAGCGTAAAATGGAGAGGGATACCACCACAAGGAATTGTAAAGTCAATATACTGAAAATGAGGAACGGCCTATAAATATCACAAAGACTACACTATCGGCAGAGCCTAGCAAGCTACCCGTGATGTATTCGATATGCAAACACAGTAACAACAAAGTCTCCAATGGAGACGTTACTGGGCCCGCTCGAGCAAATCGATGAACAACGGGAGGACAGTGACAGTGATAGTGATACTATTGGGAATGGTTACAACCCCCAAGGTACTTTGCTTACCTCATATCCTACAGATCTTTGGACAATTCAATTCTCTTTATTTCAAAAGTGAAGAAAGTGGTTCTCAGAGAAGTTTTGGGTCTTGCTTACATTGAGTTCATTGACGGCTGAGCTAGGACTTTAGTGTTTATTACTCATTACTGGGAAGACTAACCAGTTTATGCTAGGAGATTGACAAGTGCAGGGGTTTAGTGCAGATAATTCATCACAGTACCCAAGTGAGTCATATGGGGGACTTGGCTCATTGTACTCACACAGAGTGCTGGCTGATGAGGGTGTCTGCATTCGACTGAGTCTGTCACTGTATTGTAGCACTGTCCTCCCATTGTCCATCGATTTGCTCAAGTGGGCACCAGTAATGTCGCCATTGTGAGATTTTTTTGTTACTGAATTTGGCATATTGAATGCACCACAGGGAGCTTGCCAGGCTCTGCAGTGTGGGTGGGATATTCTCAGTAGCTTGTCGGGCTCTCTGAGAGGGGTAGAGGAATCGAACTCGGGTTGGCCACCTAAAGGGCAAACACCCTACCTGCTGTGCTATCACTCCAGCCCATTCAACTGAATAGGGGCAGATAAATGAAGCTTGGCATTCACAACTTACTCTTTGGTAGGGAGGCAGAGAACTCCAAAGCAACAATCTGGGGCCCCAGGGCCATTCAAAGCAATGCTTGGCCAGACAGTTCAACCCTAAGCCCAGCGGGTAGTGCAGCTCGGACCTGCAGTACTGGGAGCCAAAGGATCACACCTGACAGTTCTGGGAACCTTTTGATCTACACTCAGTGGTGCTCAGTGCACAGGCTGCACCAGGAGGCAAACATGCTTGGAGGATAAAGAATGTGCTCTACCCATTAGAGCTATCTCAGCATTCGCCTATAAATGGTGACAAATCTGACTCTATGGGAAAGGTGAAAGAATCCTGCTGTTCTAGGCAGAAGAGGAGAACTGGATTGCAGTGAAAAATGTCCTGTGGTTCCACAGTCCAGGTTCTTTCGACTTTACCTTGTTGGATAACTCATTAGGATGAGATCACAAAAGACAAAAAAAAAAAGGAGGGGAAATAAAAAGGAGAGCGACAGAAGGTGCAATGATACTTTTGATTTACTAGAATAGACCCTTTACATGAGCGTTGCTGCTAAAGCCATACCAATGGTTTTATAATCATATTTGTGATTTAGGAAGGTCCTTAATATCCCAGACTTGCAATCCATGCCTCCTATCAAAAATCTTTCTGAGCCCAAGCCACTTTAACTAAATTCTAGATAACACCACTTGGATATCCAAAGGTAATTTCCAAAGCAGAACATTTTAACTCCTTGTCCTTAAAATAGAAATAAGGAGCCACTCTTCACCCCTCCAAATAGACACTATCCAAAGGCCCTGTTAGAAATGTCTGTTTCCAGGTTGCAAGTGTCCCCCACCCCTGGATCTCCTACAAACAGCACCCTACCGGGATCCATGTCCAGGTTTCCAATCAAAGCTGTAGTTTCTCCAAAGCTGAGAAATATCCCCATAGCCTCTTAATTGAGATCCCCTTCTCCTATGGTCTGACCTCCTCCAGATAATTTTCTGAGTCATCTTCATCTTTCCAATGTTTTCTGAGTATATCAAATATTCTGCTCTTCCATGACAGTGCCCTTGTATGTATGTGAGAGCTCCCTCTCTTTCTCTCTTTCCCTCTCTCTGTCTCTCTGTTTCTCTCTCTGTCTCTGTCTCTGTCTCTGTCTCTGTCTCTCTCTCTCTCTCTCTCTCTCTCTCTCTCTCTCTCTCTGACCTGCCCACTTTCCCTTTGTGATCTGGTGAATTTCCATTCATTATTTATAAAGATCCTATTCAAACACCACTTTTTCTCAATTATGCATCTCTCTTAAACCATTTTTGTTATTTCCTTCATCACACTGTACTGGAATTATTTCTTTACAAGTCTATCTCCTCCGGTAGACTACATGCTGTGGTAGTTAATTGTCCTAGAACTTAATACAGGCCCTAAAGTTTTTGAGGCATTAGGATAGAGATGTGCTGGAGAATGAAATGCCAATGGAATGGAACTAATGACAAAGCTTACAAGAAGAAACAAACACTGGGTTAAATTTTCAAAAGTTCTGTGTAAGAGAAAATTTCATAGGCAAAATAAAAATAAAGAAACTAAGGCATTAAATATAATGACAAACGGTATTGTTAAGTTAATATTATTGGCCTAATCATCAACTAGCAACTCCTAATGATTAAT